>NC_134248.1:14387500-15012500 GCF_965152275.1 Natator depressus
AGGCTCCCTTTCCTTGCAGGCGTGTTGTGCAGATCATGGGTAGGCTGTTCGTAGAGCCCTACAGACGTGCGGAGAACTAGCTCCACCGAGCGCCACAGGCTCGCGCGCCATCCCCCAGCACACACAGAGCAGTCCCACACACTACCCGAGTGCTGGGAAACCGCATCTGGGGATTAATCCTACTCTAAACATGCCAGCAGTCTGCTTTACTGCTCTACGGTGGGATGTGCCTCTGTGCCCAGCAGAGATAGGGCTTTCTGAAGGGAGTGATTTGGGAATCTTAGTGACGGGCAGGACGCTTAATTACCTTTTTATACTAGAAGACAACAAAGCGGTGCGAGAGCTAAGCAACCTGTGACTCCTTGTGCATTACTGTTCATCAGGCAAAGGGAACATGGTTTACCAATGAGAGGCCCTGAGCTGGAGCCCCTTCCTCCGCCCTCAGCGGAGATGTCCCCAGTGTTGCACAGAGGGGGCCTATTCATACATATCACTAGAGAGGAGATTTCAATATCTCCCAGTGGAGTTTAGCATTGGTGAGAAGTGCCAGACTGAGAGTCACAAACACACAAGAGGATAAATAGGAACCTAAGGCAGCATCCAGGAAGACATCCTCAGCAACGCGCCTTCATCCAGACCTGGGATGATCACTTCTAGGGCTCATTCTCCCTGGCACATCCAGCCTTTGCCCTCTCTACTGAGATGACCAGCAAGGGAGCCAGTTAGTACCCAAAGATCAAAGGCAGCTTGTAACATCTGCAAGCAGGTAGGCAAAACCGACCCAAAGGTGCCCTCAAAGGCTGTTTGTGAACAGCAAGTAAAGTATCATATTGCACCGGACCCAGTATAGGGCAGGAAAGCTTCCCCGAGGAGTCTCCACTGCCTGGAGTGCAGTTGACAAAGGCACCTGTCTGCACTAGAACTAGACGAAGACCACAACTATTTCACACAAAAGAAGAACACCATGCAGTCAGAAGACCTATCATCAACTAGGGCTGGCTTCAACGTGAGCTAGAAGCGACTGAGAAGCAATATGGGACATGGAGCCTGAATGAGTAGATTGTTTCCTTAAAAGGAGTATTATTTTAACTGTCGGTCATATCAGGTGCCTGGATTTCACACCTCATCTCCCCTGGGACCCCCAGCCATCTGTGCATCAGCAGCTGTGCTCCCCTTTATTTCCAGCCCAATTTCTTCAGTTAAGCCACAAGCCAGTGACTGTGAAAAGCGTTTCCAGGGGGTGAAAAAAATGACGGAGGGACGCTACTGAGTGAATCCAGCAGGAGGACAAGGCTAGTTCTAAAGGGTGAACCCTGCTTAGGCACAAACACCCCTACAATCCACAGCAAGACGGGGGTGAGGGGGAGGAATTGGGACAAAGGATGAGAGAGAAGTTTCAGAGTAGCAGCCGTGTTAGTCTGTATTCGCAAAAAGAAAAGGAGTACTAGTGGCACCTTAGCGACTAACCAATTTATTTGAGCATAAGCTTTTGTGAGCTTATGCTCAAATAAACCGGTTAGTCTCTAAGGTGCCACTAGTACTCCTTTTCTTTTTGATGAGAGAGAAGTGGGAGCTGGCTAAAAATCACACCATTTTGTTTACAAAAAAGAGGAAGTTACTCACCTTGTGCAGTAACGATGGTTCTTCGAGATGTGTCCCCCTATGGGTGCTCCACTTTAGGTGTCTGTGTGCCCCTGCACCTCTAATTGGAGATTTTTAGTAGCAGTGTCCCGTTTAGCCTCGAGGTAGATGAGGGAGGGAGAGCACATGAGCGGGCTTTTTAGCACTGCACAGGCAAACCCCCCTCACTTCCTTCTCTACCACAGAGCCCTATAGAGAACTCCGAAGTAGAGGGGAGGAGGGCGGGTTGTGGAGCACCCATAGGGACACACATCTCGAAGAACCATCGTTACTGACAAGGTGAGTAACTTCCTCTTCTTCGAGTAGTGTCCCTGTGGGTGCCCCACTTTAGGTGACTCCGGAGCAGTATCCACCATTGGAGGCTGGGACTTTGGAGCGGAGTCTTTTACTACAGAGAGTACTGTGGAGTTGAAGATGGTGTCAGCAGCCAAATCTTCAGTGATCGCATAATGTTCTGCAGAAGTATGGACAGAGGCCTCAGTCATTGCTCTATAGATTGGGGAGACAGGGGTATCCCTACGGAATGTGATTGAGGTAGGAACTGATCTCATGGGGTGCGTATGGACGGAAGCAAGTTGCGCCTTGCTAAGTGATTAGTGCAACTAGAGACCCATTTGGATAGTCTTTGAGGAGATATCACAGAGCTTTTGGATCTTTCTGTGGACGAAAGGAAGAGTTTAGGGGATTTCCTGAAGTCCTTAGTCCTGTCCAAGTAGAATGTTAATGTCCTTCTAATATCTAGCAGATGCACAATTGTCTCCCAGTTGTCACAATGTGGTTTTGGGAAAAAAACAGGGAGATGGATCTGTTGATTCATATGGAAAGTGCAGAAAAAGTAGGGAGAAACTTGGGATATGGCCTTAGAGTTATTATTAATTTATTTCTTTTTAAAGACAAAGGCCGTGAATAATGGGTGTGCCACCAGGGCCGCTATTTTTCCTATGTGCCTAGCTGAGGTGATGGCAATTAGAAATGCTGTCATCATGGACGGGTGTAAGAGAACAAGTTGCCCTGGACTCGGAGGGAGGTCTAGTCCAAGCCCTGAGAAGTAGATTAAAGTTCCAGGCTGGAGCGGGTGGTGTCACATGGGGGAAAGAGAGTCCCAATGCCCTTAAAGACTCTACGCATTAGTGGTTGAGCAAACTCCAAGTGGGAAGCCATGTTCGCCATGAGAGGTACCTTAAAGGAGCTGAGTGAGAGTTTAAAATGTAGTGCAAAATCAGAAGGAGGAAAGAAGAGGTTGGGTCTGTCCATTTGGAATGGTACGAACTTGGAGTCGTTTCCATTTTGTAGATAGGTATGTGGAGGGGTCAACTTGTGGTTGTGTTGCAACATGTGTTTCAGATTGCCAGAGCATTCTGCTTTTAAGCCTTGGAACAAAGAAAGATCCAAGCCTGGAGGCGGGTTGGGGTGAAGGGTCAGCCCATTATTTTGAGAGAGCGGGTGAGGAATGGGCTGACGTCAGAGGAACAGGAGGGCATATTGCCATCAGCGTCAGGTAAGGGAGCCAGACTTGTCATAGTCAAGAGGGGCAATCACAATAACTCTCGCTTTGTTTTGTTGAATTTTCAACAGAATCTTGGATAGGGTAGGAAACTGGGAAAAGACATAAGTGGGCCCTGTCCGCTGGGAAGATGAGGGCAACTGCCAGTGAATGTTTCCCCAAAGGGTGGCTATATCTTGAAGTATACACTCATTGTCGTGAGAAAATTCCAACTGAGACTGTTGGTTATCCCGTTCTGTATCCCTTGTAGACAGACAGCTGAGATGAGCACATTGTGATGGGTGCATCAATTCCAAAGTTTGAATGCGGTCTTGCAGAGGGAGGGAGATCTGGCAGCTCCTTGGCAGTTTATACAAAACATACAAGTCACATTAAGTCCATCATAACCTTTATGTGTTGTTTTTGATGAAAGGCAGAGTTTGTGCACAGACACTCCTGACAGCCCCTAGCCCCAAAATAGTGATATGAAAGGTCATTTCTGTGGAAGGCCACTTGTTCTGAACCTCGTTGTTGTGTAGGTGAGCTCCCCAGCATATTAGGGAGACATGTGTCTCAGGGTGGTGAATGTGGGTAGTGAGAGGAGCGCTCTCGCTTGTACTGCATCAGGTTGGTGCTGATAAAGTCCAGTCACTGTACCGGGGTTAGTATGCCGCTACAATGAAGTGAACCTTGGAGATTACCCTGTGTGTAGCAGTCTGTACCTATAATGATCCTGCCCCAAAGGTAAGCAGTAGGAAATCTCCTGTACAATGGTTGTATTGATATATGGAAGTAGGCAATCTGTAGGTTCAGGGCTAGAAATCAATCTCTTTGCTCTAGAGCTGGTCCTAGCTGCTGTGAAGTAAGGTAAGGTGACTTCTGAGTGGCGTGACAGGTGTATAGATAGCAGCTGATGCTGTAAAAGGTATCATTGTTCAGGCCCCTGACCAGCTCATCAAAGTGCTTATAAGAGACAGTTTGAGAGGTCATGGACTGGGGTGAGACTGTTCTCACTTTTGAGCTCTGGGCCTCTTACACTGTGGCTCATAACAGCACAGAGATGGTGAGTATTGAGAAGATTGTGATCTGTGGTGTGGCTGAGAGGTATATCGTCTCCTCTGTTCCACAGTGTAGATTCCTAAGGAGTGTAGTGCGGTCCGAGAATCCTTCAGGATGTGGAGAGAAAAATCTGTCTTCTCCGCAAAGAGTTTGGCCCTTCTAATTGGAAGTCTGTAGCTCTTTGTGCAATCTAGAGAGGTGTAGCGAACACCAAAACCCACAACCCACCTCAGTACCATGTCATGGAGACTGGGCAGGTAGCTGTAACAGCTACATCCAGTGGTGTCTCTAGGACCAGTCTGGTTATTAACTGACCTTCTCTAAGAATGGTCTTAATCTGTTCTTTTTGTGTTTCCAGTAATGTTTCAGAAACATCCTGGGTTTCCCAAGATTAACAACATTGTTTTGGCCATGAGAGTTTGGTAATTTATGACTCTAAACAGTAATGTTGTCGATGAATACGCCATCTTGCACAGCCTGATCACATGGAGTTGACTTGGCGTTACGTTGCTTGCTTCACGCATTAACCACATCCACTATGATGGAGTTGGGTTGCGGATGCTAAAAACAAAGTCTACCTCTTTGGGTACAGGTGTAGGGTTGTTTTTGTTTACACTCTGTTGCTGGTTGGTGCAATGGAGGCTGGCTCTGCCAGATGATTTTGGTAGGATCTAGAATCAGCCCATTAATTGGGAGGACAGTTCTAGATGAGAAGGTAGTGTGCAGAATTTCCACCAACTTGTGATGTGTATCTGCCACCTCCTGTAAGGGAATCTGCAGCTCATAGGCTACCCTCTTGGTAAGATGCAGAAAGTTCTTAAATGTTCACCTTGTGATGCAGGGTGGGCAGCACAGTCTCATCTGGGAGAGATGAGTAGAAGTGTGCTCAAGAGGTAGCTTCCTCTTCAGGTGTTTCCCCTCCCCCCTTTCCCCCTTCTTTCCCGTTCTGAAAAAGCTTTTTCCTGTCCTGGTTCAGGTGCTCTCCTGCCCTGGCTCAGGTGCCAGGCTGTAGCAAACCATCTGGTGAACTCTCCCTGAGAGACACCGGAGACGGTCACACCATGTGTGTGTATATACCCGAAGAATTACAATATGGCCTTGGGAGGGAGAGGCGGGAAGGCAGGCACGGGCAGTTGGCATGATGGAATTGGGGATGACCCTTGTAGTGAGGTGGTGGGCCGCCTTGGGGGGCCAGGGAATGATCTCCTCCTGGCCAGTGTCAGATTCGTCAGTGGGTAAGGGTGCCGTTGACTGGGGTATGGGCAGTATACAGCCCAGTGCTAAGAGCGATTCTGGGTGCCGGGATGTGCTCGATACCGGGGTCCTGGTACCAAGTAATGGGGATTGTGGTTCTTCCCCAATCATCAGGTCTCCAGGGTACCAGAGCTCATGCAGTACCATGGGTTCATTTGGTACCACAGAGGAGGGTCCATGGTACATTGTCAGTACTGATAGTGGGGCAGAGCACTCCCTAAATGAGAGTTTTGCCCAGTACAAAAAGTTTGTTAGTGCCACTTTTTTAGAAATGGTATGATAATTGTCTCTCCCTGGGTACTGAGGCCGCAGGTCTCCAGAGTATCAGAGCACCTGTGTTACCATGGGCTCATCCGGAACCCCAGAGGAGTGTCTGTAGTCGGTATCAATGGTTGGGAAGGTGCAAAACGCTTCCTAGATGGGAGTTTTGTTACATCTGCTACCAAAGGGTTTCCCTATGCCACTCTTTTATCGATGGTACGGTAACGGTACTGTCGCCTCAGAGCATGACAGTGGAAGCCTCTGGTGTCTTGGTGCCAAGCAGAGCTGACAGCAGGGCTTCTCCGTGCCGCTCTTTTAGAGGTGGTACGGTAACGGTGCCCTCTCGGTGCAGTAGTTGCCCAGACTAGAGCTCAGAGCAGCAGGGAGCTCACAGAAGCCCCTTGTCCCTGCGGAGAGCAGAGCTCAGAGCAGGGCAGAGCTCACAGCAGGAAGCCCCTTCTCAGGTTTCAGCTTCCAGAGCTTCGGTGCCTGAACCCTGCTGCAGCTGAGCTCACAGCAGGAGGTGCCTCTGCTGGTATTGTCCTACCGAGATGGCCGCACTGGGGAACACCCCTCTGGCTGGCCACTTGCTCGGGGGTCGGTGCCCAGATGGCCGCACTGGGGAACACCCCTCTGGCTGGCCAGTTGCTCGGAGGAGCCTTTCCAGGGGGAGTCTGCTGGTGGCTTCTTCTTCTTCTCTCTCTTTCTCCTCTTCACCACTCGACCCCTTTTGAAGTGAAGGCTCCGGGGATGATCTGGGGTCAACACCCACCGGAGTCCCCTGCAGACTGAAGTGTTTTCTCTATAGGGAGGAATTTTTACTTCAGCTCCCAGTTCCTGTTAGGCTACAGTTTTAGGTGTGGAGGTACAGCACTTCTGTGAGGCTCTCCCAGGCACAGTGAGTGTCTGGCCATTACAGGAACTGACTCCTGGCAGGAGAGGCACCGCTTGGAGCGGAGAGAGCCAGGCAAGCCCCAGGGCAAGGGGTGACATCCTCTAGCAGGGAGGAATATGCAGAATAATGTCTTTACTTTTTTTTTGTTTTTAAACTGAAAAAGAAAATAATTATGAGTCTACTAGATGCCTGGGGAGGGGGGGAATGCCCCCAGACAGGGAAGGAAAGTGAAGTTCTTTTCCTTTTTCTCTTTTCTTTTTAAACCAAAGGAATAAAATAAAATAAAACAAAACACTAACCTGAGTACTTTTAGGGAGAACAAAGGTAACAAAACAAACACTACTTATGCTAACAACACAGATAAGGAAGGGACAACTGCTTGTTCTGGCAGTAGAGAAGGAAGTGAGGGGGGTTCACCCATGCAGTGCTAAATAGCCTCCAGGCAGACCACGAGGGAGGGAGAGCACATGCATGGTCTCGACGGGACACTGCTATCAAAAATCTCCAATTAGAGGTGCAGGGGCACACAGACACCTAAAGTGGAGCACCCATAGGGACACTACTCGAAGAAGAAAGATATTGCTGGAGAGTGTGTTGGGAATCTCTTTGCAATTCACAGCTGGCGCTGAGATACCATGGCGATAGGGCCCATGGATACTGCACCCCTCGGGAAGCTCCTCCTTGGGAGCAAAGTACTCTGTGAGGAGGAGACGCTAAGGTGAATGACTGTTATACAGCCCAGTGGCACTGAACTCCCAGGCCAGAGAAGCCAGTCCAGGATCTCGTTCTCATCAGTATCGGTCCGTTGGCAGATCTGTGTTGTAATTCTTCATTTTGCAAGGACTATACGGAGCAACCAGAAAGGGAGAGCTACACTTTCTTCAGGCAGTACTGGAAGCCCCAATCCTTGGGACATGGACAAAGCACTAGTGGATAGGGACCTGTCCTGCATTGGCAGAGAGGCCTGGGCTACATACAGCTTGTGTGCTGGTATAACTATGTTGGTCAAAGGGGCGTTGTACTGTTTGAACTACATCTTCCGAATGGTAACAAGGTCTAAGTAGGTCTCTTCTCATCTTTAACATTCCCAATTTAAAGGGATTTGAGGGTCTGGAATGCAATGAGGTAGTTTATCGGTACCTGATCCACTGACAAACCCTGTAAATATCAGCTAGCACCTTTAATATAATAGGCACACATGGGCCTCATTGTTTTCCCTGTCTAAAGGAACGGATGACTCCGTGCTGGCAGGAACAGAGCAGAGTTAGTACCAGGCACCATCCTGATGGATCAGCTTATTTAATGCAATTATGTCTACGACAAGGCTGGCCAGTGCTGCCTGTACATTACAGATCATTTTAATTTACTGGATGCGAGGAAGGGGCCAGCATTTCAACAGGGCCTCTCTTTCATCTCATTTGCTTCATGATCACAAAACTGGGAGCTCCTCCAGGCCAAGCAATATGTAACTTAGGGCTATGTTACAGAGACCTACCCCTGAATTAGGCTGGAAGCCAGTCAAGACAGGGACCCCCCATACCTGTAAAGTTCTATGCACACCTGTGCCACGTAATTCCTGCTTTCCTGGGGACCCGGGATCCACTACACCTTGATAAACAACGGAAAGCCACTGATTCCCCAGTGATCAGTGAGCTCCCAAGGAGCCAGGGAATGGCAAACGCCTTTGGCAAGGGCATATTCAGTGTGCCATGCAACCTTACACAATCTTTGGACTGATTGTGAAAGACCCGCAGGCTTCTCCAGCCCAACTCATAACCCTGCCCTGTGGGCACAGGACTCTCAAGAGGTCGAATGTGAGGCCAGTGCCCAGCGGCATTTCACCCATGCATTGAGCTTTGCAGTCTGGGCACAGCTGAAGAGCTGCAGGCACAGCCACTCCCAATGAAGCTGGGCGTGGCTATCCAGGGGCAGGAGAGAAGTTGGCCCACAGTGTATGGCACAGTTACTTTTCACAAGAACAAGCTAGTGGGATCAGCTCCCCCCCGCACCCACAGGTTGGATTGAGCTCCATCATTAAAAGACAAGACAAACCGCACTATGATATGCGCATAAGAACTGGCAGAGCAGAGCAGACCAGAGACCTACTCCAGCAGTAGGGGCCAGTGCCAGAAGCTTCAAAGGAAGATTCAATAAACCGAACAATGGACAGTCATGGAACAGCCTGCCAGCGGACAGAAATGTCTTTCAATCCCCAGGCAAACAGCTGCTGGCATATGCCTTGATGCATATGGGTTTATGTCCCAGACAAAATGTGTAACTGTGGCTATCACCACCAGTCCTTCTGCAAATAATTTGGGGTGAACAGTTTAGTCAGAAGCTTTTGGACTATCCAGTTAATTTGAGGCCCCAGCTCCTTGTCACACCTCACAAAGGTGGCTCCCTTCGTACTGCAGGAGGTGCATACATTTCACGCAGCTCGAGTATTGATTTCGAGTCAACCTTGCAACTTCTCCAGTGGTTTTTCTTTTTGACAGGCCCATGCAAGCACCAGAGACTGTGACGTTAACGAATGCATGTCAACTGACAGCAAAGCCAGAGGTCACAGATGGCAAACAGAACTTGACTGGCAGCAGACAATGGTTCCAGCAGCCATGCAGGAAGAGCAGTAGCCATGTAAGGCTCACTCTTAGGTCTCTGTTAAGCTAAGCTAGCACTTCGCTGTCAGACCCCAAGGAAAGGTGCACAGTCGGCTGGAAGAACAAAGGGGTGGACGTGATCATGGAGGAAGGGAATTAGCTGGGAAACACAAAAGCTCTAATGATGCAGATCACGTCGAAATGGCCATAGATATATATTTCATTTAAGAGGAAAGACTTCCATCTCCATTCTAGGAATTTCCCTGTGGTTGGGCAGAGGAAACAGGAGTTAACGTGCCACTACAAGTGAGTTCTATGAGCCTTGCCTGGCACCACGGTACACTTGGTTGGGCTCCCACTTTTCAACAGATACAGATGTAATGGGCCAAGTGTATCCCTGGAGTAGCTCCACTGAGGTCAGAGAGACTTTGATCCAAAAGCAAGCTGATCTGTGGGAGTAATTTCATCCCACAAGAGATGAGGGGCAGCTGCGGAGCTGTTGCAAGAACTCATCAGTGGGAACCATCCCAAAAGCTGTTCCATCACACCAGGGAGCAATAAGGCAGCAGAGTGGGAATGAGCTAGGAGGAGAACAACAGTGTTAATCTGTTCCCCGAGCCTCCTTTTCATCCTCAATGTGATTATAAGCTCCGTGCACGTCCCTTTAGAGGGCTGGGTCCCTTTTTTGTGCAAATAAATTAATTTCTAATCACTGATACACTCTGCTAAATGAGTTTGTCCTTGTAGATGAAATAATTCTAGCAAACTTATCCAAAGCCTGTATGTGTTTGCCTGTATATTACCTGAACAGAGATCACGAACATTGTGATATCAAAGTCACGGTTCACAGTCAAGACCTTACAGCTAAATTACTTGGGAACATATGTCAGTATTGTCGACTTGTAATGGTCCACGGTCATTTAGAATGCCCCGGTTACATGTAAAGTAAACTCAGAATCCCTGCCCAAATTGGGTCACCCCTGCTGCTGCTGGACCATCAATGTATGCAACAGGTTGAAATGGAACATCCCCATGGATGGAATGTCTGACTGTTGGTTACATCCAGCCACACAGAGCTGGCACACTTCCTGGACGTACCTCTTGCAGCCTGGGATTCAAAATGAGAGAGCAATCAGAATGTGTCTCTTTGACTCATTATCACCACAGAGGTTTGAAGGGAACATGACATCAGTAGATTACATTGGGGAAGGAGGAGACTGAGATTGTTAACATGCCACCCCACCTACACACCTTTTTGGGGGAGCACAGAGTAATGCACTGATCATTTATTCACCTGGGGCTGTGCAGCTACTCACTTGAAACTGAACATCCACCTCTCCAAGACACTGGGTGCCACACTCAGCTCTGGTATAATCATGCATAATTCCCATTCAAAGGGAGCTGCAAGGCTTCCCCCAAGAACTCTTTTCCCATAGTCTCTGTCACCAAGAGATCCCCCAGAGGCATGGAGGAATGAAAAACGTGAGCGCTCCCATTTCCTCTAAAGGCAGCAACGCTACATAAGTCAGAGATGGATCAAGGAGGGCCTGGAAAGAACCAGCTTGGGGGTTGAAGCTAGGCAGCACTTTCAAGGCTCTGAAGTCACATTTCCGTGGTCATTACTTCAGTGGGGAGAGCCCCACTCCTGTTCCGTTTCAGAACATTTCAGTGTGTTTACACGTCCTTGCATTCCTCTCACACGATTATCGGCAGATTGTGAACTTGGATAATCCGTGGGGAAAACCTTGTACTTGGAACGTAGGCACCGACTCTGTGGGTGCTCCGGGGCTCAAGCACCCATGGGAAAATATAGTGGGTGCTCAGCACCCAGGAGCTAGAGCTTGAGCGTGGAATGTGATGAGGGAGTTTGTTTATAAACAAAGGCAGGGTGATTAAGATAACAAAAGGCTTGTCATTAAATTAAATTAAGGATCGTTAGATGATCCTGAAAGCATTGCCAGGCACTCCACTTAAAAGATAGGAAACAAAGGGCAGGAATAAATGGTCCATTTTGAAAATGGACCGAAGTAAATAGGGGTGTCCCCCAGGGGCTTGTACTGGACCAGTGCTGTTCAACATCTTCATAAATGACCTGCAAAAAGGGGTGAACAGTGAGGTGGCAAAGTTTGCAGAGGATACAAAATTACTCAAGAGTGTTAAATTGGAAGCTGACTGCAAAATGTTACAAATGGATCTCACAAAACTGGGTGACTTGGCAACAAAATGGCAGATGAAATTCAATGTTAAATCAAAGTAATTCACATGGCAAAATACAATCCCAGCTATACATACAAAACGAGGGGGCCTAAATTAGCTGTTACCCATCAAGAAAGAGATCTTGGAGTCATTTGCAGTACTCTGTTTCCAGAGTACTGCAAATTTCTAAGAATCCTTCTCATGGTGCCTGTATCATCCTGAACTCATTCTCCAGCTTCAGAGTAGCCGCCCTATTAGTCTGTATCCGCAAAAAGAACTAAGGTGCCACAAGTACTCCTGTTCTCTCTCCAGCTTCCGAACACTTAAAAATTATCTCCAGTCATCAATGGGACAGATGCAACTGAATAACTTAACTGTCCTTAACGTCCATCAAGACAATACCAGGGAACTAGAAGTAAATAAGATTGCTGACAGTTTCATCCAGAAAGCTACAAAATGTCTTTAAACAGGGATGTTAGTGAAGACACCTTGCAGGTGATTGCAGCGATTTTAATACACTGTAATTCATGATGATGTTATTACGTAGTTCATAACAATTTACTCATTATTAAAATAGTAAAGATACTAATGACAGACAAATTCGATAACTAGAATATGAAAGAAGTGTATAAATATGCTGAAAATAGCCTTCCCCAAAAAGTGGCAGAGTGCCCCCTCCCCAAAACACACACACACCCCTCTTCAAAAGTGCCCAGCGGCAAAAACAGAAGTCAGCGCCTATGACTTGGAAACTGAAAGGGCCTGCAGTGTATCAAATATACAGACTCATGACTGAACAGACACAAGGAGTTGAGTGAAGAGCACTGCAGTGACCCTGGCTACCTTTAGGGGCAGTGATAAACCTCAATCTACACAAGCCCTGCTGTGACAGATCCCCCAAAAGGGTAAACAGGGAGCTCTCTTGCCTAGTGAGGAAACTCCAAACTAAAGCCTGGCTCAGCCCAGATCCAAGCCATAATCTAGAACCAGGACAGAGTCTTGCAATCAGCATCCCGGTGCAATTCAGCATAGGGAGGTCCCACAGCAGCAAGGGTGCCACCGTCAATCCCATGTTGGCGCTCACAGCTGTGGGTGCTGTTTTGCCGTTAGACACTCCCCTCAGCTCTGCACTCAGGACCCATATCTCCCATCACCACCCCGGGTAGAAAAGCGACCACCGCTAGGACTGCAGGGAGTCCCGGGGAACTTTGAAAGACCCGAGCAGGGCATGCCAGGAAAGGGCACTTCTCAAAGCAGGGCTGCAATTCCCGCAATTGCATCAGACAGTGACACAGCGGCCAAAACTCAGTCCCCAGCCCCGCATCCCGGCCCGCCAAAGACCGAGCGGGGAGCAATGCACTGCCATGGAAAAACAACGCTTCCCGGGAGGGAGGCACGTCCAGCTCCCTGCGAAGAAAGAGCCAAGGGCTGCTGGGGCTGTCCGATAAGGAGCCGCGCACACCGGGGGCCAAAGTTCAGAGCATGCACACGACTCGGAGCTGCTCTTTCAAGCAGCCCAGGAGACCTGCCAGCAGGACTGAGACCCCGGGGTGCCGAGCAAGACACCTCGAGGGGCTGGGCGATTGTCAGCCCCCAAGGCAGCAGAGGGGAAGTCCTGGGTCAGGAGGATAAGGGGGGCGGGGGTGTTGCTGTCCCATCAGGTGCACACAGGCGGCCGCTGCTCCCCACCCCCGGGCGGACCCCGGCGGACGGTCGCTCCAGCGCGCGGCTCCCGGGCAAGCTGCAGGCAGCCCCCCAGCACTCACCTGCCAGGATCGCCTTGCCGGGGTGGGTGAGCTTCGCCTTGCCGGCCGGGGCGGCGGCGGCCAAGCAGCGGGGGCCGGGGAACGCGGGGCGGCCGGACATGACTGCGGCGGGCAGAGGCCGGCGGCGCGGGGCCGTTTAAGCGGTGCGGGGCTCGGGGCGGGTCCCCGGGCAGGGGGCGGGCAGCGCAGGCGGCGGGCAGCGGGGCTCGGCGCCCCCTGCGGACGCCCGGGCTGGTTACGCGCTGGCGCGGCGGTCGGCTCCCGGTCCCCGCCCGCAGCAGGGGTGGGGCCGCCGGCGTCACATCCTCGGGAGCGCACGGGGCGGGGGACGCGCTGCAGCTCCGCTGCCTGTTCCTCGCCCCCTCGTGTGCTGGGGGGCAGAAGCCGGCAGGGTCCTTCGGGGCGGGGAGCTAAGGGGGGAGACAGGCGGCTGCTGTTCCAAGGGGGAGGCCGGGCAGGGGTAAGGAAGCGGGTCCCCCCCCCCCCAGCAGAGCAGGGCTGCTGTGAAATCCTCCCGTCAGGGGATTTGCCCTGCCCCGCTGCAGCCTCAGCAGCCCAGGGGGCTCCCCTCACCCAACCAGCCCCAGGGCTCAAGCTGATTTTTACTTTCATAACTGATGCAGCCAGCCCAGGGGTGCCAGGGTCACCAACTGCCCAGCCCAGGGGTGCCGGGACTAGGCCTTGCCAACCCCTGCCCCAAGTTAAGCGCTGGCACTTCTACATCCACCGGGCTCAGCAGCCCCTGCTTCCCAACCGTGGAATCACATGCTGGGATGAAACCTTGAAAACACAATCGCTGACCTCGGGGAAAGAAGCCATGAGCCTGGCTACATCCAGCACCAACGTGAGGGTAGTCTGGCCTAGTAGATAGAACAGGGTCCTAGGACTTAAGAATCCCTGCCTCTGCTACACAGCAAGTCCCCTTACGCTCCTGTTTCTCCAGCTATGAAAGGTGGATAATGATAATGACTGCCTTTGTAAAGCACTGTAAATAATTATTAGAAATGGACACCTGGGGCAGGCTGATCTAGGCTTTTGCAGCTTTATTAAGATGCCAGCTGCCAAGGACAATAGACAATACAGTGTTTTGAGGGGGTCTAGATAAGGGGCCATAGCCCTGGCCCTGTTGCATGAAGTTGTTTAGTAATAGAGAGACAGCTGTCTTATCTATAATGGATTTATATTGCAATTTTCATCCCCAAGGACATGGTTCAAGTTAAGCCCCTCAGGAAGTAGTTGTAGGATTAGGACATTCGAGATTGTGTACAGCTACCTTGTACACACACACCACCCCCTTTAAAGAAGCACGTCATCTTCCTCTCTCTAACTTTTTCTACACGTGTGGTGCCACCTTCATTTATGGAAGTTTGAGAGCAATTTAATTCCAGCCCAGGGTTGTCATTAAGCCACTCAACTTTGCTTGTGGGGTTTAATGTCAGCACTACAGCTCCTTGATGAAAACTGCAGTGAGTTATATTTATCCATAAATTATACAAGAGAAGCACCTGCAAGCATCCAGGCATTCATTTTTTATTTGTTTTCGTCATTTGTTTTTCTGACTGCTGCCTGTAAACAACCACGTAGAAGCTAAAAAATTAAGTCCTGGTCCCCAGTGAATGTTCCTGGGTGGCTGTTGTACAGAGGCTGGTTTGTTATTGCTGGCCCTGACTGAGTGAAGGAAAGCATCCTGGCATTTTTTAACAAGAATTACATCTATTTCCAAAGCCATAAAAAACACCACCAACACATTTGTGCCCATCTCAACCTTCACAAGCTGTGAAATGATGATTTCCCCTTCCCCCCAACAAACTATGAAAAAGTGAACATCATACACTGTGAACCTAATATGAGGTAGTCGTAATGGGCTATATATATGCACAGCAGTGAGTCACTAGGGCCTGGCTAAAAAGAACTTTCCTGAGACCCAAAATTATGGGGCTGAGTCTTTTACCAAGAACTGGATTCAAGTCAGCTGTTAGTGCTGCACTGGTAGAAGGGCTTTTCTTCAGGTAAGACAGACAAGCCCTGGCTGGCCAACTCAGTATTAAAGAACACACTAGTATAGTACGAGACTACTAAGATTTTCACATCAGCCACTGAATGGCTCTCAGATGAGGGTACAGTTTGGGCCCGTTGACTTTAGCTGAACTTGAATTGCTGGCTTAGATGCGAAAGGTTCTATATCCGCACCATGAGTTCCCTTCCCTAACTTGTCCTCTTTTATCTGTATTTTAAACAGAGGGCAATTAGCAGAAATGGTGGTTACTAGGTGAATAAATTGAGACATTCACTTCATAACTGGATCAGAAACTGACACTCCCAAGATGGGGAGATTGTGGAGCCAAGGTTCTAGCTGAGTCCAGTTTAAGCGGAACAAAATCCAGCACATTCAGACTAAGTTTAAACTAGTCCAAAGTTAACCATCTAAATGGCAATTTTTGCTATCATCAGGATGCAGAGTCAGTTTTCTGCACAAGACCTAGGGAATTCCAAAAATTTGCAGGGAGACCCCTAATCCACAGAAGAAGAAGTCTACCTGTGCAGACTTCCCTACACAACAAAGCAATCGGCCTGTTCCAAAGGTAACTAATATTACCTTTCATAGGCACTCTCCAACAACTGTAACCAGCCCTGCTAGATGCAAGTCAGCTCTCATGGAGTCCTGTGGTCTGTGCACCTTCATGTTGTTCTTTCCCATCAGCAAGTTTGAGGAGTCAGCTAGCAGATGGAATCTAATTCAGTACATGGGACAATTGACTGGTATGGTTCTAGCAGAATAATTATTCCACTGTAGCTATGCTGGTGCAACTGCCTGTGTGAACACACTGTTCCAGTATAAATATGACTTTATTCCAGTATAATTGCTCTATCTCCAAAGTTAAGTCACACTTATTTTGAAACAGTGAGCGCCCCCAGGGGGTTATATCAGTATCACTACAGCAGTGTAATTATTCAGCCCAAAGGATATAGGATGTAGCGGTCAATTTTCTTATTTAGTCAAGCCCCCAGTGAACGTTAGGGACAAGGCTCTATGTTCATCTTTGGTTCAGATACCTGATATTGGCCTCCAGCCACCAGTGGGGGGCAGACACTATCTGGCCTTAGGTTCTCAAATCTACAGCCATAGAACAGTGAGGCTCCTTGCTCCGAACTCATGTGACTTGCAATACTATTACCGTTAAGGTATTGTATTGAATTTCAGATCCATCATCAATGAGTGTGTGTTGTGCTGTTTCAGGGCTGGAGCCAGTCTCAGAGATGGACTGCATCACGGCTAGGACAAACGGGCTCTTCACTCATCACTCCTCTCATCCAGCTGGGCACAGTAGTTTGTTTCTATACAGCCAGGTGTGCAGTGCAGATGGTCTCAGTGACTGTTCAGTGTGTATGTTCCCGCAGTAATGGCTGTGAACCGTTGCTTTGATTTCAACCCAAATCACATACTGAGTCCGCTTTTTACTTTGTCCGACTCCACTGTCGGACCCCATCCATTCTCGTTGGTACCCAGTCCGTTGCAGGATCTCTCGGCATACCCTAGTCGCAACACTAGCAGCGAGCGAACATTCCAAAATGCTGATTAATGGTAATATTACTACTTACCTTAACATGAATCTGGAGCTAAAGGGGTTTCCTGAGTGTCTCATTCTGTCTCTCACCAGTGCCATGGCACAAAGCTGAAGGATGACCTATAGCTTTCAAAATGGCTGTGTTTTTTTGCACCAACATCCATCTTGGCCTCCTCTCTCCTTTGGGGTCATCCCTCCATCCCCTTTTCTGAATTATTCCATTCAATCCACAGCAGCTTCTTGGAAAAGGAGATGAACTAAAATAGGTGAAATGTGGAAGTTGTTTACCTGTATAATAGGTATTACTGGGGGCTTCACATCATGGTTAAAACATACATGCTGATATAGTTTATACTATACCATAAATGAAGTATGCATAGGTATCGGGGGGGAGGGGCAGAGTAACAGAGTACAAAGGCCAAGATTCAGGGGAACTGATTAAGCTGGAAAGCTTGGAACAGGTTATAATTTTATGAGAAAGGAGGTTAAGAGTCAGAGACTAGGACTCAAGAGCTGTAAGGAGTGGTATAATCCATCCCTTTCTGGGTAAGACTGGCAGTAAAAGAGCATTTATGGCATGGGAGGCCAGGCAGAGACAGAAGTAGCAGTGGAAATATCCAGCTCACGTCTCATGCCCACTCATGGTCCAAACTTTTCGTCCCTATATAGGAAGTTAGACACCCAGAACCCAAATCTTCCATTTTCCTACTGACCCAGCAGAGGAAGGAACGATGCTATACCATTTGTTTGCTAAGATTGTTAAGCTATTATTCAGCTCGCTTTGCTTTTTCCATCATGTACTGCTGAGCAGCTTCCACCCTGACTCCCCACATCCAGCTCGTTTGAGTTTACAGGAGCTACAAGAAAGGTGCCACAAGCACCACTCAAGCCATTCTCTGGGTTCTCTCCAGCTTGAATCTGCTAGAAGAGTACAGACACATGGGATGACTAAGCATCAGTCCTTTTCCTCCCACCTACTTGACCCACAGGAAGGAAGGAATGTAGGCAGCGTCAGATTTGAGGCAGCTGTTTAGAACTCTGGTTAACAGCACTGTTTGGATGGCAGAAAACTAAGTTTAAATCTCTTGCTGTTTTCAGACAGTTTATAAACTTGTGCTGTATTGCCACAGCTCCCTGCTTGCTTGTCATGCCAATATGTTGTTATAGCATTTGCAGACATGCCCAGTGCTACTGTAGGTGAGGTCACTTGCTTTACCCAATCTTCAGTACACACAGACTCTTCATTAAGCAATATATTGGCTTTTTTAGATCTTAACTCATCAAGTCAGTTAAGCAATGTGCATGATCTCAAACTTATTCAGCAAAGTACTTAAGCGCACTCTTAACCTAATGCATATACTTAAATCCCATTTATCTCACTGAGATATAAGCAGGTGCTTAACTTTTAAACATGTGATTAACCCCTTCCCTATTCAGCAAAGTAATGAAGCACAAGCACAGATTAGAAGTTGTTACACAAGTTGCCCTCCAAGAAATTATAACCGTCACCAGGAAGAGACCAGAGGAGAAGAGTACTCTGTAGAGAACAGCTGACCTTTGTACTAGTGGCTGTAGAATGGGATGTTTAAAATCCATAGGTGGTTTGTACATACAAGTTTGCCCCGCCAGCTGAAGCCTACAAGAGTGTATTCCCCTGGGCTAGTACATGGGCAAAATTAAAGATAAAAAGAAGAGTTAACTTTAAGAGACAAAACTTAAAATTCTACCTCTTATTTTTGTCAGTCCAACAATTTCTATGGAAGCAAGCTATCTGGCAAAACCAGAGTCCATTTCCATTACTGGTGGCAGGTTCTGCTGTCATGGAAACAAATACCAGATTACCATATTTGTGACAAAGTACTAGAATAACTTTAACCATTTCCTTCCTTTTTTTGTCCCCTCAATTCCAGGGGTTAATAAAGCTACCGGGGACCAAAACAGCAGCAGGATATCAGAGTGAGGACTCGGGGCTCTCGAGTACTGAGTGGGAACTGAAAACTGCAAGGGCTGATTGACAAGCATTGGCTACAGACCCAAAAAAGCACCTCAAGTCTGGGGCCATTCAGATGGAAAGAGTTTCCCCCTCCTACTCTTACCCTATAAAGATCATTAAAAAATAAAATCATGTTATTTGATAAGCTGTCATGATGTCTGGCTCTGTGTTAGACACAAACTGAAGACAATCCTAACCCTGAAGAATTTACAATCTAAAGATGTCCCAAAACACAGGACTCAGTGACTCCAAGCAATGAGTGAACAGGGATTTTACATTATTAATATTACTGCTGACACCTCCCACGGACACTGAACATTGTTTTCAGCTAGAAACATAGTACGTCCAATGATGTGGTTTTACCAGAAACCTTTAGGTGGTTGAAGTATTGCACCAAAAGCATACCTATCACACACTTACACACATTATAGCACAGCTACTTTAATTATACAGCAATTTGAAAAGTGTGAAGCACTACTTAAATATTAGAATTGGTCAAGATATGCTACCCAGAAATTGACCATTACAAGCCCCTCCACCTGCTGCAAAAATACACCACTTTATGCTATGAGGAGGAGGCAGTGAGCTATATTTCCTTTCTCCAGCAGTGAAGGTTCACCAGTATTCCAACAGGCTCCTTACATCAAGTCTATAGTCTGCTACGCATGACCATGAAGATGGAGATGTTATGTTAGGGCTTTTGAGTCAGAGCATGTAGTGAACCAGTAGGATTCTGAGGACACTATTCTACAGTGCCTCACAGGGCCCCAGTTTGAACACCATTTGCAAACAAGAGTCCATTGTGAGGCAACATTCAGTCTGAAAGGATTTCCCTTCCCACACTACCTGGTATGTTGTGGCCATCGAGGGCTTATAATCTTCAAGTGGGAGTAGAACTCTGTAGTAGTAGGATTTTATGTTTGTATTTTGTATGATTTAGAATAAAAAATAAAGAACAACGAGATAATAATGTAGCATGTATTAAATGTATTGGTATATGATTTGATCATATTCTGCCAGCCACCCTTTTTGAATGGCAGAAAGGAATGGCCTCATGGGCCATTTGGTAAAGATGCATCAGCCAGAATATGTGTCTGTGCTGATTTCAAAGGCAGTGACAGACCTTAGAGGGTCACCAATTTGTTGTAGGTTTAGCATTTTAAAATAAGTAAAAGAATGCAATGATTGTTTTTCTTTTGCATTGCAATTTGATGTTCCTGTTCAAAATGTTCTGTGTAAATTAATTTTGTTTTGTGTGTGAATGAGGAATGTGTGTGTTAAGAGATAAGCGTGAAGGCCATCGCTCAGCCAGATGTATGAGGGAGGAACCAGAAACAGACGCAAGGGTGCCAGGAGGCTGCAACATGCCCCTGTTGAAATGTCAGAGGAGGGCAGATTTATGATTCTAAAAATGAGACAGGCACCTATAAATGGGGACAACATAGCTGTAATAAAAAAAATAAGGACAATTTAAGAAAACGAGCACTCGTCAAACAACAATTGATTTCAGCATGACTGTGAAAAACTCATTGGTCCCAGGGAAGGAAAATCACAATATAAACAGGGCGTCTTGCCATGAAACTTTGGGTTCGTCTTGCAAAGACTTCCCCGGAGCACTGTGTTGCGAACGACGGAACCCAGCTCCTCCAAACCAGTGATCAACCTAGCTGGCCACTAGGTTGATCCAGACTCTGGACTGGTACCTATAACATCGACTGATGGGACAGTGTGTGTGTGTGTGGTGTAATTGAATGCGTATGCTAATTGTCTGTATCTTCAATAAATGTGGCGTATTGCCTTTTCACCTATAAAAAAAATCCTGTGTGCTTCTTATAAACATAACAACGCAGCTTCTGATCCAAAGGCACAAGCCCCCTAGCAAAAGAGCAAGAATAATGGTCTTACCATCTTTACACTTAAGCAGGCCTGGCTCTCCATCCAGCAGAAGACAACTGTCACACACATGCTAGATAGGACATTACAAGTTATCACCACTCCACCAGAGCATGGTAAGTGCATTCTCCATGGCATAATCTATGTTGTTGCTTTAAAAAAAAAAAAAAAAGTTAAAGTCGACCAACCCAGGATTGAATTTACCCTAAACATGTCCATTTGTACCATCTGACTCAGAAGAGGGGGAGGGGAATCTCTTTCAAAATAACAGCATTCCAAAAGATTAAAAACCCTCAAGTTGTCAGATGGGCAACCCTCCTGCATACTCCCCCAATCCAGAATCTTGGGTTTCTTTGCAGTCATACATTGTAATGACTCAGAACCTTGCCACTGGGCTAACGTACATGCCAGAGGCTCTGCTAGTCCTTTCTGGTTGCCCTTTTCCCACAAAGGGTTACAAACGTGATCTTAGAATAAGAAATTTTAAATCTTTATTAAGAGTCCACAAAATATTTCTCAGCTGGGACAATGAAACACCACAGGAGAAGATTTGATAGATAAAAATTAGAATTTAAAAATGGAATGGGAACATTTCTAGTGGTTTAAGGTTTTTTTAAAAAGTTACTACATTTTACAAAACTAATTCTAGGTCAACTGGTTTAAGCATCTCTTTAAGAGCAGGTAGGCTATGAATGTATGCAAACCTGATTTTCAGGAATTCCAAGTACCAATAACGCCCAAAGAAGTCAATGCATCTTTATACCTTGAGGCAGGGATGTGTGTGGGGGGAGGGAGCAGGGGAGCCAATACAGTGCCCCTAAATTGCCCAGTTAAGTTAAGGAAGCTTTCTTCTGCTCTATTCCTTTCAACTGCCCAATACTGCAAGGGTCTTTGTTCTTAAAGGCAAAGTGTTCAGTACTTTAAATGGATCAGAACAGCTCATTCCAGATGTAATCTCACTGAGATTTTGCTACACAGTTTTTCTAACTCCCCAATTTCATTAATTCTCTTGTGCACAAAGAGATTGTCTTCCACCAGCCCTGGTCAAAAGCTAAACACAGAATGCAGCATTGAGCTGTTCGAACTTGACTGATAACAGATCAGTTCAGTTTAAAGAAAAAGCTCCTAAGGCGATGCCTACATCATGAGCTAGGGGTGTGGTTCCTGAGCTCATGTACACATGAGAGCTAAGGCAAGTATACACAGCTGTGTAACTGCAGTCGTACGCGCAGCAGCAGCATGGCTTAGCTGTGCTAAGTACAAACACTCCTGAAATGAGAGGAGATATGTACCCAGTCCAGCTAAGCTGTGCCACCACTGTGACTGCAAATGCTATCATGACTACACCACTAGGTTACACCACTATTTATACTTGTGCTAGCTCTCCTTGAGCTACTGCAGGATGAGTGTGTAAGCTGGGAAAATCACACCCCCTAGTTCATAGTATAGATGTAGCCTCACAATCAATCATACAGGTAGGAGTTCAAATCAGTTATCGCTGCTGTACTCGTCTGCATTTCATATTTGGGGAAAGGATATGCCAGGAGAAAGTCATGCTCCTGCTTGTGGCCTTTTTTGCTAAGAGTTTGCCCTTCCCACCTTCATCTTCCTCCCTCTCACCATGAAAAAACTGTTAAAATGTCCATTTCAGGCTCCAAATTCAAGTTTGTTAAGAAAGCAATGTTTTACAGACATCAGGGCAAAGGAAATGTTTCCATGTTTCAGCTGTTTGTAAAAAATCCAATTAAAACTTTTGTTTGGATTTAAATATTCCCAGTGCAGAGTTAGCAACCCAAAACACCTCAGCTATGTGCCAGTGTGAGAATGATAGTGAAACTGACTAGAAACAGAAATGAAACTAAATGGGCTGTTTCTTCACCCATGTTAAAATTTAGTTATCAGAACTTTTAAAAAGAACAGCTAAAATGTTTAAAAAAATAAGTCCTGAACTTTTCAGTGTAAACTGACACAGTCCCCTTCATTCGTATTACATGAGTGGCATCTTTTCCCCAGGAACCCAGACAAATATTCTCAATCCATCTCTGCGAGGTATTTTGGGGAAGTATCCTCATCACATCCATCTTCAGTAACCACCCCAAGCCAAAGTCACTGAGTAGCTCGTCTGTGATGAGCTGGCAGCTTGCTCCATTAGGCAGGATTACAGGGAATACCATGAACACGTCACGTACACTTAGGAGTCCTAATGTCTTCTATTACGGCTCTGAGCTTTGTTGTGCAGCTGAATCTGCAGAATGTTGTATAGCACCTTAGAATGCTGGTAGTTAGGTGGGTGCTACACAAATGGCTGACGTGACATATTGTATTGTCAAGTTCATCAGGTCACACACATGCAACTTCCCATCAGCCTTCGGAGCTAATTGTTCAGAAAGGAGAGCCGTAGTACATCTCCTTTCACAAACACACTCACAATGCTCCCCAAACATGAAGTCTGCTTTCACATTCAGGACACACAATGAAGCACAAAGAGGCAGCCAGGGCTGACAAACCAGTTATGTGCCTTTTCTTTGTGCGGACTTCAGCACCCAAATTAGGTCATCTTGCTATGAACAACCTTTTTACCACCACCACCACCGCTGATTCCTCCCAGGGGCAACTCTGCCAAATTTATCAAGAATCTTGTGCTATTTGGTATTTTTCTTGAAGCTCCAGGTCCTGGAGTCTTTTGGTTAGATGAGGCTCTTGCTTTCATTTAATAAGATTCTAGGCCTCTTGTGGACGAAAGTTTGGAAAAAACAAAATCAAACCCTAAAGGCTCAAAAATCAGGAGACAGAGAATCCGAAGTGCATTTGTTTTAAAAAAAAATCTCATGATTTTTAAGCTAATCTCAGTTTTCTGGGGCATGACTCGTGATTTTTGACTGTTTGCAGCTGGCAATACTGTTAATACTTGCTTCAAAAAAGCATAACTCCTGACTGTTTCATTCAAATATTTAACAGGCTGCAACACTAAAGTTCAAGGTAGGAATGGTCCTGTCTAGAAGAGTTTAAATCTTGCTTTTATGTTCATTGAGGCAGGATCCATGTCTGCCTCATGAGCACACAGCACATTATGAGCACTGACAGAAACTAACAAATAAGACCACTAGCTCACATCCATTATACTTAAACCTTTTCTGAAAGACTGAAAGTTTGCTGCAGGGTAAGGTACAACAACAACAAAAAAAGAGACAGTAGGTAGAATTTCCATGCATTATGCTAGAATGATGCCCCTGCAGCTTGCAATAGCAAGTACAAAGCCACCCCATGTTACACAATTTAAAGATATATTCCAGTGTTATAAAGAATACTCCCATTGTTCCCACACAGATGTGATGAAGCACTTCTCATATATAGTTCACAGGATTTTGTTACAGCTTCAAAATGCCCTAAAACTCCACTCCCTGTGGGAACTAATGGGATTCAAGCAAGCATTCTCCCGGGGTGTGTTTTAGGGTGAGCATACACACATATTTAGATTAGGAGCAAAGTGATGACTCAAGCTATATATAGCAGAATATTGAGATTACAGCAATGTATCAGAGTAGCAGCCGTGTTAGTCTGTATTCACAAAAAGAAAAGGAGTACTAGTGGCACCTTAGAGACTAACCAATTTATTTGAGCATAAGCTTTCGTGAGCTACCGCTCACTTCATCGGAATGCATCCGATGAAGTGAGCTGTAGCTCACGAAAGCTTATGCTCAAATAAATTGGTTAGTCTCTAAGGTGCCCTAGTACTCCTTTTCTTTTAGCAATGTAGTAGAAAATGCTATAAATGAGAAGGGCATTACATTGCCTAACAGTTTCCACTAACCTTCAGAACTGCTAGTTGTATGTGACCTGCTGCATGCAGGTCTAAAACCTCCAAGATCAGGTTGTTTTCTAACCTGTCATTTTGGGTCAGATAGCCTTTTCAATGCAACTTGGACTCACTGAAGCACTGTTTTAGGAATGTGGTTTTAGCATTTCTAACACTCTTAATCAGCAAGTCAGATGTGGTCAGACATAAGGGTTAGCTATTTAGTAATTTTAGTTTTCCTAACTGGCTATATTCAGCTATCAGTTATAAAGAGATACAGACAATTTTAAAATTATCTACATCATATAAAAAGTAGCAGAGGACATAAGAATGGTAAACGACTCTTTCCTTTTTCCCCCCTTTCGATACAACAAATATAGGTCAAGGATTTGTCAAGCTGTTTTTGACATACCTTACAAAATGCCTGTTGCCAACTGGCTAGGAAAGGACAGCAAGCTGTCTTTGGCACGGTTATTTGCACAGACAAAGTTGCATATTGGGCTAAATACCAGCTATTTATATGTTAGGACTGCAGTGGCTAAAGATGACATTTTATAGAGAATATATTAAACAGATTGAAATGAACTCTGGTACCCGGGGGTAATTATTCCCATTTTATACCATGGGCACTTGGAACACTGCCATAACAATATCATAAATCAAACAGATCTTGCCTGGCTGGAGTTCTTCAGTACTGTATGTACATTCTGCATTCCCCACTAGAAATGGGACTGAAGCACTTTAGGGCATTCTGGCAGGGCTTCTGCAGGACTGATCTTCAGTGGTGCTGCTTTAGTTGTACAACCCTGGAAAAGGTAAGTAAGCAGAACAGCTCCTGAAATAAACATTTTTTCTGTATAGCCAAGAAAATGGAGCTTACTGTTGAGAAATGGTCTTCCTGGCTTTTCTGGCTTAGCCCACGGGTTTGATACCAGAGCAGAGAGCTGGGTCTTAGAAAAGCCAGCCATCAGGAGCAACTTTGTTTCTGTGCAAGAGGCATCCTTCCACCTTCTACCTCCAGACTTGGCAGAGCATCACTTGGAACCAGTCAACCAACCTTCATTGGAGGGAACAGAGGATAGTGATGGTAGCTTCTATGCAAGTAGGTACCCAGCTAGCCCACCCCAACAGGATTTCTATCAAGAGTACAAGGAACAGTACACATACCTTTCCACCAGCACAGGTGCCTTATAGGCTTGAGACTTAAGCCATCTATTTCCATCTAGCCTGGTGAGTCACTTAACAGCCAAGATACAATGCTTGCAGAATCCCAATATCTTGGGCTAGGCCCTGCTGAGTGGGAGTAGAGAAAGTTTAATATTCTCCCAGGGCATATTAAGTGGAGAAGGAAACAAAGACCCCATGTGGACTGATGTATAGCCAAGGCTAATTGTAAAGAAGGAAGCCCATTCTCAGACAGCGGAAGGACAAGGTGACAGACATGTATGTGAGCCCTCTATTATGCATCCTTTTCTCATATCCTTCCTGAAACAGCCTTCCCCCCACATGAATTATTCGTTACCCTAATGTGAACGGATATTCCCCTACAGCAGTAACTGCTGATGGGCTGCTTTAGTTACATGAAATGGATGAAGAGTCCTGACCAAGAAGGATTGTTATCCTGTTAGAAGAGCAGAGAACTTCACACCCTCCTTCACCGGAACATTATACATCACAGCATTTTTGGTGCAATTGTTGTAAGAAACACATGGGAACTCGTCATTACTTTCTCAGTAGGAGCACTCTTCCCCAATACAAGTGAGGCAAGACTGGGAACAAGAAGACTGACTGGCTTAGTTTCCACTTTCCTACCCTTAAATAAGCTTGATTTTAAGTCTAAAGCAGGTGATCAGTTCAATTTCCTGCAGTGCAGCCTCTTTAGGGCTTATGGGGGAAGTCTCTTATTCTGGAACATGCATGTGACACTTGATTAAACAAAAGACTTGACTGTTCTATTGCTGGTGCAGACGGCTTTAGAAACCTGCATTTTTATTGCAGAGGAGTGAGAGGTGCAGGTAGCGAAACAGTAACCCTAAAGCATGCAGGGCTGTCATATTTACACTGAATCTACAACTATAGTGGCTGGATCTGAAGAGTAACCCGTTCCATATCAGCTAGCTTCCAACAACAGCAACAGATGGTCAGTTTTATGTTGAAAAGAAGTGCATCTATGGGGCTATGCTAGAAACATGACATTTTGGTCCTTCCTCCTATGCCTAAACACCTGTTGGTAATTTAAAAGCAAGTACTTGCCAGAATTACATTTAAGAGATTACAAATAACCCAGGGGTTTGCAAACTGGAGGTTGGGAGCCTGGGGGGGGAGGGGGGGGGTCATGAGCTGACAACCTCCACCCCAAACCCTGCTTTGCCTCCAGCATTTATAATGGTGTTAAATATATTTAAATAAAAAGTGTTTTTAATTTATAAGGGGGGTTTCACTCAGAGACTTGGTATGTGAAAGGGGTCACCAGTAAAAAAGTTGTGAGAGCCACTGAAATAACCTCTTTCATTTACATCTACAGACCCTTTAAACGGCGTACTTGTGGCACCTTAGAGACTAACAAATTTGAGCATAAGCTTTCGTGAGCTACAGCTCACTTCATCGGAATGTAGCTCAAATAAATTTGTTTAGTCTAAGGTGCCACAAGTACTCCTTTTCTTTTTGCGACTACAGACTAATACAGCTGCTACTCTGAAACCTTTAAATTAAGGTTCTCTGGCTCAGGTGCTTGCACTGAAATTTTTGCTATAGCAGCATGGTAGGAGCTTTATTCCCTGCAATTGTTTCAGCTCCTTAAAGTATCATAGCTCTTGCTGGAGAAAAACAAATTTTTATATACCTGCCAAGGTCCAAATTAGGCTATAGTTAGGTTTAAGTCTATGTTACTAGTTGAAAATCTTACAGGTTTTTGGCACTTGTTTAAAAGTAGAATTCTTCTCTCCATCTCCCTTCCCCCCATGATCTACACTGGTTACCTACATTTCATCTGATATTTATGCCAATAGTAAGTTAATGGGAAACTATCCCAAACAAAGTATGATTATAGCAACTCTCTCTATTTGGTTTTCAAGCCTTCTTTCCTTCCTCCCACTGCTAAAGCAAAGCCAGAAGCCATGACATCCTACAAACAGCAACTGTCACAATCAATACACCATATGAACCTGGGGTCCCACTCTAAAGCCTTTCTCCACACAAGTAATCCTGACGAGGTCAGTATCATTGCTCTCCTGAGCTAGCCAAGTCACATACGGACCAGCGACAGAAAACACTTATATTATGGTATATCCGAGTTTCATAAAAATCTGTTTTAGGATTCAGTGTTTGTGATGGCTTTCACTGAAAAGTGAGATCTGGTTTGTTCACCACCCTAGAACTGATCCAGTAAGAGCTGATGGCAAGACTTCTTTATAGGAGAATAGTGACTTATTGAAGAGTGTCTCCAAGTTATCTGCTCTAATAGTTTCCTCTTCAAGTTCCTGATGAGCAACTGAAGGCATATTTTATTAACCTATACATTTTTCTGTAAGTGGGATATACCAGTTAGAACAGTGGTTGTGCAACACCGGAGTGCTAGAATGGGGGGGGGGGGGGGGAAGACACCTACAGTACCCTTATCAGCAAGGTTGTGAATTTGAGCTTGCCTATACCATTAGCCATCTTAAACAGGCCTTGATGAGAAATGTGGCTATTGATGGTTTGAATGCTTAAAGCCTATTACTTTCAGCCTTTCCAAATATGGCTGCTAGTTTCACATGCAGGTGTAGAGTTTTCCTACTCTAACATGCTCCTGTTTTGAAGGAGGCAGTTGTGTGCATTGTGTTCTGTTCTTGAATACTGGAGTGTGTAGAAGTGATGGGGAGGCAGTGCTCCAAGATGCACTGAACGATTTACAGCAGAGGATGTTTTACTAGTTCTTTTGGTAGCTTCCAGGGGTTCAGTTTCTCCTTTACTTAGCTCTGCTTAGTTTACATAGCTGCACTTTTGGGAAAGGCCCCACAAAAGACTACAGTCCAGTATTAAACTAGGCTACAGTACAACTGAAGTAAAGGATGCAAGTCTAGACTGGACACTTCATGAAGCCCATGACTAAGTTTGTTCCCAAGATGAGAATGGATAAACAAATGCATCTAAAAATGTATATAGTGGAGACCCCAGAGGAATAAAAAGTTTAGGGCACTGTGTTCATAGCATAAAAGTTAGTTTCACCTGGGACTTGCAAGACACTCTGCAAGTGGCAGAAGAACTGCCTGATACACTACTTTCCCCCTGTAGCTATTCTGAGGAGTGAATGAGGAAAATACAAGTAAGTATTTAGTCCAAAGTGCTCTGGACCTACTACAGTGCAGGTAACGTAGAGGGGAGGGCAGTGATCAAAGGCCTAGTCTAGCTTTGACAGTTGACATTTTGATATCATCACTGTTGGTAGATGCAACTCCCCCTGCCAAAAAAATAATCAAGACTACAACCAGAGCGTGCACCAGTTTTACATTTATAATTGGACTTTTATAATATTCATGATTAGCACAAAGTTCATAACCATAAATTATACATTGTTATCTAATTTCAGTACATAAAACGTTAATGATATACGTATTTGAAGAGTGGCAAAGGAATACAGCTCTGTTGGCATTCTCAGGGAAAAAGGTGAACGGTGGATGTGCCATTTATACTACAGCACAGCAAAACCAAGATTTGCCAAACCCAATCAGATCAGACGACACTGCTTCTAGTTGCCAGCCAGGGTCAGGAATTTGAGTCAGCCCAAGATGGTGGAGCAGAAAACCTTGACTCCAGCATCAGAGTTAATAAAGGTGCAAAACCAGGATTATATCCCTCTCCACTACCTCAAATATTTTAGCACTATATCCCTCCCCCATTCTGACACTGCACTCTTCGAATCATTGTTACCTTAGCATATGCTCATAGTACTCTGGCAGCCCACGCACACACATTCCTGCTCCATTCAACTTGCCATACATATAGCTGAGATTTCCTTTTGTGCCATTTAATGTCAAATGAGTAACATGCTCTCCCATCTTGTTAAACAAAAAAGCATCTGGGAAGTTTGCTTGCTCTCTGGTATGATCAGATTTATTCTCTTTCAGCAATTAAGACTCAAACCTACCCCAGACGGTACAGAACAGGCTCAATCTGCCCCCAAGAACTTTCTGCAAAAAATTTCCCCTATGTTCCTCCAAACAATTTGCAGAGTACTTTAATATTCTATAGCCCATTCTCCTTTTTGCATACAACACTGCAAACGAAATGGGGTAGTCAGATTTAAGCAAACTTTTAACAGTCCACCAGTAAGAAGATGCTGAACTCAATTCTGAACATCCATGCTACCTACTTAGTAGCTTCAGATACAGTACTTTAAGCTTTAACGACTTGGTGCCAGGTGATTCCCCAGCACAACCACTGCTGGCAATGGGTTTGCAGCAAGGAACATGCGCTCCCTCTTCCCCCTGGCCCCAAGTAGTTATTGCTGTATTCGGAGTTTTAGATAAATAGTGCCTTGACTTCAGTCAAGAGTCTTGCAACATAATTAACAAAAGCTGCCTTTGGAGGTTGAAATGTAACTGGACAATAGCAATAAATAATGGTAACAGGTATCCTCTGGAAATCTTCTCACTGAGTGGGACAGCAAGTATTCAACCAACCGAGGGGTCATCTGTGCCTTTAGGACCATTGTAAACTTCTCCAAGAAGTTGGACAGGAAGGGAGAAAAAAAACAGACTAGATCCGTCAAAGAGCTAGTTACATATTGAAACCATAAACAGGTGGCTGGGTGAATCCTGGAGCTGTGTATCCATACGGGAAGTTGGCCTGGGGAGGTACTGCGCTGGGGCCTGCTGTTAACATTAGCTGCTGGCCTGGAAAGGGAAGAAGGAGTTTGTTTAAACAAAGCTTTGCAAATGCCTGGAATAAAAAAAAAAAAAAAAAAAAAAAATGAGATGAGGTGGTGTTAAACTGCCCAGACTTTAGAATGGCTATATAGCTGGTTAACAAGCATATTTGTATTCTAACAAACAAGATGGGAGAACCTAAACTATACCTCCTCCACTGAGGAGAGGACACAATGATGTGAAAACAGGCCATCTAGCTTTTCTTGCCAGACAGATTTAGAGCAATTCACAGTACCTAGAGCTCGGTGAAATTCTGACTAAGACTTCAAGCCCCCAAACCCCACCAAAATAAAAAAACCTTAATGACACCAAAACATGTCATGAATGTGTGTCCATTTAGAAAAAGCCTACAAGAATTTAAAAACCAGACACAGAGAGTGTCTTGTTTCAACATTTCAGAAGGAAATGTTGAGAAATGGAAAAGCCAAAAGAGTTTCAAAATTTGTTTTTTAAAATAAAAATGTTTAAAATGCTCAAAATCAGAACAAAGCGTCTTGTTTTGGGTCAAAGTGTTAGACCCAAAGAGAATTTTGGGTTTTTGAAATTGCCAATGTAATGAAAAATGCATTATCTGCCCACCAATGCCAGTGCAAGGTGAGGTAGGAGGTGCGGGTGGGGAAAAAAAAGGGTATCAATTTAGTTTGAAACAGCTACACAGCCTCCCAATAATACAGATTGATTCCTTGAAACAAAAACAATGTATATTGTTAGGACTCATGCATGGTCAAAATTTTGACCAAAGCAATTCAAGCTATTGAATTTTCAGCAGCTTGTGTATGTGTACCACCACAGACTGCAAACGCATCTTATGAACGCCAATAGCGCACATGCCTCATGCAGATAAATCAACGCAGTGATAACCTTTCCATTAGAGAGTGGACCACAGCTTTCCCTGCCTCGGAGCTGCTTCAAGTCAGTGCTAGTGAGCAGAATCTACCTTGTCACAAAAACAGCCTATGAAGCAGCCTTCTGCAGAGTCCATTGTGAAAGAGACCTTCCATTTACCTGCTCAACGTAAGGTCTTTCTAGACCAGGCCATTTAAAAAAAAAAATCCATTCACTGCTTGATTTGTCAAGTGGAAAGGCAGACTTCCAATCTCTTTGAAAGGTATCAGACAGGAAGTACAAGGAAGAACCGGTTTCTTCTGGCAATCCAGAGGAGAGACTCTGGGAAACCAAAAGCAGTGTGTATTTGCATTCACCCAATGGCTCCTTCTCCCTTCCCCCACCACTGAAAGACTTGGGATTTATGCTTTGTCTAAAGGAGTGGTATGGTAAAGGGTGGAATAAGCCAAGCTGGATTGTTTCAGCTAAAGTACTGCTACTCATTCAAATGTTTAAGCTGTAAGTGTTGCACAAAAAACTTTCCAGCATATTAATTAAGTACAACTAGATAGTTATCCAGGATAAGGGCTCCAAGTAGTGTTCCCTAGCTGGGAGAAGACAAACTGCTTCAAGTTGACTGGAGGTGGGAGGATATCTATATTACAGATAGGCCACAGGAAAGTGACGAAAGCCCAGCATGAGGAGACCTAACTTAATATCTTGCTAGCAATAAAATAAAAATAAGACACCAAGTCTTTCACCTACCAAATACTATTGGAGTGGGTTCAGCTACTTGTTCCTCTTCTTTCCTTAGGCTTTCAGAAGCATCAAGTTTATCCACCTATGTTATAAAGTGAACAGGAGAGGCGTATGAAGGCCTTGCCTAAGTTATGTGCCACCTCTTAGTGGTAGGTCTCATACCAAATGCTTCAAGTATTAAAGGGTTGCCCTTGCAAGTCTTCTTCTGAAGCCATTAGAACATACTTGTGTGTTCCAAGTTGTCCATGGGGTCTAAAACCCAAGAGGGGAGACTAGTTCTGAAATAAGCATCAATATTTGCTTAGCTAAATACAACGAAGTCCACTATCTGAAGTACAGGTGTAATGCTTAGTAGCACTTGCTCTCCATCCATTGATAATGTTGTGTCCTGCAACACAAGCTGCCAGTTTCCGTTTCAGAGATTCAGTGTCAAGTCTGCAGGAAGAACTGTCTGGCAGACAGCTGCTGACTAACCACATCTTCAATAAGAAATTCTGAACACACACGCCTACAGTTTGCCTCTGGAAACCATACATCATGAAGCATGGTTTGACTAATCAATGCTGTATCTTATGTAAAGTGAATAGATCTAGTACAGCAAATAGTAAGCTCTGTTCCTCAAAGTTATCTGGTATGCCAATAAGTTGTGAATAGGCTACAGAGCCAATATTATAGATATATTGCTTTAAAATATTCTCACTAATTTAGAGGTAGTTTATTTTCTTTTAGATAACAATGCAATCTCCTAGGACTTCAATGGGAAGACAGTTTGATGTGGTCTTACAGGGGGAACTGGCTGAAGCTACAACACAAAGTCTTTATTTTGCTCTATACACACCTAGTTTAGTCTTTGATATCTTAGACAGCCACTGCTTACCACCACAATAAAACTACTAGCACTAAAATCCCTAGCTATGAATTCTGGGCGGGGGGAAGGAGAGGAGTTCCTAGTAGCAGGTCCTCTGCTCTGGAACTCCTTTTTACCTGATATAGCACATGTAGATGAATCTGACAAGGGAAGCATGTCTGGAATGGCCTGGTCAGCTAGCACCCATGCCCCCCCAAATTTAATCTTACTGAAGTATCACACCTTCAGAGTTGCCAACTTGGGACTGAAAAAAATATGACCTTTGTTAAAGATGGGTGCTTATAACTTAAGTGCAATCCACAGCATAACTAACATCTGTCCAGAAATAGCGGATACTACTCCCTCTAGAGGGAAGCAACAGTATTCAGCCTGTAACAGGAAGTACAGAATTTATCAAATTTAAGTAAAGGAAGCCCATTTTCTAATTCCACAAACTAAATTAGTTTCACTGCACATCAGACTCACCATGCACATTTCACCTTTTTTTTTTTTTGGGGGGGGGGGGGGGAGAATCTAGCATTTAGTAGATAATGGTCACCTGTAAATCCAGCCAGCAGTTTAAAGTTACTATTTAAGCCTCATTTCTTATTTGAGAAATCCACTGCCCCACTTTTACATGCAAGTGGCACAGACTTAGTTTTATTTGAAGCTATTGTGCTGAAATTCTGAAGATTTTGCATACAAAAGATCAGTCCAAAGCCGCTTCTGAGCATGCAGACAAGAGTCTCTGCTGGGAAGCTTTGTCCTGCCAAGTCAGGGGCCATCACTTCTCTAAAGAGATCATACTACTTTGTATGGTAAGCTGCTAGACTTGTTTACATGTAGCCTGAGTAAAGCAGAACACTTGGGAATCAGTTATCTAGATATTTCCTCCCTCTTCACAACTGATCTTGCAGTATAGTAAACCAGAAGGTCACAGGATTCCGATAATGGGCTATCTACGACAAAAAAAAGAATGTAGTACATCAGACAGGAGTTAAGGATGGACTCATGGCAAAAAAAAATTTTTTGCATCATTAGCCCAAATGCTTATTAACAGTGTTCTTCAGTGATTAGTTTTCCCCAGCTGAAAGTGAGCTAAGTCTGGCTGGATTCCCAAGTTGCATGTGAGAAGCTGTCTTTCTACAGCATTAGAAGTTAATAGGAAACAGACAAAGATTATGCTGCTCTGCTGGCAGAAGCTACAACTAGGTTCCAGTAAGAATCCTAGGATATATATTAAGGGACACAAATGAACACAGTTTAAAATCAGAGACTGTCACCTTATTAAACAGCCCATCAACCTGCAAGAAAGTTCAGAAGGGAATACTTATCAAGTGAGTATTCAAAAAAAACAAATCTGAAGCAAAAGAGCCACAATCAAAACACTGGGACAATAAAGGCAAGAGATATTTAGAGCTCAGAAAATCATTTCGTCACTATTTTACAATGCACAAGTTACGTATATGGATTAGATATTACATCTTACTTACAATTGCAGACAGCTTATTTTGGCAGGTTATTTGGTAATTAAACAGCATACACAGACTTACCATATATAACTTGCATTTATCATGTAAATGGCATGTCTTAAACCACAGCAACTCCACCATTACATAGTATTTGCCATGTACTTAAATCATGAATTTCCATGTATGACAGTATTTGCACATTTGTGCACTGTAAAACAAAATGTTACCCATGTTAAGAAGGTAGAAAAGTGACTTCCACCTTGTGTTGATGTGGAGCCATGTATCTCCTCAGTATCTACAGGAAAGTAGCACTTATTTTCTTCTAGCTTTACATTTGTGATAAGTCAGTTTTGTTTCATTCTGTGGGATTTAGCAACTCCATATTTGCAGACAGATGGTTATGACTACTAAGGGCAAGATCCCCCCGCCTCCCCCGTACAGCTCTATTGAAGTGGTGCAGCTATGATTTACATCAGCTGAGGCTCTTGCCCCAAGGAGATAAAGCCTGAAGTTGCATTCATGTTGACAGTGGCTCCTTCCCCTCTGGACGTCACACAAACATGACCCGAACTACTGAAATGTCTCAGTAACACTGATGCTACAATTTCAGCAGAATGCAGAAAGCTTACAAGATTGGCAATGAAAGTTAAATATGAATCCACTGTGTATATATTAGCCTGAAACATTCTGTAGTCCCATAGGTCTACAACTATAGAGTCTATGTAGATGTATTCCCATAGTTCCTGATGTGGGAGGGCTTCAGAAGGCTAGCTGCTTCACAAGTACTACCCCACTATTCCCATGAAGAGAACTAGTTAGGTCTCAGGCAAGACGACTGTGGCAGCCTAAAATTAAGTTGGTAGAAGGCAGAGGAATGGTAAGAGACATCACATTTTGAAAGCTCCTGAGCCTAGGTTTTAAAAAACTAACTCTTTAGTTTTATGTAAAAGCTGGAAGGCAAAAGTAGTCAAGTAAATGGTTGGAACACTACAGAGAAATAGACTGCCCTTGTATTCAAGAAAACAGCATGCACAGTATTAGCCCTTTTTGCTTGGAGTCTCGATTCACAGTTCCTAGAAGAATAGATAGCAGCTAGAGAAACAGTTCAGTTTAGTCTTATCAATTAAGAGTTATAGCCTCAAAGCATCAGGTTTAATTCTGACTGGTTCATTATGATGTACTATGTAGCATGATCACTGAGGTGTGCTGAAGTTTATGTACCTCCACCTCAAACTGGTCTTTCTGGAACAGAGTTCAGTATCTCAGCAATCCATGAACACGGTCTTACCTAGCTCAGTTTGGACAATGCTAAAACATGGAAGAAACTAGTACAAAGTACTCCTTTTCTTTTTACAAAGTAGTGAGTCTTTCAACAGAAGCAATACTCACTTTGGTAAGGTACTCCCTCATCACCTGGATGAAATAAGGCATTGCAAAGTCCATGATGTTATGCCTCCATGCCAGCTCAAGGACCACATCCGGGTGCAGCAAGTCATAGCATGCAAAGAGAGAGGCTGCAAAACACTCCTGTTTGCCTTCCTCCAGGAACCACTGGAGCAGTTTCTCTGCCAGCTCTACATCTTTGGATTCTGCAGCATACTGCATGGCATCCTACAAGCGAAATGCCACATACTTTAAGAGTTGTCACCTGGCCACCTCAAAACTACTCCACCCCCCCCACCCCCCCTTAGCAAATTCTGCAGACACGTTTCCCCAAGTGAAGTAGTTTGCAGCCTTTGGCATTCTCCTGCCTTAAAGATCAGCCAAAGGCTAATGTAATTGGTTTCCAAGTGAGTATTTTTAAATTCAGGCCACTGGTTCTGTGCACTAGTAGTCAATGCCTGCAGTATTGATCATTGGCTGATGTCAGTTAAACTAAAGCAGTGGCTCAATCTTTCCAGACTACTGTACTCCTTTCAGGAGGCTGTTTTGTGAGACGTGAGGTAAGTGCTTGCTTACAAAATCAAAAACCAAAAGTGTCACACACTATTACTGAAAAATAGCTTATTTTCTCATATTATAAAATGATTGGAATATATACACCAGACCCTCGCTAGAATGTGGGATTTGGGATCCATGCCAAGTACTGTGTTATTGTGGGGACAGTGTTAAAATGAAATTAAATTAAATTAAAAATTACTGTACCAGTAAATGTCACATCCCTAAAGTATAGAAAACCTTAGAAAATAAACTCCTACTTGAAGGAAACAATGAGAAAAAAAATCTGCTTTATTAGAGATTTAAAGTAAACATTACAATAAACTAGTCTAGTTCTTAAAGTCAGAGTTGCTTTTGTTTCTTGCTGCGGTGCTGCTTCCACTTAGCAGACTGCAAAAAAGACTACCTAGCTGCATAATTTTTATAGGCTCAACGTCTTGCCTCTCGAACCATCTCAAAGCAGTCTAAGCCAGCTACAGTCGCAGTTGACATTGGCACGTCTACTTCATCTTCCTCCTCTTCTTCCACAGAGAAGGCCAATTCTTCAGCTTTTGGACTGTTTAGTCATACTGCCTGAAGAATTTGGTCATCCATTAGTCTTTCAGCAACGGGACAAAATTCTTCTGCTTCATCACAGCCTCTTATCCAGGACTTTATATTGTGACAGAACAGTTACCCTGAGCCTGGACAGTTGCTGGCACAGCTCCTGCATCCACTCCATGTCTGTTCTCCAACTTCCTTTTCTGTAAATCCCTCAGACTGATCTGCTTTCTTCATTTTATTCCAGGAGCAGGTGGCCAAACGACTCAGTCCCACCATCCAAGAGCAGTTTATTGTTTCAGTGTGTAATAAATTTCAGGAACCACCACCAATGTGTAAAAAAGTCTTATAGTCAACTTCAGAAAAAAAGTGAGACAACTCATTGTCATTTGTCATACCAAGGTCTGTCGATAGTGTTGCTTAAAAATGGCAATAACACCTTGATCAAGCGGCTGGATTTTGGAAATAGTGTTTTTAGGTAAGTATTCAACCCAGATTCTACCATCACAGGTTCCGAGTCTTTCAGCCGGAGGATGTGCTGGACAGTTGAGCAAAAGAAAGGCCTTTTCTTCTAAGCATTTTTCCTGCAAATGCTTTTGCACAGAAGGGACAAATTTGGTGAAGAACCATTGTTCAAAAATCTTTTGGTCATCCAGGAATTTTTGGAGTTCTTGTACGAAAACGTCAGGCAATTCATTTACATGATGAAAGCACCGAGGCATGCAAGACTTTCCAATGCACAATGGTTTTAATTTATGCTTTCCTGTTGCATTCACGCAAAATAAAGTAAGGTGATCTTTTGCCTGTTTATATCCTTCTTACGTTCACCTGTTCCGACAGCCAGGGTTTTATCGGGCTACATTTTATAATAAATTCCTGTTTTGTCTGCATTGTAAACTTGTTCCTCCGAGTAACCCTCTGCCTGTACAATTTCCCTGAGCTTCGCAAGGTACAATTGCACAGCATCGGCATCAGAGCGTTTTTCTCCCAAAATGGCATTCTGAAATCTCCGTAGCCAACCTATACTCGCCTTAAAATTGCCAAATTCACCATTAAGTTCCTGGTCGAATTTTTCCGCTTGCATCTCTATAAACAGACCAGAGATCGGAATGCCTTTCTGCTGTTCTTGCACAAGCCACATGTACATTGGCATCACTCGCTAAACAGGCTCATTTTCTTTGAAGGACATCATCCAGGTTATGAATGTAAGAGTAAGTTTGAGCTGGTTAGCATTCTTTAGCCATCCATGAAAGGTGGACTCGTTAAGAGCCACTGAACTAAAGCATTTACAGGAGAACCCAAGAATGGCCAGCACAGCTTCATGTACAAGATGCCAGGTAGTCCATGATTATACAAAACCATTAGATGGTCATGGAGATGCTCCATTCTACCTGGCATAGGACCATAGAATACGCTTAGACCATAGATTAGCTAGACAGTTATCAGTATCCATTTTAAAAATCAGATTTGGTTTGTCAACTTGACCTTTCATCAGTTAATGGGATTTATAATAATAAATACCAGTTGCTGGCATTAAAGCAAGCAAGCCAGATGAGATTAAGACACTTCCTCCAAGAAGTGAAAGTGAGGTTGTGATGTTGCACTCTATAGGATTTTATGAAAATATGCTAATGAGTGAATAGAATGTAACTGAAATATGCTTCAGGCAAAAGCTTATAATCTACTGACTGTGGTCATCCTATTTGTATAAATGTATCATTCTTGTATCTGAAACTAGAAATATGAAATATAACTGAGGTCCTATTGTAATTATGCAAAGTGTGGGCCATTAATGGTGGTTTGGAATCTTGAAGGCTCCCGTCAACTAGTACAATTGGTTGCAAGTAAACAGCCATTTACAAGCCTTCCTGTGAGAGTCAGGCCAGGAAGAATGAAGGCTTGGGGGTCTCACAGGACATGTGGAGACATGACCATGTCACCTGGTACTGGAATCCATCTTAAACCTGGTGCTTTTCCATTTAGAAGGAGGGGTGGGGACAGAGACAAAACTCCCGACTTGTGCCAAAGCTATATAAAGGGAGTGGAACAGAAAAAGGAGGCTCCAGTCATGAGAAATCCCCTAGTTACCACCTGAGCTGGAGCTAAAAAGCTACCAGTGGAAAGGATTGGGCCTGGACTAGGAAGAAGTCTAGTCTGAAAGCAGCTTATTTGAACATCTGAGGGTGAGATTTTATCTGTAATCAGTTTCTTATTGTGTTTTATTTTGCTTGGTAAACTTACTTTGTTCTGTTACTTGGAACCACTTAAATCCTACTTTTTATATTTAATAAAATCACTTTTGCTTATTAACTAACCCAGAGTAGGTAATTAATACCTGGGGGAGCAAACAGCTGTGTATCTCTGTATCTGTGTTAGAGGATCGACAATTTATGAGTTTACCCTGTATAAGCTTTATACAGAGAAATACATTTGGGGTTTGGATCCCACTGGGAGCTGGGTGTCTGGGTGCTGGAGACAGGAGCACTTCAGCTGTTTTCAGTTAAGTCTGCAGCTTTGGGGCATGTGGTTCAGACCCTGGGTCTGTGTTGGAGCAGACTGGTATGTCTGGCTCAACAAGGCATGGTTCTGGAGGCCCAAACTGGCAGAGAAAACTGGCTCAGAGGTAGTCTCATCACATCAAGTGACAGTTCCAAGGGGGTTTCTGTGATTGAACCAGTCACAGAGGTCTCTATCCAAGAGATTGTGTATGGGTGCGAGTAAGGTGTTTTAAAAAAGCAGTAAGCCTTAGTTTCTGGCATCTGAGTGCAGTCTTTGTATGGCCCTCCTTGAAGATCACTTTAGATAAGCTGTTACCAGCAGGAGAGTGGGGTGGGAGGAAGTTGTGTTTCATGGTCTCTGTGTGTATATAATGTCTTCTGCAGTTTCCACGATATGCTATGCATCCGATGAAGTGAGCTGTAGCTCACGAAAGCTCATGCTCAAATAAACTGGTTAGTCTCTAAGGTGCCACAAGTACTCCTTTTTACGAATACAGACTAACACGGCTGTTACTCTGAAACCAGTCTTTGTGCTGACATTTTAAAATAGGGATGATGCCAATATGCAAAGTCACTATTAGAGAGTCTTCAACACAAAAATCAGAAGTGGCTTAGGCTAACCTATCATTACGGTTGGTAGGTTTACAGGGCCTTCAAGTGCTTCTCTACTATGTCCTGCCCCAAAGAGGTTGGCAAAGGCAGAGCCATTAGTTCCATCTTGGGTTCAAGTCTCAGAAGACAAAAGGTGTGTTCAGACTTGTGCAGATGAGACGAACTAGTGTTTTTTGCTTCAGGTACATACAGTGCTTGTGCTGTACCTCCACTGAATATATAACTATCCACATCACGTACTGTTTTGCACTTAAGTTTTAATGGAGGCAGGAGCCTCAGTAATTGCACACTGATTCCACTGCACAGGGCTCCCCATCTGAAGTACAATTTTACAAGATTTTTTTGGTAAACACAGAAAGTGTACTCCTGTCAAGTGAGCATCCTAATCAGCACTAGTTTGTTACAAGATAACCACCTATGGAAAAAAGAAGTCAGTGTGTGAAAAGGAATTTAGTTTTATTGACATGGCCTCTTAGATTAGTTCTAATCCAGAATTTGTACCAATTTTGTGAAGGCAGGTGCAATCCATGCTACAGTGACAGTGCAGAAAGCTCACTGCTGCTTAGTTTGGAGATGCCTTTTAGAATAACCTCTTCCATACCATTAAAAAAGGGAAATGTTCAATGTTAACTGACCTTGTAGAGACGATCCTTCTTGCAGAGCTCCACACTCTGTTTCCAACGATTATTACCCTTGTACAAGTAGGCTGCGATACGCCTAAATTCAATCAACTCATGTTTCTCCAAGCGCTGAGCTAGTGTGATGTTATCAAAGTTATCATATGCATCAATAGATGCTCTCAACCCCTATTAGAGAAAAATTCTATTAGCTATCAGAACAGCAAGTAAGTTTGACCACCACTGGAGAAACAAACAAACAAAAAAACTAGAGAAGTATGGCTAGCATGAATTAACTTCGGTTTTGGGGGCTGCTAGTTCTAGGTTACTGCAGTATGGACATGACTGCATTCTAGCTGTTCAGATTAGAAAATTTCTAAAGAGAGGCGTTTGCTCCAAAGGAGTCAGTCCCCCAGGCTTAAACAAAGCCATGATGCTGGTTTTGCCTAAAGGGATTACTGAAGTACAGAAACATTGATACAAGTGCTAAGTGTCCCATTAGCAGCGGACAAGTTATGCAGACTTAAGTAACTGGTCTGTCTCCCTAGTCCACTTAACACAGAAGCCTGCAACCTGTCATACACACAAGGTGTTCTTTTTAACTAGACCTCCATACAGCAGCACACATAGTGTGCCAAGATGTAACAACTCTATTCTAATGCTGTCTAGAGAGAAGTAACTTTAGAAGGAATCTGCTATTTATGTGAGAAGTGTTGTAGGGTATTTCTACTTATCACATGTAGAGAGCATTTACCTCATCCCGACCCTTGAAATATTTGGCCATGGCTGCTATTCCTCCAGAAGAGGTGGACTTACCCCATCCCCTTTACATTCCAGCCAATACCTTTCTATCAAGTCAGTTTGAGACCAAGGTGAATAATTCTTACAATGTACGAAATGTGGCTGATTAACAAAGAGCAGGCATGTAAAGAGAAGGGAGAGTAAATTTGCACACCAAGGTTTTGTAGACCTGCTGTAACTCAACTGTATGGGAGACTCACCTGATAATCCTCCTCCTCCGTCAGGAGATTGTTTAGAGCCTCATTGACTCCTTTGTTGTTGTGGTTCTGGACTGAACGCAGGTAAGGCTTCACTAGAGGCAGCTGATTAACCTGGAAACAGAACAGCAGTAAGAACATGCTAGATTAAGAGTACTGCTTTGAAGGAAATGAAATACTCTAGAGAGGCAGGCTCTCCAGTTTAGCACTAGACTGGTTTTAAGCCAGCCCCCCAAAAAAGTCTAGTATAGCTGCCAGTGGCTCAGATATTACGCCAATTTTATCCTTTAATTGCTGGCATAGAAGAGCTAGACAGTCAGGATTTAAATTTACAGAAGATATTTGGACCCATTTCCCATAACCATGTGGCCTACATAGACTGTGGAACAGCCCTATTCCAAGTGATTTGATGAGCAGTAGCAGCATGCTTGCTACTGCAAGAGGCGGATACATCTTCTAGACCCCAAAGTCTTCATCTGAGGGCAAGGACAAGAATGCACTAAGAAATCCTGAGGAACACAGAGTTTAGTTTCTATACCTGATCCATTTATGACGACTATAGCTCACCTTTGAGAAAAAGCTGACTGTCCTGGTATGATCCAGCCGTGGAGATAATACGAGCAGAAGATCATTGATCAACAGAGGTTTGTAGTCCAAATAGAACTGCAGGGCTTTGTAATACAGCTCCACATTCGCCACCTGGATAGGGAAAACACTGATTTGATCAAAGGCTGCCTCTGCATCTGAAAGTTTAACTACATTGCAGGGAAAGTGAAATATCAGATAAGTGTCAACTCTGCAAAGTCTAAATGTCAGATTTCTGTTCGAGTGCTGGCCATGTACACAACTACAATATGAAAGCAAACTTCTCACTTAGATGGCTAGTACTGGTCAGCTTCCTGCTCTGCCTGATTCCAAGAATCTGTACAAGATTCAGATCCCAACGAGAGGGGGAAGGGGAGGGGGAGGGAGCTAGGCACAGGAAGCCCAGAAGAAGAGAGTTCAGCAGCTTCCTGCTTATTTCAGGAGTTTGTTGAACAGATACTTGAACCTTCTAGCTGTAAGATTAAAGCTCTTATCACTTCAATTTTTTGCTTTGTCGTAACAATTTTCACAAAAAGTCCAGTAATTAGATCAGCTATTTACCTTAGCAATTATGTCTTTGAACTGCCCTTCTTTCCAGGCATCAGTGGGATGGTTCATCATTGTAATTATTGCATTGTCATACTCTTCATACTTGTCATAAAGGAAGACCAGTTCTCCCCAGAGGTGAGCTTGTTCTGCTGCTCTGAGCACCTAGGGATAGGAAAAGGATAATTAGGAGTTGCATGTTGCTTAACACTTGCCTAGGTGCATAACAGTTTAATGCAGCAAGATACCTACCTTTGGAATGTTGACTCTGGACCAGAAGAGCTCCAGATGTTCCCTCATCTTCTGTGGTTTGAATTTGGAGTACAAGATGGCGAGTTCTGTGAACATTCCCATGTGAGCACGCTCCAGGCCCAAAGCTGCTTCCAAGAGGGCAATCAGTTCTTCAAAATAGCCGCGATCCTAAGATGAAGATGACCAAGGTTATTGGTTGAACATCATCCCTTTTCAAAGATCCCTTAGCAGCACAGTAGGGGACAACATAGCAGGAACAGTGATTTGAAGTTTTAAGTTTGAGACAGGGCTTACAAGGTTGAAGTTTGAGAAGTACTGACCTTTTTACTTACTCCATTGCACAGTGAAGATGCTCTCCAGTTTAAACCCAGCTCCCTGTTTAAAATGAGCTTGTTTCACTAGTGGTTAAACAAATCCTCAAAGATTTGTTTAAGTACTGGGAATGACAATTGTTACCATGGCACTGTTGAGGGTAGTGTAGTTGCTGCCATCTCTGATTTTAAGGAACGCTATATTAACAAATCCTGCAAAATCAGGAGCAATTATTCCCTTAGATCATTAAAACAATCTAACCTGGTAATAGCTAATCAGCTCTTCAAGCTCATCTGCATGGATTACTATGTGCAAGCCGCATATCTGTGCTAGGCGGAACTCCTTTCCATCCACACATGCAAAGCACACCTGTAACAAAAGATTTTAGTCATACTGATGTTAGACACCACATTACCCAAAATGAATCAGATAACTGCAAGACTAAAAAGGGTTCCTTCTATACATTAGATCAAAGGACACTATCAGATGTAGGACAAATAATCAAGGTGCTTCAAAGTAGAGACTGGAAGCAGTACTGATTAAAAATCATGCGCCATTAGGAGTAAGAATTATCCCATTTAAAACAAAGGTTCTAAAATGGCCATTGAGGCTTTGACTGGCAAAGTGTGGACCATATCTTGTACATATTGCTCTTGCGAAGCCTCATCTCCTATTTGTGATTGCGTAACATATCAACTAAGAAGTTGCTCACATGGAAGAGTAATATTGAGAAAGCGTATTTGAGTATCTTGATGTGATCTAGTAGCTGGAAGCATGGCAAACCAGCATTACATGACCAGCAAGTGCTCTGAAGGCTAGTAGTCCACAGATTTGTTTAGAAATAAGATGCCATTTCAAGTGAATATAAATGACACCCCTCTGGGAAGAGGAGCACATAGCTTTGGCAAGATGAACTACCTCTTTCCAGGTCCTGGTGCTGTTCGCTTTGCGGCCACTGTCTACTGCTGCCTGGTACTCTCCAAGATGCACCAAGGTAGATGCCAGGCGTGCAAAGTTAGATACATTGTTGTAGAGCAACTTTGCTGCATCATACATTCCCTCCTCATAGCAGCGATCTCCAACCTAGAGAGAAAGCCAGAATAAACCGAGTTGGACTGATGGGGGCAGGAAAGGGGAATGAGCAAACTTTGAAAGCCTGTCCTGTTTTCTTTGAGTGTGCATCTGGAAATTTCTGACCTGACAAAGCTATTTGTCAAGGCCTTCCTATTTTATTAGGAACATAAGACATACCTGCTGAATGTGGGCATTGTTAGGGCCACTGACAAACTCTTCCAGCTCTGAGAGGCGGTTGGTTTTTGCCAAAGCAAAGATCAGTTCAGTCTCTACGTAGGACTCTCTGGCCTTTTTTCTGGCCATTTGCAAGAATTTAACCAGATCCTCCCAGTTATCTTAAATAGAGGAGAAAAAAAAAAAGTTTCCTATTCCACTCCTTTCATTCTGAAGTATTTCCCATTGTCTAAACTATGTTCAAGAGAACAGTCAGTTAAGAAATGAGCTACTCTGCAGAAACTGACACTGAAGAGCCATACTGCCCAGCTGGGACTAGCTGATCCCACATCCAAACAAAAACTACACTAGGTACCATTCCCTGAGCCAATCAACTCTTAACATTCATACATCTCTTTGGATCAGGATTACTCAAGAATGAGTTGTGTGCCATTAGTATTTATGGTTCTCATTTTATGTAGAGATTTGAGAATGTAAGTCAGTGAAAGCACTTACAAATGGATCCAATGCTGAAACACTGGATCTGAAGACTTCAAAGTTAATAAATATAAAAATACTGATTGATATATATATATATATATATATATATATATATATATATATATATATATATATATGAACTCCTTTGTTAATCTGGCTCAGTCCTCCTACCCACTGCTAATCCTTTAAAAAAATTTCCCCAAGAATTTCTGTTGTTATACTTGGTAAACCATATTCTCATTAACAAGCCTGCCTAATTACAGAACTGATGAGGCCTTAGCTTACTGTTTCTACTAGCTGCTTGAACAACTTCCATGTAAGCAGAGGGATCATCAGCCTTGATATAGGAGTCAATGGCTTCCTTCACCAAGTCCTTCTGGAGCTGTGCTCTGGCCAGTTGGCTCCATACAGCTGGTTCATTACATCTTTCTGCAAATTCATAGGCACGGTCCAGGTTGCCAATGTGCTCTATCAGCACCTGTGATATTAAGAGATAAGAACAGTTGCCAAGTATTAAGTGTGACCATCCAGTTCTTCAGTCTTCAAATGCCTAGAGTTCGTCCCCACATCTGAGGATGAGCAACAACCACATATTCTGGATTTAAAGCAGCCCTTTCAAAAACTCATCTATATAAGTGGTTGTGTTTCAGGGTGAGAATGTCCTTGGGGCAGAGACAACACTGGAGTAAATTTACTCATGTAAACTCTGAAGAGACTGGTGTCTGAATTACTTAATTTGATGCTGAACAGTTATGTTCCCTATATTCAGATTCAGGATTTGTCTCCCCCACCCCATCTGCAACTTTCAAGTGCTCAAAGAGCAGCTTTTTCCCCACAGAATATTTACAATATATTGCATTGGTGGTAGGTTGGACTGTAGTTTTATCTACATGTACAGTTTAGACTTTTCTAGAAAGGTTTACCTGTTTTTTCCACCTGTTCTATGAACTTTACACCCATAGTAGGAAGCATGAGCTGGTAGCCATGACTGCACCTCACCTGTATTGCAGAAGTATTAACATCAAATTTCCTGAAGATAGCAAAGGCTTCTTCATATAGCTCATTACTGATGGCTATGTTTGCAATATCTGGGGCATCATAGTTATCCAGACGATTGATATACTCCATTACACGAGTGCGATCAGCTTTAATGGCAGTCAGAATCAGAAGATTCTGCAGGTTCCTGTAAATGGGATAAGCAGGACAAAAATGATCTATAAAAAGGAGGCATTAGGTGCTACCTACTATTTGACCTAAAAATGCCACCATCAGGCAGTAAAGTCCAAAATTAAGGTTTTAAAATGAGTTCTACAGAAGTCTAGTAGATTGTCTGAAGCCATCTACTGTTTCTCCTGCAATAGAAAACTGACTAGCCTGTTTTTATAGACAAAATGGGGAGAAGTACAATAAGATTTAGTTACTTGTTACAAAGGAATGCTAACTCTTTTATTACGTGTGAACTGATAGTGTATTAGTACACTGGCTGCACTACTTCAGTTGTATTCAAGCATTTTATCACTTCAGTGACTGCTCACCTTCTCTAGCAGGACACATCACCTAATGCTGCAAGATCAAATTTTGCACACCCAAAAAGAGGATATCCATTTAAAGACTGTATAGAGTGCAGAGCAGTCAGCTGTTTCAGAAGTTTAGGGGACAACCTAAACAAGTGTCACAAAAACACTTCAATCTTCCACCTACCTATGCTCGCTGAACACAGAGTTGTCCAAGACTATCTTCTCAAGAAGCTCAATTAGTTCATTTGGCAGATCAGCAGTCATGAAAGCTTTCACAGTAACAGAAACCTCTTCAGGATCTTGTGTTTCAGATAAGGCTGTCTGGACAACCTAATTTTGAAGATATTTGGAAGGAGTAGTTGAAAGGGCTTTTCTTAGTCTTAATTTAGAGATTCATAAAACAAGGTTATCAGCTCACTGAGGTAGGATACACATTAAGTCAGGAACCTCACAAGGTTCTGAAACATCAATCTAAACCAACACTGCAACTGTCAGAAGATTCTGGCTACCAAAGATGCCTTTTATTCTGTCAAGTAGATGGCGTTGAAATATTGATTCACCAGTATTATTGTGAGATATTGGGCATTTCACAACCATTTAATAAAGCATACCACCACACTAGCCTTACAGTATGAGCAGTCTCCCAGATAAGATTCAAGATTAAGATTAAGGGATAGATACAACTACTTTTACAGCTAGTACTGCATTAGAGAGACCAGACAAGTGCTAGTTATACTGGACCCTGTCTGTGATGAAATGATCTGGACACTGTCTAGAACGGGGTGGCCAAAATATGGCCTGAATCCAGCCTGCTTAAAATTTCTGTCTGGTCCACCAGGCTCTTTTAGCAGCCCAGAGATAGCAAGGAGGCAGCCAAAGTCCTGCGGCACAGCAAGGCACTTGGGCAGGCTACCTGCCTGCCGTGGCCCCACGCTGCTCCTGGATGGCATGTCTCTGTGCACCCCTGGCTGGGGAAGAAGGGGGGGGGGGGGGGAAGAGAAAGCAGCTTCATGTGCTGCCCCTGTCCCTAGCACCGGTCTCACTGCAGGGGTGGTGCTTGCAGGCATGGGCAGCACCTGGATACCTGCTACCCCCTCCCCACAAAGGGTCATGCAGAGATGTGCCACAATGCCAGCAGCCAGCTGCTTCTGGGAGCGATGTGGGGCCACGGCAAGTACCCTGCCTGAGCGCCCTGCTGGTCAGGAGTCACGTGTGGTAAGTGCCTCCTGGCCAGAGCCTGCTCTTCTCACCCTCTCCCACACTACAATCCCCTGCCCCAGGTCAGTACCCCCTCCCGCACCCAAACTCTGTCCCAGACTCTGCACCCCAATCCCCTACCCCCAAACTCCCTGCACCCCCTCCATTAATTATAGTAGAAATTCACAACCCATGACAACTTACCAAAATTCATGGAGTGCCCCCCCCCCCCCAGTGAAAATTATTGCCCACCCTGGTATAGAAAAATAAGTAGACACTGAAACAGAGAGGCTAATAGGGTGGGGCACAAGTATTGGGAGGGCGTGCGCAAGGGATTCTGGAGTCATTCTGAAGTCAGAAGATACTGGATAACAGCTTTCATTTCTAATTGTATAGCCAGTTACTTCACTGTACCTGATCGATGAGCTGTCGTCTGAATGGACTATTTTCCTCAAGGACATTTGCCCAAAGTTCTGGATCCTTTCTGCGTACCAAATAGCGAGCCTCACTCTTGAACAAGGAGTTCTCATTGCAAACCTGAAGAGAGAAAACCATCAACACACGTATAGTTAAGGGAACACTTACAATGAGATCCCACCCAAACACAAGTTTGGCTTTTGAAATTAATGAGCCATGCTCAGACAATAGCTTCCAAATACAACTAGTTGTTGGCCATCACTAAGTGCCACACAGACTCAAGTTTGGATTCTTTCCTAGCCTCTGATCTAAAAGGCTCTCGGCAGACAGGATCTCTTGCAAAGTTTGAGCTTTTCTTGCTTTTGTCCAATAGAAGTGTTATGACAACTTCTCATGGTAATATTTCTATGGCTCTCTGAAGCCATGAACTACACAGGCTTTGACAAATTTCAGACCTAGAAGGGGATTCATTTTGGAGGGAAGGAAGTTCAGGTCAGTTTTATTTTATCTGAATCCTTCACTCAGCTTCATTGTCAAGGTCTTAAGAGGAGCGTCAAGAAAACAGCACCAGAATGTTTCATTTCACACAATGTTTCCACAACTATAAGCTTCTAACTGTTTGTGGGCTACAGTTTTGTCTAATGGAAACATTTTGTGCAGCAGCTTATCAATGATACAGCAGAGAAAGTAAATTCTCACAATGGCTTTGTATTTGACTGATTCTAATTACACTGAGTCACAAGACTCAAACTGCAACTTGGTTACATTTTATCAGTGCCAGCTTCAATGGACAGCAAGGTAGGTTTTGTTTTTCAAACCATTTTAATAGGAGCCTACAGTCCAATTCTTCCTTCCATTACTGCTTAAGACTAAGCTGGGTACCAAGGTTAGCACTGCCTGACTTTATGGAGTGACTATAACACCACCTGTTATAATTAAAATGGTTCCGTGTCTGAAGTCTGACCAGAGCTGGTCTCATATCATGTAAATGCAGATACAGCCTGGCAACCTCCCCTCCTGTCAAGAAGATATGCGCACAGAAGTTAAAGGTTGCAGTTCTTATAGCAGTGATCTGCACAGGTAACAGGCGGCCAAAGTTAAGATTCCCAGTTCACCCTAGGAAAGGGCCTATGCCAAGAGGAGAGCCTTCAATTCTTGGGGGGAGGGGAGGAATATCAGTTTCTGTAGTAGAAAATTTGGGTGTTGGAAGACAAAGCCCTTTGTGGAGCACCTTGGTTAGGAGAAAGCAAGTACCACAGAACTCACTCCCCAAGAAGGGAGCATTGAACAGGCAATCTGTCTGTCCACTTCCAAGAGCGGAACCTGGAAAACTGTTCCTAACTTAAAAAACTTTACTGTAAGCTACTCTTGATTCAATCTATTAAGACCACCACTTTTGTGGCTATATTCTCCCTTTCACACTTCTATAAGACAGCATGGAAAGACTAGACTCAACTGCTGCAGTGGACACAGCCAAGCTTTTCATGCTGAATCATTAAATTAGTGCAGTGTAACACTGATCAGAAGGGTAATCCCTTAAGGAACCACACCATGTTCCAGCAGGCAGCGATTCCAGGCTGGGAGTGGTTGTGGAAGTGTGGACTATAGGGTGCTCCATATGTTGATACTACTCAGCAGTTTCCACCATAGTCTTGGCTTGTGCACTGGAACAAGTGATCAACTGTTTATGAAGTTGAGTTTGTTGAGGCTTATGTTGACCAGTTGGCAGAAGCAATGGGAAGAGCTGGCAAGGGATACATGGTAGAGGGAGTCCATTCCCATTTGGGATTCTGGAAACCAAGACAACCTATCCAAGGCTACTAATACTAGAATCAAATGTGTTCAGAGGCTTTTTTCCAATTGCACCTGGTACCTTCTTTCTATTATGGACTCTAAGACTACTGTAATAGCTTTTATTCAGGGCTATTTAAACATAAATCCCACATCAGCTTAAAAAACTTAATGTACATAAATATAATCCCATTGAAGCTAGCAAGATTTGGCTAAATTAAGGCATGTAGGACTTTGTCGGTGTTAGAAAGGCTCACGCTTAAAATCTAATCAGAACATTGGTTAGACCAATATTGACATCTGAAAACCCACCACCACTCAAACATTAGACTACAGCAGATATTTGTAAATACAAAAGCAAGTTTTGCTAACCTTGATGAGTTCAAGGTCACATTGCCCTCTCTCATAAGCAACACAGGCCAAATGAGGGTCCCGTTTTTCACAGTATTTGCCTACAACACAGCTGTCATAGTATGGGTTCTCCCGGAGAAACCGCTCAGGATTATTGTTACTGTCAATGTAGATTTTAGCCAGAGCATTGTGGGTGGCAGGTTCTTCACAGCCTTCATGAATTCTAGATTCCAGCCATGGCAGCAGCAACTTAAGCCTTTTGGGGAAAATAAAGTTTGTTAAGTTTGCAGACCAAATGTGCTATTAAAGTGCTCAATTCTATTCCTTAACTTGAGAGGAGTGCCAGCAAACTTTAAGGTCAAGGCTGTTCCCCAGAAAGGCTGTGGTCCTAGTAAAATCAGTCTTCTGGATCAAATCATTCTTACCTTGAATGATCTACAAAATAACCCCATTTAAGATTTAAAATACCCCTAAGCTTATTATTGAGGGGCATGCAGACAGACAATTTGGAGTTTCTCTGATCCTTTTAAAGGAAAAAAAAATATCTCCCCTCTGTCCTTTCTATAAAGACTAGGAGAAACCTAGTCATGGCTCAAATAAAGAATGCTTCTGGAGCTATAAGTTACTCAAGAATGCTTGTTTAGAGTAAAATTTAAACTCATGAAAGCAGTGTCAGTGTACAGGTGATCTGTGCACAGCAAGTCCCTTAAAGGAGGCTTCACTTTAAAAATATTGTGCTCATTTAACAAGTTGAGAGTAGGGCATGTGGAACATGCTATACATCAACTGGGAAACTGCTCCAAGCAAAGTGTGATGTTATAGCAGCTGTACTGGGAGAGGGCAGAGTCTGAAAAGCATTGATAAGTCAGGAAGCAGCAGTTTAAACTCAAAGTTTAAAAAAAGAGGGGAATTAGAGCAGAAACTTGGTGGCAGGGGAAGAAAAACCCCACCCTTAAAAGCAGTAGGAAAAGAGTTTTAGCAACTGACTTTTGGGTTAATGACTACTATAACCTTCTGCTTAGGTAAAGGACAGAATTACCCAGACCACAGATATTTTCAGTAGGGCAAGACAGGAACAAAATGAATTTTGGAAGTGTTAAGAATGGCAAGGTTTAGTAGGAGAGGAGAGTGATTTAGGCTTTACGTTTAAATGATATAGTGACAGGATACTTCATGGATTACATACTTCGAGCATTGTAGAAAGTTTGTGGAAGTTTTCAGAACGAGATGATTTAGCAAATTCTTGCTTGTGATTAAGTGTCCACTGGGCTCAAAATATTTTTATAGCTAGTACACCCTATATGGTATTAGTTTCCTGGTCCCACTACTTGCAGAAAAACTGCAGCAAAAACAAGTCCTTCAGCTGACAGACAATGCTCTGCGATGGCTTTGTAGACCTCCCCTTTTTGTTATCTCTTTTCTTCCCCGAATTTGGGACGCAGGACAGGAACCACATTGCCCCAACATTTGCAAAATGTTGCCCCTTCTCCATTCCTGTTCTACTAACCTAGTCACAGTCATTGTGTATTTCATATATGTACACACACAGCCCCACCCCCCCAATCTACCTGTATACTTTCATACAATAGCTACTGGTTTGTTCTAGTCAACTGTGTCAAAACAAGTCTAGACACAGGGCTGTTTCTTCTCCCATTACACAAGGCTGGGGTGATTTTCCAAGTTCCCATATTCATGAATGGGACCAAAACTCTATTCTCAGAATTGAAGCCTGCCATACATGATCTGAATCATCAATGAGATACTCATGTTCTTGAAACTCCACATACAGAATTCTTTTGCTTACTCAAGAGAACTGCCTCACATTAGCGAGCACCAAATTAATTGCTTTAAATCATTTTTACTTTGATCTTTCCAAATGGGATTGACTTAGAGCAATGGATGCAACTCCTATATACCAAGGGGAAAAGCCTTTTACTGGAGCCAAATGGAATGACTGTTTACCCTGAGTACTTTTATATTCTATTCTTACCTATTTCTTTTTTCCACTTCAGCCACCAGCTCATCAGTTGAGAACTGGCCTCTAACCACCATGATCAAGTTCTTAATAACATCTTCAGAACAATCCACATCAAGCAGCCCTCCAATCACTGCTGGTATACGACTTGGATTCACCTAGAATAAACCCCCATAAGAATGGTTTTTTGGGCTGTGCCATAACTGGAGAATTTTTAAAAAAATTTAATCTTTAGAAATGTAGGAAACAGGACCACCTCAATTAGTTATCTGAAGTGTTCTTAAGTGAGACTTAGCAAGTACAAGTTAATCACTAAATTGCTGTTAACTAGCAATATTCTACAAAAACCACCAAAAGAAGAGTCATAAGTTATGAGACTGACCCCTTCTCCCCCGCCCCCCCCCCCAAAAATCTAATCAAAAAACATACTTTAGTGACAAGGTGGTGGGGGTGCTGGGGGATGAATTAAGCGACACTTTATTGAAATCTTGGTGTTTCATTCTGCTCTATTATCCAGTAAACAAGGTTTAAGTCTTATGGGGCTGAACCACTTCTGAACTACAGAACCTTAGGTAAACCAAAGCTCCCACTGTATATACTGGTCCCTTTCTCAGTTTATTCCTTAGAAGAGATTGTATTTTTTTTACCTTCTGAACGTAGATCTCTATGTACTTCTGCAGGTTGTTGCGGTATAAGTAGAGAACCAGGTCATGAACAAAGTCAAATCTGTCACAAACAATGATCAGAGGAAGCTGGTCTGTGAGCTTGGCCTCCTGAATGTTTGGGGAAGGGAAATAGAAAGGAGTTGGAAAAGGAAGGAAAAAAAAAAGTCACCACCTTTACAAATTATGCAGAGACATCAGCAGAGAGCCTTAACTGTTCTCCTAATTTCAGACCAGCAAAAGGCTACCATTCAGAAAAATGCTGACTCTAAATCGATTGCAGTTTCATCCTTTGATACCAATATTCGAGAGCCCATTGTATTCCATCACAAACAGCCAGCCAAATCAGGTGTATTTTTACTTTAAAGGGCAAGGGCTTTTTTATTTTTGTTTTTTAAAGTAGTGACTAGCAAATCCTGGATGCACATAGGTATCTACCACCTTTAAAGGTCTTGGCGGAGAGTGGATGCTCAGCACTTTGAGAGTCAGGCCCCTTAAAAAGGAGTCTCAAGTTGGACACCCAAAAAGTCACTTAAACCAAGGTTAAGAATCTAGAAGCCAACATTCAAGCAAGGAAGGCCATGCACCTGGGCTAAGCTGCATAAAACTTCACACTTCTTTCCATTCTTGTAAAAGCAGGCTGCTTTTACTGGCCATTCTACTAATAAGGTGAGTCACTGGAAAGAATGCTTGCTTCCCCACACCCAGAGCTGGAAGTAGCTTTCCCCTGAAACTGAGGTAATCATAACACAGAAACTTCCTTGAGTTCTGCTAAAAAGGATCTGTGGGTTATAGTGGATCACAAATTGAATATGAGCTAACTGTGATGCAGTTGCAAAAAAACCAATGCCATTCTTGGGTGTAATGACAGCAGAGTGGCATGCAAGACATGGAGATAGTTGTTCTGCTGTATTTGGCACTGGTGAAGTCTGGGCTGGTGTAGAGTATCCAGTTTTGGGCACTGAACTTTAGGAAAAGGTGGACAAAATCGGAGACAGTCCAGAGGTGAGCAACAAATCTAGTCAGGAGCTCTAGAAAAATCTAGACTTCAGGAAAGGTTAACATACATCGGGGCACGCTTAGTCTTGAGAAAAGACTGAGGGGTACCTTAGAACAGTCTATAATCTGGCTAGTACACATTCAGCAACCAATATAAAGGCTAAATATTTACGAACTGTTTTATTAGTTTTTATGGCAGACCAAAATTTGGTCACACTGGTATCAGTATACAGCCCAAGATAATATGCAGCTACTTTGTCTGAACTAATACGGCCTTATCTGTACAATTAGCCCAGGACCACCTTTTGGGCTTCATATTTCATCTAAAAGAAATGAAATTAGTTTTTACAGCATCTAGTGCCTAAGCCTACAGTAATACAAGTTACCAGAGATAGCTGAGCTCTAACTTGTAATGATACTGGCTAGACATCTAGCCTCTCACTGCTGTGTAGAATTTGCACAACTAAGAGTTCGGTACTCCTTGTGAAAGGGAACTATGAGAGCCAAGACTGATACAGAATTAAGCGCAAATACAAGAGATGCAAGCACTGTATGACTCCTTAAGACCAATACCTGTACTTTTAGCTAATATTTTGGTCCCTCTATGCACTACTATTCTAGCCTCCAGTCAGGAAAGTCACCTTGAGAAAATTCTTCACTCGTTCAGGGTTATAGCAGTTACTTTCACGGCAGATCCTTTCCACCTCTTTAATTTGTCCCGTCTTGCAGGCTGCCTGGATATATTTGAAGTGGACATCTGGATCCTGGCTGAAGTTCACAATAGAACCCAGGAAATAAAACAATCCTAGAAAGAAGCAGAGAGATTACCTACTTATAGCCATGAACATTTAGAGTTCGACTCATCACCTAGGTGAGGAGTTACATGCTTTGATAATTTATTATGAATAAGGAACAAAGCCACTAATAAGTGGTGAGACAGGATAGGTGAATTTAAACAGTCCCACAATAGTCTCCAAGCAAAGCTGCCAAAAGGAACACTCAGACTGTCTATTATGCATATGGTTGCCCTCCTCAACCCAGATAGTGTGTGTGATCTCCAGGAGATCACACACACTAACTAGGTATCTTCTGCAAAATAGCTGCAAGCACCAGACTACAGTAAATCTCATGCTTGGTTCCAACTGAAAGGCTGCGTACTAGTTCAGAGCTAGTACCCCACTCAACTCTTCTTCCATCTCAAAACAGATTGAAAGCAAGTACCTCCCTCGGAGCATAAGGGCACCTCACCTTCATAACTTTTGAAAGATTCAAAGAGCTCCACGAGAGACTGGGTGCCAAGCTGCTCATGGTATTTAGAAGCTACTTGCACACAGAGCTGTAGATTTTGTCGGATGTTGGCTGATAGCATCGCACGGAGACATTCCACAGAGTCCTCAACTGACAGGGAGCCAAAGAAGTTTACAAGCCACTAAGAACAGAAGTTAAAATGGTTTTAGTAGTTGTATACATACCTCACTGAAGTTCAGCAGGGAAGTGGAAGTTACATTCTGCACTGTTGGCAGGTGGAAACATGTGTGCATGTCCTAGATGTGCAACAGGAAGGAGAGTGTACTTGGAAGAATTTGGGCATGACAATAGTGCTGGTATCTGTTTAACCTGCCTAAAAATTGATAGCAAGGACTCTAACACATTACCTCAATAGTTCATCAAGTCAAATACTTTTATTGTTTTGAACACCCACATGATGTTTGTTGTGGGCAAGAATTAGTTTCACCAGGTAGGTGTTTGAGCTGCCAAGAAACCAATTTCAGGTTTAGAATTGCCACTGGCAATACAGACTGAGTTTGAATGATTAAGGTTTTCCTGAAGTTAATTACAGATGCATGGCTGAATACCTACTGGCCAGTCACTGAAGGTGCTCATTTGAGCTGGTTGAGAGTCACTGCCCTAGACCTTTCCAGACTGTACCCCTTTCAGGAGTCTGATTTGTCTTGTACACTAAGTTTCACTTCACTTAAAAGCTATTTGCTTACAAAAAAAAGGCAAGATACAGAAGTGTTACAGCACCCTATTACCGAAAAATTGCTTACTTTCTCTTTACCATATTATAATAAAAATTGGTATGTAAATATTGTACTTAATTTCAGTGTATTGTATATAGAGCAGTATAAACAAGCCATTGTCTGTATGAAGTTTTAGTTTGTACTGACTGCTATTGCTTTTTGTGTAGCCTGTTGTAAAACTAGGCAAATATCTAGATAAGTTGCTGTGCCCTGTGGAGGACCTCCAAATATCTCCAGGGATACACATACCCCTGGTTGAGAAACACTGGTCTAGGGGATTTCGTTACGTGTGCTTGCAAAGCTATGTATTACTTTAAGCTTTCCCTCTGAAAAGGGGATTAGTTTATGGATAGTCAAGTGACAGCACGAGAAATGTAGTTACATTTAACACACAAAGTAAAATTCAGCTGAAGCCAGTCTTACCTCAGGGTTCAAGAGGTGAGTGTGAACTACAGCACGCTTTATATCGTAGAGATCAGTGTAGTGCTCCAATGCTCTCTGTAGCAAGCCTGCCTTTTCACATAACTGGGCAATGTGAGCACGATCATAGTGTGTAAACATCTGGTTTCCAAGGATGGCATCAGCAACCTAAGAGGGGACACAATTTTTTCTTGAACTTTAAGCCTCCAGTTTCCATCCACAGTCAAGGAATATCATGATGCAAGGAAAACTACATAAAAAGGAGAGTTACTGGGAACAGACCACACTGAGTAACAATTAAAGTCAGTCAATTGCACTGCACTTCTACAGATGTTTATTTTAAAAAACCACTCTAGGACACCCTTACAATAGGTATCTCCATAGTAACGCTGTGTCTCAATGCTTTTGATGGTAGCAATCTCCAGCTACAGGCATTTAAAAGACTGCCTGGAGTTCTAAAAATATGCTTGTTTTTCAAGAAAAGGGTGAAGGAAATGGTGAATGAGACTTTAAGACGACTAGGTTGAGGAATCTTACCTGTGGTGCATGAATCAGATTCATTTCCAGCAGACGTGTCTGAAGGTGTCCTTCAGCAGGGCGATTATTCTTCAAAGCATCCAACAAAAAGGAAGTGCACTGCTGAATGAGACTGTTCTCCATGAATACATCTACAATCTGAAGTAGACAGTAATCAAAAAAATTAAAAAAAAAGTCAGGAGCCTTGCAGCTGATCCTCAAAAAGGAGCCATCATGACATATGCAGCACCTCTATGTAATCAACTTGTTTACTTAGCTTCCAGCATTGTACTTCTGCAGCAGTAGTGTTTCTACTTTACATTTTACCTTTTGAGAGAGAGAGTGTTCTCACAAACTGACTTACCTTAAAATGTTTATTCACTCTATACCAGGGAGAATTCAGACCTGTACTTTTCGTGTCCGAATTTGATGACAGGTCATTTTGGCTGATGTATCAAACAAGTATTTAATAACCAGTAAGTGGAGCAACTTTGACAGATTTACTTACAAGTTATAATATTCTACTTCATAAGAGTTACACTTTTTCTTTAGGGAAATGGGCACTGGACACTGAGACTATTTGTTTTTACAATAAAGACCTCAAAAGTTATAATCTAGATCAGTCTTTGGGGACTAGTTTGCCCATTGAATGGAAGTCTTAGCCCTAATTGGCAGGAGAAGGGAAACAGCAGCAGCCTTCCTGACTGAAGCTTGGCAGTCCCCATCAATCAGCATAGCAAACTTGCTATGTGAGACATGCTGTTCTCCTTGCGAAAGCCAAGAAGATCCACAGAACTCAATCTACAGCCATTTCTGAAGTTAGTGTTACTAGAGACACTGTATGCCCATAGGCCAGCCCAAATCAAGCTAATTCAGATCCTAGGAGTATAGCAAAGTTCACTGGATTAGACTTTATTTTACAAACACACCACTACATGTCCATTAAACTAAGTCATTACCAGCTTCACATTTTTACCTGGTTAATATTAGCCAGGGGCTCCTCATCCTGCACCAGCATCTGAGAGAACTGCAGTCCCTGTTCTGGGCTGACTCTCATCACACTTCTCAACAAGAAGATCCAGTCTGGTGTGTAGCCAACCTAGAACAATTACACACAATTTTAGTAGTCACAGCTCCTTGGAAATGCTTAGGAATTTACAAGATTCTGCTCACAATTCATACTGTAGTTCAATGACACCTGTTGCAGACATGTTTATTCCCTGCACAATGCAACCTAGTCACACAAGACTATCACATCTCAAGCGTGAAAAGAGTGTTTAAAGTTTCCACATACACTAATAACTAAGACAGATTTTAAAAGCTTGCGCTAGTCTACATGGTTATGTTTCCAGCTGGGGAAGAGATGCTCAGTCTACACTTGAAGACTAGTCTGTGGGGAATGCTTTAGACCAACTGCTGTCCAAAGTTTAAGGTGGGGAGACAAAGGACAAGCAAGTTACTGTATTTGTGATCACAAACGAAACTGCAGATATTATCTTCCCAGTTCAGTCTCCATTATATAGCTGGTTTCTAAGGCCATGTTCTCCAGTGTTCCAAAATAGAGAGAGTTTTGGAGTTCAGATTCTTCATGGGCTAAGCTGATGCTTACTCCTGCAACATGACAGAACTGCATCAGGATTCATTTAGAAATGAGTGTCAACATGAAAATTGAGCAAGGCAGCTCTCAACTGATTATCAGCTTTACAGACTCTGAAATGTTTAAGTCCTTGTCTTATCTCATGGAAGATACCCAGAGTACGTAGAGGTTAGAGTACTGCACACAGATATGTACTAGGAGTCTAGCAGTAGAGGTATTACACAATCTTACTCCTGTAACAAAAACATTTACCTTTTTGGCATAGAGCACTATTTTCTGGAATTGACCAGTTTCTGCAAAGCACTGAATGACTTTGTTTGGCACATTAGCACGAAGGTAAACACTGAGTGCAAGGGTTGGATCAGCTGTCTTCACCAGGTCTCCTAGCTCCTCAGAGCACTCCAGCTGAAAGCAGAAGTAGCATTTGATGATTAGGCAGAAAGAGAGATAGATAGTGAAGATGAACCAAGTACATAAACATGTAACAGTCTACTGGCTCAAGACACATACTGCAGCAAAGTTTAAACCAAAACATTTGCCTACCTTATCTTCCTTCAGCCATTTCTCCAGGAGCTGCTTGCGCCCTTGTTGCAGGACTGGACGGCAGAGTTCTAAAGATTCAAATTTGTTAAGCTGCCCTTGATCAAGCAAGATACCAAAATACTGCAGCAAAGGAGAGGCCTGCCCAGGCTGGGCTGGTACACTCTGGAACTTCCTGATAGTATCACTGGTACGCAGGATGCCCTGAAAGATACCGGGAAGGGGAAGAGAGCCATGATTTAAAAAGGGTTTCAGTTACATCCATCTGAATAACCCTTGCCTTTTTCTGTACCTGAAGTATTTGTGTAGTAACCAACCCAAAACATGCTGACGTCTTGGGTATTTTTAAATTTGCCATCAGTTCTTTGATCCAACAACAAGAGGCTTTTGATTATGCTCTTCTCTATATACTATGCCCAACCTAGAACGGAGCTGTTAGTGAAAAGCTACTTGTCTTCTGTAGGGTCCACAACAAGCTAGGATTCTTCAACTAGAAACATATTGGTATCAATTTACTCTTTGTACATTAAGTTAACCCAAATTTATCTGTAACTCAAAGATGAAGACACATTTGACTGAAAGTGCAGTAACTGCCAAGTGGCAGAGTTAGTTGTGTATTTAGGATGTTAGAATAATCACCTTTAATCCTTAGTCTTCATCTTTGAAAGCACTCACCTTTGGTGCAGATGCTGCCACTTTAGCAGCTTCTGCATAGCTTCCTTGTGCAAAGAGTGTATTGAACTTTCTGGCAAACAGTTCCTCTGCCCCAGCCAGGTTACTGCGGATAGCCATACGCAGACCCAGGTCTGGATTCTGGAGAACATTTGTAGCATAGTTCACGATGTTATCTTCTTCAACACAAACTGAAAGCACCTGGAAAGGACAAAAAAGCCTTAACAGGAGCATCCTGCTGAAAATAGCAGCTCAAAGTAATAGAGCAAAGGAATTAAGAGTCCAAGCAGCTCATCAATAGAGAACTATAGCTTTGTTTTGTATCTCAGAACTCAGCTTGTCAGTCTACCCCAGGAGTTCTCAAACTGGGGTTTGGGACCCCTCAGGGGGTTGTGAGTTATTACATGGTGGGGGGTTCTGAGCGGTCAGCCTCCACCCCAAACCCTGCTTTGCCTCCAGCATCTATAACAGTCTTACATATATTTTAAGAGAGTTTAATTTATAAGAGGGGGGTAAATTGCACTCAGAGGCTTGCTATGTGAAACGGGTCACCAGTACAAAAGTCAGAGAACCGCTGGTCTACCCACAGTCTAAAAGACAAAACCTATAACGGAGGGCAATTTCACCACACTGTTTCTCCTTACTACTCTAAAGTTTTGTAGGCTTTAAGGCTAGATAATCTTTGAGGAAAGGGCATTCTGTTATGTTTGTACAGTGCCCTTCACAATTGGGCTGAGGCCTCTACTATTACACACTGCAGTATGTAATGCTAATCTGAAGTTTGTGGAGTGCCCATTGGCTCACTTTACTGGATATATGAAGGTATGCCAGCAATGAATACATCAATCAGCAACACTATCATGGCAAATAAGTGTTAGAACAGTTTCAGGTGCTAGATTTCCTTTGAGATTTAATTAAGGAACGTTTTACATCGTAAGTCTGGAGAGGCATGTTCTCTAAGCAGCTATTCAGTGGCACACCTTTTGCACATTAAAAGGAACTTTTCTATTCCAAGTACATGCTAGTGTTGCAAGTTGGCATGCTGAGTGTCTTGGATTGTGGTAACAATTTTCTACACATGCATTATACGTGGTCTAAATAGAGTCAACTGAAGTCACAGCAAGTTTCCTTGCCATTTCCCATCAGACTAAAAAGGAGAGGAAGGTGGAGAAGGGATTGTCAAACCACACAAGAAATAAGTGGCCAGATACAGGGAAGCCTGTTATTGTATTCACTAAACAATGAACAAACCATAACAAGCTTGAGCTGCCTGCCATATGCACTATATAGTTGCCTTTTAAAAACAAACAAACAATCTTGCTCAAAACTGGGAGAGCAGTTCTCTCAAGTTCAGTAAGGAACTGTGGGAACAGAATGTTTGACTGAGTTTGAAGATTGTTCTCCTGTGCTCCTCCTTACACTACAAAACACTTTCCTGTACAGTTGTGACAGTGTAAATCAGAGGTCTGATATCTTAATGAATCCTTGGTATATTATTATTATCATAATCTAAACAAGTGTGTGGTACTCTTGATTAGATAAATGGTATTGACTATGCCTTTAGTTGTCCTGTGCAGAAGTCACTAGAGTATTCCTATGCTCAGTTAAGAGGCTCAAGAGCCAACAGGACCCAATTTACCTGTCCTTTTTTATTCACACCAATAATGCCAGAGGAAGGTTCATGAGGAGCAGTTACAAAGATTGTGTCAGCACTAATACGGTTCATGTAAATACACACTCCAGATTCCAAGTCATACATGTGAATGTATCCATACTTTGTGATCAGGTAGATAACGCCATGCTTGGTTCCAATCTGCCAAAAGGGAAAGACAATTGGGAACATTTGAATATACAGTTTCAGTGAGCTGTCAAAATACAAGCTACAAGAAACCTAAGGCAGTGCTGTGTAGAAGGAAAATATTCTCACTATATTGTTTGGTTGGCAAAAAGGTGAAGATGCAGCTGTAAGCTCTCAGCTTGCAAGGAAGGAGTGTAACAATCCTGCTGGTCACTTACAGAACTGCAATTCCATACTAGTGGCAGGTAGAAGACAAGACATCTGTCTCCAAGACAGAAGTTAAGATATCCCAGGTGTGGCTAAGCTAGGATGTTGCATGGCTAAGCAAGAATGTTAATTATGCAAGCTTTAATATCTGCATTAAGAGTTTGTTAGTGTTAACACTAGTACTACAATCCCACTGTTCTCTATTCAAATCTGGCTGGCCTTCCTAGAAAAGAAGTCGGTCAGCTAACCTAAAAATTTCAATGTAGTTGTAAAATTATGCAAGTCTCACTTTGACATTAATTCAATGGAGACGACATGTTAAGCAGTGGTGTTGAGAGATGGCTTTATGACTGAAAGCCTCAAATGGAAGTAAAGCCACCAGTATATAACTGCTTGTGAAATTTTTTAATCCACTGATACTGTTAGGTTAAGAGGCAGCTGTCTATTGTTACCCAAGATCATAGTGCCAAATTTGCTCACTATAGCTAGTCACCTAAAATTAAACAAGCATCTTCCGCTAAAAAGTTGTACTATGCTGGCTGGCAATTTCACATCTATGACAGCCAAAGATGTTATTTTAGCACTTTTGCAACTTATAGTGGAAAACTACAAAAATTCAGAGACAAATCTGGTCAAGAGATAAATTTGACTCCTTATGCTAGTTCTCAAATCATGAGATCTGAACAAAGGAAGTGGGAATTACATCCAGTAAAGAGTGGAGATATTGAATGACACCATCTAGAAAAATCTAGGAGTCAAACGCAATGGCTTATTCATTGTTTTCTTGCACCATCATGTGCCTATCAAATCTAAGTGCAGATGTACGTATTTGCCCTGTCAAGACACACTAAGCAGCCAAGATCTTCATTAACTTAAAAATCTCTGCTATGATCATTGTTTACCATACAGTTCATAATCTCTTGTCATATGCTTGGATTGCAAGCTCTTTGAGCAGAAGCTAGCACCTAACACAATGGGGCCCTGACCTAGGATTTTGATCCCTAGATGTTACTGTAGTACAGAGAGCAATTTTCTCAGGCTGTCACTGAAAGTAGTTACTGTAAAGTCTGACACACCATTATACCTAACCTAAAAAATGAAATCCAATGTCAAGCTGTTAAAGTTGACTATTCTGCTAAGAGTTAGATTCCCCATCAGTATAAACAATTTAGTTTTGAGATTATTCCTCAAAGTGAATTTTTGGAGTAATATAGCACTAGGCTTGTCACATGTATGTTCAACATACATAGCTTAACAGAGTCCTTTGGGTTGACAGGAGTTCATGAGTTACTAAGCAATCCCAACAGATATGCAGGTGCAGGAACAGTACTTGTCTCCCCATCTTAGATGAGTAAGCATGACTTGACCAAGGAGAAATTCTGCAGTTCTTATTCCCAGCTTTATCCCTAAGTCACAAAACTACAGCTCATTTCAGTAGACTTTAAAGTTTGTATTTGGATAGGTAGGAGAATTTCTGAAATAGAACGCACATGTGTAATGGCAACTTGAGGTTTCTGTATCCAGTGAGGTGCTTTTTATTGCAAGTTCAATTTTTACAGAAGTGGATTAGAAGCAGTTTTGGAGTACTACATTTGAGAAGTAGGACTTATGTCGAGTGGTCTTCCTCAGGCTGCACTTCAGATCTCTACCTTTAGTGAGAGCTAGGCTTCCAGCATTGGTTGTGTTACAGAAGAATAAATCCATGGCTGATTTAACAGTGACATCTATGAAGCAATGGTGAAGTCACTTTACAGGGAAGGCTCTGACTGATACTGTTTAACTCAGTTAAGTGAAGTTTGATTCCTAAAGGACTCCCAGCTAGCTCATAAAATGGAGAATCAGGTTTTTCCTACACAAATTTTTTTTTTGGCTAAAATTTCAATCAAGAGTGTTTGGTCAAAGTCTGTTCTTGTTTGGTCCAAGTTCTTGTTTTTGGGCATCTGAAAGCCAAAACAGTCTCCTAAAATTCCCAAACTTTTAATTCCCCATGAAAAGTGCTGGTATTTTTCAGTCAGCTCTCCATGTGCAACTCTGCATAAAAAAAGTGGATATCCCCACTGAAAACATGGCCTGAAGTGAATGCACCTTCTTGGGATCAAGAACAGAGGTCATTTACTCTAGGATTCTATTCAGAGATGTGCCATATACATATTACAACAACATATCCTCCACCACACATATGTGAAATGCTATATACATGCCTATGTTGGCCAGTTCGGGAGAAGCTTGACATGGGTTTCATGTGCCCTCTTGTATACCTTACCTGCATTGCCACAGGGAAGTCTGTCTGAGCCTCAGGAGGGAAAAACACATCAACAGCTTTCTTTACAAAGGGCTGGTTTCCAGCAGCAGGTTGACCTACTTCAATTACATGCAGCTGGGAAGAAGGAATTGCATGTCACCAAGACAAAGTTTGTAAGCAAAAATCCTGCTACGAAACAAGTTGTAGTTTCTATCCAACTATAGCTTCCCAAACAAGCTACAGACCAGGCAATTAACTGTTTCAATACCTTTTGTGCAATTTACCCATGAAGATTTTCAGCCAATATTCATGATTCTAGAACTCTAAAGTTGTCCAAAATGCTTGGTTTAATAACTTTTAGAAGAGGGTGAGAAGCTCTGTGCTTTTGACAAAACCATTTCTCATTTTCCAAATCATTAGTCAAAGCACTGCCCAGACACATTAAAAGTGGACCAGCCTTGTTCTAAGACACCATTGCTGCCATCTCTTGGATTAGGCAGTTTCAGTTGTACTCCATCTTGAACAGTTCAATACAGGAACAAAAGGTTTGCCATGAACAGGCTGTCAAGATTTCAGTCCAAAAGCAATTTTTTTGGTTTTTCCAGGGATGTTGCATCTTGTAAGAAGCTAATGAAATGTTACTCAACCCATTAAAACTAAGTAGTTGTTCTCCACACTACAGGAGAGTTTAGCAAGTGTGGCACATCTATTGTATTCTGTGATTTTGGAAAGTTTGATCAGAACTCCATCAACTTTTAATTTAAGGCACAAGGATCCAATTTCTTCAGAATCATAATATCTGAGACTCAGTTAGGCTTTAGCAGCCTTGTGGAATAATTATAATTGCCATCAATTTAAGGCCTACAAGAGGCAGAGTGAGCTTGTTCAGCTGAGAACCATGCTACAAGAACCAGCAAGAGAGTGAGTGTGTGGGGGGGGAGGCGGTGAGAAAACCTGGATTTGTGCTGGAAATGGCCCAACTTGGTTATCATACACATTGTAAGGAGAGTGATCACTTTAGATAAGCTATTACCAGCAGGAGAGTGGGGTGGGAGGAGGTATTTTTTCATGCTTTGTGCGTTTATAAAAAGATCTTCTACACTTTCCACAGTATGCATCTGATGAAGTGAGCTGTATCTCACGAAAGCTTATGCTCAAATAAATTGGTTAGTCTCTAAGGTGCCACAAGTACTCCTTTTCTTTATGCTACAAGATGTGACAGCTTTATTCAGATTGAGAGTAAAGGCACCTTTAGATTCAGGTATTTCACTGCCTTCAATATTTACATTAATTTTATGAAGTTCCTTAGAAAAGTGGAAGACTGTTCAGTCAAGGCTTTGTTTTACTGTGAAGTAAACAGCCACCATTCCTCAAAAAACAAGGGGTCAACTTTGTTTAATTTCATCAGTGCAGCCCTAGTGAAGTCAATTGCATTAAATTAACACAATTAGAAGTATTTAACAACTGGTCTTAATTTGAAAAGCTTCCAGTAGTAACTAAGACATAAGGTTACTGATCATTTACATTAGCTTGAAAGTAGTCAGTATGGTTGAGAGATTTTACCTTGCCTCCTGCTGGGCTCCGCACAGCAAAACAGAAGAGCGTGGAAGGTTTGGAGTTTCCTTCTATTTTGAATTCTGCAAAGGCTGCTGCATGACCCTCTATAGGTTGGGAAACCTTCCTATCAACTGAGTACAATTGCATTGCACCAACCACACGATTTTGCTAATGGATTTGGGGGGGGGGGGGGGGAGAAAGAGGGGAAGAGAAAAAAGGGAAAAAAATTTAAGCTGACATCTCCAAGTATTTAAGAGTTGCCCATGCATCAAGAGCATAGGAATTGAACCACTAAATACTTTCAGCACAACAGAAGCAAAAAACATTTTTTTACTGTGTTGTATATCCTTCTGAAAGGCTGGAAAACATTTAAGGAAAGGTCTCCCACCTACTGCAGAACACTCTTGAAAAAAAAGTTGTTTAAACATAAGAAACTACAGTCAGTATGAGACGCAAACAAGTGCTTTTTCCAATTTGGTCCTATTTTCCTGCATGGTCCTCTGATTTATACCTGCATTCATAATGCACTTTCTGTATACTATTCTGAAGAGTCCCTTACCTGGGCTGAAATTCCTATTAGGAGTAGCCATTTTTGGTGTTCATCTGTCCTGTAGTTGATGATTTGGCAGCCTGCAAGACTAGCATGCCTGTCAAACATTTTTTGGGGCTGAGATTCTCCCTCCATGCTCCAATGAAAGACTGCCGTCTCTGTCACCAAGGCAACTGTGTTTACCGATATCCACTTCCAAAAGATCACTTCCTCTGCCATAGTATGGGCTTTCATTTTACTTTTCATCTCAATGTTAAAGATCTGAAGCGTCTTCCCCGCTGGTGTGGGAGATACAAAAGAATCAGACCTCTGTACATTAAATTATACTCAGCCCTATAATTTGCATGTACTGGGAGGTATGCTTAGAAAGTTGAGCTACAATAAGCTAGTTTTCCAGTTTAAACATTCCAATAAAGATGAGTAGAGTAAAGATAGTTAAGTTGCCATAGTTTTGCCCCAACAGAATGACTTCAGCTACAGCATAAGCCATTTCAATGACCTTGTGACAGATGCTGCACTACACAGATTTAACATTAATTTCTGCACAGGCAATGAACACTTTATGGCAATGTGTTTTATATTTAAATGCATGCAAAAAAAGTGTAAGTTTCCTCTTTATTGGGTCCTAGAGAAGGGAGTCAATGGACACAGACAAGTCCTGACTTTGAGGTAAGACTGGACTGACCAGGTAACACTTTACTCCAAGTCACAAGTAACTGCCTCAAGATTAAACTATAGTGAAGTGCCTACAGCTACACAGATATGAAGTTGCACTCAAAAGGAAATATGCACACACAAAGGGGTGTGGTAGAATAGTCAGTAAGCACTGGCATATTATGTGGACTATCTTGATAAGTGGTTCAATACTAAAGTTAGAGATCAAAGATATAGGTCATAGTTCATAATGTCTAGTGAAATTATGTACAGCATTCCAATTAGCATGCCTCTGCTTATTTTGGTATTTATCAGCTCACATTTGGAAAGTCCAAAGTTTATAGTAGTGTTAGAACCTAACATCTGCTTCAAAGGACTTTTACTTTAAGACAACCTAGGCAGGCTCTCCGTGTACCATTTAAGTGGACTAATTAAAGATACCCAGTTTCTCCAACTTATGGGCAGACACTAGTGTTGTATATATTCCCACTTAACAGGAAAAGGTACAGGTTCTGTAGTCACTTTTACAGACCCAGCTCTGCTCCAAAAACACCTATTTACAAAAGAGCACAATAGTTGGATGGGCTGCAATTAGCAGTTTGGAGGGCAAATATATTAGCTTCTACCAAGAACAAAAAAAAAAAATTTGCCAGTTTAGGGGACAAGATTTCCAGGGATGAATCTACCATGCTAAATAGATGGGAGGGGCTTAGATTTTTAGGAAAATGCCTTGTTACCTTCCATGCAGAAGCCCCTGTAAGCTTGGTTTTAACTTCATTCCTTTCATCCAAGAGAAGTCAAATGTGAAATTTCACATTTGTTTTAATTCCTAAAGCCCTAGCCTGACTTTTAGCTCCATAACCATATCTAACCACTGTAAGTTGATTCCCATTCCAATAAGAGGGTTAGTAATATTTAACTATGATAGTGGGCAGCAATTAAACAGTAATTTAAGTAGAGATTTTCCTTTAATGTGGGGTGGGAAAGAGTAAACTAGAGCCTGGAGCCATGACTATTGCATGAGTGTGGGTCTCTTGGGAACAGAATACCAGATAGGACTACCCAGGGACTAGCAGTTATAGTTTAATAACTGGTGGAGTTATTTTTCCCAAAAAGGGTAAAGTGGACTTCCCTTTAATGAAGCTGATACTCAAAATACACATTTCCCAAATGGCAGCTTATAATTGACAAAGCACCCCTAACCATCTAGAAGGGAAAGTATTTGAAAGAATATTGTCAAACAAGGCATTACCCAGAAAGACTTGCCTTTTTACTACAAAGGTTGAAGATTTGTTTCAAAGTCTTCTGCATAGCCACATACTAAAAGCCCTACACATGACATCAAGATATCAGAAGCCATATGAGTACAGAGACTTCAAGAAGCAGAACACTGCTACATTATCTCCTCTGGAAGAAGCTGCTAAGTGACTATGAAAGCATCCTACTCTCACCAGCCCCCTCTGTAAGCTTTAGTTTCACATTTAGGAGGGCTACAGATATTTATAAATTGCTATATCCTCAACTGACGATATTAGCAGGATTAAGGCAAGCTGATTTTGCTCATGGAGTCTTTATGTATCATATATATAAAGGAAGGACACCAAGACTGTCTTCTGGGCTTAAGTTTCCAGCTCAAGTCATCCTGGCATCACTAATTCAGGATGGAGGATCTGGATCAGCCATGCCTAGAGTGCATATTTAATGTCTAATTCTAGAAGCAATTCCAACTACTATGCTCAAATATCTGAAGTACTTGTTTTAGAAATGCAGAATACTCAGCTAATTGATCCCTCGATCTAGTGAACAAGATGAGCAGTGGCAAACATGGTATTTCTTAAAAGGAAATTGTCAGACCTACAGTACAGTTTTTTTCCCCACAGACCCTAATCACCAGGTAACAGACTTGTTTAAGAGAGCCTTCTTCTCTTATACCCAGCACTGCATTAAGGGGCAGGTTGTAGTATGGTGTTATAGTTTTCATCTATTATCCAAGTAACATTTATTGGAATGGTTAATGTCCTGCTACGAGGAGTTAGGGTAGAGGCAAGTGTCACCACAAGGTTTTTGCTCTTCTACCCCCAATATCCCATTATCTTACTTGTCTAAAGACTTACAATGGATAGTATCCTCGAAGGATTAAGCCAAAACTCAAGTGTTTTGTTTTTAAAAACTTCAGTTGCACTTTCAATGCAAGTCTGAATTTCATTAGTCTACTTATAGGAAAAGTTTTTTCTACTAGAGGTGGAAGAATGTAAATTTTCGTAAGACTAGAGCATGAAATTGCATTTTTACATTCCCATGATCAATGTATGGAAATGCGGTCTGAAAACATGGCATTCCCCACTTGTTGGTGCTTTTTTGGTACAGAACATAGCAAGAGAAAGAAATACATGGATACAAGGACAAAAAAGTGTCAGAACACTAGGGGAATGTTACATGCAATCCAGAAATGCAATTTTTATGCATTTATACCACACCCCATAATAGTTGCTAATTTTAGAAATATTTCATTTCCCCTTGGAGATTGAGATTGTACATTCTGTTGCTCATAACTTGAGAATTAGTGAGCAACTCAGTCATGGTGCATACTTTTATAAAAAAGGCACAGTATGTAACAGCTTAGACTGCTGTCTTCACAATCCATCAGCAGGGAAAGTTTGGCATGCTCCACTCTTTAGCCAGGCAGCCAAGTATTAAATGCTAGAGAAAGTCTGACCTAGTCTACATTTTTGAGAAACTGGATTTTTATGAAAGATTCACATGGTTGTAGTTCCATAATTTATGTACCATTGTCCAATGATAGCTAAGCTAGTGACAGTATCCCTGGTCTTTAAACACCAATTTTTCTTCTCCCCCTTCACCCACATCCATTCTGGAGATACTGTATCGCTTGTGTCACCCCACAGGTTTGTGGGACCTTGATAAAACATTTTTATTTAGTACACTGGCACCACACATTGTCCAATGACATCTCTGGCAAGACTACATTAGCTCATTCACACTGTAGCAGCAGGACAATATTGCTTTTGACTAAGTCTAATGTTGGTAAAAAATAAAGCTAGATTGTTAGAAGCTGGATGACACTAAACTCATTTTATAGTTAGTAGGTTAGTTTCAGTTCAGGGCAGGCGAAGTTTTCCATTTAAGTACTGGATGAAGTTTTACTAGTACACAGGATGCACTTTCCTTGCCAACAGGTTGCTTTACAGGGGTCCAAGACTACAATTAAGGAGAGTGGAGGCCAATCAAGGTGGTATTGAACCTCAAGGTAATACCAATAAAAAGATTAAGTGTATTGTTCAGCACCTCTGCCCACCTTTCATACATGGAGGTGGTTCACAGTAGTAGTCTGAAGGAAATGCATGCAACAGCTGAAATACAATTTGAGTTTGAGTCAAAACATTGACTATTTGCTTTAACAGCCTTGACCTCAAATCTAGGCTGATATGTTTGAGGTTTTCTATTCCAGTTTTGAAAACTAGATTTTAGACAGATTTCTTGGACCCCTAGATAATATCACCATGACTTCAGACTATAGCACACTTAGGCAGAAATGACTGGCACACAAGACGTCATGCTAGCAAAGGTCTCTCATAAAAGTATTGCGACTCAGTTTTGTCTACCAACTGTACTACAATTACATACATATTGTCTTTAGTTGGTACAGTCAATAGTCAAAACAACCAAATGGTCAATAGCACATCAATAAAGGGAGAAGGTTCTCTTCCCGCTGCAGTTACCAAGTTGAGGATTCAAATTCCCAATTAGCTGTAAAGTAAATAAGATATCAAATGGCTATTTGTAAATATTTTAGTACTTTTTATGAGATTAGACCATTTTGTACCACTAAAACGTGAAATGTCAGGACAAGTTAAACTCACCATCTGTTTAAGACAAGAATGCAGGAAGAAAAGTACATAGTCAGTAATAGAGTGAAGCATTTATTTCAAGATTAAACACCAGCTAGCTTGCAAGTTACTCTGCTTTTCTGAAAGGCTGGGAAGCCTTTATTCCATGGCGTTCAGGTAGCTCATGAAGCAACTTAACTAGCTTAAACTTATTGCAAAAACCCCTTTCCCAAGTTTATTATATATTCTGCATTCACAAGTTTTAGCACCAGAGACAATCTCCATTTTGAGTCTTGTGACCTCGGCTAACTTAAGTATAAAATGTTTATTTAGACAATTATTTCAGCTTACAATAAGCTACTGGCCGTCCTTATGTGATTTCAACATTAGGATCTTTCCAGACACATTTTAAGTATTATATTTTAAGGTTAAGGACATTAATACATATTTAGACTTAGAATACATTTTAAGAAGCAGTACAGTGGCCTTCATTCTTGCATTTGTTACCGTGCAACAGTAGTCTGATGTGTTCTCTATACATGTTCTGCAAAGCTCACTCAGCACGCTGGTCTTGGCACTTAGAGGTCTTTTCAAAGACCTCTTCAGCAAATTTGTTTAAATAGGAGAGTCCAAAGTTTATGGACTCTCCATAGCCAATTCCCTCCCAGTTTCAGGATGGAATGCAGTCATGCATTTCTACAGGGGTTTTGGCTTACTACCTCTGTATTCACATGCTAAGCTCAACCGCTTAAATCCAAGACAAAGTAGATACTATAACCAAGACCATACAGTCAAACTTATGAGAAACTCAAGTCCTGCATAAAACTAAGTTGCACTACAGACTCAGAGCTGCCTTTTGGCTGAATGTTGCTCTATGTTTGGTTGCATTGTAGATATTACTAAAAACATCGACTCACCTTTTAGAGCAATGACTTTAGAAGCGGGATTCATGATGGCACTTTCTGCAGAAATTGGACGTCTGATGGGTGTAGTTGGATCACTCATGTCGATTATCACTACCTGTGCTTGTTCCCCTACTTTCTCTCTGATGCAGATGAATTTATCAGATTCCATTGTCAGGGTGCTAAATCCAATGTTTGCTGGGTTAATTCCCAGGTTTTGGAGCTAAATAAAAAAGAGAAAGAAAAGTACTGTTTAATAAGTTGATGGCTTGTATAAGCTTATTTGGAAGGGAGGCATTTCTCCTTACTCAAAGAATCTGAATGCAAGCACAAATTAAACAAATAGAATACTGACAGGTTGAAGAGAATCCCCATTAGGAAGTGTGGTTTTGTTGGCCTTCCACAGGAAAAAAAAAAAGACTGACCACCACTTCAAATAGATTTTTTTTTTTTTTTTTTAAATAAGTCAGTCATCTAAATTGGTTTCACTGTTTTTCCTATTTTGATTTTTTCCATCCCAATTTGGGATAAAAAGATTGAAGCGTTGGAATTTTCTACAAGAGCGACTTTTATGAACAGTTCTATTGGACAATATGAACCAAGGTACCAGATGTTTGGTAGTAAGCAATCAGCATTTTTAATTGGACTATGATTGTGCAATAGGTAACTGTCAGTGTACCATGTCTGACATACTCCAATACAATACTCGGACACTCTGCTTCCTTCCCTAGACCTGAAGAGGTCAGTTTAGCTCAAAAGCTTGTAATTCCACCAACAGAAGCTGGTCCAATAAAAATCTCTCTCCACCTACCTGGTCTCATTCTCTAATAGTAACAGAGGAAGAACACCACAAATCCAAAACAGGGCAACTCCAACAAAAGAACAGAAGTAGCTAGACTGTGTCAAATTGCATGGTCTTAGTTCAGGATTTAGAAACTGGGATAAAATGCTAGTTAAGATGCTTAACCCCAGCTATAGGTGATATCCTACCTTAATGCCTATTTAATGGAGAGCTTCTACTAGCAGCTTGATAACAGACCTAGTAGTGCAATAATCTTGTGTATAGAAGATCTATCCTGGACTAGATTTTGGGGACTGGCAAGTATCCAGGAAGTAACATTAGTATGGAGACTAAAGTGTCTACTAGCAGAAAGCTATGTCATGTAGTTTTAGAGTCTTTCTGGAATACTATTTTTGGTACTAGGCTCCTAGGTACCAGAATGACAAATATGAAGGTGCTGAGAAGAGCAACAAATTAGGAATTGGAGAGAGACTTTTATAAATAAGCGAAGGACAGAATAGAATTACTGAATATTCAAAGTGGAAGTTTAGAATGGTAAAGATACAAGGTAGTACAACAGGATTAAGCCAAAGGGAAGTTTCAACTGAAATTGGGGGGGGGGGGGGGGGGGAATTTGAGTGATCTCCATTCCTGAATAATCTAAGGGAATCAGAAGCTTCTGCACTTCTATTCAAACCTAGACTGAATAATGCACTTGGAACTGCACTGTATCTGCACTGGGCAAGACTGAGTCAGTGTCAATCAATGGACTGTGTGTTTAAGGCAAGGCATGTGCGCTTGAGGAAAATCCCAGTCCAGATCTGAAGAAAGGAACAGCTGCTCACTCCCTCCCTCTCCAGCCCCCCCATTAAATTTTTAGGCAAGTATCAGCACTAAAAAGCTTATAGTCAGGCTCTGAAGTGAAGCTGCCAAACACAGGTGACAACTGCTTGTGTCACTGAAATTCAGTTATGCCCAGCTCTGGTTCAGTTTGAGAACATCCATAAAAACCTCCACTGGGGGGATGAACCAAATCCAGAAAAGCAATAACTGGAGTCATTCTGGTCAGTTACTTGATTACTACATACAAATTCATCTCCATGCTATTTAGTCTCCTATTGCTCAAGTAAAGCACATCTCTAGATAGATAGGTTAACCTATCATCTGCTTAAAAAGTTGAACCTAGAGGCTGGGAGCCAAGAACTAGTGATGGCTTGGTTAAAGAAATTCCAATTTCAGTGGTTGTTCTAGCACAGCAGAAAGCACCACCTATAATTAAGGTTCAATCAGTCACAGTAAAAAAGGAGCCATTTCAATACTATATCTAATACTCCTTTTATGATTCTCCTTCTAATGACTTAAGTTACTATAAACTTGGGGCATCTCCTGTAGATTTTAGCCCTTTAGGTTTAGTTTATAATTTGATTCTTTCTACTGTTTTCTACTTCAGAGCCCATCTTTTGGGGAGAGGTAGCCTTAAGCAAGTTCTAATTTTAATTAATATGTGACTAGTCAAATTTAGAGAGAGCCAAATGTAGCAAACTGCAAGTCTCATTTTGTCTCAACTAATAGCTTTGCTTATGGAGTTTTTGAATCTTATTGCTAATCCCTTAAAAGCTTCAACTAAAACTAATACGATTCCCTTTCTGACTGAATGAGATTGACACTAACACCCCATTCTGATTGTACTAGAAGTAAATAAAAACTGCCCTGAAGCCAAAGCATCATGGATACCACAACTGACATTATTACAATCCATTCCAGCAGTGCTTTTAAAGGGGAGACTAAAGTCACTAAGGCAATGAACAGATCACATAGGTTTTGAACTGAAGAGACACTCACTAAGCCATACATTAGTTATGTAATTGGTAACATTACATTTGTTGTTGGTCCAGTCCTTTTAGCTGTGATCTCTAAAGATGCCTCAGGGATCACTTCTGTACTCCCTATTAAATTGTTACTAATGCAATGCTGAAGCGCACTACTGTAATTCTGGGCTAGTCCTGACAGACCCATGTTTGCTTCAGAAGACTGAAGCCGTAAAGCAGAAAGCAAACAGGTGTAAAGCCATCTGGGAAGTCATTGAGACAGACTGGCACTAGCAGCAATTTAAGGGAGGACCCCATCCCCACATTCTATACATGAAAGCATAATATCTAAATATGTCCAGGTAACTAACATATGCATCATGGGTCATTCATTCCAAAAAGGTGTTCATGCAGAGTTTAAGCTCTGGGAGCCTCTTCACTATGGAGTTTTGGAAATTAAGAGCTGTAAAAGTAGTTAGCATAAAATTTATGCATGCATTAAAGTCAGATTTCAGGATTCTGAATTATGAGTTTTGATAAGACTAATTTTGTATGTAGTCAGTATACTTTGCCAAGTATAAGACTGTAAATGGCAATCAGCCCCCAGTGTAATATGCTAAGGCCATTTACTACCTCTAGTAGAGATTAATAAAATTGAAATAGTTAATGCTATAGTTGCAATTCACATAATACTTTACACTCCATGTGCTTCCAACACCACTTCTTACAACAGCCTTGTGAAGTATTATCACCCTTTAATAAGTGAAGTTACACAGCTTGCCCAAGGCCACAAGGGCAGGGATTAGAACTCAGGAGTTCTGCTCCAAGTCACATGCTCTGACTTGGAACTGTGCTCCCCTAGTGTACAGGGAGTGGGACAGAAGGAATCATTTGTCATTCTACATAAATATCCAGTTAAGCACTTCCTTAATTTGTAGTTTAGCCATCATATAGATTATGAAACTGACTATTTGTGCACACAGAATCTCTAACACACATTTGCTTATTTGGAAGTAATAGTGTTTTTTCTCTTGGGCATTTTACCTCAACCCTCCATATTTAGCCATAAGGGTTCAGGCCAAGTCAGGTGCCAGCTTTAAAAAGAATGGGAGGGCAGAGCAGAGCTGTTTTGCTTGGACTTCATTTGTTATAATTTCTATAAGTGTTCACTGTAGCAGTAAACCAGCACTGAACTTCATGTTCCCCTATACTCCCCTTCTTCCCATCCTCTATATTTGCTTTGTATCTTGTGAAATTACTATTCACTTTGACACCATTCTTCACAATGATTTACACACTGATGCCCTCCTCCCCCCACCACTTTCAGCATATTCTTCATGAGATGCCTCCCATTAACAATATATGCTTCAAGAGTCATTTTTAGTATCTAGAATTATGCAAGCTTAAATATGTTGTATGTACCTCTGAGTCAGTAAAGAACCATTCCCATGGTGTTGGCAAAATGCAGCACTCTAAATGCTGATTTAACTGTTACTCAGTAATCATACCACCAATTATGTATTCCCTCCCACACTGCATACCCCTGTACCTCTTTTGTTCCCCAATAGCCCTCCCTTAAGCCACATACACCAGCAAGTGAGCTTTGAGAAGTTTTTGTCAGTGTTGGAGTTCAATTAGCCCCTTCCCCACTCTTTCAAGATATTTTACCCTCTAGATACGATTACATTATCCTGCAGACTCCCATGGAACCTGCAATGCTGAGTCATTATGGTATATCTTCCTTAATTTTCAACATAGTTTGAGTCTAAGTTATTGATATTAATTTTAGTCCTTAGGAATCCAATTGAGGTTTTAGAATTTAGAAATATCAATTTCTACTCTTCTCAAAAGAAGCTGGGAGGCCCTTATCTACTCTTTACAATATATATTTACTGCCTAGCAATAAGCAACAACCTCTTGGGACCTGCATCCTCTTTACAGTAGGAGACAGCAGTGAACTACTGCTAGATCTATCCCTTCTTTACCCAGGATATTTTAGCAGGCCAGTTTTCATTTTAGGCTCATTAAGAATCTTTTTGAGAGAGTATTCAATTAGCATTTGATTTTCTTTTTTGCTCTACTTCTATTCACCCCACTTATACTCTAAATGATGGTAAGAGTCCCTCCTGACTTATTACTCTTCCCTTTAGCATGTCACCCTCCTCCCTGATTTAGACTTCAGTGATGTCGTCATTTATATAGCTTCTCAGTCACTTAGTATAGTTTCAGATACAGGATAAAGACTCCTGAAGACTTCGCTGACTTTTTCAAGTCAGCTTTCTGCCATCCAAATCCCCCCCCCCCCAGTTTCAAATGAAAAGCAATACTCAGAGGCACGTTCTCCCCTGTTCCATGTGTAGGTGTCAAGTTTCATCGTCAGATTAATTGGTGCTCACTCTCTGCTATTAGGTTGCTTGGTATTGTCCAACTCAGCTTTCCCATTCTATAAAGCATTTAGTCAGTGACCTGAAGAGTTGAGCTATAAAGTCAAGTTATTCTGCACCCAACTCTAGAAACAGTTTTCTGAAGTTTTTTTCACCCTCCCCCCTCCATATTGATCAAAGAAGTTAAAATCCCTAGCAAATCAAAACTTTGGCAAACCTTAATGCTAAAGAGCCTTGTAGCGACCCTGATGATCAGCCTATCACTTCAAGCACAACATAAATACAAAGTTGTCTGAGCCAGAACTGTTTCAAGGTTCTCATTTGAATGCCCTTCCTTGGGCAGCTGAAGCAAGATAAAAATATATGGGAGTCTAAACCGTTCTTTGCCAAGAATTACATTTAGGAACATAATCCTCATGTCCCCAACCCACTCAGAGGAAGAACTGTAGAAGTAATCTTCCATTATCCAAGGTAGAGTGGAAAGCTGTTTCTTTAGGTATGCTAGACAGCTTTCAAAGTCTTTTCTAGCGTATGACCTTGGTACTTCTACAGCCATTTACTCCATCCAGTATGGTATGTTAGGCTGATGGGGTAGCTGCATCTTTCCAACACCTGCAGTACCACAGTAGAACCTCTGTTACAAACTGACGGGTCAACCACACCCTTCATCTGGAACTGGAAATATGCAATCAGACAGCAGAGACAAAAAAAAGCACACACAATACTGTGTTAAACTACTAAAAAAGGGAAAGCTTAAAAAATTAGACAAGGTAAGGAAACTTTGTGCTTGTTTCATTTAAATTAAAATGGTTAAAAGCAGCATTTTTCTTCTGTATAATAAAGCTTTGAAATGTTACTATGTCAATTTTCAGTTGTAAACTTTTGAAAGAACAGCCAGAACATTTTGTTCAGAGTTAAACCTCCATTCCTGAGGTGGTCATAACTCTGTATTGGCTCTTAGTTACAGTAGAACTCCAAAAAGTTTAGAGCAGACAATATTTTGTTAGGACTCTTTACTAGCTTCCCACGCCGAACACGTTTTATCATATTGTTCTCCCATGGGAAGAACCACTATCTCAAAGTAACTCACCAAAAGCTACCTGTCATAACTGACCCTTTGTGTGGTCCACAAGGCCAACTGAACCGTTAAAATTTGTATGCAATATGCAGAATATAAATAGTTATATTTAGAACACTAGCATTTTAATGTTGCCTCCTTCAGAGCCTGATAAGTCTGGTAGAGAAGCCAGCAAGAACCTACAGTTCAGAGAGATAGCAAAACTACCATTCTGTTCTACATTTCTATTCTCAAGTCTGGTCTTTTTTTTGGGGGGGGGGGGGGGGAGAAGGGGAGGAGAGGGTCTAACCTAAGGTGGTGTTAATTTAAGACAATATAAATTGGGATAATCTCTGTAGAGGCCCTTATTTCAGTCCAAAAAAAAAAAAAAAAAAAAAAAGGGTTTGGGTTTAAACTACATTCAAAAATTGTACTGGAATAAGTGTTTCCACACCGGTATACCAGTATTGTTAAACTGCTGAACTGTCCCCACATAGAAACCATTTAACTCCTTTGTTTATACTATTTGTCAGAATAATCTCAAATTTGCAGTTCAGTTTTCTAAAATCTTGTGGTGATAGTGGCAGCAAGTGCCTCCAGTGGTGAATACTGTACCAGTTGTATTTAATAAGCAATTCTTTTTTGGATTTGTACAGAAGAGTTTAGCTTTTGCAGTTCATTTTTACCTGCCATCTGAAGTAAATCTGGAGTGCCAAGATAAAGCAATTACTTTACTACATTAAATAAGCCAGATAGCACAGTAGGCTCATTTGGCTCCTGACAGATGGAGGAATACATTGGTCTCGTAGCCTAGCAGCAAGTATCAGCAAATCAAGACTGCAATTGCACATAATTGACCCAAATGGGAATGGCCAGAGATTTGAGGTATAATATTAGAATTTTAATATGTTGTTATGTATAGGAAGTCTCGACATATCCTATTTTAAAATTAGGATTAGCCCTCAGTGAGCACCAAAGCCCACTGAATAAACAGATTATGTTTGGATGTGTTAAAGTACATCAGTAATACCCGTTTTGGAGCATGCACCTCTGAACAGAAAGTGGACACGTTAGCATTACTAATTGCTAGTTTGAGTACAGAATTATGCTACACTGAAGTAGCTGTCAACTCTCCACAAAAAGTTACACTTGTGTGCTATTTCCTGAAGTTGCACTCATCCTTTTACAGATTATTCTGGTAGAAAATTAGCAGTGAAACTTCTATGTGAAGTTTTGTTTTTGGAGTGATGACAATGACCTCTAAACAAATTTGTTGAAGACAAATATGCTAAAGTTATGATTGGTATAATCTTCTCAATTCTGAAATTAGAGGACTTCCACATCTATTCAAGTTGGGGAAACTCCTAACTTGAGGCTATTTTGCTGAAGGCAAAGGACTTTTTTTTACAATAGGTTTGTGAATATTTGAGCAGCCTTTATCTAGTGCCAACAGACCCAATGCAAGCCAGCGTACATCATTCTGCTACGGCTCCAACCCACTATATATTCAATCCTAAACCTCTTCTGCAAGATGAGCAGTTATAAATTGATGCAGGAACTTCTACCTGATGGTACCAAGTTCACTACTTTACTTCACTTGTGGCAAAACATCCCACTTGACTTATAATGTGGTAAGAAGCAAGGATAAGCTTTATTCAGCAGAACACAGTTCTTCCATGGGACACCCAAATCTAATTCTAAATATCGTTTTTATCTACAAGCAAATCTTTGTTTGCTGGTAAAACTCAGATGTACATTTCAGACATACTGAAGTCATTAGATTAGAACTGTTCTTCTGATAACAGAGCATGTTTTTTGCAGGACAGAATTACTATTCTAGATAATACTAGGGTTCTTCTCCATAGCTTTCTTTTAGAAGGGCAAAATTCAGAAGCTTAAGACAGGATATACAGTCAACATGCAGCAAGCCTGGAGATCAGCCCATGTTTGAGTCAGTTACATTCTAGAGCTTTTTAAATGTAAGCCTTCCATCCCCAAAATAGATACAGAATATTTTTTACAGTATACCTCAAGTTGATCATAGCATTTTCAGTTTAAGGTGAAGTCAGTGAGGTAATGACCATCAGAACACGTTTAGCTGCTACATGTAAGGAACACAGCTTCCTATTTTGTAGAAGAGTACATTAATATATACCAGTCAAATAGTGGCAGTTTGTGCATCTAAGTTACAAAGTTCACTTTCAGGGGAAAAAAAGCTATTTGAACTACTCTAGCTGGTAAACCTTCTCTAACATGTACCATGTTTTGTAAATAGGATTGTCATTGCGGGAGGACAAGTCACATGCCATCTATATGCTACCACCCAAGGCACCATGCATTTTTTAACCACAGAACTGACATGGCTAAAAGGCAACAAAAGGCACCACTTGGCAGACTTCATAAATGGTATAAAGTAATCCAGACCCTAGACTAGGCTCTTAACAGTCCTTCTTGCCAATTGTGAACCAAGTTACCTGGGGTTTCAGAGTCAAATTCTGGCTTCAGTCTATACCCTGCACTAAGTTCCTGCAGACAGCTATTCTGTCCTAGAATGCCTAGAGTTTCATTGTATACTGTGAATAATTTGAGAAATTATGTAGTTTATTTTGTGTAGTGAGGAGTGTCAGGTTTGATGAACTCACCTGCTAAGTCATATTAATTCAGCTTTTTCCTGCTTCTTACAGTGCCAGCCCTGGAAGTTGTTTTTGTATGATCCAAGTACCTTTATTCAATATTACTTCCCCTCTATTATGCTAGACAGGATGCACACAGTTTAGTAGCAAATCAAAAAATATTTGTCATAGCCTAACTTCATGACACAGCATGATAGAAATAAAGGTCCTACATAATATTTAGCTATGAAGTGTAGCAACAGGGAAAAAAAACTGTCTTAGACCAGATCTGTTGTGTCTATTCTTGCTTAGTTTCATGTATGTAAAATATTTGAGCTAAACTAGCCAGCATGAGCTACCTTCACTGTAGACAAAAATAAGAATTAGTTCCTAAAAGCTACAAGGTTACACTGGAGTGCTTGACTATGCTTTTTCCACCCTTATCTGTTTAAATAATCTCAGCATGGTGTCAAAGACTTCTAAAGTTTACCCAATACCTAGTTAATATTGCATCTGACTTGCAGAACCCCTGTTATTTCAGTCCTAGGTCACTATGTGCTCTGCCAAACTTTACTTTTAATAGTCACTGGGTTTGATCATGTGGATTGAGGTCCCTTATTGGCAATGTAGATCAGATTAGTCTAGAGATGGGCAAACTAAGGCCCCCGGACCACCCTCCTGCCCAGCCCCTGAGCTCCTGGCACAGGAGGCTAGCCCCCAGCCCCTCCCCCGCTGTCCCCTCCCCTGCGGCCTCAGCACACCATGCTGCCAGTGTAGCATATTAAACTGCTGCATGTAGGAATGTGCTACTGGTAGCAGTTACGGAGAGCAATTTACTACACTACACCGGCGCAATGCTCTGGGCAGCACGGCTATAGTGCTGCCAGCCATCAGTGCTCTGTGCTGAGCGGTAAGGGAGCAGAGGGGGTTGGATAAAGGGCAGGGGAGTTTGGGGTGGTGGTTAGGGGTGTGGATGGGGTTGGGGCGGTCAGAGGTTCTAGGGGCAGTCAGGGAGCATGGGCACAGCCTTCCCTAACCAGCCCTCCATACAATTTCTGAAACCCAATGTGGCCCTCAGGCCAAAAAGTTTGCCCACCCCTGGATTAGTCTGTTACCTAGAGACAAAATGCAACTGTTAGGTCCCAAAAGGAAAGTCTGAGAACCTGTGGGTTACTTTAAGGTCTAGGCATGTGCCATGAACTATTTAGAAAAAACTCTTGTGGGTCATTCCCAATCCCAGTTTTACTTCCACACCTTTTGCACTACACTTTAATGTGAGAGGGTGCAGGTTGTTAGAGTTGAGTGAAGGCACAGTATATGCGCACTCTTTTGTAAAGGTTTTTTGAATACCGCTTTCAGCCCCTATCACTGACAAACCCATTTTTGTTAATTTAATTTCATTCCATTCCATCATAAAGCTGTTGTATGCCATAGAACCAAAGCAGTTAGTGTCCAGTAACTTTTCTGCACTTCAAACTACTTCCTATTCTGTTGGCTGATCCTAATCTGGACAGTTTATTTCCCCAGAGGATGTTTAAATCTAAATTAATGGTAGGACTAATACTTGCCCCCAGAAACTACCAGTAATAGTCAGCTAAATCTGAATGTCTACAGCCATAAAGTTTTTATTGGGTTATTGCCAAATGGGCTACTGGAGGGTCAGGAAACAGTGGGGGTGATTCTAAACTAAGAGCCTACAAGCATTTCAATTATAGCCTTTAGATATGGTAAAGTACTTCCTCTGTAGGCATAACTTATAGTATGGTGATTCAAGATTCTAAAACCCTTAAATATTTGGACAGTAGAGCTAGCTCCCACCAAATACAGTGTGTAGCAGTTGTACAGAAGTGTAAGTTTTTAGTACTGTTTGCATACAACATGAGACTAATTACTATAGACGCTTAAGTCCATACCCACCCTCCTGCCTCAGAAAAGGAAGTTATGCAGAACTGTCAGACTCCATCATGCTGTGCTCTGACAGCTTAAGGCAACAGCCCTATGAACCACCACCAAAATAGATAAGAATGCTGCCTCTTGATTTCTGACTAGGCATCCAATCTCTATACATTTGTTATTGCTCAGTGTTAAGTGACAATTGCATAGGAGAGGAGACTGAACTGAAACCGAAACCCAATGCTCTGTCAGAAAACTGAATCTGTTTACCTGTTAAGTAGAAAGAGGTGCTCTCTTTATTATGCTTCACACACTTTTCTATCCACTACAGAACAATTCACTCAGCAATCATGACCTCTTGGACAGCCTAAAGTGCTTAAGATCAGAAGTATGAAAGTCAGAACTACATTTACGATACAGTAACATTTAGTTAATTTGTCATGTTTCCAAGAAACATGGATGTACAATTTGCAAATATTCTATTAATACTTTCCTCAGAGGTCAAATATTTAGCTACAGTAGATTCATGAAAGCCTTGCTCAGTCTAGTGCCATTACTGTTCATCTTGAGTCACAGGCCTGTTGCACAACTGACAGTAATTCCTGCAGAGAGAGACTCTGGTCAGACAATTGTAATTTTCAGCCTACTTGTTCAGAAAAGTGTGCAGGCATGTTGGTGGTGTACTATTGCTTTATAATGAGAACAGGGGAACTTCAGAATCTTATAATGGTATGTGTCAAGATCCTCCAGCATAAGAGTCCAACAAAGCTCATGTATAAGATTAGGTTCAGTTCTCTAGTAGAAAAAGGATTTTTTACTAGCCAATAGGTTAACAGATCTTAGTTTAAGTTAAGCTACTATCCACTCCTTCCTCACCAGACACGGAGCTTGCCAAACCAATTTGTGGCAGCATCACCACCTAAACACAGAGCTCTCAGACCACCATCAAATCTGCTCAGAGGTCAATTGTTAGCAATGCGAGATAGTATATCTTTGACCACACTTGCATGTAGGATCCTCTCACTGGCCTCAGGTATGAAGGCTTCCTGCACATTGACCTTGTCCCCTTCAAAACTGAAGTGTCCATGAGTAGCATGGCAAATCAAAGATGGGTACACGCACGGTTGGGTCAGCTATAAGAGGTCTGACACCAGCTGCAAACAATTCTTCATGACACAGCTATGTTGCAAAGAAAGCTGGGTAGGGCAAGTGTGCCCATGACTGGTGCCTCATATGACAAGAGTGCTCTTGGGTGACTGAAGAGGTCTGTGTCTAGTGGTAGGCTTGGGGCCTGATCTTGTCAACCATTCTGGCTGTAGCAGCCTCAGAACAGATGTGTGGAAGAGTGATGTTGCTTAACACAGGGAATCATGTACTGGTGTGGGTTGGCTCATCCCAGTTACAATGCACATGGTTAACAGTAGTGTGCCAAACAACTTGACATGTGATAATGAAGCCAGAACAGAGCACAGTATTCTGCTGCAGAGTAACAGAGAGCTAAACCAAATGATCCTGGGGAGCAAACTCTGAAGTGCTCCTGATTTTGCGATTTGTTATGTGACAACCTTTGCCAGTTTTCACTATCCACTAAAATGGCTTTAAATCCAAAACAAGTTTACAGGATGATCAGTTAATTTGTTCAGACAGTTAAATCCCTGAAACAGAGCTCGTGTCTTTTTTTTAATAGCACTGATCATACCATTAATTCACTAAATATTGGTTTTCTTCATTGCATTCACTCCCTCATGAGACCGTGTCAGTTTATACTACATTGTAGGAGCCACACTTGTGAACTATAGATTTTTTCACATTTAGTTTGCATTGTTTGTAGTTCAGCATTCACATGGTGTTTTAGACCAATGTAGGGTGTCGAACAATATTAACCACTGCCTGAATGATCACTAGAATCCTCCATTAGATTGCTTTAGGTGTATTATATGTATATGATGCATCTGGGTAATGGGATAAAGAACCTCCTGCTGTCAACAAAATATGTCACACAGCAGATTGTATCAATGGCATTTCAGCATCTTCAGAGGCCTGTTTGGGCAGTAGGATAGCTATGTGACAACTAAGATACAAGTGTTCAATACAATAGTGATGACAACTTACATGGAGCAGAAACATGGCAATTTAACAGCTCAGGAGAGGAAATTAAACAGTTCTCAGTGTCAAGAGTTAGAGAAAACTGATTTGTGATGAAATCAAACTAGTGAGAAGATATTTTGATAATCCAACAAATCGGTTTTACACCAGTTGAGAATAAGACAACCACAACGGTGAGATCATGTCTAATGTGCAGAAGGTGGTAGATATGCTTTTATAGAAAGTTTAATAGACCTAAGATTGAAGAAAGCAGTTCAGGAGGCAGATCACAAATGAGGTTGGAAGATGTTATTTTGAGGAATTTAAGAAGCCTCCCCCAACCAATTCTTGAAGGAAGATACTGTTTGATATGGAACTCCATTCAACAGGCCACCATGGCTACATCATAGCCACTTGAATCTGCTGCGGCATTTATTCAAAAGCAGAAGACATATTATTGAACTATTTTTGACTTGGCCCATTTCCTTCATTTTTCCTATTTATCCATTTCTAGCTGCATACAGTTCCCTTTACAATGTTTTCATTAACTTGGATTGTGTAAACTAGCTAATCTCTTAAAGCTTGTAATATTTCAAAGTTTCTCTAGAGATACATCTTTTCACCTATATTTTATCACTGTTCAAGAATAATGTTTCCTTTAAGCAGGATTACAGTTATCTAGACTAACCCCATACTAGAAGTGCACTGAGGCAAGTTAAAGCTACGTTTTGCTAACATTAAGTATGGTTTAGTCATCTTTTAGAATTACTCATGCCTGAAGTGTGTTACATCAATCATTTAATGTTTCAGAGTAGCAGCTGTGTTAGTCTGTATCCACAAAAAACAGAAGTACTTGTGGCACCTTAGAGACTAAAATTTATTTGAGCACAAGCTTTCGTGGGCTACAGCTATATCCAACGAAGTGGGCTGTAGCCCACAAAAGCTTGTGCTCAAATAAATTTGTTAGTCTCCAAGGTGCCACAAGTACTTCTGTTCTTTTTATTAATCATTTAAATGGCCAAGTGTAAGAAGTCAGAAACATCTAGCAATAATGCAAAGTAAAATGTATAATTACAGATACTTTTTTTTTTAATGGTAGACTGGAAGAAAGTTTAGTACTATACAACAGCCCTATACATTTACAAAAATTCAAGCAGCTATCAAAAACAGTATTTTACACCATGTCACAATATCCACTGCCACAAGTCTTTCACACATTTTGTTTTGGTATTAGGGAGAAAGTTAGTGAATTGACTAGCCAGCTCACTTCTTTTGCCAGAATTTGTAAATTTATGTAAGTTCAGGATCCAACTTGGCAAAAGGATTTTAATCCAGTTTTGAGTGAAGTTAACAAAATAGGAGCAGAGGCTTCTTTTATCAATAGCCAATTTTACTTCAAATATTTAAAAAGCTACTCAGTAAACTCTGACTTTCAAATTAATGCCTCTAACAACCCTTTCCCCTTTATAAACCATATATGAAGTTACATCTACAATGTACTTCAAAGTTGAAATGGTTGATTATTCAGAAACAGTTTAATATTGTTCTCACTCAATCCTGTCCCCACAGCAATGATTGGTTATCTAAAAAGGGCTGGCAATAACAGAAAGGGAGCCAGAGTCATTCAGGAAGGAGAGGTAATTTGAGATAAGTGTGCTTGCACACAAATTTTAAACACTTTCCACCTGAATTAAAGAAGTAAGCCATTCAGGAGCACCTTCTAGTTTAGCTTGCTCAACTAGTTAAGTAACAGCAGACAAGAAGCTGCATATAGAGGCACACTTGTATGTGTTCCTAATTTAGGGAAAGTTGTGTTTAATCATAATTTGTCCATACCAGCCCGTTCGCACTTCCTGCCTCAGTATTATGTTCAAGTGTTCATGAACACAAACCATGAGGAGCTGGTTGGGATGGAAAGGATTTGCTCCCTTAATGTTAAGCAAGGGAAAAAAGGGATAGAGTCTGAAGGAAGTTTGTCAGTTTCTGACCCATCCTTCCTGTTTTAACAATAAACAATCTCAAAAGATGACAATATTAAGAGTAAATAAAGAGTTTCTAGACCTCAGTAGGGGGAAAACAAAAAAATGCAAGTTTAAACACAAGTAGACAGGGGGAGGGTCATGTAATAAAGTTGAAAGATGCTGTAGAGAACAAGTAAATAAACCTGCACTGTGACAGACAACTGACATTTTGAAATGGATGCTAATTTGACAGCGACAGTGCAAAGACAAGAGCACTTGCCAAGTCCATTTCCTGTTCTCATTCGTTTAGTGAATTCCTGCCTTGAACTGCCTGTTCAGAAGCAGCTATTTTCCCCCTGACTTTTAGTTTACAAACACCATCCTCCCCAATCACCAATTCATAGAAAAATGTTAATCTATACATCACTGCTGTAGCTTATTCCCATCGTTCAAGCATGTCTGCTCTGTTATATTCATGGATATTTTCCAATGCTGCCATTATTCCTTAAGCAGGAAAAAGAAAATAGCTACAGATCATTTATAGGGAGGGTCTGAATGTTACTTTGTAGGAAGGTGGGCAGCTTCCAAATCCAGATTTTATTTTTTCCCCTCCTTATTTTACAGAAATCCCTCCCAATTTGCAGCACAGGCTGCAAGATCCCCCAGGAATCCCTGCAAACTGGAGATAGATGGTCATTTGTGAAACAGAGGGGCAAAATTAGGGAGCCCACCTAAACTAAAGCTCTTGCCCACAGCTCCAGAGACAAATAATGCCAATCCCTGTTCCTCATACTCTCCATTGCTGGAGTAAAGCCGACAAGCAGCTCTGAGACCTCCCCCTTCAGCCCTAAAAAGAGAGTCACTCAAGCAGCGAGTGACTCTGCACAAATAGCACAGGCTGCAACAAAAAGAGAGCGAAAGGGGAATGAATGAGGGGGCCAGTCCCAGAACCCGCACCTGAAGCTGACTTGACTCCCACTCCCCATAAACCAGCTTCAACCCAAGCCCTCCCCTGCACGGGTCTCAAGCAGGGATATTTGGGCAACGACGTGGGAAAGTCAAGCCAAGAGGCAGGCGCATTCTGTGTGTATCATCCACATGGTCCCTCCCGCAGAGGGGGAGCCTGAAGGAATTGCAGAGAGGCCACCCCCCCCCGCCCCCAACAGCTACTGGCCCCTCCACGGGGGGGGGGGTCGCTTCTCCCCATTCCCTCCCCCCCCGCTACACTGGGCCCTCCACGGGGGAAGAAGAGGGTGTCGCTGCTCCCAATTGCCTCCCTTCCCCCCACCCCACACTAGCCCCTCCATCAGGGGAGCTCTCCGCTCCCCATTTCCTCCCTCCCCCCCACACTGGCCCCTCCACGGGGGTGGGGGGGTGTCTCCGCTCCCCATTCCCCCCCCCCCAACTGATTTTCTCCTCCATACAGCCCCCCCACAGCCCTGACCCCTGAGAGCCGCCTCGGCCGCCGCCGCCCCACCTCTCCGGCCCGCAGCCCCCACCCCCGGCGCCGGGCAGGGGAAGCTCGGCGCTCCCCGCCCGAGCCCGGCAGGCCCCGCCGCTCACCTGGAAGTGCTCCTGGAAGCGAATGGGCAGGATCTGGGCCATGGCTGCGCGCAGCCCGTGGAGGGCGCCCAGGGCAGAGGCGCAGGACCGGCCGCGGCAGGCAGAGGGGCAGGCGCTGCTACACCCCACACGCACACAGGCAGGGAAGAGGTGGCGCAGGCGCAGAGCGGCGCTCAAGGATCCCGTCTCCAGCCCCCTCAGCTCCTTTTCTGACTCAGACCTCGGGCCCACTCACCCTGTTCGGGATCCCTCCGCTCCTCAGCCTGCCGGGGTCTCTAAAAAAATAGTCCCTTCGCTAGCCTCACATCTCTGCCACCTTTGTCACTCCATCTCCCATTCCCACTGGAGGGGGGAGACGGCATCACCGCGTTCATAACGGGACTGTGGAGGGGCTTCGTCCCATAAAGAAATGCACGACCCAGAAGAGAGGCAAAGTCACTTGAGAACCCCTAGGTATCCTTCCGCAAGAGCCTGGGTCCTGTCCTGCCACAAGGTGTCACGTGACTTGACCCCCCGCCCCCGCCATCCTCCGCCTAGCTGGTCCAGGATCCCTACAGTGGAACCAGCCTCAGGGATGGTGCCCAGGGCAGGGCTCTCACTCCAGCAGAGCTGCCAAGGCTCCCTCGTTTGGGGGGCAGAGAGGCTCCCTTCTTTTCCATGAATATTGATGACCTCTATGGTAGGGCACAGGTTGCATTAGCCTTTATTGTAAGGCAGTTTTCAGAAGCTGCACCTGTCCCATCCCATCCCTGTGTATTTCATGGAGACCTTTAAAATCTTACTGGCCCCTTTCTCTTTAAATCTCCCTTATTGTCACAGCTGATCCGTCAGTAGCAGCAAGAGGGTTTCCCTTGTGATTTCTTACTTAGGCAGTTAATTTCACACACACCCCCACTGCCAAAAAGAAAGGAAAAGCTTGGGGTTGGCAAAACACGCCCCCATCCTGATCAAATTCTACAGAGTGGGTGATCAAATTGTTCACAAGCAGAATTCCCTCTGCTACCCCATAAATCTTTCTCATAATATCTACATCCTGTGCAGTACAAACGCCAAAACAAAAATCCCTGCCAGCAAACTGTTAATTTCCACCAGCCCCTATTTTTTTCAGATTTCAAGCAAACAGCTTGTTTTTCAAAGATACTGACCCCCAACTCTGATTGAAGTCAATGAGCACTAATAGCACTTAGTGTCTGTGAAAATCATGCCCAAAACTGGGTGTATCCCATTCAGTATGGCACGTTGTTCCCTTTTTGTGGTGGCTAGGCCACAGACAATGTTTCATGACCTTGGTACAGCGTTAGCTAACAGAGCTGGGTTATTTTGCTCAGCTAGTAGTGGCTTTGGCTATTAAAAGTAGAGGTCGAGTCATAGTTGGAATCCATGGTGCCCCCAACCTACCTTAGGGCAGGGTAATTACATTGGTAGCATGCTATCCAGAGGTGAAAGTAAGCCAGTACGTCCAGGTACGGCGTACCGGTAAGAGCCGGTGCACCATACCAGGACCAGCTTTCCGAGAGGGCAATTAAAAGCTCTGGGATAGCGGCGGCAGGGCTGCAGCGGGGATTTAAAGAGCCCCGGAGCTCCAGCTGCTGCTACTCCCCCCCCCCCCCCCGGGGCCTTTAAATCCTGGCCTGAGCCCTGCTGCCTGGGCCCTGGGGTAGTGGCGGCGGGGCTCTGGCGGGGATTGCATTGCTATGTCAAATAATGATGCTGCATTAAAAATGTGGCTCAATAGTTTTATGACCAATTATTATTTATGTGAAGCACTGGGTGCATAAGCATTTTCTTTCTCTTTCCCTCTCTCCCTCAGTTGGTGGATTATCATCAGCTGGTAGAGAGGTGAATAATAACATTGATCGCTGTAGTATTCATGCTCAACTGCAGTAATCAATTTTTATGCTTTGGGATGAAAGCTGATCGCTTAAGGCAGGGGTGATCAACCTGAGCCTGAGAAGGAGCCAGCATTTACCAATGTACATTGCCAAAGAGCCACAGTAATATGTCAGCAGCCTCCCATTAGCTTCCCCCACTCCTTCTCCCAGCGCCTCCCACCCACCGGCAGCCCTGCCGATCAACGCCTCCCCCTCCCTCCTCGCACCTCCCAATCAGCTGTTTTGTGGCATGCAGGAGGCTCTGGGGGGGAGGGGGAGGAGCAAGGGCATGGCAGGCTCAGGGGAGGGGGCAGGAAGGAATGGAGCGGGGGCAGGGCCTGTGGCAGAGCCAGGGGTTGAGCAGTGAGCACCCCCCGGTACATTGGAAAGTTGGTGCCTGTAGCTCCAGCCCCAGAGTCGGTGCCTATACAAGGAGCCGCATATTAACTTCTGAAGAGCCGCATGTGGCTCCGGAGCCACAGATTGGCCACCCCTAGCTTAAGGGTTCTAAACTGATACAGTTAAATAGGTCCAAAAACTGTGTGTAGACAAATCCACTTGCAGGACATAGTCTATTGATTCACATGCATTACATATTCCTAGTTGTATCTGTCTGACCACCTCCCGCACATTCAAACTGTTGATGGTGATTGCCAAAATCTAAGGGCTGGTGCTCCCACCTCTGTTCCGTACTTGGCAATTTTGGAGGGTGCCCACTCCTGTCCCCTAAATTTGAAGCTAGCCAGCTCAGGTAAAAAGTGATTATTATTTTTTAATAGGAATTCTTTAGTTCACTAAAGTGGCACAGTCATGGCTGCTGCATGATCAGCAAGTTTAATTTCTTTTGGACTCCCTGATTGCACAGTCAAACTGAATGGAATCAAGGGGCCTATGATTTATCATTTACAGAGAACAATATTTGAAAGGGTTGGAATCATAGGCTTGCAACATCAGCCATTTTACAAATCGGGTAGGGACTTGACTCATTTTAAATATTACATTTTAAAGAAACTAGTAACAAAGACAAACTTGATCAAATTTGTCTTTGGGAGCTTTATAAATACTCTCCAAAATGCAAGCAAGTCCAAAATATGCAGTAATGTAACTTCTTCTAGAGTCTACTTTTAAAACTGCATACTATACCCAATGCTGATTATGGTGCTATGACTCCTGAGGACTGATATAGGGAATGTAAATCAGGGGCTCAAAAATTTGGGGAAGCTCAAAGTATTGGAAGAACACAGAATCTCAAGCTTTACAGGCAGAAATAACTTTATGAGCAAAGATTACAAATAAGCAAATATTTACACTTTTAATGACAAAGACTTAAAATAAGTGGGCTCTTTTAGTCTCTTTCTGCTCTCCAATCCAGGTTCCCAAATCCAGGAATTACCTAATGCCCAATACCGATGGACGCTACCAATTAGCCAAGTCCTCCCGATTCCAGCATTGCATTCTTTTTCTTGTTAAATGGACACCACCTAAAACATCGTGCTCAGTGTTTACTAATCAAGAGAAAAACCACCTTTCTTCATGTGTGCTCTGTTGCACATCTCTCTGTAAGTCTATTACCCCTCCTTCTGGGCTGCTGCTTTGTTGGGGGGACTTAATAGTCTAAGCATCTGATTTTTAAATACATAGATGCTCTAGCTACAGGGGTTTGATTCTTGACAGAATTGACCCAGCTCTTCTTCCTTCCAGGTAGAACTGTCTGAAAGATTCTGAAATTTTAACAAAAAATAACCTTGACATTTTGTGATTTGTTTTCTAAATTTTTCAACTTCCTGGACTTTTCTCAGGTAGATACATTGAGTTCCACACAGCCTACTGTATATGGGCATTTCAGATGAGACTTTGAGAATTGAGGTCTGGTCTGCTCTGTGTGGACATTATAGATCCTATGCTACTTTTTATAAGGGTAAGGATTTACCCTGGTGTCTCTGGCTAGAATTTCCTGTCCTCCCAATCCCTGTGCATTATGCTATTGCGTTGGTGGTCTGCCGAGTGCCCTTCCACTCCAGAGATGGTGGCATTTCAGAGATGGGGACAGCGATTCTTGTGTGTATGTAATTTGGGATCCTTTAGGAGAAAAGCATTATTGGCATGATCCAAAGTCTATTGAAGTTTGTGGGAGACTTTCCATTTACCACAATGCAATGGGGTGGTCTTGCCTATCATTCACCAAACTGCTTCCCCCTCCAATTTGGGGCATCTGCTCTCCTCTGAATGCTACTTGTTCTTTGGCCTGTAGGGTGCCAATCTTTCACAGCCCTTAGAAGAACAGCATTTATTCCTTGGAAAAGCTTTTATTTAAATGGAGAAACTAATAGCACTAAAAAACACCTCACCCTTCTTCCCAAAAAATCAGCCAAGTCTCTCTTCAGAAGATTCATATGCCCCTTTAAAGTGCTCCTTCTTGAGTCCCCACTTCACCACAACACTTCAGGGTCGCTTTGTAGCTAGAAACTGTTTAATATGGAGATCTCTAGTCCCCTTTGCTAGTTTGATGATAAATATAGCACTCAGAAATGTCCTGGGTAGTGTGTATGATTGCCAGTGCCTTCTACTGAACAGAACAGAAATGTCAAAATCTCAGGAAAGTAAAGTGTGCCAGTGCTTCATGGTACTGACATGTTATGATACAGCAAGGATCAATAACATTATAATAGTTCCAAAGTCCCTGTTCTAACACATGCAAGAAACATGACACCCTGTCCCACTTAAGGAGGTCCACCATTCATGTCAGGATCCAGTTCAAAATTGCCTTTCTTGTTCTTAAAATCACCTCCCTCTCTGAAAAGACTTATTTCCAGCCTATGTCCTGGAGACTTGGGAGCCCTCCCCTTTTCTTCCACTAGTCTAGCACTGGCCTCTTCTCTAGGGTGTCCAGAGGGCAAGTGTGAAAAATCGGGACGGGGGTGAGGGGTAACAGGTGCCTATATAAGAAAAAGCTCCCAAAATCGGGACTGTCCTTATAAAATCGGGATATCTGGTCACCCTACTCTTCTCTCTCCTTCTCCAGAAACTCATTACTACTGGTTCAAGAACTTTCTTCTCTGTATATCTCCTGCTATCCAGAAACTTTGTGCCCATTTTTTCCCTTAGTGGCTCTCCAATTAATTGCAAACCTCCACTGGAAACTTATTTTTCTCCCTTGCTTCTACTTCTCTCCACCTCTGCTATTATTTGTTACTATTATTGAAGTGTTATAATTTTGTCTTACCATTGAAGGCAGTAATACTCAAGCCATGGCTCTGGAGACCTGTAAGGCATTTCAGGAGCCTGTGAGGCTCTCTTCTGAGGTTTCTAGAAAGCATTGTGCAGAATCCTGACAACTAACTGTTAGTTTAATGCTCTAAAAACAATTTGGAAATTAAAGATACTCTGATAGGATAAAAGCAAACATGCATTCTCTCCCTCTCTGTGTCAGACATATACACACACACACACACACACACATATGTTTAAATAAATAAATTACAAACATATGCTAGTGTGCTCACTCTCTTTTTTTTAAGTTTAATTCCAAGCATAATATTGGTATAGCTCACTTTATGAATTGATACCATTACATTTTTTCAGGTGCAGTCCTTACTCAGTCAGGCAAAGCTCCGGCTCAAAAATGTTCATAACTATCCCTGTCATATTTGACAAACTTTGATGGCATTTAAAGTCTAAGCAAATAGCAATATCTCTAGAGCCGGTCACAATGCAGGCAGCAGCTATGTAAGCATCCCCCACAGAGCTGGCTCCATGATGGTATGTAATTCACTCATGACTTGCAAGCAATATCCCTGACTTTTCTCCCAGAAGCGTTACCACTTAATGAACACATCTTCATCCTGCTTTGTACAATGCACTGACATGCAGGCCCTCTGTAGTATTTGCACTATAGTTTGGTAATTTGTCACTAGACACTAAACTACTTACATTCTCGAGGGCTTGCAGCACAGATCCTGAATTACTTGCGTGGCTGTGTATTAGGCTGCTGCAATTGCAGCTTCTGTGTCCTGACCTTATAAAACAGAGGTCGACTGAACAGTGATGCAAAACAGAGTGAAGGACATGCATGGGAGTCAGCGTCTGTGTTCAAAATCACAACAGATGGGTCATGGCCACTCCCTACGTCAATCCTTTTAGAAACTGGATTCCTCCAGAGTATTTGCTGCGGCAACCCATCCCTCAGAAGGATAGATGTTAAACCTGCCTTTTGAACAAATAACTAATGAAAAAAATATGAAGTAGCTAATATATCTCAAGCATGCAGCTCTAGCTAATTCTTCTAGATCTAGAACAACAGAATGCTAGCTACACTTACAACAGACTAGGTGAAGAGCCAGCAAAAAGCTGAGGAGTTAAATACAGCTCAGGAAAAAAAGGGGAAGTATGCATCGAAGGAGTCGCTGTTTTCTACCATAGATAAATAGGTGATTTGTGAAACAATATATATTAGGAGTTTGGCTTGTGGGAGCCTGGGTGTGGCTGGTGTTTGCTGACAGGATTTTGGAATCAGAGGTTCTGGACCAAGGCTGTAGCTGCACACAGACACTTGGGGAGTGAATTACATGCCAGCAGGCTGTTTGTGAGCAATTCAGGGGAGAGCTGCAAACAGCAAGGCATCGTAAGGCACCCCACGTTTCAGGGCAGGTGGCGACAGCACCTCACTGTTCTGGATTGCACCGTGGAAGGTCACAAGTACATCTTCTATCTTCCATTATAAGATGCATAGAAAATTGTGATGGTTAAAAGAACCTGGGTGACTTCTACATTTTGCCATGTCTCCAAACAGGATGGAACCCTCCAAGCTAATGGGAAGAAACAAGACCTCACCATAAGCGGAGTCCACATTTCTTTTCCCTTTCTCCAACATCATTTGTGGAATAGCATTCAGTGTCACTTCTCACTATACCTCCTCCATACCATGCATCTTAATGAAACACATGGTCTAGCTATAGTACGGAATCTCTTTTCTATAATTTAGCTCCGAGCTGGGATTCTCAGGACTAGTGTCTCTCACAGAGATTATTCTCAAGGAGGCTCAGCAGCTAGGAAACTGTTACTGAGTTTTGATTTTGAAGAAGTTTCAAGCCAAACTGCTAAGCAAGAATAAAATCAAGTTAAGCACAGATGTGTGACAAACATCCCCACACAGGCCTGGCCTATACACTCTTTTAAAAAATGCCCTACTGATTCTCACACCAGGGATAGAGATACAATGGACAAAGCATAAGCGGTTTAGCTACTGTGCATCTAGAGCTGCTTTGAGCACATATAGATGACCGTGATTAAAATGTCTCTGCCCCATCGATACTAGTGTTTTCAGTATTAATATTGCTGATAGAAGTAGCACAAAAAGGAAAAAAAATATTTAGTGCAGACACAGCCTAACCAAGATATTGAGGCAATTTGCTACAGAAGTCTCTTTAAAAATATTTTTCCCTTCTACAAGAGTTTTTGGCAATTCCTGCTTTTTGAAGAAATCACAGAAGGTATCGTTTTGTGACATCAGACATGCAAGAAGTCTTATTGCAAACCTCGTTATTTGGGATGTTTCAGAATAGGCAGCGCTTCAGCAAGCGAGGATGTGCAATGCTAATTTCAGAAAGGGGAAAACATTTTTAAAGGGCTAGTTAAAACATTTATTTGATGAACACCCTCCAAAGCCTGGTGAATGGAGCAGTACAGAAATCTGTACTTACCTCAGTCTTCATTTTTGCTTTGTAGATCACCTTTAAGGATGTGGTTTGGCTGTTGCCTGAGCTAGCTTACCCTTACTTTTCCAACTCTCCCACTCAAGATGTCCAGGTAGGTGGCTACATGGCCAGGGTTTCAGGCTTATTTCCACTCTCCCTCATGGAAGATGGATCTGAGAACTATTTGTTTCAAAAGATTTTTAGGGCTGTCAAGCGATTAAAAAACATTACTTGCAATGAATTGCAGTGTTAATAATAGAATACCATTTATTTAAATATTTTTGGATGTTTTCTACATTTTCAAATACATTGATATCAATTACAACACAGAATACAAAGTGTACAGTGCTCAGTTTAAATTTATTTTGATTACAAATATTTGCCCTATATAAAACAAAAGAAATAGTATTTATCAGTTCACTTAATACAAGTACTATAGTGCAATCTCTTTATCATGAAAGATGAATTTACAAATGTAGAATTTTGTTAAAAAAACCTACATTCAAAAATTAAAATGTAAAACTTTAGAGCCTACAAGTCCACTCAGTCATACTTCTTGTTAAGCCAATCACTCAAACAAGTTTGTTTACATTTGCAGGAAATAATGCTGTCTGCTTCTTGTTTACGTCACCTGAAAGTGAGAACAGGCATTCACATGGCATTGTTGTAGCCAGCGTCACAAGATATTTATGTGCCAAATGCACTAAAGATTCATATGTCCCTTCATGCTTCAAACGCCATTCCAGAGGACATGCGTCCATTCTGATGATGAGTTCTGCTCGATAACGATCCAAAGCAGTGCAGACCGACGCATGTTCATTTTCATCATCTGAGTCGGATACCACCCAGCGGAAGGCTTATTTTCTCTTTTGGTGGTTTGGGTTCTGTAGTTTCTGTACCAAAGTGCTGCTTTTTTAAGACTTCTGAAAGCATGCTCCACACCTCGTCCCTCTCGGATTTAGGAAGGCACTTCCGATTCTTAAACCTTGGGTCTAGTGCCGTCGCTATCTTTAGAAATCTCACATTGGTACCTTCTTTGCGTTTTGTCAGATCTGCAGTGAAAGTGTTCTTAAAACAAACAACATGTGCTGGGTCATCATCTGAGACTGCTAGAATATGAACTATATCGTAGAATTCAGGTAAAGCAGAGCATGAGACATACAATTTTCCCCCAAAGAGTTCACAAATGTAATTAACTGATTTTTTTTTTTAACAAGCGTCATCAGCATGGAAGCATGTCCTCTGGAATGGTGGCCAAAGCATTAAGGTGCATACGAATGTTTAGCGTATCTGGCATGTAAATACCTTGCAATGCCAGCTACAAAAGTGCCATGCGAATGCCCGTTCTCACTTTCAGGTGACATTGCAAATAATAAGCAGACAGCATTATGTCCCGTAAATACAAACAAGCTTGTTAGTCTTCGTGATTGGCTGAATGAGAAGTAGGACTGAGTGGACTTGTAGGCTCTAAAGCAGGGGTGGCCAACCTGAGCCTGAGAAGGAGCCAGAATTTAACAATGTGCATTGCCAAAGAGACACAGTAACACGTCAGCAGCCCCGCATCAGCTCTCCCTACCCAGTGTTTCCCACCCACCATCAGCACCGCCGATCAGCCCCTAACCCTCCATCCCTGCGCCTCCAACCCACCGAAATCAGCTGTTTTGTGGTGCACAGGAGGCTCGGGCCAGGGGGAGGAAGTGGAGCAAGGGTGCAGCAGACTCAGGGGAAGGAGTGGAGTGGAGGTGGGGCCTGAGGCAGAGCCAGGGGTTGAGCAGTGAGCACCCGCTGGCACATTGGAAAGTTGGCACCTCTAGCTCCAGCCCTGGAGTTGGCACCTATGCAAGGAGCCGCATATTAACCTCTGAAGAGCTGCATGTGGCTCCGGATCCACAGGCTGGCCACCCTGCTCTTAAAGTTTTACATTGTTTTGTTTTCAAGTGCAGTTATGTAACAACAACAGCAAAAAATGTACATTTGTAAGTTGCACTTTCACGCTAAAGATATTACACTACAGTACTTGTAAGAGGTGAAATGAGAAATACTATTTCTTTTGTTTATCATTTTTAGAGTGCAAATATTAGTAATTGAAAATAATATAAAAAAGTGAGCACTGGACACTTTGTATTCTGTGTTGTAATTGAAATCAATATATTTGAAAATGTAGAAAAACATCCAAAAATATTTAATACATTTCCATTAGAATTCTATTGTTAACAGTGCAATTAAAACTGCGATTAATTGCAATTAATTTTTTTTAACCACGATTAATTTTTGAGTTAATCGTATGAATTAACTGCGATTAATCGACAGCCCTAAAGATTTTACGTAGGTCCTCTGGTGAGGCGGCTTGCAGTTGAGCCACCATCTGTCAGCACTGAGCCGTGCCGCACTCAAGAGCAAAAGGAAAGCGGGGAGAAAATGTTCTTGAGTCCGACTTTGACCTTTCAGAATTCCATCTGTTCTGTTATGACCTTCCACACATCACTCTCTGATTCAACAATATCCTAATGTGAGCATATGAAAAAAAAACACAACTGCATCAAGTGAAATTGTGTAGCCAGTGTCAGAAATGAATCTGCTCCGTTTTGTGTCAGGCTCTGCTTATTTTCATTTTATGAAGGCTGAAATTTAACTGTTAGTAGTAAACAATTCTTCCTATTCTACTAGGGAGCCTCCGTTCTTAAACTGACATTTGGTTGCCTTTGAAGAGGAGAAGGGGTGTGTGAAAGGAGGAAATTAATTTTGACACGGATAGTTATTTTTAGAATAAATTATTTTCATGGGTCCTCCCAAAGATACCTCAATAACATCCAGATCTTCTTCTAGCAACCCTGAACATGAATGGCCCTGCTTAAGATGTGGCTCCTGACAGTTTGACTGCTACTTCTAGTTACTACATACTGGTAAGCCTTGATTAGGTAGTGAAGTGAGCAAAGCCTGGGCTGTGATTGACCATACTCATTCACAAAGAGAAAGAACAGAGGTAAGTTCCTGGGAATTGGGGAGGGGAAGTTTATTGCACTTTTAAACCCATTCTACCCTTGGATTAAAACAGGGATGGCAAAATACAGCTCACAGACTTAAAACAGAGCCTGAATTTATCCTTGTATTACAAATGAGGACAGTCAGTCAAGGCTACAGATCCCAGAATGCTCTGTTCCATCCTGACCAACATCGTAATCTTAAAAATGAGGCAGATGCAATATGATCCATTTTGTACAACTTGCTGGGCCCTCATGAACCTGGCAAATTGCCAGTGGGGCCCTCAGTTGACTAGCGTGGGCTACTTGGTTAGTCTCATGGGAATGTTATCCTTTCACTTACTGTGTTAGGAAGAAATAAGCTAGTATGTACTAAAGTGCTTGTCTCAGCTGTCACTGTCTGCTCATATCTACTCATGATCACATATTACAAGCAAAACTGTTTTCAGTTATATTTGCCCTACATTGAGGCTAACTTTCCTGCTCTGTATTATAAAAATATGAGAGTGCATAGATGCTTTTAATCTCCTTATTTTAGGGAAAAGATATTTTGAACATCAATATGGACACGTTCCTGAAGATCAGACTCCAATTTGTCAGTCTGCTCACACATTTCACAGTCCATCTGTTTTATTTTGATGATAGCTGTGCAAAGCACCAGAGAAATTCACTTCAGAGACACGACGGTAGCTGATATTTATTTTGATACTTCTGGCGAGTTTCAACATTTTCCATCTTTCACTATATCCCAACATTGCCTTTAATTGCTTCTTGTCAGCAAATTTTCAAGTTATCCCTCTTGGCTGTTCTCTCCCAGCTCCTTCATTATTTGACAACACTCCAGTCATGATATACTGCAGAAAGAGATATCAAAATGGGAAAGCAGTTGATGAAATTCAGAATAAAACAAAGTCAGGTAGGGCTATGATAGTACATGGCCAATGGCTAACTGAATAGTTTAAAAATCATCACAGAAAGAGGGTAAGAATATATCTCAAGAATGAATCTCTTTTCTCTGCTAAGACATCTCATTTTATATACAGCCCCAACAAAAGTACTCAACAATTTCACAAAGCTTCTCAAGTTTCAGTCCAAATCTTTGAACTGTTCAAATTCCATTATATGAAAGAGAACCACAAAAGGTCAAAAAACAACAAAAATATGTTCTCACAAGAACTGTCTCCACAGTACCGACACCCACCAAGCCTGGGGGAGAAACAAGTTTCCTTAGAAATTACTGAAGATGCTCCAAGATACCAACACACACAGGTCCTGAGTGACTCAGCAAGTATGTAACCATGTGTCTGACTAAGGATGCGAATAACCCCATTGACTTGTATTGTACTATCCACATGGTGAAAGTTAGGCATATGCCTTGCTGAATTAGGGTGATAGGTTGCTGCCTCCTTCATCTCTGTTAAAAGGGCACAGTCCAGAACAGAGCATCATTCCATCTTAACCAGAGTGGGCTTTGTTATTGCCTGGTAGAAGCCTAAGGTTTCAGCTGAAACCATGTGCTACATATGGGGAGGGGTTATGCTCACCTCCCTTGGACACACGTGAAACCTTCAGGCTCCTGAGAGCTTGCCAACGTAAACCCAGCACTGGAGCACACTAGCTGGAGTGGGAAATGTACAGTCTAGATGCAGATCAGTAAAACAAACATTTTTTTTTAAATAGTTTATTTAGCTTATGGAGATTGTTGAAAGGAAATGCCTCTCCAGAAATGCTAACCTAGAAATGCTAGGAAAGCCAGTGTAGCCAGAGTTTCTCAGCATCTGTGAATCACCTTCATCTCCTTTGCTTTCAGCTTGTGATGAAAGCACCACTACAGTATTGGTCTGCCTCAAAAGAACAGCTCGGCAGCGATTGTGGCTGAAGAACTTTTCCCCCCCAGACTTTTCCCCCCCACAACCCAACCACCAACTGTTCAATGAGCTAAAACAGCACAGGGCTCATCGAGAAGGGATCAATCCAACCAATAACAGATCAGCATCTAGCATGGACAGCTTTCTAGCTAGCTAACTATGGCCCCCATCACAATAGCATCTAAGCACCTCCTGATCATAGGTTAATTTAACCTGACACTACTCCTGTGAAATAGGGGAATATTACAATCCCCATTTTACAGAAAGGGAATTAAGGCACAGGATTTATCCAAGGTTACACAAAGAAACTGACAGAACCAGGATCTGAACCCCATGTCTCCTGAATTCCAGCCCACTACCTGGACTGAGAAGAATTTGGACTCAAGGGAGGGGCAAAGGGAAGAGAGGTCTACTTATCAACAATCAGCAGAACCCCTTTCTTTTCCACTGGGGTAAGGTGGGTAGGTCCAATGAAGGGAAGGAGATAAATACTGGAATGGAGGAATAGGGAGGAAGCTGGGGGGAAAGTTAAGGGTCCCAGTGCCGAGACACGGGGAAGGGAAAGTGGGGTATAGGGACAGGATTAAGTTAGAGGAGGAGAATACAGAATTAAAATGACCATAGGAAGGGATTAAAACCAATGAGTAAATAGATTGGTATTGGTGAAACAAAAACAAAATACATAAACATTAATCCTTCTCTGTTTTACTTAAACACATCTGATAACAAGTCTGGGTACAGCTTTATATAAATAAAGGCAAATGAAACATTTTTAAATGAGAGTTTCAAAACAAACATCCTCTCTTTCACCCACTGCTGCGTGCATGCATGTTGTTTATTTAGATTATAAACTCTTAAGGGCAATGTCCAGCACATTCTAGGGACAATGGACATTTTGGTTACGTTATTTATAAATTCCAACCCCTCTCCAAATCCCTTCCTTGCCACAATTAAGGAAAAAGAAACCCAAAGTGTCTCTGTCAAGGTTCCTTCCCCACTCTAAACTCTAGGGTACAGATGTGGGGACCTGCATGAAAACCTCCTAAGCTTACTTTTACCAGCTTAGGTTAAAACTTCCCCAAGGTACAAACTATTTTACCCTTTGCCCTTGGACTTCCACTGCCACCACCAAACATTTATCTGGGTTTATTTTTATTAGGAAAGCGTCGTTTGGAAACGTCTTTCCCCCAAAAATCCTCCCAACCCTTGCACCCCACTTCCTGGGGAAGGTTTGGTAAAAATCCTCACCAATTTGCATAGGTGACCACAGACCCAAACCCTTGGATCTTAGAACAATGAAAAAAGCATTCAATTCTTGAAAAGAAACATTTTAATAGAAGAAACAGTAAAAAGAATCACCTCTGTAAAATCAGGATGGTAAATACCTTACAGGGTAATTAGATTCAAAACATAGAGAATCCCTCTAGGCAAAACCTTAAGTTACAAAAAAGACACACAGACAGGAATATTCATTCTATTCAGCACAGCTATTTTCTCAGCCATTTAAAGAAATCATAATCTAACGCATATCTAGCTAGATTACTTACTAAATTCTAAGACTCCATTCCTGTTCTGTCCCCGGCAAAAGCATCACACAGACAGACACAGACCCTTTGTTTTTCTCCCTCCTCCCAGCTTTTGAAAGTATCTTGTCTCCTCATTGGTCATTTTGGTCAGGCGCTAGCGAGGTTACCTTTAGCTTCTTAACCCTTTACAGATGAAAGGATTTTTCCTCTGGCCAGGAGGGATTTTAAAGGTGATTACCCTTCCCTTTATATTTATGACAGTCTCAGTAGCACATATCACATCTCTGTTGCCCCAATTGCTGTGAAAAACAGAAGGATGTCAGGCGCACTGACAAGATCAACCAAACACTGTTGGAGGCAGAATGTAACCTGCTTATATAGAGTGCTGGGCTCATCTTTGGATAGAACTGATTTTCCATAAACAGGAAAATCATATTTACAAATAAACTAAATTAAAAAAGCAATACAAACCAAGAAAAACAGAATTAGGATGTCAATGAGGTCAGTTCTCCCACAAGACATCAATGCACAGCAATGGGAATCTGTTTGCTAGGGACGTCCACTCGGTCTATGGTGTAGTCACAGCCTGATTGTTTTCCAGCTAGGCTCTTTATAGCTGGTGCAGAGCTACCAAGTTATTGTATTTAGACAACCCCTGCCCCTAGTGAGACATCTAGACAGCTTCCTAGTAATAGTTTGGGAGCCATCTTATTTTGGGGCCAACTGTACCTTTCTTTCAGCCCCAGGATTCTATAAATCTTTTGTTCCCTTGGGGAAAAGGCACACTGAAGGAAATGAAAAATGGGAGAATTCCCTCCTTCCTGGAGGTTTGTGTGGTGGAAGGTTGTAGAGGATGACGAGAAAGAAGGAGCGGCGGGGAGGAAAAAGAGACAGACAGCGGAGGTTAGGGTATCATTCCATTTTTTTGCCTACATAACTGCATGAACATCTCTCCTTCACCTCCCTTTCCCACTTCCAAAAAAGCCAAGGATTCAGTTGTGGTCAAGGAAACCCTTTAAGAGAGCATAAAAGGGAGAAAATACCTGGCTAGCCATAAAGAAAATACCCTCGTATCTTCACATGAAGCCAGATAGATTTCTTCCACAATTGCTAGAATTAAGTTTGCACATAAGTACATTGAGCTGAGACCCAGAAGAGACTAGAGTACACAGTGCTTCTAACTTCTCTCCAACATCTCTGCTGTACTCCTTAGGATTTGTCTGCCCCATTTACTAGGTGGGAGGAGAGGGGCTCTCACCTCCTACTTGTAGGAGATCCATGCTGAGGGACACAAGTAGCAGCTAGAATTGCAGTAGATACTTCAATTCTAAGCACCATTCTGATTCCTCTAAGAACTAGCTCATTTCTACTGAGAATTTCTTGCAATAAGACCTTCAAAGGCTCTTTCCTGTGGCACTAACTGGCACTGAGGTATTTAAATCCCTATCATACAGAGATTTCCAAACACCACATTACTCTCCCCAAACACAAGTACTATCACCACCATGGTTACGGGCACCTTGGAAAATACTGGTATGACCCGACTGGGGACCATGCCCTAAACTACATTCCTGCTGGTTTAAAGCTTGCAGCACACTGCATAATTTGATTGCCTTATTCCCTAAGCGTTGTCCCTTACACAGAATGTAGCCAACCTGTGATATTCACTGCTAGAGTCAAATACTGTGGCAGGATTTTGATGTTTTGAAATAAAGTCTACATTTTATTACCAACAATTAAAGCTATGCATGTTAATTGAGGGCATGCCAAACCCCAAGATTCAGGGTCTAAAGTGACCACCACAGGATCAGGCAGAAATTCAACTCTTTCACCCCACTCTCAAAAACATCTGCTACCAGTCACAGCAATCCCAATAGGCCCATGCATTGGAAATCCTAGTTTTCCTATATAGTATTAAGGGTTGTCGTTCAGCAGCAAATGACTGGTGAAGTTACATGATTTGCTAAAGCATCTCCTTCCAGAGTTGTAGCTCCTAAGAATGACACCACACTATAGCAACTTTTGGGAGTGGACAGGATGTTATTTATAATGGAAATATCCTCAGTTAAAGAATATACTTTTACTGGAAAAAATCCAATCATTATACTTTGATGGTTTCCAGGATCTGGTAACGATACTTTCACCCTGGAAATAAAATGCAACAAGTCTTCATGTACAATAAGCACCTTTATTGAGCATCTCACCATTCAATATAGATTCCATTTGACATCTTAAATTTGCTGAATTATAATCCAGTTTAATCCTTCATTAAAGACAGACAGACTTCAATTTTGCTTGTATAAAAAAAAAGTATTAAATCTGTGTGGTGTATGTTACTATTTAAAAAAAAAAAGCCAGTTCTGTAGTCAAATCATCACTACCTATAATGCTGATGTCACACAAATTTCAAAGCCAAAACCATTCTCTTTCCTATGGAGGTATCCATGTAAAAGGAACGACAAAAGTCAGTTTGTTCTGAAGGCTGAACGGCTGGAAAAAGTATTTTCTATTTCTTAGTTTTACATAAGGTGAACATTCACAAAAGCTATTAGACAGCAAAATATTTTACATTTCAATCATGTAAAAAACAAATTTTAGACAAACAAGCTAAATTTTCAGAGTACTGTTTGCATACAATCTAAATACAGTAGCCTCAATACAGCCAAAGAGTTTCTTCTAGACATTCTGTATGCACACACAAAGTCGTAGGCCACGATCCTGCATGGAGTACCATGCAGAGCCCTGTGCCCAGGCAGAGCCCCAGTGATTTCAGTCAGACTCAGCCCGTGCAGTTCCCAGTGCAAGAACTGGGCCTTAGAGCCTACATCTTGGCTGCCCTAGGTTATTTAGTGCAGTTTTGGTTCAATGCTCAAGAACAGTTTTATAGGTACAATTTATTACAAACCAATAGCCAGATTTAATTTTTTAAAAGAGGGTTCTTTATTGTCAAATCTGTGGTCAGAAAGAAAAAAATTCTGAATTGTAATACCCCTAACCTCATTTAAAGAAATAAATCTTCCTATGAGGGAGCCTGTCTTACTTTATAAAGATGCCTGCATAGAAGTTTTTGCAACCTTATTTAGATATTTAACACTAACTGCCACTCAAGCCATTAAACGTTGCCTAGTCTACAGTATCACCAGTGATGTTCTGCTGTAAAGAAAGGGAGCTACCCTGCTAACAGGCACACTTAAGCAGAATAGTTGGTTGAACTGGCACTCGAGGGTAAGCTTGCAGAATCATTTTTAAAAAGTTTAAGCCAACACGAGAGGATAAGTTTCTCAATGGTACCTGACAGAAAGATGAAATGGTATTTTAGACAGGATCTAAAAGACTAGTTACAAAAATTAAGCCTTCAGCAGCATGGGAAGGCAGAAATTTCTAGGAAAGAAAAAAAAGTCAGCTTTTCAGTTATTTCCTCTTTTTGCAAAATAGTTTTTAGTCAGCAAGAGTTTCATCACTGTATTACAAAACACAGCATTGCTCTCTTCCCATTGTGAACATTTTATGTTTTTTAGCAGCAGACAGTGTAAAGCATTTTCTATGAAAGCTAGGAAAGGAGTTCGGCTTGCAGCAGATTTTAGTTTATGCTTAAACACAACTGTCATCCCCACAAAAGAGCCCGAATGTGGAAAGCAATCCTTTAAAACAGGACTACAGAAGTTAGAAGAGCAGGAAGCCCGTAAACAATGAGGAAATAGCAGATGTCACCGACTGGCAAGGGTGAACGGGGTTGAGTAAAGAGATGAGAAATTAGGCCTTTGTAGAAGTCCCACGTAATTCTGAGTTCTGATTTGAAATGTGTAATGATCAAAATGTTTTAAAAGCCAAAGTAGATTTCTTATAGCAAAGATCTCCCCTAAGGACACAAGCAGCTTTTAGTAAGGCTGATAAAACTACATTATTAAAAAAAGTCTGGTCTGTTTTGTGAAATAAATTCTTCTATTTCTTCTTAAACTAAATTATGTCAGAAAGGCATCCCTGTTAAACTAACAAATCTATTGCCATCACTGTTCATATCCAAGTCTCATCTTCCTCTTGTTTTTCAACATACATGACCACATAGCTGGATCTTCTAGCTACATTTCTTCTCCATTAGCTACAACTCAATGGAGAAAACTATTCAGCCTGCACACTGATTACCAAGGTCTTACTTTAGGAAAAGTCTAGTTGTGGGGTAAGCATATACACATGAAGGCAGATTTCAAATAAGTTAATCGTGTTACTAACTGGTAGTGGAATTTTCCACGATTTTTAAACTTGGGATAGAATACAGACATACAGCTTGGACCCAGAAAAGAAAGATGCCTCTGTCATCAGCACTGTGTTCTGGAAGTTCCTATAGCAAGAAAACAAAGCACTTCCCCCCTCCAACCGCTATTTTTTCTGACGAGTACTTAAATAAGCCATCAAAGGTAGGTAGGACAAACGTTTCAATCTTCCTTCCCCTCACATGCTTTCAGCTTTTTACAAGTTCAAGATATGTTACTTTCTAAATAAATGCCTTAACATTAAAATGAGACAGCTAATCACTCATGAATACCCTGGCAATGGGGAAAAAGCGCTAGTAATGGTATGTATACACAAGGGCAGAAGATGTGTAGGTAGTAACAGGCTTTTTCAAACTTTCAGGTGGGAGATAACAAGAAAATTAAAAGGTAATGAAGATCTATGGCAGAATACTCTCATAATTGGCACCTGTGTGTTTCCTGCTGGTGGCAGCCCCTTTCTTTGCAAAGTGATATTTGTGACACCAGCAGGGCAGCATGCAGCATACACTAGTTTTCAAATGGTTTCACATCAGAGAAATGTAATTGCCAGGAGCACTAGAGGAGTTATTTTCCAGTAACACTGCCCCAACAGCAAGGAAGTTCAGATGATTTAATGCTTTACTTTCCTACACAGACTGTATAGAGAATTTTCAACCCTCTTGTTCTAACTCCTTTATGCGCCAGAGGGAGTATGTTCACACCAAGTCAGAAGATGGGATTTTTAAGTGTTTGAACAAGCCTTTTTTTAAAAAAGGGAAAAATGTGTGAATTTAGCGATTATGAAAGGTGCTGAATCAACAGACCTAGACACCAAAGTTTTCCATTTATCAGCACACCATGCAGCATAGGCAGCTGTATGCAATGCAAGCTTCTCCACAGTGCTCATCGATGTGCCAGGACAATCTGGAGGGACCAGCTGCAGTGACCAGGGTTTTAATTTGCTGGCCTCTCTGCTGGAACTGCCAACTAGGTTCTTACTGTCAAATGTGGTGGTGAATTTTGCGATATGGACACTTGTCCAGTAAGATCTGAATTGTTATTATCGGCTCGTTTTAGAGACGTCACCAACCAGGCAGATAGATGATGATCGTTTGGTTGTTACCTTCCCACAGCTGTAGAATAAAATAAGTTTTGTTTAACAGTGTTATTTACAAAGACATAAGGGGGAAAAAAAAAACAACAACAAAAAACTAGTAGGTGGATTCCAGTTTGGATTTTGAAAACTGGAAATAATTAAAACATTTGTCATCTGTAGGAACTAAAAACTGCAAAGCCAGAAAGCTGGAGAGCATGTAGGTATAGGTGCAAGTTTAATTTCTCAACAATGGTGTTGTGGGTGGAAGAAATAGTTATCACATAAGACTATGGCATGAACTCCCCCACTCCACCTTTCCTATTTGAAAAAATTAAAATTTTTAAAAATTGAAATACTAGTCCAAATCTCCATTTTTAGGAGAGATGCTGCTGTTCAAATAGCCACCTACTCAGTTGGCTGGCAAAAAGCAGCACATAAAGGACAACCACTACCATCAGTGGAGGATTTTTGAGCGTGCAGCATCTCTTCCCCCCTAGGCAGAAGGGGACCAACACAGTTTTAGTACCAGCATCATTGCATGTCACATTTGACAGCTATTCCAGTTGTTTGGAAACCTCTGAGATTCCCTAGGAGCGAACACAGAAATGCTAGGGGATAGCATTCAGAATTATTTTTGCAGCTGGTAATCTGTATGTTTACATATAGCTATTTTTAAATTCTTAAACAATTCCTTGCAAAACTGGTGCAAAATTTAGTTATTTTCTTTGCCACAGTTCTAAGGATAAGGGCATTGAAACATGTAGACTGAAAATTCCTATATGCACATGGCACATAATATAAATGAGCAGGAATCCAGAGTGAAGGATTGCAACCAGATGCAGAAAGATGTGCTGTCCAATGTACACATATGTATATATTAAGAAGTGTTTTAAGATCCTATGCTGCACTTAAGATTCTGCAATTTTTATGAAGCTAAGCCACTGACAAAGTAAGAAATGGATATTGTCCAAGATTTACAACAAAAAAACAAAGGAAACCCCCAGCAAGATAAACATCCAGGAAGATCTTACACTGAAGGAAAGAATTTCTGAGAAGTCTTTACAGTTGTCGGACTTTTCTTTCAGTGCTTGTAATATTGACATCCAGTTTGTCTACTTTTCCGGTTAGCCGGTCAAGAATGTCATCCTGCTCATCAATTTCTGTCTGCAGACCCAGAGCCAGGTTTTTCAGACGGCCAAGCCCAGAAGACATGTCATCTGCCAATGGAGAGAGAGGGAGTATGAAGGTTCAAAACAGCAGGAATTACAAGATATAGGGTGCCATTTAAATGGGTGCTGTCAAAATTCCCCCAAAACCTTAAATTAAACCAAGTGTCAGTGAAAGCTGCTTAACTATCCCCCTACAATATTTGCAATACAAATGTTATAACACTGGCAGTGCATTAGTACCAGAAAAGTGACTAATCAGTTTTCGTTGCTCAAAGTGAGTAGATTGTAAACTAAAAGACACAATAAATGGTGAAAACTAAATTTGATCTTTATAAACTAACGTATTTGTCGGGTCTAAAATATATTTAGACGTTAACTTTCTCCCTTTACTTTAAGGATGGATATATATTTTTTCTTGCCTCTGTACATTTGACACCCTAACATGAGCAGTCTCTCAACACAGTTTGTTCTTTAAACTGATATTTATTACCAAGAAAGATCAAAATACACAGGCGTAAAAATGGTTAATTCTATAAAGCTCCAATCCTTGCAATGCACCCCCTTTCTGTACACAGATTTTTAGAGCATTTCCTTCCATAAAGTACAAGTTTGTTTAATGTGGATGAACAGGTTTACTTGTTCCTATATCCTAGAACGTGTTCTTTGAAGTAGTTAGCTGCAGAAAAGAAGTTTACTGCACAATTGGCTGGCATCAATGTTTTGGAAACTAACAAGTTCAGAATGGAGTGGGAGTAGAACAGTTGTTATATCTATCGTAACGCTTATGGCTCAGCATCCTGATTCTTCACGTATTTGTTTTCTTCCATATCGCTCTTTCCAGGTCAGACAGAGCAGACAAGAGGCATACAGAGGCATTTTATACAGAATAAAACAGATTATGATTGTACTTTCTTCAGAAGTACTAACATATGCAGAAAGAGGAAAAAATCCACACCTTAAGGATTTCATTCCTTCCAATTTTTTCCATTTTCTTCAGAACTTTAAGCTCATTAAAATAAAGTTTTAAGCATTTGTTTACGAAGGCTTCAGAATCCAAACTGATGCACTACTGACATTCACATAAACCAAACATACTATGCAAAATAAATGGTACTTTCTACATTACAGGAGACTATGGTATTCATATTTTTGATATTTAAATGCTAAAATGGGTATTTCCTTACTGGTATTATCATCAGTAATACCCAGCTAATGTGCTTTTTCAGCATAGCTGGATGATCCTGCTTGACCCTGTTCCATCCATTTGAAGAGATGTTGCATAGGAATGTCTGCACAGCGACTGGTTAAACATGCAGCAGATATTATTTTGATGTAGTCAAAGGCAAGATATTTAAATTACGCAAAGTGGCAATTGGTATCAGGTTAAAAAGTTTTGGAATAACTGTGGTGTGGTTTTCTTTAAAAAATAAATTGTTCAGCAGTTCAGTAACCAAAACATCTTTGAATAATTGTTTTCGTCTCAGTGGAGTCCAATATTGAAACAAAAGCCATAGGAGCACAGAGAAAAGAAAATACTGAGACCCAGCAGGGATACCCCATTGCAGATGTTAGTTTCCATACAGATTTATATTATTGCAATAATCTTAGCCAGTTTCAATCTATAGCTGGTTTTACATTAAAAGCATTTTTAACTCAGATCTATTACTAAACTGTGTCTTCTGTCCTACAACAGTCCGCCATCTGGTCAAAATCCATTTTGGACAAGAAGTGGACTACTAAATTCATAGTATATGTGAAACATGATGGGACTTAATCATGAAGACTGGCCTAAAGCATGTAGCAGATCTACCAGGCGGAAGCTTTTGAAACAGAAACTGCATACACAGAGGAGCTTTTATAATCAAAGGTCTGTGTATGAACTAAACGCAAAGTTTTAAGGACACAGCTAGTTGGGAACAGACTGCTCTGAATTCTCTCAGGCTATAAATAGCAAGATATGGAAATCATGTTAAGTCACATAGCTTCAATTTCTAACTCACCCAAGTTGCTGTCAATTTTCTGGTGGTAAGCTCGGAGATGTTGATTCTTTGGATAAACATCGGGTTGGACAGAAGATTCTGAATTGGTTCCACTGAAATCGTAATCTGTTAACAACATAAGACATTTTTAGTCCTCATAAACAAACAAACGATTCAGAACTATTAAGAATTGCTCTAGCTGACTGACAGCTGGCTTTCTGTCATCTGACTCTGTCAGTGAGACCGAATAGATTCAATCCAACATCACTATCAATAGGTCTGGCTTTATGATATGCAGAAATCCATGTTTGCAAGTGGATTTCCTGGTTGTAAATTAAAGCAGTAATTAAAGTCATGTGTCAGGTTTCAGAGTAGCAGCCACCTTAGTCTGTATCTGCAAAAAGAAAAGGAGTACTTGTGGCACCTTAGAGACTAACAAATTTATTTGAGCATAAGCTTTCGTGAGCTACAGCTCACTTCATCGGATGCATGCAGTAGAAAACACAGTGGGGAGATTTTATATATACAGAGAACATGAAACAATGGGTGTTCATACACATTGTAAGAGTGATCAGGTAAGGTGAGCTATTACCAGCGGGGGGAGGGGAGGGCAAACCAAACCAAACCAAAAAAACGCCTTTTGTAGTGATAATCAAGGTGGGCCATTTCCAGCAGTTGACAAGACCCTGTGAGGAACAGTGGGGTGGGGGGAAATAAACATGGAGAAATAGTTTTACTTTGTGTAATAACACATCCACTCCCAGTCTTTATTCAAGCCTAAGTTAATTGTGTCCAGTTTGCAAATTAATTCCAATTCAGCAGTCTCTCGTTGGTGTCTGTTTTTGAAGTTTTTTTGTTGAAGAATTGCCACTTTGAGGTCTGTAATTGAGTGACCAAAGAGATTGAAGTGTTCTCCGACTGGTTTTTGAATGTTATAATTCTTGACGTCTGATTTGTGTCCATTTATTCTTTTACGTAGAGACTGTCCAGTTTGACCAATGTACATGGCAGAGGGGCATTACTGGCACATGATGGCATATATCACATTGGTAGATGTGCAGGTGAACGAGCCTCTGATAGCATGGCTGATGTGATTAGGCCCTATGATGGTGTCCTCTGAACAGACATGTGGACACAGTTGGCAATGGGCTTTGTTGCAAGGACAGGTTCCTGGGTTAGTGTTTTTGTTGTGTGGTTGTTGGTGAGTATTTGCTTCAGGTTGGGGGGCTGTCTGTAAGCAAGGACTGGCCTGTCTCCCAAAATCTGGGAGAGTGATGGGTCGTCCTTCAGGATAGGTTGTAGATCCTTGATGATGCGATGGAGAGGTTTTAGTTGGGGGCTGACGGTGACGGCTAGTGGCGTTCTGTTATTTTCTTTGTTGGGCCTGTCCTGTAGTAGGTAACTTCTGGTTACTCTTCTGGCTCTGTCAGTCTGTTTCTTCACTTCAGCAGGTGGGCATTGTAGTTGTAAGAACGCTTGATAGAGATCTTGTAGGTGTTTGTCTCTGTCTGAGGGGTTGGAGCAAATGCGGTTGTATCGTAGAGCTTGGCTGTAGACAATGGACCGTGTGGTGTGGTCTGGATGAAAGCTGAAGGCATGCAGGTAGGAACAGCGGTCAGTAGGTTTCCGATATAGGGTGGTGTTTATGTGACCATCGCTTATTAGCACCGTAGTGTCCAGGAAGTGGATCTCTTGTGTGGACTGGTCCAGGCTGAGGTTGGTGTTGGGATGGAAATTGTTGAAATCCTGGTGGAATTCCTCAAGGGCTTCTTTTCCATGGGTCCAGATGATGAAGATGTCATCAATGTAGCGCAAGTAGAGTAGGGGCATTAGGGGACGAGAGCTGAGGAAGCGCTGTTCTAAGTCAGCCATAAAAATGTTGGCATACTGTGGGGCCATGTGGGTACCCACAGCAGTGCTGCTGATTTGAAGGTATACATTGTTGCCAAATGTGAAATAGTTTTGGGTGAGGACAAAGTGACAAAGTTCAGCCGCCAGGTTTGCCGTGACATTATCGGGGATACTGTTCCTGACGGCTTGTAGTCCATCTTTGTGTGGAATGTTGGTGTAGAGGGCTTCTACATCCATAGTGGCTAAGATGGTGTTTTCAGGAAGATCACCGGTGGATTGTAGTCCACATATCTATTCAGGGGACACCATCATAGGGCCTAATCACATCAGCCATGCTATCAGAGGCTCGTTCACCTGCACATCTACCAATGTGATATATGCCATCATGTGCCAGTAATGCCCCTCTGCCATGTACATTGGTCAAACTGGACAGTCTCTACGTAAAAGAATAAATGGACACAAATCAGACGTCAAGAATTATAACATTCAAAAACCAGTCGGAGAACACTTCAATCTCTTTGGTCACTCAATTACAGACCTCAAAGTGGCAATTCTTCAACAAAAAAACTTCAAAAACAGACGCCAACGAGAGACTGCTGAATTGGAATTAATTTGCAAACTGGACACAATTAACTTAGGCTTGAATAAAGACTGGGAGTGGATGTGTCATTACACAAAGTAAAACTATTTCCCCATGTTTATTCCCCTTCCCCCCCGCCTCTCCCCAGCCCCCCCCGTTCCTCACACGTTCTTGTCAACTGCTGGAAATGGCCCAGCTTGATTATCACTACAAAAGGCCGCTCCCCCCCACCCCCGCCAGTAATAGCTCACCTTACCTGGTTTCAGAGTAGCAGCCGTGTTAGTCTGTATTCGCAAAAAGAAAAGGAGTACTTGTGGCACCTTAGAGACTAACAAATTTATCTGAGCATAAGCTTTCGTGAGCTACAGCTCACTTCATCAGATGCCTTACCTGATCACTCTCGTTACAGTGTGTATGGTAACACCCATTGTTTCATGTTCTCTGTGTATTTAAAATTTCCCCACTCTTTTCTACTGCATGCATCCGATGAAGTGAGCTGTAGGTCACGAAAGCTTATGCTCAAATAAATTGGTTAGTCTCTAAGGTGCCACAAGTCCTCCTTTTTTAAAGTCATGTGTGTTGCTTTCTGTAGTTCTGCTACTTAGCTGGGAAAAAAACTGGGCCAAAGCCACGAAAGCCGAACAGTGCCCCTTACGGGCAAGTCATAAAGAAGCTCTTGTGCCTCCTAGTGGTCAGCTTCCATATGTTGCCAGTGGAGATCTATTTAGACCTTTTAACACAAGAAATTCCAAGTTTTGTGTTTCTTTTTAATTAATTGAAAAGCTTCTAGCCTTCTTGTTGTAAATTAATGGTTTGCTATCTTCAGAGTGAAGCTCTCTAATCTGTTGGCAGACAAACAATACAGAGCCAGAAGTATCATTTCTGCACCCTATATAACAGGGTAAATGCGAAGTGGTGAAATTAACCATTTAAGTGCCAAACACCAAGCTCACACAATTATACTCAATTGTTACATTTTCAGCATGCATTAGATCAGTAAGGTACAGTGTTGCTTTATTTATAGATCTATTTCAAAGACAACAGTATTTTCTAACCCTCACAAATATAAATGAAGACTAGTTATAAAATGGGCCCTTATTTAAAGCAGGCTACGGCCATTCAGCACCAACCAACATTAGCTGAAGTTTGTTTAATACAAAAGCTAGGGAAAGAACAAAAGCCTACATGCTATTTTGTATGAATAAGACACGTGTCTCCTGGACCAGGGTTAGCTACATCTATATTGATAAGGGAGTCAGCCATGTTTGAAAGCAGTAGAAACACATGGTTCAAAAGTGCTCCTTCTGAACCATTTTTAATCATTTGACATACACAGGCTATCGCTATACTTGAAAACATTAGGTAGGTTCTTGTACACTGCTTAGGTTGCATCTGCACGAGGAAGGAAAGGTGCTGAATCTTGCAAGCCTCTTTATTGTTAGTGTCTATATGTGATGATACTCTTTCCAGGAAGGCTAAACAGACACAGCTCTAAGCTATGTAAAGTACACCCAAAGTGACAGGCAACATCAAATAAATTAACAAACCAGAATTACGCAGCTTCCTTAAATTTGGATGACTCTCCTGGTACTTTGATTCCTGTTCTTTACTAAAGACCATGGCTTCTTTTAATCTGGTGAGAGAGGAAAAAAAAAAAATAGAGGAAATATTCTTGGTGCCCATTGGTTGAATTCTGTAATGACTGAATAGGATTAGGCCCCAAATTCCTTTAAGGATAGCGAATTGCTTCTTACTTAGAACCAGTTCCCCTTCTCTTGACATTCATTTTTAATCTTACAGGGCTCAATCATGCTCCCACTGAAGTCAACAGCAAAAGTCTTATAAACTTCTGTGGGAACAGAATCAAGCCCCCAGTCTTTACCAGTAGAGGCACTCGCCAAGACATATAGCCAAATACCGTACAGTAACCTGCCCTCTCCCCTGAAACAACAATACACATACAACGTTGCTGTGTTATTCACACATTGCTGCACTGAAGGTGAATGTCACATGGTTCTGCTCTAAGAAGTCAGTTTGCTTAACTTTTGTTTGTTTTTATTCAGAGTTGTTAGTAAATTGGAAAGAGAAAGAGTATAAGACCACAGGATAAATAGGAGGGAGTTTTTCAGTATGCTTGATTATGGTAGGGGTCCAGCTCTGGATTTCCTAATTTTTTTTTTTTTTTAAAAAGCTGGTACACAAATTTACAAGGCTGTACAGCTACAAACCTCTACACAGTTCTCATTAAACTATCTAGATAATATGAAATTATTCTTACCACAAGTACCAAAACAAGAAAAAAAATTTTAGCAAAAGCATCAGAGAAGAAAAAATAGTCCCCATCTTGCAAGTTTACAACATACAATTGAAAGAACCTGCTTTCCCATTACAAGTCACTGAAAAATTGGAACATTTCAGAATAAAAGTTATTCAATTTTAGACCAGTCATATTTAATATAGTTTCTTACCATCCTGTGATACTGATTTTCTCTAGAGATCACGAAAAACACTTAGCTCACATTCAGCGCTTTTGTCTTCAAATGCTTTGAATATTCAACGTCCTTATTACCCCATGAAATATAGCTGCACGTACCAGTACAAACTCACAGCAATATAATTTCCACGACTAAGGCTTAAAAATATTCTTTCAAATTTTGAAATCAAGTTAGAAAATTAAAGATTTAGCTGCCTTTAACATATAACCAACTAGTTATTTTGCAAATATTTTTTGCAATATTTGACTGATTGACCATTTAAGTATCAAAAGACTTTTCATGTTGAGTGGGCAGAAACGCATGCTGGTTTGATCAAAATTCCAGAGGCTTATATTTATTAGTATAGAGTACTGAAATATGTGCTAGGGGATCACAATACAGATGAAATACTTGGTCCTTGACCTGAGGAGCTTACAAACTAAAGCCTCAATGCTGCAGTCTGGTCTGTGCTGACTCTAGTGGCTATGCAGACTCAAGAGCAGAACTGGGGTTCAATATCAGACACAGCACAACAGAGTAGAAGTCAGTAAGATGACCATTACTCAGGCTAGTACACAGCATGGAATAAAGGAGAATGGAGGTTATGTTATTTAAACTAAAATGTGTTGGATACTTCTAAATTGTGTAAGTAGAAGATTTTAAGAAGGGATCGGAATAGAGAAGGGGATAGTGGCCTTGCAGACCATCTCAAGAAAGCTATTCCAGCCATAGGGGTGGCATGATGGAGTAGTGTTCTTTTTGTCTACATCCTGCAGTGCATGGGATCAGTTTGCAAGACTTCTCTGCTAAGAGGCAGGTCTCCCTGCCAACCATAGATGACTCGTGCCTCCCCATACTGGGGGAGCGGTGGGGGGGGGCACAATTGAAAGAGGAGGACACATGACCACCCCACGTGTCTCCTTTGCCCAGTGGACTCCTCCCGCATGTTACATATGGGGCTGCCGGGGACAGGGGCAAAGCGTGCTTGGGGGCAGGTGCAGTGGGACAATAGAGCCCTTTCTCCCTCCTCTGCAAGCCAATCTATGGCAATGGCAATTGTGAAAAAGGATTAATAAAACCTGACATGCCCCACCTATGCGTCACCTCTGCTGCCAACTCCAACTGACCACTACCACTCTTAAAATTCTCTTTCTACTCACCTGCTGTTTCCTTGGTACTCAGGGGCTCCATTCTGCTCAGGCTTGGTCTCTGGAGGTTTCGATTTGAAGTAGTTTACAAAACCACCGAAGACACTCTTAATGCTGTTTATGTGTCTTTGACTAATCTTTAAATCCTGGTCCATTTTATCCACCATTCGTTCAGTGCGCTTTAGTGCCTCACCCTGACGTACAAGTTCCTAAAGGGAAATTAACACAAAAATGGAAGTTAGTCAAGTCAAGGGATAGATTGTGATGTCAATGGTTTTAACATTTAGGAATAAGATTTCAAAAGCTGCATTTCCCCTTTTCAGTCTGTAGTGGGCTGTGTTTTATGGATAGTTATATAGAATTGCTATACGACTCCTTAGCATAAGGAAGATCCTCTTTGTTTATCGTACATGCATTTGAAATGTCACAGCTTTAAGATATTGCTCTTACTCAGGAGATCCAGTTAGATGGAAACAGGAAGCCAGAATACTGAATCCTTCCTGAAATTTGAGTTAAGCCCTCCTTGCTTACATATGTCTAGATTACTGGACAAGTTATATTCACCCCTCTCCATGACATGCTACTTCCAATATTTTGTAACCTTATCTTTTTTCCTCTAATTTATATTATATATGTGGAAATTTTATATAAAATTTCAATTTCCTGGCCCATCAATAACTCTTAAACACCCCTTTTTGACTACTACTATATACCACAGATTTGTGAAATACATGTAGATTTAACAAGTTTATTTGAGCATAAACTTTCGTGAGCTACAGAAGTAGCTGAGTAGCAACCACCTTAGTCTGTATTCGCAAAAAGAAAAGGAGTACTTGTGGCACCTTAGAGACTAACAAATTTATTTGAGCATAAGCTTTCGTGAGCTACAGCTCACTTCATCAGATGCATGCAGTAGAAAACACAGTGAGGAGATTTTATATACACAGAGAACATGAAACAATGGTGTTACCATACACACTGTAACAAGAGTGATCAGGTAAGGTGAGCTATTACCAGCAGGAGAGCGGGGGAACGAAGGGGGACAGATGGATCTTTTTTAGTGATAATCAAGGTGGGCCATTTCCAGCAGTTGACAAGAGCGTGTGAGGAACAGTGGGGTGGGAGGAAATAAACATGGGGAAATAGTTTTACTTTGTGTAATGACACATCCACTCCCAGTCTCTATTCAAGCTTTTTTGTTGAAGAATTGCCACTTTTAGGTCTGTAATTGAGTGACCAAAGAGACTGAAGTGTTCTCCGGCTGGTTTTTGAATGTGATAATTCTTGACGTCTATTTCCCCATGTTTATTTCCCCCGCCACTGTTCCTCACATGCTCTTGTCAACTGCTGGAAATGGCCCACCTTGATCATCACTACAAAAGGTCCCCTCTGCCCCCCGCTGGTAATAGCTCACCTTACCCGATTACTCTTGTTACAGTGTGTATGGTAACACCCATTGTTTCATGTTCTCTGTGTATATAAAACCTCCCCACTGTATTTTCCACTACATGCATCCGATGAAGTGAGCTGTAGCTCATGAAAGCTTATGCTCAAATACATTTGTTAGTCTCTAAGGTGCCACAAGTACTCCTTTTCTTTTTGCAGATACAGACTAACAGTCGTTACTCTGAAACATGTAGATTTAAGAAGCTATTTTATTCTCATTCTACCTGCAGAATTTTCATTAATGTCAATGGGAGATTTTCACAAGAATCAAGGATAAATATAGGGTAAGTTTTCTTACATTTTAAACCCATTGTTCTCCAGGCTCTAACTTTCCTTTATGTAATTGTTATTTATTATTTTTTATGCTAGTGCCTAGAGGCCTCAGCTGACCTTGAGGCCCACTGCACAAGGCACTGTTTGAAGTCCCTGAAGAGATTACAGTCTAAAAGAGACAGACGAAGGGTAGATGGAAAACAGAGGCACAAAAAGAAGTGACTTGGGCAAGGTCACACAGCAGATCACCGGCAGAGCCAAGAACAGAACAGAGCTCTCCTAGGTACCAGCTTAGTGTTATATCCACTAGACCATGCTGCCTCATACCACATTTAATTATGCATGCAGCTATTTCTAATGTGGAAGATGAAAGTGACAAACAGAGATGGTTCAGATTTGAACCACTCTACCTGTTAATACAAATGTTTGTAAATCTTTATCCTGCAGTTGTAAGCAGTAATCAAACCAGCATCTTGCTAAGCTCTCTGGCCCTCCACCCAAAGGGACTGCTTCTTACTGCTTCATGAAAATGGAGAAGCAGAATTAGTTTCACTTTCCACTTTTCTACTGAGCTTGTACTAAGGAATAGGAAACAAGATTCCTTATTAATTTAATTTTGTTTTCAGCAGTAGATGCATGCGAACAAAAGTGACAAGAACTTGACAATTACATTTCAGGGTGGTGGCAATTGTGAAAAAGGATGATTAAAAGCTTCCAGGAAGAGAAGGAGAACCAATAAAAGAGAAAGCAAAAAATGCAAAGAGGGCAACAGGCAAGCTTGAACAAAAAAGCGCCTCTTTCTCCCTGAGGTATTTCTAAGGCGTCTAGCCCTGTGGCACTAAAATCAATAACTGCCAACTCCAGCTCAAAGCAACTGTAGCCTTCATTAGCTCTACAGTTCTTAATAAGAAATGCCAACTTCCTGCCACCTATTGTGAACAAGATCTAGAAACTTGTTAGTCACCATTTTTATCAGGTCTTAACACCTTTATCTGCCCTTGCTAAGGTATGTTACATTTTACCATGGAAGTATAGAGATGAAAAGAGATTACCAATGCAGAATCTACACAAGTGAGGCAAGTAATGCTGTTAGAATTATTTCAGTTCCACATTTTCACTAACAAAGGGTATCATTCTCACACGAATAGTCTGCACTAGGTCATTCAGAAAGCATCCACTGACAGAAAAATGTTAGTGCTATTTTCTTATAAGAGTCTTTTCTGCATTAACTGATTCCTACAGCCTATAGTTTTAAAATTCTAAAGCACACAGGTATGCAGTTTAAGACATTGAAATATCAAAGATACACAGCCAGAATCCATCTGCTTGCAGTTGCATTAATGAAAAATAGAACTGCTGTCCATATTCTTTCCTAGATTTACTGAATTTTAGATAAGCAGTCTTGCAGTCTCTCTTTTTACTTTATGTTTCCCCACTCAAGCAACCAGTTCTGTGCCATTCAGACTCTACCATTAACACTAAATCAAGCCTACACTGCAAATTTCTTTCGGATTTTCAGTAACAGACCAAACTGTTTTGTGATAAGGGTTGGATTTTTCCTTCCACTATTAGAGAACATTTATTACCACCTCTCAAAGTGCGTATATTGAAGAGTTTACTATCTAAATCAAGTTACTCATGAAAGTTATTATAGACAATTATATGACTTGTGTCTAAGCATTCCCTCAGAATTATACACGCAAACCAATTACTACCATTTGAACAAACATCCTCCCTCAACAGATGATGCAGCCCAGAAGACCAAATTAGTGACTCTAGATACATTTGTAATAGGTCTCATCATCACCTGTTCTGAAACATCCCCATCAGACTAAGGGAAATGATTAACAGAGATGTGCCTAAACACATTGGATAGTGTGCTATATTAATTGCAGGCCACAATTTAACAGGAAAAAGAAGGTCTATCAGACTTTACACAGTTAGAACAATCATTTTCATTAAACAATTGTGGTAACAGAATACCTACACAGGCTTTGCTAATTTTTAATTGGCATTTTTATCAAAATACAGTTACACATCAGACTAATGTTATCAGAGTCTTAATCAGACCCTATAAAGGAAAGGTTTATGGTGAGAACTCAGATACGCTCTCCCCAAGACTTTAAAGCAGCCAAGGAAGCTGCTACTTGGATTTAAAAACAAACAAAAATTAACTAACAGCTTCATTGCCAGTATCACCTCCCAGCCCCTGCAACAATGAACAGTTTCTACAGACTACCAAGATAAACTAATAGGAGTGTTTGATAAAAGACCTCTAAAAGTTTTCACTTTAAATCCCCTGAAATACAGTTTATAAAGCAGTTCACCATGACAGCATGCAAAATATCAGCAGGCACTTTTAGTTAAGGCTTTTTAAGGTATTGAACTAGATTTTTTTCCTGGTTTTTCCTGTTTTTGAAGTTTGTGTAGACAACTCAGACATTTAATAAGACCAGTAGGCCAATATGGACCTTTTTTATATGGTTAGTTAAAAACTGAAGGCACTCAGCATGAAAATATTATCACAATCAAACTTGTCTCCTGATCATGCACTCATTTAGCCTCATGCTACTCTACTGAGGAAAGTTACACACGGGCTTAAATGTTTACAAGATCTGGGCCTTACCGATCTCTTTATGTTTAGTGTTAACATTGCTGAGTCAGTTTAATAATGTGACTAAATAAACCAAAAAGGCACTTACGTAAAGTTTTGATTATATCTTGGAAAAAAAACCAATATTACTGTCATTAAGAACTTACCTCTGATGTGGCTACTCCAATTTGCTCAGATTCATAAATGAGGGAAAGAGATCTATTAGTGCTGTCCTCTGTGGCCTGAGCCCGCCTCAGAACTTCCTGCTGAAGATACCTCTGTTTATTTGTAGCCTCCCTATGTTGCCTGTCAGTAGGGTCATCAAAGATATCATTTCCATTGTTCCACTTGACTGGCTTCAAACCTTCATCATCATCATCATCATCATCAAAGGGATTATAGTTTTTTGTGTAAGATGACATAATGCCAGTGTGTTTTTTCTCCCTTTGCTATAGTGTGAGTGAAACTAGAGAAAAGTGAGGTTGGAGTCACACGGGCATTCCCAGGGCCTACAGCAATTGTTCAGAGGGATTGAGCCTCAACAGAATGAAAAATCTTTACCTGTAAAGGAAACAGTTTTTATTTATCTTTAGAACACTGAGTTAAGAAAAATTGTTCACTAAGGTATAAAAATATAAGCTGTGATATGAACCACAGAAGATACATAAGGGAGAGAGGAGCAAATACATTTTTATATCTGGGTGGGAAATTGCATCTTGGTATTTCAGTTCTTTCCCCCCATATAACAAACTCTGCTTCTGGGACACAATGGATCTCTCCATTGCACGGTAAAACTCATCTGTGCAGGCAACTGCAAATTCTCAAGGGCTAGTTCAAGACTGTGGAACAGACTCCCACAGGATCTACAAGCCATCATAGATCCCACTACCTTCTGTTTCAAGCGTCACAGGTACTTATTTAACATTGCTTTTGCTAATACTTACTCACAGCACAGCGTACGTATCATTTATCAAACAAAACAATACACTGCACGTTTAATTTTCCCCTGGGAAAGAGGATGAGAGAAAGAATGAGCCACACATGACAGATATTAGTCACGTTGCTCAATACATTACTACAGGGTGCTCGGATACTATGGTGAGGAGGCAGTATAGGAACCGGTAGGGAATAGACTAGACAAATCACTGTAGATTTAATTCTCCGTTGCGAGGAGGGGGAGGGCGGGGAAAGGAGTCAGCATTCCCCTTGGACAATCATTCAAGTAATTCCAGGCACAAAGCTACTGCAGTTGCACGGGCATTCACCCCTCGTTTTAATGGACACCACGAGACAGCTAAAGCCCCCGCCGCCCATATGGAGCCTCCTGCTCTCTAGCCCTTGCCTTCTCCTCCCGGGCCTGCCGCACGGCAGATGGGAGAGCCTCCTCCTCGGCAGCTTCCCGGTCGCGGCCCAGATCCCCCGCCCTGCCGCGCCGCGGGCCGCTCTCAGGCATGACGCCGCAGGGGGACACACTCCGCAGGCCCGGGCCGCCCCCGGGGTGTGGGTGTATCCTCGCCCCGCGCTGCTCGGGACCGGGCCTGAGCGGGGGGGCCTGAGCCCCGGACAGACGCGGCGGGGTCCCCCCGTCTCCCATCGGGGGAGCCCCACGCCCCTTCCGTCTCCGAGACGCCCCCACTCCTGTCGCTGCGGGGAGCCGGGACACCGCCCCTCGCAAAGGCCAGCGAGCCGCTCCCCCGAGGGGCCCCGGGGCCTCCTGGCCTCGCTCCCGCGCTGCGGGGCCGGAGCCGCGCCACGCGCGCCAGCCCCCACTCACCAGCTGCCGCCCGCCAGCGACCCCGACGCCCGCCTGAGCGGTGCCAACACCCGCCGGGCTCCTCCGCCCCGTGACTACTGGCTTAAACCATCGCTGCCCCCTGCGCAGGGGAAGCGGCTGGGAGAAACTATCGTGACTCGCTGTTGAGGGGTGTGTGTGTGTGACGGGGAAGCGCGCGGCTATGGAACCTTCAGGCCGGGACTAGGATAATCCATTTCCAGCACTCGAGTGGGGGGTATGGTTTGAGAGTTGGGATAATCCATTGCCGGGAGAGGATGGGTATCCAGCCCGGAAGTGAAGTCAACGTAGGCGCCGCCATATGTGTTACCTGATTGGAGCCCGGCGCTCCCGCGGGGAGTGGGGGATGCTCGCGAGAGGAGCGGTGAGGGAGCGAGGGAGAGGATAACATCGTCGGGTGCGCTCCGCCCTGCCCTGCCCTGCGGCGCGCCCGCAACATGTCGGCTCCGGCGGTGGCGGCTCCTGCCGCGTCTGCCGGGCGGGGAAGCGGCTCCGGCTCCTCGCGGGGCTTTTACTTCAACACGGTGCTGTCGCTGTCCCGCTCGCTGGCCGTGCAGAGACCCGCTCCCCTGGAGAAGGTAACGGGGTCGCCTTTGCGCCTCCCATCCCCCTTGGGGCGGCAGGTGTCCTGCCGGTGGGGCGCCAGGGCGTGTCCCGTATGCGAGATGTACGTCATGTCTGTGGGGTAGCGTGTGCCCCTTGTGGGGGGCCCGTGTCCTGCGTGGAGCGCGGTGCGCGCCCGGTGGTAGGTGTTTCATGCCTGGGGGTGCCCTACGTGTGGGGGACGTGCGTCGTGTGAGGCAGCGGGTGTGTCATGCTTGGGGGTGGAGCCCGTGTGTCGCGAAGGCGGAGTGTCAAGGTTTATGTGTGTGGACGCTGGATCTATGGGTGATGTTTGTGTGGCTCACCTGTAGGGAAACCAAGCTAAGAGCTTGACTGACATTGGTTTCAGGTTATGAACGTTGATGAATGTTCAAGAAGATTTTAAAAATATCCCGGTGGTTTTGTTTTTGAAGAACACTTGTCCTAACAACCTGCTGAGAGAAAGTTTTCACCAGGTACCTAAGGAACCTAGTTTTTTAGGGGGAATTAGTATACCAATAATCAGGTCTGTTTTTATGGTATGTATAAGAATCAAGTTCTTTTCCCCTGTGTCATGTCAAGTTAAAGCAACGCTCTTTGTTTAGGTTTCAGAGTAGCAGCCATGTTAGGAAACGCAGTGGATCTAATTTACCTAGATTTCAGTAAGGCGTTTGATACCGTGCCATATGGGGAATTATTAGTTAAATTGGAAAAGATTGGGATCAATATGGAAATTGAAAGGTGGATAAGGAATTGGTTAAAGGGGAGAAACTACAACGGGTCATATTGAAAGGTGAACTGTCAGGCTGGAAGGAGGTTACCAGTGGAGTTTCTCAAGGATCAGTTTTGGGACCAATCTTATTTAATCTTTTTATTACTGACCTCAGCACAAAAAGTGGGAGTGTGCTAATAAAGTTTGCGGACGATACAAAGCTGGGAGTTATTGCCAATTTAGAGAAGGACCGGGATATCATACAGGAGGATCTGGATGACCTTGTAAACTGGAGTAATAGTAATAGGATGCAATTTAATAGTGAGAAGTGTAAGGTTATGCATTTATGGATTAATAACAAGAATTTGAGTCATAAACTGGGGACGCATCAATTAGAAGTAATGGAGGAGGAGAAGGACCTTGGAGTATTGGTTGATCATAGGATGACTATGAGCCTCCAATGTGATGTGGCCGTGAAAAAAGCTAATGCGGTCTTGGGATGCATCAGGCGAGGTATTTCCAATAGAGATAAGGAGGTTTTAGTACTGTTATACAAGGCACTGGTGAGACCTCATCTGGAATACTGTGTGCAGTTCTGATCTCCCATGTTTAAGAAGGATGAATTCATACTGGAACAGGTACAAAGAAGGGCTACTAGGATGATCCGAGGAATGGAAAACTTGTCTTATGAAAGGAGACTCACGGAGCTTGGCTTGTTTAGCCTAACTAAAAGAAGGTTGAGGGGAGATATGATTGCTCTCTATAAATATATCCGAGGGATAAATACCGGAGAGGAAGAGAAATTATTTAAGCTCAGTACCAATGTGGACACAAGAACAAATGGATATAAACTGATCATTGGGAAGTTTAGACTTGAAATTAGATGAAGGTTTCTAACCATCAGAAGAGTGAAGTTTTGGAATAGCCTTCCAAGGCAAGCAGTGGGGGCAAAAGATCTGTCTGGCTTCAAGATTAAACTCGATAAGTTTATGGAGGAGATGGTATGATGGGATAACATGATTTTGGTAATTAATTGATCTTTAAATATTCATGGTAAATAGGCCTAATGGCCTGTGATGGGATGTTAGATGGGGTGGGATCTGAGTTACTACAGAAAATTCTTTCCTGGGTATCTGGCTGGTGAATCTTGCCCATATGCTCAGGGTTTAGCTGATCGCCATATTTGGGGTTGGGAAGGAATTTTCCTCCAGAGGAGACTGAAAGAGGCCCTGGAGGTTTTTCGCCTTCCTCTGTAGCATGGGGCACGGGTCACTTGCTGGAGGATTCTCTGCTCCTTGAAGTCTTTAAACCACAATTTGAGGACTTCAGTAGCTCAGACATAGGTGAGAGGTTTTTCGCAGGAGTGGGTGGGTGAGATTCTGTGGCCTGCGTTGAGCAGGTGTTCGGACTAGATGATCATAATGGTCGCTTCTGACCTTAGTATCTATGAATCTGTATCCGCAAAAAGAAAAGGGGGTCTTGTGGCACCTTAGAGACTAACAAATTTATTTGAGCATAACCCTTTCGTGAGCTACAGCTCACTTCATTGGATGCAAATAAATTTGTTAGCCTCTAAGGTGCCACAAGTACTCCTTTTCTTTTTACTCTTTGTTTAATGCATGGTACTGGTATGTAATGGAGGTAGGAATGTGTAAGGCTAGGTTGATGGCAAGTGTGCTGTTACAGCAGGTTTTAGCATAGTTGGACTACACATAGGACGTCTCCCAAGGGTGCTGGGTAGGACATGGTACCTGCAGATCATCAGTTTGGTCTAGGCCTTTAGGCCTCTGGGTATGTCTGTGTTAGGCTTCTTACCTTGAGTTAATTAGCAGTCAGTTTAAAAACGTCTAGTGAAAGCAAGCCTATGAGAGCAAAGCCTACATATGTGAATGTTAGGCCTGGAATAGGTCCTTAACGCAGGTGTTTAATGCTCACAAAGAACAGTTAGCTCGTCAGAGCTCTTTTTCTTTTGTAGTACATAACAATGATAAAATGAGAAGTTATAATTTACTAGATTATTACTGCACATAAAGCTAAACTAAAATAAATTAATGGGTAGTTGAATTTTCCAAAATGAAAATTCTGCATTAATGTAAACAGTATCTGACTTGTCCCTAGCCAATTCTTGTACATTTTTAGAATTAATTTTGTTTGATGGACCACCAAGACGTCTATCTCTGATGTGGTAATCCACTAAAAATAAAGTCCTCTCATTACAGATTCACCGGTATATAAAGTATTTTATGGGAACCTGAGCTAGGGTTATTATTTGATTTTAAGGGATACTGTCAGATTATTTATTGGTGAATACATTTGTTGTGTTGTTAAAAACTACCGAGATTATTAAAAATAAAAGAAAATAACTAAATTTATTTTTTTACTATTTGAACAATTTTATGTGATGCAGAAGATTAACTGTGAGTACGCTACAAATAATGTAATTAGGAGAAAAGGCTGTGTTTGTAGGATCACTGGCAGTATTGTGATGGTTAAGGTTCCCAGAATTAGATCAGTTTGTGGATGACAGGGGATGGATCACTGGAGAATTGCCATGTTCTGTTCATTCCCTCTGAAGAATGTGGCATTCGCCACGGTCGGAAGACCGGATACTGGGCTAGATGGATCATTAGCCTGACCCAGTATGGCCGTTTGTATGTTACAATGAACAACAGGTGGCAGTCATAAGATACAATGCATAACTTCTTTCAAAAAAAAACAATTTAAAATGCAGGCACTTCGTTAATATAACAAAATTTTACATTTATGCCTGGCTTCAGAGTAGCAGCTGTGTTAGTCTGTATCCGCAAAAAGAAAAGGAGTACTTGTGGCACCTTGGAGACTAATAAATTTATTAGAGAATAAGCTTTCGTGAGCTACAGCTCACTTCATTGGATGCATGCAGTGGAAAATACAGTGGGGAGATTTTATATACACAGAGAACATGAAACAATGGGTGTTACCATACACACTGGGGGGGGAGCGCGCGCGGAACCTTTTGTAGTGATAATCAAGGTGGGCCATTACCAGCAGTTGACAAGAACGCGTGAGGAACAGTGGGGTGGGGGGAAATAAACATGGGGAAATAGTTTTACTTTGTGTAATGACACATTCACTCCCAGTCTTTATTCAAGCCTAAGTTAATTGTGTCCAGTTTGCAAATTAATTCCAATTCAGCAGTCTCTCGTTGGAGTCTGTTTTTGAAGTTTTGTTGTTGAAGAATTGCCACTTTGAGGTCTGTAATTGAGTGACCAAAGAGATTGAAGTGTTCTCTGACTGGTTTTTGAATGTTATAATTCTTGACGTCTGATTTGTGTCTATTTATTCTTTTACGTAGAGACTGTCTGGTTTGGCCATTGTACATGGCAGAGGGGCATTGCTCGCACATGATGGCATATATCACATTGGTAGATGTGCAGGTGAACGAGCCTCTGATAGTGTGGCTGATGTGATTAGGCCCTATGATGTTGTCCCCTGAATAGATATGTGGACACAGTTGGCAACGGGCTTTGTTGCAAGGATAGGTTCCTGGGTTAGTGTTTTTGTTGTGTGGTGTGTGGTTGCTGGTGAGTATTTGCTTCAGGTTGGGGGGCTGTCTGTAAGCAAGGACTGGCCTGTCTCCCAAGATCTGTGAGAGTGATGGGTCATTTTTCGGGATAGGTTGTAGATCCTTGATGATGCGTTGGAGAGGTTTTAGTTGGGGGCTGAAGGTGATGGCTAGTGGCATTCTGTTATTTTCTTTGTTGGACCTGTCCTGTAGTAGGTGACTTCTGGGTACTCTTCTGGCTCTGTCAGTCTGTTTCTTCACTTCAGCAGGTGGGCATTGTAGTTGTAAGAACGCTTGATAGAGATCTTGTAGGTGTTTGTCTCTGTCTGAGGGGTTGGAGCAAATGCGGTTGTATCGTAGAGCTTGGCTGTAGACAATGGATCGTGTGGTGTGGTCTGGATGAAAGCTGAAGGCATGTAGGTAGGCATAGCCGTCAGTAGGTTTCCGTGTTATGTGACCATCGCTTATTAGCACCGTAGTGTCCAGGAAGTGGATCTCTTGTGTGGACTGGACCAGGCTGAGGTTGATGGTGGGATAGAAATTGTTGAAATCATGGTGGAATTCCTCAAGGGTTTCTTTTCCATGGGTCCAGATGATGAAGATGTCATCAATGTAGCGCGAGTAGAGTAGGGGCATTAGGGGACGAGAGCTGAGGAATCGTTGTTCTAAGTCAGCCATAAAAATGTTGGCATACTGTGGGGCCATGTGGGTACCCATAGCAGTGCCGCTGATTTGAAGGTATACGTTGTCGCCAAATGTGAAATAGTTTTGGGTGAGGACAAAGTGACAAAGTTCAGCCGCCAGGTTTGCCGTGACATTATCGGGGATACTGTTCCTGACGGCTTATAGTCCATCTTTGTGTGGAATGTTGGTGTATAGGGCTTCTACATCCATAGTGGCCAGGATGGTGTTTTCAGGAAGATCACTGACGGATTGTAGTTTCCTCAGGAAGTCAGTGGTGTCTCGAAGATAGCTGAGAGTGCTGGTAGCGTAGGGCCTGAGGAGGGAGTCTACCTAGCCAGACAATCCTGCTGTCAGGGTGCCAATGCCTGAGATGATGGGGCGTCCAGGATTTCCAGGTTTATGGATCTTGGGTAGCAGACAGAATACCCCAGGTCGGGATTCTAGGGGTGTGTCCGTGCGGATTTGTTCTTGTGCTTTTTCCGGGAGTTTCTTGAGCAGATGATGTAGTTTCTTTTGGTAACCCTCAGTGGGATCAGAGGGTAATGGCTTGTAGAAAGTGGTGTTGGAGAGCTGCCTGGCAGCCTCTTGTTCATATTCTCACCTATTCATGATGACGACAGCACCTCCTTTGTCAGCCTTTTTGATTATGATGTCAGAGTTGTTTCTGAGGCTGTGGATGGCGTTGTGTTCTGCACAGCTGAGGTTATGGGGCAAGTGATGCTGCTTTTCCACAATTTCAGCCCATGCACGTCGGCGGAAGCACTGTATGTAGAAATCCAGTCTGTTGTTTCGACCTTCAGGAGGAGTCCACCCAGAATCCTTCTTTTTGTAGTGTTGGTAGGAAGGTCTCTGTGCGTTAGTATGTTGTTCGGAGGTGTGTTGGAAATGTTCCTTGAGTCAGAGACGTCGAAAATAGGATTCTAGGATTTATGCCTACTTTCTATATAGCCTTTCACCTCTGACATGCGTATTTGGAAACTATGACCCCATCAATGACTATGAAGTCTTATGATAAATCGGAAGCCCCAGCGTGCAATATAGTTCTGTGCAGAGGACCAAACACACTGAAACTACCAGGCACAGAGTTTACTAATGTGAATGCTTACTTCTCATTTACGTAAACTACTCAGAATATGAAGCAATATGCCTGGTATTAACTGTTGGCAGGGACACTCTTAGACTGTAAGCCCAGTGGAGTAAATTTCAAGCGCCCCCCCCCCCTGTTTTCTTTACAGCACCAAACACACAAATGGTGCTTACCTGACAATGTCACCTTCAATTTTGACCCAAAATAAAAATAAATATTTTCCCGAAGTGCTTGAGACCAGAACTATAACAACTAAAGAACCTGAAAGTGAAATTCAGTGGGGGGAGGGAAGAAGAGTGAAACTGATTTATTTTCTGTTGTCCTTAAATTGTGGGAAATGCAAAAAGTAAACAAAGAGCATAAAAATAACAAACTGGATTTTTTTAATTTCACATAATAACCTATGGTGTTCTTTTAATGACATCAGTCAAAACAATGTCATTTGTGTGGATATGATAAAATATTTTAACAGTAAGCAATGCTCAACCTTAACCATAACACCTGAGTGGTGTGGAGAAAGCGTTTTTGGTGGTCACTGCACATTGAGCAGATGTTACCAGACAACTATCGACGATGACTCCAAGATCTTTCTGGATTGATAACAGCTAATTTAGACCCCATCATTTTACATGTATAGTTGGGATTATGTTTTCCAGTGTGCATTACTTTGCACTTATCAACACTGAATTTCATTTGCTATTTTGTCACCCAGTCATCCAGTTTTGTGAGATCCCTTTGTAAGTCTTAGCTAAATCCAAAGCGGACTGCAATCTTGAGTAATTTTAGCTTGTCTGCAAATTTGCCACCTCACTGTTCACCCCCTTTTTCAGATTTTTTTATCAATATGTTGAACAGCACAAGATCCTTGGGGGATGCTGCTTTTATGTTTCTGTATTATAAATTAATGCATATTGTTTGTGAACCTGTTCAGTGTTAGAGAAGTTTGGATGAGAGAACCATGAAATATAGTGCTTTGAAAATCTGAATTGCAAATGAAATGACACTTATCCAGTAAGACATATTGAGTACTCTTATATAATAGTTCATAATAAAAATAACTTTTTTTTCCTTTCTGATCTTACAATAGAAAATACTCCTTTTCGGATATTAAAAGACTTGGTCAACATTTTTTCAACCTGACTGCCTAAAGTTAGGCACTTAAATAAGAAGTGACCTGACAGACAAAGGTACTGAGCACCCCTTTTCAGTAGCATCAGTGGGATCTGTGGATGCTCAACACCTTTGAAAGTCAGGCCATTTTGATGACTTGTCTTTACCTGTTTCTCCTTTTAAATAATGTCTCCTTTCAGTACATAAAGCAGACATCTGCGAGATTTGATATATTCTGTGATTGCATATTTAGTAGATATGGAAGCAGATACTATAGTATGCAAGGTAATGGTAGAATAATACTTAGGTCTAGCAACTTATTCTGTTACATGGTTACAAGGATTTGAACAATCCGTCCCACCCAGCTAGGCAATACTGCTTCCTTTAGCAATACTGTGTATGGAGAAAGCATCTCTGTCGCAATGACAACATCTACTTACACCCATGGTTAAGAAAAGGTTTCTGTATTCAAGGGAGATGAGCAAATATAGTGATATATAGCCCTATTGTGCATTTATAGCACATCCAGAAACCAAGTGAATTCAGTGGAAGGGAGTTTTCAGTGCACAAGGAATGCAGGATTGGGCCCTGTCATATACTATATGATGTCTATGCAAAGTTTCAAGATTTCCAGAAAGACTTCTTGGAGACCTAAAGACTATACAATTGTAGAAGAAAATTGTTAATTTACGCTAAGTATAAAAGTGGACAGTTGACATCCATTCTTTCCTTTCTTACTAAACATCATTCTTCCCTTCCACTGGAACCTGGTTATTTTCATTAAAAGGCTGAATAATAAAGGACATTTGGTGTGGAATTGACTCTTTGAATTGACATGATGCAGTAAACTCAGTGTTCTGCCCTGAAAAACATTAGCGATGGCACTGGGGGCTACCCAGAGGAAATTGTGGAAGCCCCATGGCCCGGTATGTTTAAAAGACTAGAGAATGTACTGTATGGAAGAATCCTGCTTTGGCAGGGGAATGGCACAATGACCTTTTAGGTCTCTTCCATCTCTGATTTCTAAGAATGAAAAGCCAGGGCTTTTAATTTGGTTTTCTTAGGCTAGGTCTGCATTACAGATGAGAGGTGTCATTCCTGTGCTTGTGTACACATACTCAAAGTAATTCAGTGAGAGCTAGCCAACATATAAACAGCGGTAGCCCCATGGGCAGTGGCAATGGAGGCAGTTTCAGGGGGTTTGTACTTTGCACAGCTCAGCCAGGCCTTTGCTGTTGCTGCCCATACTACTGCAGCTATGCTTTCTCATGGAACTAGTGCGAGACTGTGTACGTGAGCTAGTTCATAGTGTAGACACAGCCATAGGATCGCTTGTGGGTATTGGCAATCATAGTTTTAATGTGTGCATTATGTGTTCCTCAATGCGGTGTTCTAACATTCCATTTTTTTTTCTTTCTGCAGGTGCAGAAGCTGCTATGTATGTGCCCTGTGGATTTCCATGGGATTTTCCAGCTAGATGAGCGCCGCAGAGATGCTGTGATTGCTTTGGGAATTTTTCTCATTGAGTCTGACCTTCAGGTACAACTTTCCCTCATTTTAATTTTCTTCAGCTGAAGTACTTTTGAATAAATCTTTAAATGGTGTTGGTTGGTGAATGAAATGTTAAGTATAGATGTTTCTTGCTTGAAATAAGACATGGCAAAGTATGAAAGTGAATGTAGCCTCTATCTAGGCCTACGGGACCTGACATTTAGAAGGGTTTGCACAAAACTGTAATGTGCAATTGCTTGCTTAAATTTTCACACACATTATGTTTAAACATATACCTACATCTGACAATCAGGCCCATAATTTCCTTTTTATGCATGGGAGGGATTAGGATGAAAACCTATACACATAATGCTGTTTATGTTCTTCATGAACATTCATCTTAAACATCTGGCCTCTCTGGGACAGGCAGCCATGATGTTTCCATGAGCTGATGCGAAGGCTTCAGTATGCCCTAAAGGTGGTATCATCTCTAGAAGGAGGGAGATGTGATGCTGTAAGTGCCTGATCCAAATCCATTGAACTCAATGTGAATCTTTTAATTGGCTTCAGTGGGTTTTGGATCAGGCCACAAGACACTTCTGTTTCAGCCTCCCAGTTGATCTAGATCAGGGACTGTCCTGCCCGGCCCTTAAGCTCCTGGCCCCTCCCCTGCTGTGCCCCCTCCCCCACAGCCTCAGGTTGCCGTGACGCCAGCGCTCTGGGTGGCGGGACTGCGAGCTCCTGCCGGGCAGCGCAGTTGCGAGAGCTGCTGGCCTGCTCCGGTGCTCTTGACTGCGCGGCAGCATGGCTGGCTCTGGCTGGGGAGCACGGCTACCGGTCCTGGTGCTCTGAGTGGCATGGTAAGAGGGTGGGGAATGGGGTGGTTGGATAAGGGGCAGGAGGTCCTGGGGGACAGTCAGGGGACAGGGGGCGGTTGGGTAGGTATGGGAGTCCTGGGGGGCCTGTCAGGGGGCGGGAGTGTGGATAGGGGTCTGGGCAGTCAGGGGACAGGGAGCAGGGGGGGTTGGATAAGGAGTGGGGTTCCAGGGGGGCATTTGCGGGAGGGGACAAGGAGTCCTGGGAGGGGGCGGTCAGGGGACAAGGAGTGGGGAGGGGTTTGGGTGGTTAGGGGTTCTGAGGGGGGCAGTCGGGGGGTGGTAAGTGGGAGGGGGCAGATAGGGGTAGAGGGCCAGGCTGTTTGGGGAGGCACAGCCTTCCCTACCTGGCCCTCCAGACAGTTTCAGAACCCCAGTGTGGCCCTCAGGCCAAAAGGTTTGCCCACCCCTGATCTAGATGAATGCAATATTAACAGCTTTGCTGTTTTAATTTTGTGATGTGAACTCATTACCAAGAACTGGGCAAACCACATCACTTGTAATGGAACTTGGCATTTATATGATGCTTTATGTATTCAAAGCATTGAACAAGAGTTAATCCACCCCTGTGAGGGAAGTTAGCACTGTCCCCAATTTATACATTAGGAAACTGAGCGCCTGTACTGAGAGGTTAAGTGATTTGCTCAAGGCTATGGAGTGTGACAGAGGCATGGCTGGCATTAGAATTTGGGAATTTCCACTCTGTTTTAGGTTTCAGAGTAACAGCCGTGTGAGTACTTGTGGCACCTTAGAGACTAACCAATTTATTTGAGCATAAGCTTTCGTGAGCTACAGCTCACTGCATCCGATGAAGTGAGCTGTAGCTCACGAAAGCTTACACTCTGTTTTAGCAATCTAGCAAAATGATTTTCTGCTTCTTGTTAGACTCAAATCAACATACTAGAGACAAAATATCAAGACATATAATCATCCCCAAATTGCATGATAGACCAACAGTGTCCTGTCTCATTTAGCAATTGGTAGGATGGAACAATTTTATTTATAGCATTGAACTAGTTACATGATTTACCTTATCTGTATTAAATCAGTTATGCGATATTTAGGGAGCCTGTAAGTAATCATTAGATGACTTGAGTTCTATATATAGTCACTATACCCTTCCTCTGCATGACTCATGTATATTGAAACTGTTACTCAATTTTTATCCTTCATTTCAAACAAATGTTTTCTCTTTCAGCACAAAGATAGTGTGGTCCCTTATCTTCTCCGGCTTCTGAGGGGTCTTCCCAAAGTACAGTGGATAGAAGAAAGCACTGCACGAAAAGGCAGAGGTGGTTTTAAGTTTTACTCTTCAGAGTATGTGCTTGGGAAATAGAATTAAGTTCTGGGCTGAGTACAAAAGGATGTGATTAGCCCCCTTGTGTTTTTAGCTGTTGACATAACTGCCTGTATTGGAAAGATACAGCAGTAAAATTGATTCTTCTTGAGAGGCCAGAAAGGAAGTTGAATAGCTCACACCTTTCCTGATGTCAGCTTAACTGCTTTCCAAATAATTCAATACCAGTCAGTCACATCTTCAGGGCTAAGTTGTTAGGAGACAGTATAATGACTAGAGTGGAGAGTGACGGTCAAGATTCTTGGGGGCTATTCCCAGCTTTGCCACTGGTTTGTTGTTCAATCTTGGGTAAAACACTAAACTTCTTGGAGTCTTAATGTACCTATCTTTAAAATAGTAGAGAGAGTACTTCTCTACCATGTAGGGGTATGTAAGGTTTAGTTTGCTAATGTTTGTAAAAGTATTTTGAAATCCTGAAAAGCTCCAAATTAGAGTGCATACTGTTGTTTGTTTATTTGTTTGTTTTTATTAAATTATGCTTGACATATTTAGGATTTTCCCTTTTCACAGCACGGCTATAGAGACTGGAAACTCCTGTTTTTCCCTTCTTCAGGAAGACAGACTAACCCCACCTGTCTGATATGTTTTTCTTAGGGCATTTGGCTCTCCTCTCGAATCTCACTTTCCTACCAGGGAACAACTCTGAACTTCATAGTTTGCAACTTTCTGACGTCAGCTGGTTTTTGTACTTTCCTCTCCTGCTGAGAATGTCCAGCTTTCTCTGTTTAAATCCTCTTAGAATGAGTTACGCAGGTTCTTTTCAGATTCAAGCTTAGTTTCAGCAAGGATTGGTCGGAGTCCTTTATTAAAATCTTTGCCACCTGAAAGGCGCATTTACTCAAACTCCGTTGGCTTTTTTTGTCCAAGAGATTCAAATGATGCTATTGTCTTGTCTGCTCTCCAGTCTATTATTGGCACCAGTGGATAACCTGTCAGGGTACAATGTGGCAGTTAAGTTGTTACTTGTCAACATATCCTGCCTTGCAGCATATGTCAGTCTTCTCCTAGGGCCTGATCCTTCAGCCTTATGATTATTAAACAATAGGGTTTCTCCTGCATGTTGGGAAGACGCTGTTTTTTCTGAAACAGCTACACTAGCTTTATAGGTTGTTGCAACAATGACTATTCCATATTAGCAAATCTGTCCGCTTCTGTTGCGCTTGCTTGTTTTTCTTTATTGCATCTTTCGTTAGTTCTCAGACTTGGAATCAGTATGCCTTTCTTGCTTTCTTTCTCGCTTTTTTTCAATACTTGAATTTGTTCATTGTGTGAATGTTAATGCCAAATGACTACTTTATTTTCAGTCTTTGTCTTCTGCCATGACTTATATATGAAACAAGAAACATGTATTATTCCCTCTAAAGCAACATATTTCTCTTGTTTTTCGCTAATTACTGGCTCAAGGGTATGATTTAAATCTTTGTGTATATGTCAGTTACTCAGCCGCTGACTTGCTTGATTTAGCTGTGCCATGGGGCATTGCTGAAAGGATGCCTTATGATTTCTTGTGACAATAATAAAATATTACTTCTTATTTTCAAATGGCTGACCCAAGTACTATTGTAATGTTGTCTCTCCTCTCTCCACCCTTTCCCTCCCCACTTCTGTAGGCATGCTTCCAGTTGCAGAAAACTTCAGCTTCTGCTTGGTGACTTTGTTGTCAGATGTTGCCTATAGGGATGCCACTCTTAGAGAACAGGTAGAGTTAACTGAAATATTTTGATGTGCACTCTTAGATCTCTGCTGTTTAAATAACTATCTCAAAAAGGTGAAAAAAGGGTTTAAAATAAAGAATACCATGGCAGCTTTTCTTCACAAAGGATGCAATCACATAAACACTGCAGTTGAATAACTTTACTTCTGTGAATAGTCCTGTTGTGCTCAAAAGTTACTCACACGTGTCTTCTGAGGTTTGAGCCCAAAAACATTGCCCATAACAAAGCCAAGTGACTTAAAATTAATGTGTTTGATACCAGAGTTGGAGATATTGCTTTCTCAAAATGCTAATACTTAATGAGTTTATTTAGGATATTACTTTAGCTAAGGAGGCTTCTTCAGTTAAATGAATTAGAGAGAAATATATCTTTGTTTCATACAGTATCAAAAACCCATTCAATTTAAAATATGTGAAGTTCAAAATTAATATTCGCAAGTTTCATTTGACGTAATGTAATGATCTGGCATGTGCTAGCTTTAAAGTGTTCACTGAAGAATGTTTTTGTATGTCTGTCTTGGTTGTTTTAGGTTTTAGAGGCAATTCTGCAAGTGATGCAGTTCCTGCTGGGAATGTGCCAGTCCCCACAAAACCAGGAGAAAGGTATTAGGACAGTTCTTTAAATTGGTGTTTCATCTTTATTGTAGCTTCATCTGAACTTCACTTACTCTCTAACCTTTGCCACAATTCTGTTTAAAAAGTGTATTATATAACTAGCATTCACCATCGGGTCTGTAATTGATGACAGAATGTCCATAATTGGTGAGAGTATTCTGACTTTTGTTTGTATGCTGACTGGTAAATTTTGAGCTAAGCTGGAAAAACATACTTACATATATGACATAAATTAGCTATTCTTCCCCTAATAATGCAAGTCTGGCTTTGTGATGTATATTGTGGTGTAATGCTTTTAGTGAGCTTGTAGCAAAGCTGGCAACAGGAAGTCATAAACTGCTAGTAGCATACTGCACTAAGAAAGATATATGGCCTAATTTTGTTTTCCAGAATACTTGTGCAAATATGCAGTGCCGTGTCTGATTGGAATTTCACGAGCATTTGGTCGCTACAGCAATTCAGAAGAGTCTCTCCTCTCAAAGCTTTTCCCTAAAGCTCCTCCACATTCCCAGAAAGTCCCAGAAGAACTTGAAGGAATTCGCAGACGTTCTTTTAATGATTTTAGATCAATTCTTCCCAGCTCTCTTCTCACTGTCTGTCAAGAAGGATCCTTAAAGAGAAAGACCAGCAGTGTGTCCAGCATCTCACAGGTTTGTGTGGCCACCTTTACAATGAAGACAGCACTTAAGCCCTTTTCTGTTCTTCGGTGGAATTAAGAGATGCTCAAACTTATGTCCACTGACAGTCATTCAATGTTATACTTGAACAGATTCAAAGCTTTCTCCCTGAACCACAGAATAATTGATGACAGTTAAGCTAGTTACCTCCATATTAATAGTTTTCACTTGGAAGATCTCAAAGAACTTGCAATCATTAAGCCTCACGCTATCCCTATGTAGCAGGTATAATAAGGCATACCTGTTTAGCAGATGGGAAAGTTAGAGAAGTTAACAGTTTGGGTTTTCAGAGGTGATGAGCACCAACAATGCCCTCTAAGTGTGCACCCCCTTGGGAAAATCAGACTTCAGATGACCTGCGCAGAATCACAGAATGAAGCCTTAACAGAGTTGGGCATAGACCCCAGGAATCCTGATGACTCCTGCATTCCATTAACCAGGACACTCATTCCCTTCTTCATCCGTGCCCCTTTGTTTGAAGTTGTGGCCTGACTCAAGCCTGATTCTGAGAGTTACTGAACACTCAAAACTCCCATTGACCCCAGTAGGCATTGGGGACTCATCAGCACCTTTCTGGATATATTAATGATGATATGCATTTTTTAAAAGAGAAAATATATTTGAGTCCACATCATCTTAAAGTTCTCAAGGTTTCACCAGCCTTTAATGATAAAATACAACTATTGCCTTGTGTTTCAGGTCAGTCCTGAACGTGGAATTCCCCCTCCCAGCTCCCCTGGAGGATCTGCCATTCATTACTTTGAAGGTAAAGCTGAAACTTCCAATCTTTACTATTTTGCCAAGGAGCAGTGTGTTTTTTGTCACTCTTTACCAATAGGAAGGCTAGGGAACCCAAACCTCCATGCATTCTCTTTGCCTTCAAGGTTGCTGGTAGTAATTCTTTGGCATGTAAGTGGTAGAGTTCTGATACATTTTTGCATTAACAAGTTGTTGGATAATCTTTATTTTCAGCAACAGTGGTTTCCAACAACAATGTTTTTTTGTCTAGCTTCCAAGAGAGACATTATTTTCTGACTGTTAAGTAGTCTATGCTTAGTCCTAGAGAGCTTAATCGCACTGGGGCAAAACATAGTTTAGAAGATTAGGCAGCATAACTTTACATAACAAATGTTTTATATTGTACAGCTAAAATGGCAGACTGAGGATTGGAATCTTGAATCCTGTTTGATGGCAGGTTGCATAACGTACCTTACTTGAAGTAAATTTGGTATGTGTAGGTTATAGGAAGTCTTACTTTGTCATGGAAAAGTCAAAGGTAAAACTCACAAAAGGGAGATCTTAAAAGGCTATACTGACTATGTATGTACTCATTGCTATGGATTCTAAAATCAAGTGGTAGAATTCCAGCTGCGAATGAGATGAGCCTGTCACCTTTCAGTGGGCCACTTGCTGGGCTGAAAAAATAAATTGGTACCCTTGATGAAATGGGAGGAGAGTGAGCTCTGTACTTATTGGATCTTTCATTGTCTTTTGGCTTTGTTTAGCCCTTTTGGGGGCCTTATTGCTTGGGCTCTTCCCAGCCTTTGACTGAATGGTGTTCTCCCTCTCCTGGGCAACTGTGGCTTAGGTTTGTCTCCTCCCTTTTATTTCTTATCTGTCCTTCCTATTAATAATTTCTGGAGGACCCTCCCTTCAGGATCAATAGTTTGGACAGGGGTTTCAGAGGAAGGCTGGCCTAATTACCTGGTCACGGGGCAGTTCATTTAATTCCTTCCTGTCTTAGGTCAGCCTGTACAACCCGTCATACCCACCTACCCCTCTTCAGCTCAGGCATTCTCGTTTGGATTAAAAAAATAATAGGAAAGGGAGAGTTAGAGAATTCTTCTGCCATTAATGAAAAATGTAGATGAATGGTGTATACTATGGATTAGGCCATATGTATCTGGAACTTCTTAGGGGCGCTCTTTCTGAACCATAGGAACTATAATACTGGAACTGGTCAATAGTGCCTCTACTTAGGTATTTTACTTTCCGCACTAGCTTCTATCAAATGCTTCAAAGGCAGATAAACCTTGCATTATTCCCCATAATGCACCTGGACAATTACACACCTGTATATTATGTTTTTACTGACCCGGGTTTGTGGTAGTCTTACTTTCTGGTGCAAGAGAATTGATGGCCTTTGTTGTTTTTATTCTATCCAAGACACAGGAGTTGGACAAAAAATACTTTTTTTTTTTTTTTTTAAAGTTCATCGGTACATTTTGAGAGTCTGTTAATCACAAGAAAAACACTGCATTAACTCACACAGATGAGGGGTTACAAAAAGCAAGATTGTGATGCCAGAAAGGGAATGGAGTGCCAAAAGTTCAAACCTGGCTTCTTGATGAACAGTGTACTCTAGTAATAAAACTATATATTAATGTCTCTTGTACCTTCAAATTGTAACAGTATCTTGGTTTCTATTTAAGATGGAAGGTGTAGTATGACTTTAAACTTGTGTAGTTTTGCAAGATTTGTTAACCAGTATTTTTACATTTCCATGCAAAATCATGTGCACACAGGGTTTTTTGAGGTAAACATATTGCAGAAGTTGAGCAAAAGTCTTACCAAATGCTATTTACAAAATGAATGCAAATATTTTTAACAGAATTTCTTCTCTAACCTTGTATGTATTAAATGGCTGAATCTGTAGTTCTAGTTTACATTAGATTATAGATTGATTCAGCTTCTGTGGGAACTGGATTAAGCCCTTCATGGTTTATCAGGGATAGACCGTTACCGTATTGAAAGTTAAGATCAAAATATCTTCTCTTTTCATAGTTTGCCCCAGAGTCTTCCTTCATATTTAACAAAGAACACAATAAACATTTTGAATTACCTAATGTTATAGTGTTCTCATCTGTTCTTGTCTGCAGGGTCCTACCTACCTGATGGGAGTGCATTGGACCCTGATTATTACTTCTCTACAATCAGCTCTAGCTTCTCAGTTTCTCCTCTCTTTAATGGTATTAGTAACAAGGAATTTGATATTCCACTGGAAATGCTCCGCCAGCTGCTGCTCATGGTACAGTATGAGCTGCTTTAAAGATGACATTAAGGTCTGGGTTTTGTATGCTCATGTTAGACACAGCAGTTGAGGGTATTTTGTGTAAGCTGCAGGGTGAGCCCCTTTCAGGTGTGTAAGAGGAGATGCCTTGTGTAATTAGGCAATATAAGGTGTGTGTATATGTGTGTGTGTGTGTGTGTGTGTGTATATATATATATAGGTTGTGTGCATGCTGTGTTTACCTTAACATATAAATGGAAGGATATTTTTTCTATGCTATTATTAACATCAGGCCTTAATGGTTAATACTGGTGATTAATATTGCTCATGAAATGTTAGTAATTTAAAGTAATAAAGTTAGTATTGAAACGTTTGCATTGGCAAAGCCATCTAGTTTGCACCTGACAGGCAAATTAATCGATGTAACTTGAGAACCGTGCCATTTTCTAATGGGGATGGTTTATTGGGACTGCATCTGATGGCAGAGCCTGGTGCCTCTCCTAGGCACATTCTGTGTTATTTCTTAGGGCCTTTTTGCACCATGGTAATACAAATGATGATAATAGGAATTACTATATAACTTTTCATTGCCTTAATTTAGTCTGATGTTTAATATTCAAATGATTGAGTGCTTTCTTTGGCCAGCCTAAATTGTGATTGTAAAACAAACGCTCTACCAAGATAATGCCAATGATAACACCTGACTTCTATTTTCTGTGTAGGTGAAACAGATTGTTGGGGATTCTGTTCTCAAAAACTTAGATGCAGTTGTAGATGAAGTTGCAGAGGTACGTCTTAATTTAATTTACATTTGAAATGTTTTAAAAACCACCTGGGATTCTTTTTAAAGTCCTAACTATTGTGAAATTAAAGGTAAGAGATGACTAAAAATAAAATGAATAAAAATCGGGGAGGTGATAAGGGACACTCAACTAATATTTGGTTTATGCTTTTGATTAATAAGAATTTGTTTTTTCAAAGCCTAAGACCAGTAGAAATATTTCATAGATTCATAGATATTAAGGTCAGAAGGGACCATTATGATCATCTAGTCTGACCTGCTGCACAACGCAGGCCACAGAGTCTCACCCACCCACTCCTGCAAAAACCTCTCACCTATGTCTGAGCGATTGAAGTTCTCAAATCGTGGTTTAAAGACTTCAAGGAGCAGAGAATCCTCCAGCAAGTGACCCGTGCCCCATGCTACAGAGGAAGGCGAAAAAACTCCAGGGCCTCTTCCAGTCTGCCCTGGAGGAAAATCCAATCTGCCCTGGAGGACTGTTGTTGTTATAGCAACAGTCACTAATGTCATACACATTGTGAGTCACTGATGTTTGATCATTCAGGATGAAACTAATTTCCATTAATTTATGAGAAATCTGTGGAAATACTTGTTTTTAAACGCACATTCCCCTCTAGCATTGGTATCCTAAGCACTTGAGCATGGAGAATTTCCAACTAGTTATTAAAATTGTTTGGAAAGAGATTTTATGCTTATGTCCAGTCATTAGAGAGTATTGAGATGCATTTTGTAACCAAATATCACAAATTGTTGGATATATATTACCAAATGATCCCTTGGTAATCCTCCTGGGGCTTCCCAGTGGAAGTGGTCACACAAAAGAAAAAAAATTATTAATCTCCCATCTGCTAGTAGCTGCTAGGCTACTCAGAGCTTCTCATTGGAAAAAGAAAAGTAGTCCACCTATAGAAGAATGGTTAACAAATATGGGAGATGGCACTAATGGAATAATTAGTGCAACAATTATGTACCCAGCAAAACAGACTGAGGACAAATAGATACTTAGATATTTGGATACTATTTATTCAGTACCCACACAAAGTATGTTCATCTGCAATAAAAAAAAAAAAGAAGAAAAACTCCAGCACACCTGTCCATTTTTTTTGAATATTAACATTTGGTAGACATTTAAATATGCATAATCAGATATTTCGCTCAAGTTTAATAAAATCATTAGAAATTACATGTCAGAGTTGTTGTAATCATGCTCATCCTGTAATATGTAATACCCTGTTAAATAGAGAGAGCAGATGATTATAATACTTTATAATGTCACTTAAAAAAAAAACAACCCTCACCATTGTAATTATTGCTTTGTTTCCGATATTTACATGGCAAGGATGTGTAAGCCTGTTAATACTTCCTAAATAGAGTAAACCAAAAGATTTTTTTTTTAAAAAGGTATAACTTAGGTAAAGACCTTTAATTTAATTCCCATGTATTTCATTCTCGCTTCCTGAACAAAACAAAAATGTGTTGCCATTCATTTGCTCTTCACTGTTTTCAGCTTGGAAGTTCTTGATACTGTTGTATTTTCAAGATGTCCTCCTTAAAGTTTAGCTGCTTCTGACCTACTTTCAGTGAACATATTTTGCATGGAATATAAGTCCTTATGGGGCCAAATGATTGCTCACGCTGTTTACAATTGCACAGCATCCTCTATCAACATCACCTCTCGTGGGTCTCAGAAATTTTAGACATAGAGCTGTTCTGAACTAAGTATGGTCAGAACTATAGCCAACTCATATATTTTCATCTGTGGAAAAGAACTAGGCTCTTGTCTACAGCCTTTCTTGCTAGTGCAAAATGTAAGTTTTGATGGAAACAGCTATAGTCTCTGTTCCTGCTTTTCCAATTAAAAATGATTTTGGATTCTCTCATTAGACAGAATTTTGTTACAGTATGTGGTATTTAAATAAAGGGGATAGCTAAGTACTATTTAATGCATTGAACAGGTATAGTTTGCATCTTGATTAACTGTGAAGACAAAACAACAACCACCCCAAAACCCTTTCCATATGGTGTGCGATTATAATGTAAACAGTACCAGTTATCACAATTACATCTCTAGTATAGAAAATGACAGTTACCTGATCTGAATAAGTGGTTTTATTTGTTCTTCAGTTTACTATTTCATAAGAAAACGTTGTTTTGTTTCCTTTTGAAACGTATAGCTGTTCTTTACCTTTACAGATAAGTCCTAATGCAGATCTCTATTATAAAACATTCAGTGACCCTCTTTACCTTGCCCAGTTTAAAATGTTAAGAGACACGTTATACTACATGAAAGGTACAGTACTTATATTAATATAACTTTCTACTAAGTAATATGATGGGGGAGAATATAAAGCACTGTGTGCATTGTTTGGTGTGTTCCAAGTGGCTGGGAAGGGTGCAGTGTTTCATGGATGCTGAATGTATGCTATACAGTTTGTGAAGCACTTCGGTATGAAAGTTGCCCTATAAAATTTAATTATTTAGTCTGTTGTCCTCTGCCCGAGGGAGGGACAATCAGCATCCAACTTGTTAATTTCCCAGTGGTCTTTGCTATGAAATTATTCAACTTCTCATTTGGAAAGAAATCTTTTTATGAATAATGTTTTATATTTAATATAAAAATGGATTGATCTTATGTATATGCTATCTGGGGCACAGCTACTTTCTTTCTGCTAGAATATATTTTCCCTCTTATTCCTGCAGATCTTTCAAACTCATTTGTTAAGGAAATCCATGATTTTGTGCTGGAACAGTTCAACAGCAGCCAGTCAGAGCTTCAGAAAATCCTGCATGATGTAGATCGGCTACACAATGAACTGAGCCCTCTGAAATTGCGTTGCCAGGCTAATGCAGCCTGTGTAGATCTCATGGTGTGGGCTGTGAAAGATGAGCAAGGTGAAAAATACATACTTCTGTCTCTTCAGAATCTTTTGTCTTGCAGAAGTGTTTTGTACAACTCATTCTCCATTGTCAGTAGTTGATGGAGGGTCATTTCTATTACATGACGCTTGTCATAAAATACATTTAATTATAAACTTCAGGAATTTTTTTGCTAGAGAAAGCCAAAGAAAGTCAACCTTGTCAGAAAAATGCACGGGTCATTTTAAAATGCTTGTAACTCATAAACTGGTTAACTGACTTAAAGTTCTCAGAAAATCCTTTCTGAATTCAGAGAATAAGTTCTGTAAGTTTGGGGAGAATGCACTATGTTGTTGCACCATGAAGTGCAAATTTGAATTCATCCTTGCCTACAGAGAGGCTTTGACATCTCCATAATGCAGAATCTGTTAACAGTAGTTGCTATAAGTCATTCTGAATATCTCTTCAATATAGACCTGATTCAGAAAAGCACCTAATCACGTGCTTTAAACTAAGAAAGTGCTTTCCTGAATAGGGATTTTTCTTGACTTAGGCTCATACTATGTTTGATTCCTCTAGAAGTGATATTTGCATTAAATCTGACACATACTGCATATATTGCCTTTAAATATAACTTTACAGTATCAGAACTATAGGCAGGGACATGCAAGATCTTCTAAAAATCTTGCAAAATTACTGATAGAAATCATGTAGAAAAGGCCCATTAGTTCATCCAGACCATGACAGTCTCAAAAAGATGCTTCCACTTTTTCGTAGATATCATTGTCAGGAAGCTTTTCCTGATATTTACCAGTGTTTTCCTCCTTTCTTTAAATTTAAACTTCTACCCACTAATCTATTAAACATTTGTTTAAATATTTTAAAATAGTTGTAGATGGCTGTCAAATAAAACAAACAAACCCACAGCTGTCTTTGACACCTGTAGCTATCTCAGTTCAGAATATTTGAAAGAACTGTTTATTGCAGATATTAATAAGATTCCCAGACTTTTTACCAAAATGTTACCAACAAAGTTCAAATAAACCCTTCAAGCCAAATCAACCAAATCAAAACACCATGGATAACATTCTGTAAAACTTAAACCATTCGACGTCTCTATACTCTGAAGTAGGTGAATCCAGCAAATTCTCTACCTGTCTGATGGTCTTCAGTAAGCACATTGTACTAGGTAGGCTAATAAATTCACATACATTCTCCAGATCTATTATTGATTTCTTTCTTTTGGAACAAAGGTGCAGAAAACCTGTGCATCAAACTGTCGGAGAAGCTGCAGTCCAAGACCTCCAGCAAAGTCATCATTGCTCACTTGCCGCTGCTGATCTGCTGCTTGCAGGTCTGTCTTTAAAGGATTGAAAAGGAGTATTTTGATTTCAGCAAGTCACTTAGTAAAATTGCTTGTGGGTTTACAGACTAATTTAGCAGTTTTCTCATCTTCTGGTTATATTACTCTTGCCTCTGTCCTCTGCATCTGCATTTTAGGGGCTTGAAACCACAGTGAGGTGGTGCTTCCCAGAATCTACTTGTCTCAGATTTTCTTTGTGGGATGCAATCAACAGGTTATTGTACCAGCCATTTATTTCCGTCAACCCTGGGTTCCTACTTGTTTTACCTGACCAATTTAAAAAAAAGTAGTGGGACTGGTTGGCTCCTGGGATTAGTCCAGATATGAAACCTTTCATCTCTTGTTCACCAATTGAAATCCAACACAGGTTGGTAGTGATCAAAACCTGAGGCCGTCTGATGATGTTTCAGTAGCCTGTGTGAAATTAATTAAATAGGATGCAAACCAGCCTAAAAGGTAAGGTGCCCCATTCACAAAGACCCTACCACATTTGGAACTAATTAACCTCTTTGTTGGCAGTCTGTGTAGATGGCAATGTGGAAAAAGTCGTGGAGACTGACCTTCCTTCTCATTGCTGTGGTTATCTCTTTTCAGGTCAGGGTTGATTCATATTGGCAGGTTAATGTGCAGAAACTTGCCCAGGCTGCACATGATCTGTCAATAAATGTACATGATCCTTTAGGATTATCAGTGTGGTGTTATCTTGGAGTAGAAAATTCATTTTTAAAAAGGAAAAAGGAACATGGTGTTATCAGCGTCATTCTAGTTGGACACTTATCCACTTTGCAAAATCAGTCCACAGTTGTCATTCTGTAATCAAGACCGGAATAGTAAAGACATGTTACTCCTCAGGGCTCTTTAAAATGTGCTTATCCCATAACTTCACTTCCAGGGAAGCCTGTTCATTAGGTATACTAAATGCTATCTTCTGCAAAACCCTTGGAAAGAAAAGGGCAAGAAATTGCTTACTTGTCATGCTGTCAGTGTGATCCTTTAGATCAGAGGTCTGAAACATTCTTTCACTGGAGTACAAATCCCTCAGCAATGATTTATTTTTTTTAAAGCCATGAGCGCACAGTTGAAATAAAAATAGGTCTGCTTATGCAGCAGGAAAGTTAGAAGTTGTAATGTGTCAATTATTTCCTTCTAGGGTCTAGGTCGTTTGTGTGAGAGGTTCCCTGTTGTGGTTCATTCTGTGACTCCATCTTTGAGGGACTTCCTCGTTATTCCTTCCCCAGTGCTGGTAAAACTTTACAAGTACCACAGCCAATATCACACAGGTAAATGAAAGCAATATTAGCTCCAGCTATGGTCCAGTCATGTGGTGGACCACAAACAACACTAATTTGCTCTTAAATTTCCTTTTATTATTGCAACTTACTTCTTAAAGGTTTTTTCATTTTCTACCAAGTTATTTATTTGTGGTTTGAGTTTGTTTGTTTTATTTGGAGGAAGAGAGGGAATGCAAAAAAAAATTCATGCAAATATACACCCTGATGTCTTGGTGCTAGCAATAACCATACCGAAATAACCAAGTCCATAGCATCCTACTCTCTCAACCCTTCAAAGTCAGTTTTGCCTAATACTGTCATATTTTATAATTTCAGTAACTTTCATTCTCTTAAATGGTTAGTGTCCCCCAGCAAAAGGAGGGTTGAAATCCCACCACTACTTATATGCAATTTGTGTGCAGCATGAGTTGCCAGCAAGCTGTCTTGGGCTGCTTTCAGTCTGTGTTAGGTAGATGAAACAGACCAATAAGGTAGGGATGGGTTGGGAGGATGAGAACCACAAATCACAGTTTAGATGGAAAGCAGAAGTGTATGCTCATTGCTGCATGCTTGTATGTTTAAAGGCACACTTAGACCATTTGGCATATAGACGAATGAGCCAGTGTTATGACTCATAAGTTCCCTTACAACCAAAAATTTAATCATAAATTTGTGGGTTTTTTTTTTAACATATTGGATATTGCTGTGATTACTTTCAGAAAAGTAACTCACTGACAACATGGAGTTCCATTTTTATTTGTTCTCCAGGATTTCTATATTGAAGTTTTCAATTTCAAATTGAATGTTGATTTTTTTTTTCCTAACTGCTAGTCCTGCAGAATATCCCTGGGTCTGAATGTGAATCTGTGTTCCTTCTGCCTCTTACAGTGACACAACTAGTAAAGAGTCGGCAGCTAAAATTTAGATGGCAATTTTGTTGGTGATGCCCAAAGCAGAATAGCTTGCTTTTCCACAGCCTTATTGTCTATGCAGTGTTCAAAGGAGTGAAAACTTGTTTTGTCAAGAAAAATAGGTAGCTTGGACTTGAAGGTGAACAGGGAGCAGGTATGTCAAGTAGGAGACTTCATTTTTACCCGATAGTTCTTTTATGTTCTAACCATGCTTTAAAACACACTAAGGGAAATGAATCCCTCCTGTAGCTCTGTTTACTTCAGAGGTGCACCAGGAATGAATCTGGCTTAAGGTATTTCAGAGTGTTAGCGATACTAAGGTAGATGCAAATATTAAAAGTAAGGCAATGTAAAAATCCGTTTAATAAATTGTTTACTGATTAGTCACATCCAGCAGATTTGATTTGAAAAATCCTAATGTTAAGTTTGAGTATTCTGCTTTGAGACTGCCAATTAAATGATTTTAGCTAATACCAAAGCAATATTCAAAACTATGCAAAGTGAGAAGGGTGGAGGTTTCTGAAAACGAATTGAGTAATGAAATAAATTTATAGCTCACATTGGTAGCCAAGCTTCACATGGTACCAAAGTTCTTCAGAGCACCTGTCTCTCTCCCTCTCCCTCTCTCCTGTGTCCTAGTCTGTTTTGCATTCACTTGCCAGGTATTTCTCTACCTATGTATACACAATTCAAGGAAAGATATAGCAAAAGACACTGTCTCTTACGCTCCATCTCTGTTCTTAGTAGGTGGCAATGACATCAAAATCAGCGTAACAAATGAGCATTCAGAGTCCACTCTAAATGTAATGCCCGGCAAGAAAAGTCAACCATCCATGTATGAACAGCTTCGAGACATTGCCATAGACAACATCTGCAGGTAAGAATTGTACTTAGAAACACTGAAGGACTATCAAAAATGCAGTTTAAGGAGACAGGCGCTGATCTCACTGAAGTGGACAAACATGACGATCCATTAAATGGAGAAGCTGTGTAACGCAGAGTGTTTTAGATGGCCCCTGCTACCTTTTGTACAGCTGGAAAGTATTTGTCTAGCCACTGGGCCACTTGCTTTACGTACCCTTAACTCCACCTGGTGACCTCCAGAGTGCTCAGTAGCCTTCTGTTGCTTCCGGAGGTTTGCACAGTAAGCTCTTCTGGAGCAGATGCACTGGTAAACGCTCGTAACCTCGGGCAATGGAAAGTCACCCCCTTCCCATTTTTCTAAACCATTACACTAGACCATCTGCCCCTGCAGTCTGGAGTAGCTGCTGATTGGATGGATGGAGAGAGGAAGGCTCCAGCAGGAGCAGGACCGCCTAATCCCATTCGCTTCCTAAAAGATACTTCTCCTGAGCCCTGTTGGGTGCTTATAAAAGACCTTGTTTACCTCCCTCCCCATCCACCATCTGGTGCTTGGGAGGATGGTGAGCTGGGCCAACCTGTCAAGGATATTTAAAATACCATGGAAGGTACACTCCATACAGCCTTTCTCAGTCCTTTTGCCTCCATTTGGAAGAAAGAGGGTTGAGGTAATTCCAGCTCTGCAGATACAAACACTGGAGGGCAGAGAATCAGCTACGAACTACAGGAGTGTCCGAGAAGTGTTCATTGTTGCTTGTATTTTAATTATGATTTAAACTGGCAAGTAGGAAAGCTTGATTTAAATAACGGATTTTAATTTTGTTTTGCATTTGTACTTTTGTTCTTTTCCTTTTACAAAAAAATTGATTCTCATTGGTTGGTAACCATTGCAGATCAACGTATTTTAACTAAATATAACATTAACATTTACGCTTACTTTGGCACACAATGTCTATTCAAATTCCAGTTGGTTTCTTAACTTTGAATGAACTAGTCATTGAACTGCACTAGCTGAATAAATGGAAAATATTTTCTTCGTACCTGCCAAAGAGGCTACCGCTGTCAAAAACTTCTTTAGCATTTCAGCCAACTGTGGTTCCAGGTGCTTAGCCACCAGTTCAGTCGTTTGTCTTTGTTTAAAACTTTGGCAGCAAACTTACTGGTTAAATATTTTTTTTTATTTAAATGATTTTAATAAATTATATTAAATTTAGGCCTTCATATAGCTTGTCATAATTTCAATTTTAATTTTAAATAGGTTTATTTTTAAAAGAAAAATGTATTTAATTTAAATAACAAATCAATATTTCGTTTTTTAAAAAATCATCAATGTTTGTCCACCCTGCTTATATTTCATATGTAAATAAGCATGAACATGTAAAGAATGCTGAACTCGTGAAATAAATGTGAAATAATTGAACAGCATCTTCTGAATGCCAGGGTCTCATGAATATTTTAGGGGATGCCAAATATGTGCTAATGTGAATATATATTTTTTTTCATGAGAATCATTTTCTGACTGAACACAATTCCGACTGTATCAATTTTATGTGTAGTGGTTTTGGTATTGGATCCTTTCTCTCCCATAGTGAGGTGTGAAAATATAACTCTTGCTGTTTGGCTGTCCTGGCAAGTTTTGTGTTTAATGTTCTGTAGGTGCTTGAAAGCTGGCCTGACTATAGACCCGGTGATTGTTGAGGCTTTCCTAGCCAGTTTGTCTAACCGTCTGTACATCTCACAGGAGAGTGACAAGTAAGTTGTTAGGCATAATATTAATCCTTTTCTGTCTTCAGTCAATTTAACTTAAGACCCACTCCTGTTAAGACATTCAAGCATGAGGAGCCTTTCTCCTGTGTGAAACGCTGCTGACATCAGTAAGAATACATGTGGGAATATGCATCAGATCATGCAGATTTCTTTGTGGGATTGGGCCTTTATTTCAGTATTGATGGGCCTACATACTTTACTGGATAAAAACACTGCTTTCCTGTCTGCAGTGAGTATTAAAGTCTATTTGAAGTACTAAGTGAAATGAGGTGTCCTCTGCTAAGTCTTCAGTGGGCTGTACAAGCCCATCACTTAATGTTTGGCACAATTGATTACTGCTTGTGGAGTCTGAATTGCCTCTCTCCTATTGAGAGGTTGGTTTGCCAAGGCAGAGCTAAGATAGTTGACAAGGCATCTCCAACGGAAACTCCCACTACGTTTACCCCACTGTACTGGGACTGTTTTAAAAAAATAAAAATAAAAATGGAAAGTCATTCCAGACAAGCCTTTTATCTTTTTCTACTTATTCTACTATAATGATTGGTTAACAGATCAGTGTTGGTACTATAAAAGCAATTGCTTTTAGTTCCTGTACTAAGTATGCTTTTGATTATAATAGAAGGGAAAAACAGCATTAAGGGGTTAAAATGAAATTAAGTGTTATTACAGTTTACTGGATGCATCAGTGTAAGTTGTTTCTCAGGCAGATTGTAGTTCAACTTGTAGAGTTAGATGTGTAATTGTTTCTGGATGTTTATATGAATGTGGCTTGTTTATTTTTTGTTAGGGAAGCCCATTTGATTCCTGACCACACAATTCGAGCTCTGGGGCACATTGCAGTGGCACTTAGGGACACTCCCAAAGTGATGGAACCTATCCTGCAGATCCTGCAGCAGAAGTTCTGCCAGCCACCATCTCCACTTGACGTACTCATCATTGACCAGCTGGGCTGCTTAGTTATCACTGGAAACGTAAGGAGAGAAGAGCTGGCCAAGAGAACAAACCAGACTAGAGAGACCCCTAAATTACAGTTGTCTATTTCCTTCAGTTAAAGTATTGCTGTCAACTTTGTTTAAGCCCGAAAAATGTTTCCTTAAATGCAGCATTTCAGCATTTATCCTGTCTTCATAGCATACACACACTTATACAATCATTTGTTTGCATGTACCTTTTTGTACAATGTCACTAGTAACTAGCAAAGCCACGCCTCTCCAGCAAACCTTAGTTCCCACAGATATATACTAAAAGAATTAATGTAGAGGAGAAAATCTGACGGTAACGCTTACAAAAGCTCCTAAGTGACTTAGGACACCCAGGTCCTATTTAGGCCTGAGGAACCTAAATCCTTTTTGAAAATGGGATTTATGTTCCTAAGTCACTTAGGTCCAGATTTTTAAAGATACCCAGGCATTCTATATAAGATTTTTATTTAGTTGGATAGAATTTATTTTTACAGGTTTATTCCTTTAAGAGGTATTGTATTCAGTGTACTCCACTTAGTTTGTTTTCTTACAGCAATATATTTACCAGGAGGTATGGAATCTATTCCAGCAAATCAGTGTAAAGGCAAGCTCAGTTGTTTACTCTGCCACTAAAGATCACAAGGATCATGGATACAGGTAACATAGATATAAGTGCCTCCTTAGAATTCATGACTATTTAAATCAAACATCTTCCTTTAAGCATGGTTATGCACTTTCACTTTTTTCCAACAGACATACAGCTTTATTTCTTTCGATCTTTCTTTGTTGTATTCCTGAGGTTTGTTAATATTAATTGTCCATTTCTGAGAGGGTGGGTGTTTTGAATATATGCAGATCTCATATAGTCTCCTATTCCTGTATTGTTTAAAGTAACACTTTTTAATATTTAAAAACGACTGGTGTGTATGTCTCACTTCCATTAGTTGGATTTAAGAATGAACAATGTGCTTGTGATTTTATTTTTCTCTTGATGAGCTGTTGGCAATTATTTCTTCACAGTGATGCAATGATGCCTTAGCCAAAAGGTGCTAGAAGTTGGCACTGAATAATAATGGAGACTCCTAGATCTCTTTCAGAAACTGTGTTAGCATCAGGCAGTACCAACTTCTGTCACAAAAGATTTGTAGCCATATCAATCCCAGGACATTAGAGAGACAAGGTGAGTAAGGTAATATCTTTGATTGGACCAACTTCTGTTGGTTAGAGAGACAAGCTTTTATGTTTACACAGAGCTCTTCTTCAGATGTGGGAAATTTAATCAGAGTGTCACATCCAAGATGGAACAAATTGTTTAGCATGAGTAGTTACCACATATATCAAAGGACCATTCTAAGGAAAAGGTCAGGATATACACCTTAACACACTGAAAACTGCCTTCACCAAACAAGGACACTCCACCAGAGAAATAGATCACATCATGGAACAGCCACCGAGATACCCTGAGAAAATCTCCTTCAATACAGAAATAACGCCCCCACCCCCCACTGCACATTCCTAGTTGTCACCTGCCATCCCATACTTCATGGGGACCCCATCCTGAAAGAAATCTTTTCTGAATCCCCTCTTCTGGCCTTCAAACAATGCTCCAACCTCTCCACGCTCATCGTCAGAAGTAAGCCCCGCACAGACCAGGACAAACAACCCCAGACCCTGCCAGAAAAATAGATGCAAAACCTGCAGATATGTCTCCACTGCTACAATGATCAACACCCCCAAACAACGCACCTTTCAAGGTCCCTGGGTCCTAAACATGCATACCACAACATGTGGTATACCTTTCCTGTGTGCTAAATGCCCCAATTGCAACTATGTGAGTGAAACCAGACAGTCACTATGCTCTCGAATGAACTCACGCAGGAAATTGGTAAGACAAAATATCATATCGCCTGTGGGGGGAACACTTTTCACAAAGTGATCACTCTGTATTTGACCTATCAGTCTCATCCTCAAAGAAAACCTGTCGAACACTTTCAAAAGATGAGCCTGGGAGCTTAACTTCATAACACTTTTTTAGACACTAAAATTCAAGGACTGAATAGAGACACTGACTTTATCGTTTATTACAAGAATCTGTAATCCACTAACAAATCTCCCACAGTGGCTTCCTCCCCACTTCTCCTTCCTTTCTTCCCTGTAACTGAACAGGTGTGAAGGGGCCACTTCACCTCGAATAGTTCCTTGAAATATATGTTAACTGCTTGTGCTAAACAATCTGTACCATCTTGTATTTAGCGGTGACACTCTGAGTAAATATCCCAGACTGAAGAAGAGCTCTCTCTAAGCTTGAAAGCTTGTAAAAGATATTACCCCTCCCCCTTGTCTCTCTAAAAGATTGATTGATTGGTAAATTCTAGTTGGTGTCAAAAACTTCTAATGCATTAGCTGTAGTTGCAAGCTATCCTCTTAATAGGCCTGATCCACAGCCCAGTGAAGTCAAAAATTTTCATTGACTTCATTAGGTTTTGGATTGGGCCCAGTACTCTTAAGAAGTATTGAATTCCTTAAGAATAATTTATCGAAGAATGCTTCATAACTAGGCACTCCATCCAATTCCTATTACAACTAATAGAAAATATTCCAGTGACTTCACTGGGAGTTGAATCAGGCTCTATTTGAGTAAGGTATTGAAGTATAAAACTGCATAGCACAGAATTCCTGCTGTATTCATCATGTCATATGATGAGTTAATTATTTCTTTTAAGTATTCAGGAATGTGAAATGGTCGTTTGTATCAGAGTTATGTTGCATTATAATTTTAACCTTTAAAAAATGCTTGAATTCAGTTCTAATGAGGGTGAAGGATTGACAATAACTACAAACGAGCTTACTGGTACACTCTCATTATACAGGCTTTCACTTCACTGTCCTGCCCAGTGCACGCCAGTAATTAATTGCAGCTGTTAATTTGAATTTCTCTGCCACCCTACAACTTTTCCAATCCAGAAATACAATATGTTTCTGCTGGTTTAGGTTTAGGTTTTCCATACCAAAAATGGTCAGTCCTGGTGAATTGATGATGGTGGCAGCACAGACAAAACATTCTCTAGAGACGAAATTGAGACCACCAATTACATTACATTTCATTCTTTACACACCAATGTTGGCGCACAGGGTGGAAATTAGTTTATTCCATTCCTCTCTGTCCTTTGGTGCTGCTTCCATCTGCTCTCTGTTGTTGAGACCACTAAATGCATTTTAATTATGATTCAAGCAATATTTAATTGGCTTTTTGAATTGGAACGCTAATGCATTAACCCAGCATGCCATCCATTCTCACTAAATCCTTGATGTACAAAATGTGCCTGCCACTGTCAGTATTATGCAGATTTGCTGTTGAACAGTGTTAGTGAGAAACCGTTATAAAATAAATACAAACCTTTTCATCAAAGAGTTGGTTGTTTCTAATTTCTCTCTTTCTTTCTTGTCAGACACTGTTCCTTAGCTGTCATTAATGCCTTGGCTAACATAGCTGCTAACATTCAGGGAGAACACCTTGTGGATGAATTACTAATGAATTTGCTGGAACTGTTTGTACAGCTTGGACTGGAAGGAAAGAGAGCCAGTGAGAGAGCAAGTGAAAAGGGCCCAGCACTAAAGGTAAGGAATGATATAAAATGTGTGGGTTTTAATTCAGTACCTCTTTGCACTGATATGGCTAATGTAAACGTATTATTCTGATCTCCTCTGAACCAAGTGTATACACTTAAAAATTGCACATGTAACTACTGAAACAAATGAGAAACGTGTGTGTGTTATGGTGCCTATTAATAATATAGAGCCTACATAACTTTTTACATATCAATTAAGCCTCACATAATATCTGTAAGCTTAGGTAATTAGTAGTGGTGTACCCATTTTTCAGATAGGTTAATTGAGACATGGTAGATATTAAGTGAATTGTCCAAGGCACAAAGCAGACTGGTGACAGAGCTGGAAACAGAAACAGGAAGTCCTGACTTCTAGGCTCCTGCTATTACCACTTCTTAAGAAATAGTGAAGTGTTATAAACTTGCAGTTCTAATCTCAGCTACCCCAGATGTTAATTTGTCCTGAATAACTACTATTGTGATTACACATATGTGGATTTTCCAATATTAGAGTTGATGGAGGCCTACATAACTAAATTTACAATAGACTCCATAAAATGGAACAGTCTGGTGTGAACTACAGAGGTAGTGAGATCAGTGCAGATTACCCTGACTGAATAAGCATTAATTGGAATTGGTTGTAAAAGAGAAACTGCCGGACGTTCTCACATGAATGAGAGAGAAACCATAATGCTTTGCTGATTAGAAGTGCAATCTCATATGAATTGCAAGTGTAAGAACTGCAAAGCAAAACTGAGCAGTACAAATTCTTACAACTGGAGATTACATTTAACAAGATATCTGTCCATATCTACAAATCCTTGTGATCATTGTATTCTCGCTAATGTTACGGGAATTTCACTAGTATGTTACCTACTGTGTGTGGGGCTGCGGGGGGGGGGGAAGGGGGAGGGAGAGGTAGCAAATCAGTACAGCTGATTTACATTCTGAGAGTGCAAGGTGACACAGGAAAAGAAGTGCTGGACGTTGTTGGGAAATCAGAAATGTTAATTGACTGGTGGTGTCAGTGATCTCTAACAGAAAAGCAGAGTGGGAGTGCTGGTTTTCTTTGGTGTTGGGAAGGAATGTGAAAAAGTTCAGTGACCTGTTTTCCAGGGGCCATTACTTGTATTGCTGATAAATTAAAATGAGAGCTTAATGCTGATGTTATAATCTGGATCTCCAGCTTCCAAGTAAGTGCTCTGTTGTATTTTAAGATCTTGACGACGCACAAACTATCCGTTATCCTCAAACTGGTTAAGTTAAATTGGTGCGGACCCCTGTGTGGGCACTCTTTTTTATTTTGGTTTAAGAGCAGATTGTTTAGGCATAGCTTAAACTTGATCCTGAGTCATTTAATCTAAGTTACTCCTGGGGGAATTCTGCACCACTGCGCATGCGCAGAATTTATGTCCTCCGCCAATTTCTTTGCTTCCTCACAGAAAAATGACTTTCTGTTGGGGAAGCAAAGGGAAGCCACAAGAGCAGCCATGCGATCCTCCCCAGCAGTATGTTTTGGGTGCCCAGGGCAGCCGGCAGAGAGGTAAATCACTATGCGGCAGGGGACAGGACTGTGGAAAACCTGGCTGATGGCTCTTACCCTGCGCCAGGCTCAGCTGCTAGTCCCAGCTGGGCTGAAGAGGACAGGACTTCCTCTTCCCCTGCACAGCATCCGGGGCCGGGTCAAAACCAGCCCAACATTTCTCCCCCAAATTCAGGAAGCTCTGCAAAATCCTTTTCCCCTCACCCCCCGCTTCCTGCACCCATCGCTCTTCAGCTGCAGGGGGAGGGATCCCTGTATAGGGAGCTGCTCCCCCATCCGCCCAACCCCTGTGCATCCAGACCCCGTCATACCGAGACCCTCCTGCCAAGCCTCACCCCCTGCCCCTCCCACACACACTCCAGAACTCCCCCAAAGAGCCCTACTCCCCCGGCACCTTAGCACCCTGACGAGCCACCTGCACCTGGATCCCCACCCCACCGAGTCCCAACCAGCTGCACCTGGGTCCCCACTCCCTCTGCTTCTGGATCCCCCCACTGCGCCTTCCACACCCAGACCCCCCTGCTGAGCTCTATTCCTCCTGATACCCAGATCCTCCCTGCAGAGCCCTGACCACCTTCACTTGGATCCCTCTGCAGAGTCCCATTACCGTTGCACCCAGAACCCTCCAACAAGCCCCTGTGCATCCAGATCCTGCCCCTGTACCCAGATCTCCCACTGAGCATCCTGCACCCAGATAGCCCCACACTAAGCCCCTCCGCACTCGGATCCTGCCTTGCTGAGCCTGCCTGCCCATGCTTGGTGCACCTGGCACAGAGGGGCACGGCCCTGAGGTGTTTCTGAGTCTGGCCTGGTCCTTGTGCTATATCAGGATTGGGTGCAGCCTCACCACTGAATCAGTGTCCCATTGGGGAGCTGCACAGTGATCTCCAACCTCTGGGCAGCCGGTGGTCCATGGTCGCCAATGCCATGCTGGAGCCTCCACATTTATTTGACAAATAAAACTTGCAAAATTTTAAAATATTGTGCACAGAATTTATATTTTTTGGTGCAGAATTTTAATTTTTTTTGGTGCAGAATGCCCTCAGGAGCAGCTAAATCAAAATAAACCTGGATTAAATTGAAACTAAAATGTGTACACAGACTTTTGCACTGATCTGACTGAATTGGTTTAAGATCACATCTTAAGTAAACTGCTGCAAGCAGACTGCTTCCAGATCTTTATGATCAGCTGCCTGTATAATGTAAACTAATCCTTAAAGAAATACATGCAAAGGGTCTAGAAACTCCCATTCACTTCAGTGTGTTCTGGTGGAATGCAAGACTGGGCCTATAATGTATTAGATTTGTGTTATGACATGAAAGGGTTGTAGACTATAAGTCTGTCCAGCAGCTGACTCTTATTAAATAGCTGCAATATTTTAATTTAGGAGTAGTTCCAAAAAACCTTAAAATAGATGTTTTTAAACATACATATGTACATTTCAATTTTGGTTGAATACTCTACCATAAGATTTCTTTCCTGATTGTTTTACAATCTCACCTAGTATTTACAGGATAGATTTCCAAAGGTGAGGTGAATACAATTTACATCACTTATTGCCTGTTCCTAAAGTGCTGTGCTCCAGAAAGTCCCACTAAAATCAAACTGACACCACTCAGGATTAGGCATTTAGTGACATATGAATAGTTTTATTGACATGACAGCTAGGTGCTAGTTACAAAGATATCGAGGGAGACCATGTTAACTTATACCTCTAAGTGTGAAAATGAGGAACAATAAATGAGAACAGTGTTTCTCTTCAAATGGGTGGGAGGATATAAAAATATGTTACAAGTTGTGAATTTGGTTTGGCTGTGAACTGAATTGCAACACCTTCATTTTGGAGGCAGGGGGGAAGGAGGGAGAAATCCTACTTTTGATTATAGACCATCACATTCACTGCTCAAGAATGAAGAGTGAAGTTAATTGAACGTTTTGCTTGTCGGGGATGAACTAACACTTCACCATTTGTGATTTTATATGGCTATTCCAGACACTCAAACCTCCCAGATGTTGATGTGGAGTGACTTTGTAATTAAAAAAAAAGAAAAAATTACTGTGAAAAGTTGAATTTCTTTCCATACCGTGTATGTCTATATTAGTGCCATGTTTGTGGCTAAAATTATAGCTAAAGCTGTGCTAGCAATTCAGTAAGAGTTGTTTTTCTCTTTTTAACATCCTCAACACAACACCCGCCCACCTCCCACACACACACTTCAAATTTTAATAGCGCAAAGTTCCTTTCTTATCCATTTATGGGATTGGTGAACTCTCTTGGCAAATCTCTTTGAAATGAATAGAATCTCTGTTTGCTTTGAAGATAAACTGCATCTGTAACCAGTAAATGCCTTTTATGTCACTGACCAACTCAGTAAAGCTGCTGGGTTACTTGTTTCATAAGGATAAGAGTTTCTAATCTGGGGTGCCAACTCAGCTCCTGTGTGGGAAACCAGATGAATTCACAGTTTGTTTGTTATTTCAGCAAACCCAATGAATGCCATCATGAAAAATCCTGCCTGTGTCCAGGTTTTTTAGATTCTGGTCTCACAGATAAGTGACTGTGATGCTTATAAATATAACTGTTCTAAAACAACACCTTTGTACTGGATTTCATCATCCTCATCTACGTGATAACCCAGCAATTTTTGTGTCTCTCCCATGTTCCACCTCTCAGTAACTAATATCTCAGCTGAATTCACACCCTGGCAAATCCACTTTAAGCTTCATCTGTGCTAGAAAACAATGTTCCTTTATTTTAAAAGTATTAAATGGTTTGGGTTCTAGTACAATCTTGACCCCAGTGTTCAGGGAATAATTTGCTCAATATGATTCTGAAAATCATTCTTAAGACTGTTTCTTCTTACCCTTGAATGTTTTTAAAAATAATTTATACTAAATTAGGCCCTGTCTATGCTGGGGTCCAAACTGTGTTGCTGAACCATTTCTATATTTAGGTTTTAAAAGCAGAATTCTCACTTTTTTGATAGCATTGACAGGACTTTAATGTTCTATTATTTGTTAAGTCTCCTGTGCTTCTTAACAGGCTTTTTATTATTCCAGATCTGTTTACCTGACTGTTAAACCACTTTGTATTGATTCTTTTTGCTTAATTAGTTGTCAGCAGATTTTGCAGCCAGGCAAAATTTGTTTTTTGTTAGAAAAGGAAATTAACTTGTTAGGATTAAGTTGGATGGACAGTGTTTTCTGTTGGAGTGAGTCCCTTAAATTCCTTATCCTTTACAGATTCATAATCTTGGCTTTAGTTCAAAAGTAAAATCTGATTTCTGCAAATATTTGACAGCTAGCTTTGGGCATGTAGAGTAATAGGAGACTTTTCAGTTTCTGGATGTTTCGGAATACAGATGACAACTGATATGTTTTTCTCCCCCGAACTGAAAGTGTGATGTTTGATTTGCAGTTATGACAGAGCTGTGTCTGTGGAAGAAGGCCCCTCAGCTCATCCATTTGATTAAAAATAGTGTTTTTCTTTCCAACAGTAACACCCTGAGGGGGGAAAGTGTGCATATTGTCAAGTTCTAGATCCTGATCCTGCTGCTGGATCCATGTGGGCAGACTTTTTCCCTGTTTGGAACCCCATTAGGGATTCATGTAGACTTGAGCCCTGTGCTTATGCATAGCCCACTGGTTTCAGTGGTGCTCAGGCTGGGTGACACAGTGGTTTTGTAGGCTCAGGGCTGTGGTCTGCGATGTATCCGTATTTATGCATATGTACAAGTAGCTAAAGAACATGAGCCATTGGAAGTGAGCTTTGTAGTAAATATTACTTCAGATTGCTGTGTGTTTCTTTGACATTTTCACATCTTTTAAAACCTCTCTTCTTTTTCAGGCCTCCAGTAGTGCAGGGAACCTGGGAGTGCTTATTCCTGTTATTGCTGTGGTGAGTGTTGATAGACGGGGCATTTGTGAGCTGAATGATGATTTCCCCAAAAGCTCAAGTATCTGTGCGGGGGCGGGGAGGGGAGGGGCAGCAGATGGGACTGATAAGTAGCCATGAAAGACAAATACATGTTATAACTTCTTACTTGCTAGAAGTTTAAAAACAAATGGGCATTTGTTTGATGATGACATCTCTCTTAAAGCAGCTAATCTTTTGTTATTCAGCGAGAGTGTCTATTGTTAGTCATGAGTTCAAGAGATTCGTGATCCATATAATACCAGAGGGGATATTATACTGACTAATATTTGGCAGCCAATGTATTAAGAGATATGTAACTGGAAAACAACAGCGCCTGGGGAGAGGACTGAAAAACAAAAGTTTAAAAAAAAAAAAAAAGTTAAAAATAAATTTCAGAAGGCAGCATAACAGAGAGTCTGTAAAGCAGATTAATTATAATAAAGGAGACAGGAAAGACTCCATATCTTTCGTGGATATTAATTAGCTTTCGTGATATACGCATTTTGTGAAATGTTCACGTGTGCTGAGGTTTGAAGACCATTCTAAACAAAAGTAGCGCAAAATAGGAGTGTGTGTGTGTATCTACAGTTTGCCCTCTTAGACTGAGAGGATTTTCCGAGCCAGAACAACTTCTAAACCTAGTCCAACAAGTAGTCCAGCCAAAGACTGAATTGATTCATGGCGTTTCTAGGTGAGCAGCTGCAAATTTAATAGTCTAGGCTGGGATTGAAAAGCAGTGGGAGGAGTTGCGTGCCTAACTCAGTTAGGCCGTTTTGAAATCTGAGCCTTAATATGCTAATGGCCAGATTCATGGGAGTACCAGAAATGACTGTGACTGCCTTCCCCTCTCCTGTTGTTGAATTCTCTGGGTTCAGAAAGATTATTTTATACAGCTAGTGAGAAAAAAGGAGATCGTGTCAAATATTTGGAGACCGATGCTGCCACGACTAGTTGTTGCAGCTCTAACACATTAGGACACATTTTGTTATTGTCCTGGCTTTAGAGTTGCCAACTTTCTAATCACACAAAACCGAAAACCCTTGCCCCACCCGTCGTTCCATGAGGCCCTTCCCCTGCCCACCCCCTCTCTGAGGCCCCACCCCCTGCTCTCTCCGTCGCTCACTCTCTCCCATCCTCACTCATTTTCACTGGGCTGGGACAGGGGGTTGGGGTGCAGGGTGGGTGAGGGCTCCGGTTGGGGGTGTGGGCTCTGGGGTTGGGGGGCGGGTGGTTTCAGGCTCCGGGAGGGAGTTTGTGTGCCGGAGGGGACTCTAGGCTGGGGCCGGGGGTTCGGGTGCAGGAGGGGTTCAGGGTGTGGGGTCCTGGTGGCGTTTACCATGGCTCAAAGGAAACAGCCATGAGGTCCCTGCAGCCGCTAAGCACATGGGCAGTCAGAGAGACTCCACGCACTGCCTTCGTGCCCGCAGGCACTGCCCCTCAGCTCCCACCGTCGTGGTTCCTGGCAAACGGGAGCTGCGGAGCCGACACGGTCCCTTTTCGACCAGGCGTCTGGCAACCCTACCCGGCTTTACAAACTTCTTGGCTCAGATCTCAAAAAAATAAGAACGTAAAATTAGGCTTCTAAATCTGTCTTTCAGCACCTGCCTGACTTTCAAAAGTGCTGAGCACCCAACATCAGCTCCCACTGAATTCATCCATGATTATAAAGGCTAGATCCAGAGGTTACTGGAACATTTACATAAATATCTTGGGCCCCTACTAATATAGAAGCTATTGCTACAAAAGGTAGCTTGCTCAAAAATAGCAACTTTTAAATGGACTAATTGTAGTCCTAATTGAGGCCTGTAGTCCAGTGGTGACTGGTGTGTTGCTTTGCCCTTTCAGGTCCTGCTCCATCTCCTGTTGAAATCAATGGGAATTTTGGCATTGACTTCAAAGGGAGTAAGATCAGGCCTTTAAAAATGATCTCTTTCATTTGTGACATACTGCAAGGGGCTGTTTTCTGTTTCACATGTTGGTTGACAAAATGCATTTGATTTGAATACTTGATGTATACTGCATTTTTCTTAACCAATGTGACCTTTACATGGAGTAAAATAAACAGTGTCAGAAGCTGTAGCAAGAGTTAATGGTTACATTATGGGTGCAGAAGCAAATATTTGATTGTCTTGCACAATGCATAAAGATCATGAGTTCTGAGCTGCAGCTACATTTGCTTTTCTGTTTGTCCTCTTTCCCTGGTTACAGGAATTGGTCTTGGCCTCAAAAATAATTTTTAGAACTTTGTTTCCAGCTAATGTAGGCTTTGATAAACTCATTCTTGATTGCCAAAGGTTTCTTTCAGCTTCTTGATTTGATTATTTTCTTTGTGTGTTGTGAAGAATAAGATAACCTTCCCATACTTGCATTTATTCTTTAATGTTTTCTTTGGCAAAGCTTTTTAACACTGAAAAAGTACGTGTGCGCAAAAAAGTTTTGAACAAGGACTGTATATGAAGTAGGAATATTGAAAAGGGAAAGGCTTTATTGAGTTGAATAAGTTTTTTGATATCAGCTCTTCACCATGCTATTTCCTATACAATAGGTATTTTTCATTTACTTGAATGTTTAAACAGCTTCATTTATGGTTGGGCACAAAATTCAAAATGACACATGCTGTATAAAAGCAAAACAGGATCAACTACAAATTGCATTTTAAAGACTTCATTAAAGACTTGTAAATCCATCAAAGTACTATTGTTTGTTTGTTTTTTCTTATGCTACCAGAGAAAATATGCAAAGGAAAGTTTAATATTGAAAACATTTAGATTTTGTCTAATATTAGATATTCCCAATAATACAGTAAACTTGTGAGACTACAATATGAATTCTTGAAAAGGGAAGTTTTGAAATGTGAATACATGTGGTGTTAGTACTTATTTGACGATTGGTAGAAAAAGTGTAAATTTGTTCCTTCTGTCAAATGGTAGCATTTTAGAATGGAAGTATGTTGCATCTACGTGGATGATGAGAATAATAAGACAGTGTTTCTGTTCCTACTATAAAGTCTGAAAAAGTTACCAGTAGTTTATTATTTTTTATCAAGTTTTTCCCCACTAAATTTCATTAGATTGAGCCTGAGGTGAGCTTTAGTGCCCCTATTTTCTGCCTAAATGCTTTGTTGATATAAATGTTTTTCTGTAAAGAAATGGAGAAAATGTGACAGAAAATGTAGCTTTGGGTATTTGAGGATATGGTGTGGGGGAGAGCATTTACCTGTCTACTTCATTTATATAAAATGCCTTTTTGTATATAAGCTGTGTTATGGATCTTATGCTCCCCACAGATGTGGGTCTATACCTGATAGCTAAATTTGGTGACAGTTTACAGTGGTATAAATTACCCATTTGGACTGACTCTGATTTCACACTACTGGAAATCAGGAGTAACTGTTGAAATCATTGGTGTTATGCCAACGTAGAACTGGTATGAAATCAAAACCAGACCTAATGGTATCTTACTTTTCCTAAGTGGTTTTTCCTACAATCCCTCTTTTCTGCCTCTGGTTTGTAAATTTCATGTTTTATAAACCTGTTGAATGTGAAATCAGTACAAGTTTCTCTACTTCATGATTTATACCTCTATTTAGATTGCTGCTGGATTTGGCTGAGACTTCCCTGGGATCTATGAATTGTGCCAGTTTCCCCTAGGATGAATTTGGCCTATGAGGTTGATCAGAGGGCAGAATCAGGCTCTGAGGGCAAGATTTTCAAAAATGGGCACCTAAAGTTAGGTCCCTAATTCTATATTTAGGTACCTGGAAAGATAACCTCAGAACTGCAACGTGTTCAGCGCTTCCTGAGGTCTGCCTGTTTGTAGGTGTCTAAATACAGATTTAAGAAATTAACTTTAGACATCCACTTTTAAAAATCCTGGTCTAATGTTTTATTTGCTGGTTAAGTTCAATAGATTGAATACAACACCATGTAAGTCATTTAATGAGATTTTTAATACAGATATATCAGTGCCTGGCATTAATCTTTATAAATTGCAGTCAAATCATCTACTGCTGTGAGTCCATTCATATATATATATATACACTGATATATATCCACATGAATGGTCTCTCATATATTGCATTTTCCACTGATAAATGGTGAGTCGTGTAATGACAGTAACCTCTGACTAATGTGATAAGTAAAATCTTCCTTTCAAAAATTGCTATACTAAAATGTAATCCTACAACCTGGATATGAGAGCACTCCTCTGTTTTTTAAAACTTGCTGGGGTTGGCGACTCTGCCCAGGAATAGTAGGCAGCTGGTACGATGCTCGTAGATGAGAAACAGAAAGGGGCGGTCAACAACAAAGCGAATCTGAGTGGAAAGGGGCATGAACCCTACTGTGGTCACAGCTGCAGCCTCTGTGCCTTCCTCGTTCACAGTAATTGTGCCTTGGTGATTGAACTGTAAAAAAGAAAAAAAGGGACAGAAAATGCAGAATCCCTTTGGTTAGACTTTGAAGTCTTAGTATTTTGTCTTAGGTGAATTGCACTAGAATTAATTTGCTGAAAGCATGGGGAACTTTAATTACAACATCACATCTTTTGTATCCTGCACGTGGCTTTCTTGTGTTTTCACTGGTAGCTCCTATATGGCATCAGGCCTCTGGCTTTGGCGAATCCCTTTCCTGACTGATTATGACCTGACCCCTCCCAGAAATGTATTGTCTACCACCAGTGGTTCTCAACCAAGGGTACGTTTACCCCTGGGGGTACACACAGGTTTTCCAGGGGGTACATCAACTCATCTAGATATTTGTCTAGTTTACTGCAGCCTGCGTAAAAAGCGCTATCGAAGTCAGTACAAACTAAAATTTTGCACAGACAATGACTTGTTTATACTGCACTATATACTATACACTGAAATGTAAGTACAATATTTATATTCCAATTGATTTTATAATTATATGGTAAAAATGAGAACGTAAGCATTTTTTCAGTAATAGTGTGCTGTGGTACTTGTATTTTTGTAAGCACGTAGTTTAAGTGAGCTGAAACTTGGGGGTACGCAAGACAAATCAGACTCCTGAAAGGGGTACAATAGTCTGGAAAGATTGAGAGCCACTGGTCTACCACTATGTATGGAAAAAAACAGACTCCCTGTGTTCCAGGAGAGGCAGGTATATTGTGTTATTTGCTTAGCTAAGCTGTGAATTATTGTCCTTTGTTGCCACCCTTCAGATGACAGGAAATAATAAGTAGAAGAATGAGTGTAGAAGGGGAAAAAATTACCATATCAATGATGACTTTCTCATCTGATATTCCAGAATAGTCGCCATTGTTGTCAAACAGTGTTTCTATTCCCATGGATTTCAGATAATCCGTCAGGTCATAGCTCTTCTCCAGCTTAAATTTAGGTAGAACTACCTCTCTTGTTCTAGTTAGAAACAGAAATATTAAAGGTCTTAGAGAAATATACATCACATCCCTTAACTATGCATATCAGTTCCATTCTTATCAAGCAGGCATGACACTGACATATACAGGAGTCCTGCTCTATGTTCTCCCAGGCTTAACTTACTAGAAGGTAGGGCATTGTCTGTCTAAGCAGTTTTTCTAAATCTAAGGTCAAAAAAAAAAAAACAAACCCAAAACCCTATTAATGTATTACATGCTTATAATGCTTAAAAGACTTATCAGTTGTATTTCTACAGTACATAGTTCATGTTGAGATGACATAGGTATTATAAGCATATGCATCTATCTGTTATGGAACTCCCTGGCACAATAGGTTAGAGTTTTACCAAGTACATACAACAGAGGTAATTTAAAAAAAAGAGAGAGAGAGAGTTCATTGTTTGTTCATAGATTATAAGGCCAGAAGGAACCATTATGATCATCTAGTCTGACCTCCCACATAACACAGAACATAGAGTTTTGCCAAGTTATTCCTGCATCAAGTCCATAACTTCTGGCTGAGCTAGATTAGTGGTTCTCAAACTGTGGATCAGGACCCCAAAGTCGGGGGAGTGGCTTTGACTTGCTGGGGCCCAGGGCCGAAGCCAAAGCCTGAGGGCAGCGGGGCTTGGACTTTGCCCCCCTTGCTTGAAGCGGTGAGGCTCTGACAGGCTCAGGCTTCAGTCCCTCTTCTTGAGGTTGTAGTAATTTTTGTTGTCAGAAGAGGGCCATGGTGCAATGAAGTTTGATAACCCCTGAGCTCGACTGTATCTTCTAGAAAGACATCCAGTCTTGCTTTAAAGACTTCAAGTGATGTAGAATCCACCGCATCTCTAGGTAGGTTGTTCTAATGGTTAATTACCCTCACTGTGGAAAAAAAATGTGCCCCTCTTTTCTATTCTGAACTTGTCCAGTTTCAGCTCTCCACCATTGGATCTCATTTATGCCTTTGTCCACTAGATTGAAGAGCCCTCTGCGATCAGAAATCTCTCCATGTAGGTAGCTATAGACTGCAGTGAGATCACTTCTTAACCTTCTCTTTAAGCTAAATAGATTGAGTTTCTTTAGTCTCTGAATGTAGGGCAGGTCATTCTTGTGTCCCTTCTGAACCCTTTCCATTTTGTCAACATCTTTATGAAGTGTCAACATCAAAAATGGACACGCTGTTCCAGTAATGGTCTCCCTAATGCTTTATATAGTGGTAACACACTGTACAAGCTCTACTCTACATCCCCCTGCTTATGCATCGAGGTATCACACTTGCTTTCTTACCCACCACAAAGCATTATGAGTTTGTTCATTTGGTTATCTGTCATGACTCCGAAGTCCTTTTCTAGGTCATTGCTTTCTAAAATACAGTCGTCGTCCCCCTTCCTATAACTATGACCTACATTGTTGGTTGCTAGATGTATAACCTTGCATTTAACTATATTAAAATGCATATTGTTCAAGTGAACCCAGCTTAGCATGTGATCCAGATTATTCTGTAGAATACTCTTGTCGGTATTATTTATCCCACACCAATTCTTATGTCGTTTGTAATCTCTACCACCTACTATTTTTGTTTTCATCTGGATCATTGATAAAGAGATTGAATAGCTTTGGGTCAAGAACAGATCCTTATTGGATCCCACTGGGAATTCTCCCACTGGATGATTTTTCTCCTTTACAATTATTCTTTGAGATCTATCTATTTAATATAGACAACACTGATTTTTGTATAATGCTAAGTTTTTAAAATCAGAATGTAGTTCAGTACTAAGTTAAATATCTTCCAAAAGTCTATTATGTCACTGTTTACTTTTATCAATTTAAACGTCAAGAAACTATATCAAGCTTGTTTGACAAGACCTATTTTACCTGTTTGTCATGCTCTTTTGCCATCTCTCCACCACCTGAGGGGTCAGTTGCTTCTCCAGTGCTTTCATGCCAGATAGTTTGTTTGGAAGCACAATCAGCATGCTGATGTTCCCCACATATGGCAGCTGGAGCACACCACAGTCTAGCTCATGGTCTGCAGCAGCCAGGAAGTTTCCTTTGGTCTGCATCATAGGAACCTTTATTGTTTCTCTCTCATTCAGTCGGAAGGTTCGTTTGTTTGTCATTTCCACTGGAAACTTGTTTTCCCAAGTTCCTGTTAATATAGCAGAAAACCTCATCCTTATTTCTATATATAATTGTAGTTTGTAAATGAAAGATGTTAAAATATAATTTTAGTGATGAAGGCTTATTTGCAGATATCATTGCAAAATGTAGCCTGGCTGATCATTTTAAGTTGTGGGTGGAATAAGAGGGAATTTGTTGTGGCAACTTAGAAGTTAAAGTTTTTAAAAAATGAACATGGAAAAATGTAAGCACATGATTTGCAAGTGTGTGTAGATGCCCGATTAGATGTTTGTCTGACTTCGCTGTACACATTTAAAGAAGTTCAAATGCACATGCTGGTCTCAAAAAAATCACTCTAAAATATAAAGTGGAAATCATGTCAAAGATATTGGGGAGAAAATTTAATTCTCTGATTACGAGCTTTAAAAGCAGATTGAGCTTTAAAAGATCTGATGCTGATGTTTGCAGATCAGTGTAATTCTGCTCAAAATTAGAATTCATCTTATAATATACTGTCTCATCAACATAACTAAATACAGCTAAATTTTAATTTCCATGTGAAACAAAACATTTACATTTTGCATATCAAAGTTTTGACTTCATTAAACTGAGAACTTTTAAACAAATATGCTACTGCCCGGACCGTCACTGGGGTTAGACTACCCAGTTCTGTGAGGTGCTGCTCACTCTTGACTCCAGTGAAGCTGAGGAAGTTCAGCACCTGGCAGGATCAGACCCGAAGGACCTGATCCAACTCCCGTTAAAGTCAGAGGAAGTCTTCCTATCGAGTTCCAGGGGATTTGGATCAGGGTTGGTGAAGACACTCTGAGGGTCCCAAGTGTGCATGAATAGTCAGTGAAGGTATGATATTAAAAGAATATAGTTGACGATCTGCCTTTTTAATGTAATGTTGTATTCATAATGGCGGCTCTGGAAGGAGTTCGTCTTGTTTCTTTGTAGATGGACAGGCACAGTTAGAATTTTATATATTACATTTATTTTGGCTATTGGTATCTCCTTTTAAAATCAGGGGCATTAGATGTAAGTGAGCAAATAAGTGTAGAGCACAACAGTAAGTGCATGGAGGAGCTAATACTGTAGAACCTTTAATAACCTTGTAATGGTGTGCAGTGTTAGGAAGTTGGTACCTTAATTTCGCTGCTGAAATTCCACCCACTAAACACATTTTCTATAACATGCATCCCATTTGATAAAGGAAGTCTGACTGTCACCTTTGATCTTCACCTAGAAAGGCTTGGATAAGTCTGCCATTGTGATTGCTTTTGGATGGCTAGTAATGTGGAGGGGATCAGATGCCTCACCTTTCATCCCAAAGTGTGTAATCATGTTGCCAGAGAGAACCTGGGGCTGTTTGCGTAATTTTTATCAGCAGAGTAATAATGCATTGTGCAACAGGCGTCATTAGTTAAGTTTTGTGTTCTAATATTTATACTAAAACTTTTCTGTAGCTCCTCCCCATCTATGGGTTTGTACTAGAGTTGTAGAATGTCTAACATTTTGGACTATTTTAAGACAACAAAAATTGTATGAGAGAAGCCACATTACAGTTCAGTTTTATTTTTAAAAGCCCTTCAGGTGGATGGGTCTCAAAGGTGAAGAAACGGGAAGTATTGGGCCAAGTAGTAGTTAGATTTAAAATTGAAAAAAAACAAACTCACTCCCCTTTTGGGAGGACAAGATTATTTTTTAAAGGACAGGGGGATGTCAAAGGGAAGCAGTGTGCTAATGCTAGGACTCATTCTAGGAAAGGCATGATAGCTTGCTGACCTAATACAGGGTGGTGGATTCACTGAAGGGCCGGGGTGTGAATGCATGAACTTCAGGATGGGGCTTAAGAAAGAAGCCCCAGACTTGTTACACCTTTCAAAGGGTTTAAAAACCAGCTGTGTAGCAACTTAGTCAGTTTGCCGCTATAGAGGCGCCCACTGTAAAGAGGGTAGGGTGGGTGTGATGAGTCCTGCCTGTCCCCACTGACTCCTTGCCCCATTCCTGTCTTTCCCCACTGGCCGTTTGCCCCAGTCTCTTCCTCCATTCCCCCCACCCCTTCCCAGTCTCTCCCCCCAGGTTCTTCATGCTAGTCTCTTCCCTCTCTGCCCCTCCCCTGCACCAGTCCCAGTATTTTTAACATGGCCAAAACCATCATATTTCCTCTTAATTTTCTTCCTGAGACAGCTGAACCATTTTTGCTGAAATTCCCTTCCCCCAAAGTAGCCTGCATCAGATACCCAACATTGAAAAGTTGCCCAACTTTCTTTGTTTGGGCTGAAAGTTAAGAAACTGAAAACCATTTCTAATGTGAGGTTTCTGGCAGTTTAACTCCAGGCAGCACTGCCAGCTCTACCCATAATTAAAAACCGTACAAGAGACCACCTTACAAAACCCCTACCCCCCAGTTCACCCAAAGTATCCCAACCATAATGAATGCTGTTCTGCTCTACCTTTTATTAGAAGACCACTTTTGTTAAGCTTGTAACTTTTGTCAGGCCCTTGAGTAGACCTTGGGTACAGATCACACTCTGCATACATTAAGCTCAGAGTCTTTGACCCTGGCTGATTCTCTGGATTCTGAATACTTTAAAATTCTTTATAACTGTGTGGGACTGAATTCAACCCACTTGTATCTCCCTTGAAGTCAGTGGAGTTGCACCTGCTTACAGTAGGACTGAATATGACCGTTAAAACACACACTGCAGTGATTCTTCCTGCGAGAATAGTTTTGCATAGAGTCCCTCAGCTATGACTGTTTTTCCTGAGGTGATGGATACAAACCATATATTGCCTCCTTGTATTATATTTGGATTGTAAGCTCCTTGGGGCAGGGACCGTCTTTTTGTTCTGTGTCTGTAGAGTGCCTGACACAGTGAGGTCATGGTCCATTGTAGTAGTGGTAATTAATTAATTCATACAAATTCTTAATACCCAGTAGGACTATGAAATAAAAACAATTATTGTGGCCTAAGCTGTAGTCTAGGTTTTTGATTCATTCTTGGCTCCTCAGATTGGTGTGCTGCAAAACATAAATGAAATTAACCCATTGCTGAAAACTGAAATAATTTTTTTACCTTTAAAGTAAATACAGTTGAGAATCATCATCATCGTTGTCGGGTTGATGTTCACCAGAGCTTCTTTTATTAACCCTTTGGTCCGTTTCAGGATGCGCTCATTGGTTTTAGTGATGAAAGCAGGGTCTGAGAAGTCAGATGATTGGGCCTCAGCAAAGTAGTAATTTTTCGTGTTGTTTCTGAAATCGTCCATAATGGAAAATTGCTTCCGAATATAAAGATCATTGACTGACCGCAGTGTGTAACCAAAATTGCGTCTGAAGAGCCGGTGAGTTAGTTTACGAAAGAGGTTGTGAATTGTCATAATCTCATACTTGGAGCTCGCGTTAATGAAATCTCTGAAGCCTAGAACAGACAGTACCTCCTGGTGTGTTTGTCCCTTCAGCCCTAATGAAATCATAGCCATTGCAGTGGAAATACCAACAGGAGCCATCAGAATGTTATCTGAAGAATTGGCTCTGTCCTTCAGACTCCGATAAAGGTTGAAGCCAAAGTTTGCATTGAGGATATTAAGACGCTGGATTCTGGTTTTACCGTGGAATAGCTCAAGAATATTTCCTTGCTGAATTTCAGAAACTGGATACGGATACGGAGAAGCATCAATTATGTCACCATAATCATAATCACCAAATATCTTTTCCCAATCTAGATAGTCTTCCTCCTCTTCTTCCTCAGCAATCAAGTCATTGGTTATAGTGTTTTCCTTATGGAACTCTGGTGGAAAATTAGGCATATCGTGGGTTTCATTTTCACGGGGATTTATAGTTCCAAAGTGCTTATTAAAGTCTTTGATCCCACAAAACGCAGATGTTATGATGAGAGAGAGAACAAACAAACGAAACAGGAGCTTCATTGTGACAGGTCAGAAGCTGGAAGACAATATATCATAGTGAGAAACTGTATAGTATCTGAGCTTTAAGAGGTTACCCTTTTCTTCAGTAGGTTGTTTAAATTAATGTTGAGTCCTACATTGGATAGTTGGCTGGCTCCTGCAAAGATTTTTTTGGTGTGTGTAGCAAAGTTGAGACTCACCGCTGTGGCGCCTCCTGCTGGTCATCTTGAGAATTAGCTCTCCAGCATACAGCGCGCCTCCTCCTGGCCGATGTCTCGCCTGCTGCTGGCCCCGTGTCCCTCCCGGACCCCGGTGCCTGTTGTTGTCTCGGGGTTCTGCCCCAGTAGTACCCCTTTGCTCTGGGTCTCCCCTCCCAGAAGAACCCCCAACCCTCTAAACCCACCTTGCCTCAGTGGCTACTGCCAGTCATCATCTAGCCCCCGCTCTCTGGGGCAGACTGTAGTCTGTCATGGGCACTTATCATTGACAAGGGGGTAGGACCTGCTGCCTTTTCCTATCCCTGGTCTGTATCTCTGCAGCCCCAGTACCTTTAATAGGCCTACAACAAGGCCTGCAGCCTGGGGGTTTACCGGGCTGGAGCTCCCTTTGCCTTTCCCCAGCACTGCTCCACTTCTGGTACCTTGCTCCCAGGTCCTTCCCACTCCCTGGCTAGAGTGAGACTCCTTCAGCTCCTGGCCCTCAGCCCTCTTATAAGGGTCAGCTGGGCCCCAACTGAGCTGGCCACAGCTGTGGCTGCTTCCCCAATCAGCCTAGCTTGGCTGCTTTTACCCCTGTTTCCCAGGAGTGGGGCAGCCACTCCGCTACAGTATGTGATAGCCTTTCCATTTTAGTGGTGCCTAGTATAATTAATTCTTGCTCATGTAATATCTCAAGCCTGGACCTGTCCTGGTCTGAGACCTTCAAGTTCATTAAACAGCAGTTGATTTCTGTCTATGGAGAAAGTGTCATTGCTTTCCAGCTTGTTTTACACACAGTTAGCCCAGGTCTCTACTAAAATGCCCAGGTCTCTTGTATATTATAAAGCTTTAAGCTGTAAGAGTATGTGTACTTAAAAAAATTTAAAAAGCTGAAGTCTGATAGACAATAGCTTCCAAATGTTTGAATTTAGTAGGAAATCATTAGTTTAGAGCACATCAGAGAGATGCAAAGAAAACATGACAAATGTTTTATATTTGTAAAACATACTTTAGACATAAACCAAATGGGATTTTTATGGGCAGTTTCTTTGAAAGGATGGAATTGAATGAGGATGGAATAAAGGAGATCTATGGACATAGCACAGTCCCTCAAACATACGCATTTGTTTAACTTTATTTACTGAGATTAGTGTCATTGGGACATGCATGTGACTTTGCCAGAGCAGGGCCATATTTAGGTGCACGGTTCCGTAATTGTACTGGCTTTTCTGTTCCAGTCAGCTTCATCATTTACCCTTTTTTTGCCTAGATTTTTGAGGGAATTGTTTGGTTTTAATTTTTGGTTTTCTGGGCATTGTACCTATTATTATTTATTTGATTTATGTGTAGGATTATACAATGTATGATACTCCTTTTCCAAAGGTGGGATCACTATATAATTAAAACTAGAGCAGCAATAGCTTTTGTAATTATTAGAAATGCCAATGATTTTCTTAGAAGAAAGGGTTTAGGATCAAATTAAAATGAAAGTAGCCTCGGTTATTTCCTCAGGGAAGGTGCTTTGGTGGAATCTGTTTTTCTTATGGAAGATTGTTCCTCAGTTACATGCACGCAACTCTTGTTGATCCCACTGAGTAGCATGAATGTCTCAGAGGGTAGAATTTGGCCTTATGGCTTTAAAATCAAGAGCTGCGCTTATATACATATTGTGTGAAGAGACTAGAAACCTGGCTTGCCAAGATGCCGGGTACCCACAGCTCCCAGAAACAGTCCCTAGATATTTAAGCACATGATCATATTGATTGTCTTGGTTAGTGACCTAAAATACATGCAAAAGCTGTAATTCACTGCTGTGATATCAACTAAGGATGGAATGCAAGGATTTGATAATATGCTATTCTATGACAGAAAGGGGTGAAAGCAGTTTGAAAGTCAAACTCAGGATTTCTAAACCAGTATCCCATGGCTACACAAATTAACTCAGATTTTGTTAGAATTAATTATTTTTCTTGTTCCAGATAGGATTTATTTTGTTAAAGGTAAATGTTTAGAACTTGCAATGTAGGATAGTACCATTGAACGCAATTATATCAAAGACCCTTATTTAAAACAGACAAAATGTTAAAAAACAAAACAAAGAGTGGGGGGAAAAACCCTTGGAAGAGGTTTTGAAAGAAGAGAATGTAAAGCTGTTCTTAAACAATGAAATAGAGAACTAAGAGGGAGGTGGAAAGAGAACTATTTAAACATTTTTGTAGCATCCAGGTAATATCAGTCTCTCCTTTTCCCGTCTGTTGATGTACATAAAGAATGAAAATGAATTATTGTCACATTGGGAACCTTATAACCATTTGAGATGAATATTCTAGATTGAAACCGAACATTGTTTAATCCTGAAGGACTTGTAACAGAACAGTACTAAAACCTGTGCTATAGAGTGAGTGAAGTACTGTAGTCTTAATAGCTCACTCTTTTTATTATTATTATTATTTTTAAAGTGACTGATGGCTACATTTTTTGTTCCATACTGTTAGAGGTTAAGGTACTTCTCTGGAAAACCACTTCTGTGCAATAATCACTAACAAAAGACAATGCTGTCTGTGGTTCCTAGTTTTATATTCTCACCTTTTCCATAGACTAATGTATTGTTTACCCTCATTTTATTGTGGGCAAAGCATTTCCCCCGCTATTGGAATATATTTTTCTTTAAGATTTTAAATCCAGTTCAAACGATAGTAATGTTCCTTACCTCCAAGCCACTGTGAAGAGAGGGATACGTTGAATAGCTAGAATAAGGCGAATTGCTGGGTTTAAATCTGAACTTTGATGCTAGTAAATTGTATGGCTCCCAAAGTAAACAGGCTCTAAATCAAACACTGCTAAATTTGCCTTGTCAGCCAAAACCCCTTTACTTGCTTAGTAGTCTCTGCCAAGTGATTTGTTGCTTCTTCCATGGATCTTTTGTTGAGGTTTTTATGGTTTTGTGGAGTGCTTACTTGCTTTTGCTCTGTCTGTGGGCTTGCAGGATGTGAAAGATTTTCTTCAAAAATTGTGTGTAAGAATGTGTATACTTTTGGATGATGTAGCTAGCTCTCTTTCTGTAGCTGTGCACTGTATATATACATATGACACATACAAAACAAAGTTAAAATAACATTATTAAGGTTTCAATGTCAGTCACTCGAAAGTGACTGCTGTTTATTACACTGGTCATAATTGTTTCACAGTGACTTTCTTCTCTCTCCATCTATTAGTTGTGTCTACCTGTTGTCTTGTCTCTTCTTAGATTGTAAGTTCCTTGAGGCAGGGACCATCTTTTTGGGACTGTGGGAGTGTGTGTGGATGTGTGTAGTGCTTGATCCCTGATTGGGTTCTCTAGGTACTACTACAAAACAAATAATAAACAATTATAGTAATACTTTGATAGAGGACTAGAAATTGCTGCTTGTTGGAGTTCATCAGCAATAAAGTAAGTTGAACAGCATTGTCCGCACCTTACAAGTTGCAGGAGGTGGTGATCAGAATCTGCATTTAATCCTTAGGCCACACGTTCTGCAACTCTAAATGATCTTTTCTGTTATAGTGAGTCTATAGCTCTACAGTATTTTATCTGTAGCAGAAAGTGAGATGCTGTTAAATCAGCTTTGAAAATTAGTATTGCCAAGGCAGTGTAACACAATCAAATGGTTATTCTTCCAATATCAGTCATTTTAACAGTAACTACATTATTATTGATATATTGAAACAGATGGAGAAACTAAATTCTGAAATGCTAGAACAACATCAGAATATGAGGCTGTATTGACTGACTCTTAACAAGTGATTAAATTATTGAAATCCCCTAATTATTTTTTCCTTTTCACATTAGCTCACCAGACGTTTACCACCCATCAAGGAGGCCAAACCCAGGTTACAGAAGCTCTTCCGTGATTTTTGGCTGTATTCGGTGCTTATGGGATTTGCTGTGGAGGGATCAGGTAGTATACTGTCCAGTGGGAAAAGATGCATTGATGGTAGACCTAGGTTTATATCGTGTGTAAGTGCAAATCAGCTGTTTAGCACAGACTATAGAGATCTAGAAGGACTAGGGGTAACTGGGAACGGACCACAAGGCAGGTGTCTTACCAGGCACTCCTCTGATGACAGATTGCATTGTGTCCAAAGTGCCCTACTTTGCCGTGGACTAGACTACAGAAGCGTACAATTTATTATTGTTTACATCCTCAGTTCACAAGTGGCACGGGCTAGCTGGACTGTGCATGAAAATATAAGTGTGTGATGGCTCTGATCTAGCATGGGAGGGTCAGGGATGACACACAGGCAAAGTAGAAACTGCTTATACGTTGAGAGGTTTCACCTGCAGCCATCTGAACAGGTTTATTACATGTTTGGAAAGTGGGCCATTAGTTTGAATGTATATACCTGAATGTGTGAAAAGATGGTTTAAAGAGGTAGCACAAAACTTGGTGATACTTATTTTCATGGATTGAATCTCTTAATATCTGTTGGCGATAACCAACTGAGGATCAGTAGAAAAATCAGTGCACTAATTTTAGGTTTCTATAGTAGCCTCATCAGTTGACCCAATATAATGGGAGTATATTAGGATGTTTCTCCTAGACATGGTTTGTCTTTCTCTCCCCTCTCTGCGCCTCCAAATTTCTACTACAGGTCTTTGGCCAGAAGAGTGGTATGAAGGGGTATGTGAGATAGCCACTAAGTCTCCACTGCTCACATTTCCCAGCAAAGAACCTCTTCGATCTGTCCTTCAGTACAACTCTGCCATGAAAAATGACACAGTGACTTCTGTAAGAAACTGTTTCTTCCATTATGCCCCTTCAGACTTTAAATAATATATTGGATAGTAACCAGCAGATGCTGCTTAGGACAGCAATATAATGTTTTCACCTGACTCCCTTCATTAAATAACAGCAGCTTTCCAAATGCACTGCTGCATCCTGTAAGCTGTGCATGACTTAACAGAACAAAAAGCAAGAGTATTAAGTAGTACAAGTGTGTTTTTGTTAGCGGCAGCAATCCTCTGTTGGCTAAATCAGGTCTTTGTGGGAAGGGAAACCTAATGATGTTTTTGTGTTTTCTCCTTTTGTGTCTGGCAGATGAAATCTGCAGAACAGTGATGGGATGAATTTGGTTTTGGAGTAAAATGACATTCTGTCGTTCTCTCTATTAAAGTGGCTCCTAGCTGAGCCTTCATCTCTTGCCATTGCCTATGGCTTGGTACTTGTCCACTTTTTTCTCCCTATGTTTGCATGATAGACTGTAACAGAAATATGTGAGTTATTGTTTACAATGCAAGATAAAAAAGTCAAGGATGAATGACAAGTGTAAAACAGAGTCAAATTCTTTGCTGGTATAACTTCATTCGTTACTCCAGCAGACGGTTTGTCCCTCACTTTTAATGAACTGTGTTGAGCTCTTGAACTTGACTTCTTCTGAGTAAGAGCATTGATGTTTCCTGCTGCCACACGAATGCATCTTATGCACTATTCCAGTACTTCACTGTGTGCCACCAATAAGTGCTATGTGCCTTTTTTATCTCTTCTTTACCTGGATGCAAATGAGCGTGAAGGCTTTTTGTTTTTAAAGGCATGGTATAATCAGTAGTGTAACCTAAATTAAACCTTTTCAGAATGCAAATAAAGAGAGTGCCACCACATTTGCTCGCTCCTTATTCTGAAGTTGCTTACCTTTAGGCTGAACTGAATGAGTTACGGAGCACCATCATAAATCTCTTGGATCCTCCTCCAGAAGTGTCTGCTCTGATCAATAAGCTGGACTTCGCTATGTCTACCTATCTACTGTCTGTTTACCGTCTAGAGTATATGAGGTATATTTTTATTACTACAGGTTGGTTTTCTAATCTTTGGTTTCTGGCATTTCATGAACCCTTCGGCCAAACTTGGGGACACAGGGTGAAATTCTGATTCTGTTTGAGTCAATGGGAGTTTTGTCATTGACTTCAGTGGGGCCAGGATTTCACCCCGGGAGTGAAATCTTCATCTCTGCCCAGGCCCTTTTAGGGCAGGCAAAAGGGCTGCAGTGACATAAAGCGACCCAAAACCCCAAAACCCCTGGTGCAGGAACAATGGAAGGCAGCTATAACGCTGCCTTCTGAGGAACCTCTTGCGAATTTAAAACATCCTCAGCTCTGTCTCCCCTGGACTGCGAGTCCTGTACTGAACCTCTTGGAGGCATAGCACAGACTGTCATCCATGACGCTTCAAAGTTATCATGGTTACGGAATCAGTAGATCCGATATACAATTGTTGCTCTTGACTGGTGCATTTCGGCATTGCAAATAAAAATACACAGGAATGGACACTGGCAAGTCAGTACATTAAATGGATACAAAATTCCTAATGACTGCTATCAAAGAATGACTGTGGGTGAGAGCTAAAGAGGGCTCTTACTGGAGAAGGTGGGAACAACCGCTAAGCTGTATGCCTGTTTGGCATTAAACAATAAGGACAAATATTTTTATTCACAAAAGTCTTTCAGACATACTGTAAGTGCAGTTTTTTAAATACTGGTAGGCATTGCCATATTGAGCAAATGCAGCATGTAAAGAAGAGTGGGGTCTCTGTTTGTTTGTTTGTAGAAATACACCAGAAACAACTCACCAAATTGGTGAACTTTGTGCAAGTTTTCCCACTTCCAACAGCAATGTGAATTGTTTGCCTAGTAGCAAAAAATGCTTCCCCCAAACCCTTGTTAATTGAAAATAGACCCAAAGGCTCAGGTGTTAAATCTTATTGTAATTTAGTTTCTTGATGTGTGGGTATGTACTATAGCAGTGTTTCTCAAACTGGGGTCCCCAAGGGTATTCCAGGGTGTCCGCGGGCCCCGCTGATCAATTCCTCCCGCTCCCTCCCAGCGCTTCCTGAACGCTAAAAGTCCAGCAGCTCAGCGGGGCTAAGGCAGACTTCCTACCTGCCCTGGCTCCTGGAAGCGGCTGACATATCCCTGTGGCCATGGGTGGGGGCGGGGGTCTCTGTGTGCTGCCCCTACCCTGAGTGCTAACTCTACAGCTCCCATTGACCAGGAACTGCATCCAGTGGGAGCTGTGGGGGCGGTGTCTGCAGGCAGGGGCAGCGTGGAGACCCCCTGGCTCCCCTGCCTAGAAGCTGTTGCCAGAGGGATGTGCACCCAAACTCTTTCCCTCCCAGAGTCTGAACCCTGAACCCCCTCCCACACCCCAACCCCCTGCCCCAGCCCAGAGCCTGCACCCAAAATCCCTCCAGAGGCTGCACCCCCTCCCGCACCCAAACTCCCTGCCCAAGCCTGGTGAAAGTGAGTGAGGGTGGGGGAGAGCGAGCAGTGAAAGGCGGGGGAATGGACAGAGAGGGGACGGGGCCTCGGAGAAAGGGTGGGGTGGGGACTCGGGGAAGGGAGCAGGGGAGTGGAGAGGCGTGGGGGTCCCTGAAAAATTTTAAATCAAAATGAGGGTCCTTGGGTTGCTAAAGTTTGAGAGGTTTCAGAGTAGCAGCCATGTTAGTCTGTATTCGCAAAAAGAAAAGGAGTACTTGTGGCACCTTAGAGACTGACAAATTTATTTGAGCATAAGCTTTCGTGAGCTGCAGCTCACTTCATCGGATGCATTCAGTGGAAAATACAGTGGGGAGATTTATATACATAGAGAACATGAAACAATGGGTGTTACCATACACACTGTAATGAGAGTGATCACTTAAGGTGAGCCATTACCAGCAGGAGAGCGGGGGTTGGGTGGTGGGGGGTGAGACCTTTTGTAGTGATAATCAAGTTGTCAACTTCTGGAAATGGCCCACCTTGATTATCACTACAAAAGGTGTCCCGTTGTCTCTAAACCCCCCCCCCCCCCCCCGGCTCTCCTGCTGGTAATAGCTCACCTTAAGTGATCACTCTCGTTACAGTGTGTATGGTAACACCCATTGTTTCATGTTCTCTATGTATATAAATCTCACCACTGTATTTTCCACTGAATGCATCCGATGAAGTGAGCTGTAGCTCACGAAAGCTTATGCTCAAATAAATTTGTCAGTCTCTAAGGTGCCACAAGTACTCCTTTTCTTTTTAAAGTTTGAGAATCGCTGCACTATAGGGATGAGGCATGGTTTCCATGTTTAGTTTTGTCTGATTGTGTTAAATTATTATCCTCCTAGGGTATTGCGTTCAACAGACCAAGACCGCTTCCAAGTGATGTTTTGCTATTTTGAGGATAAAGCTATTCAAAAAGACAAATCTGGTAAGATTACCTCAGCTATATGCTACCTGAGAAAGTAAAATTTGTCTGGCTACTATCTTTTAGAACAAAATTAATGGAATTGGGTCAATTTTAAGTGAACCTGCATTACATGGATATGCTTTAAAGTATGAAGTATTTTGAATTGTGCATGTCAGAGATAGTCTTTGACTTTATCAGAAGTGGACCGTACATTTTGGCTTGGTGGCCAGAAAGCCATTGCAAATGAACTCTTTAGATCACAGCTGACTGCTAACTGCTTATTTCTCTTACAACATAACCTGTAGGCAATATCTGCTTGTGCTCTCATTTCTTACTAACGCTTACTCCCTTTGGGGGCAAAACACTCTGTTACATACTTTCTGTTGCGCTAGCCTCCTGTCTCTTAACCTGTAATAAGGCCAGATGTGAAATGGAAAAAAAGTGGTCTAGCTGCTTTGCTCCAGGGTAGGGTTGTTGCACAGTGTGCGCCTGTTTCAGGAGGCGTGTTAGGCTATGTCTACACTACACAGCTTTTAGCGATATGGCTGTGTCACTACAGCTGTGTCTCTACAGCCGAGCCGCTAAAAGTTGTGCAGCACAGCTGCTGTTTGTCGGGTCTCCTGCCGACAAAAAAATGCCCCCCCCCCCCCCCCCCCAATGAGCCGCGTTTGTGTTGTTGGCAGGGTGGTGTTAACACCGACAAAAGACACACATTTTGTCATTCAGTTGCCAGTATAGACATAGCCTTAGAGAATTGCAAGTCACCTTTATGTTTAGAGTAGTCTGGTCATTATTAAAAGTTTTGACTTGAGTCAGTGCAGTGTGTGCATACCCAATGACATAGTCCTAGTAAAAATAGCCGTATGGAGTAGGTATACTCAGTGTTTCAGTCAAATTTCCTATAAATTGTGTCAGCGTAAACTTTAAGCAAATAAATATCCATCAGCTGATACTAGCTGAAAACCGTGAGGGGAAGAGGACTAAATCAGACAGGACAGTCTTCTCCATTAAAATTTCACTGATGAAACAGCATTATGGTCACTTGTCATTATATGCATAAAGAGGTTTGATTGCAATTTATGGAACTACTTTCTGCTTCTCAACATATTTTGGGTAGTCCATTGAATCAAAACCATTGCCAAAGATTTGTATTCAGAGTGAGGTTTTGTAGCAACTCCTGCCCAAGTGCTTTTTTCTGAAACTCCTGAAGTTGATAGTTGGTCCCATCAACACTCTTTGTTGTTGGGTTATTAATAGCTCTAACTTAGTATGCAAACGTGGTTGCAATTACACTTCCTCCCCAGCCGCCACTGAGAAATGTACATGTTTATCTCTTGTCATTTCATCTGGATTATATAGAACTGCAGCAAGTGTAAGGTAGTAAATATGTAGGAAGAGTCCCTTGAGTATAAATGCCCCCTATTAAACTACAGTATAACCTGTAGAAACCACTCTTACCAAATAGCTAAACTATTCATGTTTTAATTTGAGATATTCTATTGATAAACAAAGTGACTATTTTGCAGAGCTATGGCATATAAGAGGAGGAGGATACTGCTAAATGCTGTTTTCAACTGGTGGTGGCTTATTTTCAACTTTAAAAAAAAAACTTGCTCTTGCTGGAATGAACATTATTTAGAACTGTAAAGCAGCTTGATTCAGTGTTGGCTGAGTACAAATAAACATGTTTAACTGTTAATGGTGCAGTATCCAAGGAAAATTTAATTCTTATAACAGAGCACAAAATTTTTCTTGATTCTTCTCCAGGGATGATGCAGTGTGTGATAGCTGTTGCAGATAAGGTGTTTGAAGCTTTCCTTACAATGATGGCTGATAAAGTAAGCTAAGTGGGAAGGAGAACTGCAGTGTAAAGTGTGTGTGTGTGTGTGTGTTTATTTTGTGAAAGTCTTTTTTAAAACACAAAAGTGTCATGCCTCTCTTTGGAATATCTAGGCTAAAACTAAAGAGAATGAAGAGGAGCTGGAGCGACATGCTCACTTTCTCCTAGTGAATTTTAACCACATTCACAAGAGGATCAGGAGGGTTGCAGACAAATACTTATCTGGTCTTGTAGATAAGTGAGTATAGACATCCCTGCTATATTACCTTTTTCACACTGCCTACTTGGTTATCAAGAAGAAGAATGCATTTGTATAGGGCATTCATTTAGATTTCGTGACTGCCAGTTCTGTCAAACAGTCATTTTGTACATAGCAATGAAAATTTCTGATGATTAAAAAAGGCCTAGAGGGCTACTAAAATGTTATCCTGGTTCTGAAATCCTTGCTTAGTTACTATTGCAGTCCTCTTCCTAGTATCCACACAAGATGATCCACATCGCAGAATGTTAAATAAATGCAAAACTATATTCTGCTTTATCATGCTGTGTGTAATTCAACTAAGCTTTCAGTGCCCTCTGCTGGCCAGTAATGTGTAGTGCATTTAGTATGTGTGTGGACAGAAAATACTGAAAATCAAGAACAAAACAAAATGTAGGTTAAAATGGTAATCTGCTCTTTAGTTCCCTTTCCTTTCCTCCTTGGCACACATGGGTGATACGGAGCTGAAGTCATGTAGCCTGACGTTATTGCCTTGATTTTTCAATGGGAGTTGTGTACCCGATTGCCTCTGTGCCCTTGGAAATCTCCCCTCTGAGTCTGACTTCAAAGAGAGCTTTTGACAACTCCAATCTGTTGTGAGCCATGATCAACTTAATGCCTTATGTTTGGTATAGGTTTACACATAGAGACATTGCTCTGTGTGTATCTTCTGCGCCTTTTGGTGAACGCATAATTTTTTTCACCTGTCTATTCAGTGTGAACTTGTTTTATTTTAGGTTCCCTCATTTACTGTGGAGTGGAACTGTGCTCAAGACCATGTTAGATATCCTCCAGACGCTGTCACTCTCTCTCAGTGCGGTGAGTACTTTATTAACCCTTTTATTGCTGATAGAAAGTGCATGTATATTGACCAAAGTTTTCATAACAGTGGAACAGAGATACCAGATACAACTGAAGGTGCATGTTTGCAAAACATACCTTATGCATCATTCAGCAATGAAGTGGCTAAGTGGTGTAGTGTTACCCCCCCGCCTTTTTTTCTTTGAGTTAAATTATTCATTTCACATTGATAACGATTTTGCCTGAAGATCTGCTTATTTGGAGTTTTAAGTTGCTTGATAATATCCAAGAAAAGACACCTTTCATAGTAAAAAGAAAAGGAGTATTTGTGGCACCTTAGAGACTAACCAATTTATTTGAGCTTATGCTCAAATAAATTGGTTAGTCTCTAAGGTGCCACAAGTACTCCTTTTCTTTTTGCAAATACAGACTAACACGGCTGTTACTCTGAAACCTTTCATAGTAACTTACATTTCTGAAATCACCTTAAATCCAAAGATCATAAATTATGTTACAAACATCATTAATCAGTTAAAACTCAGAATCCCTATGCGAGGTAAGAAGTGTGCAGTTTGATTATTTTAATTTAGGATTAATGCATTATTGTATGTAAAGTGTTTTGAAGAAAGAAAAGTGCTATAGAAGTACTATTTTATTTATTTTCTCATGTTTCGTTTTAAACCATAAGATAGTTTATAGTTATGGTCATGTTGAAAACAAAACCAAAATGCAAGAGTCTGCTTTGTGGGATGGATAGTGTCATTAGCAAACTGACTTAACAAAGCAAAAAGTTTAGCCTGTAATGAACAAGTCAATCAGACATGGGTGAATTGCTTCTTTTTGAGACTTTAACATACTTTATTTTAGGATATTCACAAGGACCAACCATACTATGACATTCCAGACACCCCGTATAGAATTACTGTCCCTGATACATATGAATCAAGAGAGGTAAGTGGTGTCTCTTGATGAGGTGGTCAAAAGTAGTTTAATTGACTTGTCTCAGTCAGCTACTCTGAACAGTGTTGTTTTGAAGGTGCCTTCTAAGGTAAGGCTCATGAGCTGTAATTTAGCTACCAGACATTTTGAAGTTCATTCTGAATTTCCCTGTTTCAGAATTGCACCTTACTAAAGCATAACAGTTCTCTGCCTCCCAGAACACACTTTTTTGTAAATAGGCTGCAATATCCTAATGCCATTAAAAGTCTCTTGAGCTGTCTCTGGCTGGTGCCCTTAATGTTGCTTACTATGCCGCTAAGCACAATGCTGTTTGTGGATTATTGGCTGGCTGACTGGTGTATCAATGCACTTTTCCTAGAGTATAGTGAAGGACTTTGCTGCCCGGTGTGGGATGATTCTTCAAGAAGCAATGAAATGGGCTCCTTCTGTCACAAAGTCCCACCTTCAGGTAATTAACTTGAATTTGTGAAGAAATAATTTGTGATCCTCAGAAATGTACAAAGTTCACCTACCTTGAAATCACAGTATATCATTCGACTAAATGCATTTATACTTATTTTGTAACTTTTTGGCTATTCTGATTCCTTATTTTTCCCTTCCCCCCACAATAATGGAAGCATCACTAAAATCAGTAGCAATTTAATTTTGTTTTTGAAGTAGTCTTCAAACAATATCTTTGCTAAGTTGTTCAAATTAATGTTCAGTACTTCAGCCATTCTGTTCCGCTTTGATTCTATGTTAAGAATGCAGACTGTTGCGGAGGTTTAATTACTCTCTGATTCAGTGTTATGCGAGTGATACATTCTGATTAATGTGCATAAAAATTCATACATTTTTAAATTCTCAGCAGGTGATCAGAATGCAACATCTTTGCTGCTTTGCTATTAGAGAGAGGTTTTCTCAGACTTTTAATTCTCTTTCAAATACAGTAGAACCTTTGCTAACTTAAAAGACCATGGTAAACTACTGAATTTTGTGACTTAGCAAGTAAGGACTTTATCCTGCTGCTAATACCTTTTGCTGAGTCATGGTAGCATGGGAGCAGGATAACATGTCTGTTAACCCTGTCCTGGGAGGTGGGGGTTAATCTTTAGTGCAGGTTAGAGTTTCTAGAGTAACCTGCTTTCTGTTACCTCTCTTCCTCCCTCAGCACTTTCTGGAGAGGCTCAAGAATAGTCTATAGTACTTCAGATCTATGTGTTACATTTGTATTCCCGCCTGTAAAAGAAGAGTGGACACTAGTTTTTCAATCTTCATTCTAGCAGAACAAGACTGTTAGTGTTTCCATCTCACTTCATCTTACATGGAGTCTAAAATGCCTCTTTTTGCAGAACATTTGTGCTTGGTTTTCAAAATCACGATCTTTGCTTCAAACTTTAGATTTCTATTAGGTTTGCTTCATCCTCTGTACAAAAGAGAGAAAAATCCCTTTTTATTTTAGGCTTCTAGGATGAGAGTTTCAAAAGGGCCTAACGTCTTAGGAACTCTTAGGAACAAAAGTCCTGCTTTCCTAGTGCTGAGGGAGCAATATTTAGAAAGGAAAACAAGGACTCAACCTAATTAAATAGATTGTCAGATGTGTGTATAATAAATCTTTTGGTAGTTTAATGTGTGTAATACTTGAAATGAGCTAGCTGCTCTTGAAAATTACAGTGCTCTTTGAAAGAATCTGATTCCTTGTCTCTTAGGAGTACCTAAACAAACATCAGAATTGGGTGTCAGGCTTGTCTCAGCACACCGGGCTGGCTATGGCTACAGAAAGCATTCTCCACTTTGCAGGCTACAACAGACAAAACACCACCCTGGGGGTGAGTATCGGGCATCAACAAAGTAATCCTATATGCTGTAAGTCATGCATATCATAAATAACATACCAGGTGTCCATTCTGGAGCATCCCTTGTTTTGAAATGAAGAGGAATGTGTCTTTTAAGCACGTTCTTCCTCCTTTGAATGGTTGGGAGGTAAGAGATACTACAAGTTAAACTGTAAATCTTGTGTCTTTAAGCACAAAACTGTATATTAAAGTCTTTGATGTACTTTTAGCAAGGGTTTAGTATTACATATGTCATTTTTAAGTGATAGCGCATTTCCATTTATATAACTATTTGTAGAGTCTGAAAAGGCCCGTGTGCATGTACGTATGTGGACTTTGTTACATTACACTACTTCATGTGTACTGTTAAGCTGCATTAGATGTTTACACTCTGACAATATACTTTCTCAAATCAATAGATGAAAGTCTTCCTTTAATGATCATCTGAGTGACTAAGGCCCTGCACATCAAAATGAAAATAAAACCCTTTCATTGTTAATCAGAAAGGCAGACTGTCTTTTCCTCATCTCTTGTTTTATTACTTTGGACCTCGGTTCGCTGCTGTAAGCAAAACCATGGTTATTACACAAGCATGACATCCGAAGTATGTAGTACAAATAGTTGTGACAAGTTTATCTATCTGCCAGTGAACTGAGCAAGCCCTAGGCAGGACTGCAGAAGACTGTTATTAGCTGAATGCTGGATTTTCAGTGTTCTTGCTGAGCCATGTGGATTTTCTGTTGAGACTCAATATCAGGGTGGTGATTTTAAAATAGAAATTAGATGATTCTTGCCTGATTGCACCTAGCTAATCCACACTGATTTGTAATCCATAGGAATTTTGGCCCTTTTGAGAAGGGGAATATAGAGAAGTAATTGTATTTTTGCTTATTTGTTTTGAAATTGCAATACAAGTAGTGCTGAAATTTTGGCTGTATCAAGACTTGTCCTGAGTTTGGGGCATAGATGTGCTACCCCAGGAGATCCCAAACAGAGTAGTGACTCAGAGTCATATTTCTCAGGAGCCCTTATGTTATGCAAAGGGGTAGGGGGATGGTGAGTGCATGAAAGTCTATTGTCAGAGGCAGAATGCTCCTTCCTTTGCACCTAGACAGCTCTGCAAGCTGGCACATGAGGAGGGCTCAGCCATGGTTCTGCATGCTCCTTGCCCCTTTCCCCCTCTTTGACGCTATTCATTAGAATAGGAGTCACAGCCTCATGGAGGCTGCTCTTCCCTATACCTAGGGCCCTGCCAAATTCAGGTCCATTTTGGTCAATTTCACGGTCATAGGATTTTAAAAATCGTAAATGTCATGATTTTAGCTATTTAAATCTGAAATTTCACAGTGTTGTAATTGTAGGGGTCCTGACCCCAAAAGGAGTTGGGGGGGTGTCACAAGGTTGGGGGGGCACGGTATTGCTACCCTTATTTCTACACTGCTGTTGGTGGTAGCACTGCCTTCAGAGCAGGGCAGCTGGAGAGCGGCGGCTGCTGGCCGGGAGCCCAGCTCTGAAGGTAGAGCTGCTGCATGCAGAGCTGGGCCCTCAGTCAGCAGCCACCACTCTCCGGCCACACAGTTCTGAAGGTAGCAGCGCAGAAGTAAGGGTGGCATGGTATGAAATCTGTATAGTACAGGGTAAAAGCATACAAAAGTCCAGATTTCATGTGGCGGGAGACCAGATTTCACGTTCCATGACGCATTTTCATAGCTCTGAATTTGGTAGGGCACTACCTATACCTGAACTCCTGATCCAGCGAAGCCCTGCGTGGCTGCAGGTGTTGGGGAAGGAGCTTTGTCACAACCGATTCCTTTATTTCCTCATTAACACCAGCATGACGCAGTATTAGGGAGATCAACCTGTATGCTCTTTGATACTGTTCTGGTAGCCATGGTGGTAATCCAGCTGTTAGTGTTCTCAGTTTTTGATACTGAATGGATGATCTGTTTAAAAGTCCAGACAGTGTATATGGATAACACAATATTTGTATATTAACAATTGATAACCATTACAACTGTTGTTTATAGGCAACCCAGCTAACTGAAAGACCAGCCTGTGTGAAGAAAGATTACTCCAACTTTATGTCTTCTCTTAACTTGCGCAATCGCTACGCAGGAGAGGTAACTATAGAATTTTTCCTGAACTCATGGAGTTCCCCAGTTGGCCATGTTGCTTTTCTCACTTGTACTTGCTTTCAAATGGAGGATTAAGTAGAATGCAGCTATAATAGCAAAGAGGCATCATCCTGTACATCTAAACAAGGACTGTAATGAACATTATCTTTTCTAGTTTTAGGGTGTAATACACCCAGTTCATTGAGGAGATCATTTCGCTTCTGGTCTTGTAAAGATTTTTTGATGTTTCAGTTGCAAATAAAACCCTTGTTCTTCTTTGTGTTTACTCAGTAATGTTAGCAAAATGTAGTATCAAGAAACCATCACGAGGCCTGCATTGGATCTCCATGCTGAGTTGTGAATACTCCCAGACTCCAGCATGTGCCAAACAGTTTAAAAAAAAAAAAAAAAAAAAAAGTCAGCCATGTAGAGATTTTTCTCATCGCCACTGACCAAAGAAATATGTTTTACAGGTGGCTGGAATGATTCATTTCTCAAATGCTACAGGTCGGGTATCTGACCTGAATAAACTGATGATCAAGCAACTAAATGATGCACTAGAACCAGGCCAGCCTCAAGTCTACACCCAGGCCATGTTTATGTTGACTGCAATGCTAATAAGTAGCAAAGGTAATAAAACAAATGGAACTTTGTTTTGTACTTCTGAGTGCTGATGCTCTTAGCACTAAATTACAATTATAGATGCTTTATACACAAATCCAGTGAGTATAAACTGAAGCAGAATGGTGTTATATCCAGTAAACTTAATTCAGGGAAAACCTCTTGAAGTCACAGCTAGACGTTATTTGTTTGGAGTTGATTGTCACAAATTGTGCAGACCAATTTCCTGCTGACTTGAAAACTTTTTCCTATTTTCTCTGTTAAAGAAATCTGTATGAATGTTTGTTTGTTTGTTTGTTTGTTTGTTTGTTTTTTCAGACTGTGACCCTCAGCTCCTGCATCACTTGTGCTGGGGCCCCCTGCGAATGTTCACTGAACATGGCATGGAAACAGCAATTGCTTGCTGGGAGTGGCTACTTGCTGCTAAGAATGGAATAGAAGTACCGGTAGGGAGCTTCAGTCAATGTTTCAGGTTTTTCTTCAAGAAAAAAAGAGAGGAGTGAAATCTCATTTAGAATAAATCCATGCAAAATAGGCATGTTAAAAACAACTGTTGATCTCTTGAGTCAAGATTTCCCAGTGTGCTAATGAGTTGATGTTATCATGTGGATAATCTCACTCTCTGGCTGTATTGCTGGACGTGGATTTTATTTACACATCGCCTGCTGTACTTTCAGCCAGTTCAGTTGAGAAGCTTTATCACTTTCAGAATACATTATGTGCTGGCAATTTTCCCTTATATAGCATTAATTATGGACTCGAGATATATACCTTCAGGCTCACGTCATATCTGCACACAGAAGTCGCACCAGTTTAATTTAATTAGGTTTTTAAACCAATGTAATTAAACTGTTGCAAACCCCACTATGAACACTCTTATTTTGGTTTGAAAGTATCTGATTTCAGTTTAGCTTAAGTAAATCTGGTTTAAACTGAAATAAAAGTGTCTGCTAAATCAGTGCAAAACGGTTGTACAAACTGGTACAACTTTTGTACATACCAGGCCTGAATTTTTCTTTTTCCTGCTTTGCCAGAACACCTCTTCTGAGGAGTGAAAGGAATTTGGCTAGCAATGCCATTTAGTTTCTGGCATTAATACCCTGAATGACGAGCTATGTGTGTTAGAACTATTATTGTCCTGTAATGGGCTAAACAGCTGTACTTCCTGAAATGTGAGTAAATCTAGCAGTAATGATGTGGTAACTGCTGCGGTATAGTGGCTGAAACCACTGCATGTCGAAATGGCTACAATGACGGAAAACCAGCACTTTCTCTCAGGTAATTTAAGGAGAAGTTCCCAATATGTGCAGGGAGTTATGCTGAAACGGAGAAGTAGGCTTAGTCACGGTGATGATTAGCCCCAGACCTTTCTAATGAGTTTCAAAGTTTCAGATATTGTGGGGTATTCAGAACTAGTGTGCTCCATGCTAATATAAAGGAGGAGGTTAGGTCCTGCAAACAAGTTAACGCACTTGGAGCAACAAACACTAATCTTTATTTTCACAGTTCATGCGAGAAATGGCAGGAGCCTGGCAAATGACAGTGGAGCAGAAATTTGGCCTGTTTTCCGCTGAGCAGAAAGAAGCAGATCCATTAGCTGCTTCAGAAGAGAGTCAGCCAAGGCCTTGCCCTCCAGAGGTCACACCACATTACATCTGGATAGATGCAAGTACCCCCTTTCCGCATTGTTACACTTAAGATAATGATGGGATGGGAGGATGCAGGCAACAGGCGCCAAGACTGAGCTGCTCTGTGCCTTTGGACTTCTGTTTTTGGACAACTAGCACTGTTCATGGTTGTAGTACTTTTGTGCTTAGTGTAGGGTGATGTTTTCATGTTTGCAGAGGTGCATAAGAATGGGAGAAATGCAAGGTTCTGGTTTTGTTGAGCTACATTTTCCTTTGTTTTTTTTTTTTGTTTCCTCAGTTTCTGGTGCAGAGATTTGAAATAGCCAAGTACTGTAGTTCTGATCAGGTCGAGATCTTCTCCAGCCTGCTGCAGCGATCCCTGTCTCTGAATATTGGAGGGGCAAAGAGCAGTTTGAACCGACACGTGGCAGCTATTGGACCCCGTTTCAAGTGAGTGATATTTGTTCTCTTAGAAGGAGCGTGGGGTAGGAGGACAAAGAGCTAAGTGCTGAGTATAGGAATTGTTCTTCATCTCAAAGGATAGAACTTTCAGAAGTGCCAAGAATGACATAGTAATCTAAGTCCCATTTTCAAAAGTGACTCAAGCACGTAGGAGGCTAAATCCATTAAAAGTCAATGTGACTTAGCGTCTTAAGTCATTCTAGGCACTTCTGAAAGTTTTTTTTTTTTACCACAAATACCAGTTTTGCATCAGTCTCTGGTGTAATTCATACATCACCCCAGAGATCATCTAGTAGAACCATTGTATCCATTTTTCTGGATTACTAGCTTGAAGACTTTCATGTCCCATTGTTTTCCAGCCGTAGTTTCAGGTTGATGGTGAAGGAAATGCAGTTTGCCCAGAGCGTCTGAATGAGAGAGATCTGGCCCCCATCTCTTTAGATAATTCATCCTGCATCAATGCCAGTGAAATATGAAAACCTACTACCACATTCCAATTATGAGAGAATAGAACGATAACGTAATAAAGCACTATCTTTGACTAGTGCTGCCTTCATTCCAGCAAAACAAATTGGCAGCCTTTATGTAATATGTATGTCACATGCCTTGGCCAGGAAGTGCGATACTAGGCAAACATTACAGAGTAAAAATGTTTCAGGATTTTGTTTTCTGCTTTTTTAAAAATAAGGATTTTTTCCCCTCTTTTAGTTCAAATTTGCATTGCTCTGAAGTACTCTACAGATAAATATGTAATGTCTGAATTTGGCTCTAACTATCCCTAGACCTGGTAGAAGCAACTCAACTCTGAAGAGAATTGAGTTGCACGCACATACACCAGATTTCTGTTCAGCCCATGATATGTAGTTTTATTTTACTTTGTGTCCTGACATAGTCCATCTTTTGCTTAAAAAAATCTGTTCGTGTTTGGCTTGGGCAGAGCCATGGTTATTAGTATGGTCCGACATCCACTCCATGTACAGCGGCAGTTAAAAAAGCGAACAGAATGTTGGGAATCATTAAGAAAGGGATAAATAATAAGACCGAAAATATCATATTGCCTCTATATCAATCCATGAGACGCCCACATCTTGAATACAACATGCAGATGTGGTTGCCTAGGGTGACCAGATGTCCCATTTTTAAAGGGACAGTCCTGTTTTTTGGGGACTTTTTCTTATATAGGCGCCTATTACCCTCTACCCCCGTCCTGTTTCTTCACAGTTGCTATCTGGTCACCCTATGGTTGCCCCATCTCAAAAAAGATATATTGGAATTGAAAAAGGTTCAGAAAAGGGCAACAAAAATAATAGGGGTATGGAATGGCTGCCATATGAAGAGAGATTAATAAGACTGGGACTTTTCAGCTTGGCAAGGAGATGATTAAGGGGAGATATGAGAGAGGTCTATAAAATCATGATTGGTGTGGAGAAAGTAAATAAGGAACTGTTTTTTACTCCTCCTCATAACACAAGAACTAGGGGTCACCAAATGAAATTAATAGGCAGCATATTTAAAACAAACAAAAGGAAGTATTTTTTCACACAACGCACAGTCACCCTGTGGAACTCCTTGCCAGAGGATGTTGTGAAGGCCAAGACTACAAGAGAGTTAAAAAAGAACTAGATAAGTTCATGGAGGATAGGTCCATCAATGGCTATTAGCCAGGATGGCCAGGGATGGTGTCCCTAGCCTCTGTTTGCCAGAAGCTGGGAATGGGCAATAAGGAATGGATCACTTTGTGCTTGCCTGTTCTGTTCATTCCCTGTGGGGCACCTGGCATTGGCCACTGTTGGAAGACAGGATACTGGGCTAGATGGACCTTTGGTCTGACCCAGTATGGCCGTTCTTATGTTCTTAGCAATTTAGAGTGCAAGGGTTCTCTTCACATGCTCTGTATATATTGAACTTTAGGTTGTTGACACTCGGGTTGTTTCTGCTGCATGCTGATGTCGTTCCAAATGCAACCATTCGCAATGTCTTGAGAGAGAAGATTTATTCTACTGCCTTTGATTACTTCAGGTACTATTTATTTTCTTTTCACCAATTCCTCAAGAAAAGTGTGAGGGGTTTTTTGGATCTTTTTTTTTTTTTAAACCGCCAAGAATACTTCACAATAGGAGCTGTTTTTATTCTGATATTTGACTTAATTCTTTTCTCTGTTTATCTATTAATATAAAAAAGCCACTTTCCATTTCACCTGTGCTTCTATGCTGTTCATTATATATACTCAAGAAGTCAAAAAGGAATTAATGGTTTGATGTGCTTTGTACCTTGTTACTAGGGAAAATCCAAATTTCTTTTAATCTATTTGGTTATGAAGATTACAGACCCTACTGGGATAAATTTTTTTAAGTGTTTCAAAGGATTTTAGACATGAAATTCCTGTGAAAGCCATTGAGAGTGTGTGGCTGAAATTTATACTCCGATTTGAAAATGTACCCCTACACAATATGTGGGCAAATGTTCCCTTTTAGTATCTGGCCTGGGTGCAATCTAAAGTAATATAAGTGATAGCAGCATGTGACAGTGTTAGGATGTCGAGAAGTATATCAAAGTTTTTAATTCTACATTATTCATAGACACCAAGAGGCTGCTTTTTCACTCTTCAGAAGTTGATAGGAAGGCTGCACATCCCAGTGCAATAGATTCAAGGTGTAAGGATAAAACACAATGAGACTTATATTGTGCTCACTCATTGCCCCTGGTCTGAAATAAAAACATAAAGCTTCTTTTAGTATCTTGCATTATAATTATTTACATATATATTTTTAAGTTATCCCCCAAAATTCCCCACACAAGGGGAGAAGAGGCTACGTGAGGATATCAGCATATTGATCAAGTTTTGGACTGCCATGTTCTCCGATAAGAAGTATTTAACAGCCAGCCAGCTGGTGCCTCCTGGTGAGTTCCTTATGTGCAGTCTCAAAAACCCTTTTTGTTTCTTTGATTATTTGGTTCTGCCTCTAAACATTTTGTTTTATTTTAGATAATCAAGACACCCGGAGTAACCTGGATATCACCATTGGATCTCGGCAGCAGGCCACACAGGGATGGATAAATACTTACCCATTGTCCAGTGGCATGTCAACTATCTCCAAAAAATCAGGTCTCTTTCTTTAATTGTCACTAGCTACTTGTCTGACGATAAAATACACTTCCATTCAATGTCATTTAAGGCCAATATTTGCCGTTAACATTTTGGCTCAGGTTTTACTGATGTTACACTTGACTGTTATTGCAAAAGGCTGAGGAAAGATGTGCCTCACTCAGAGAAAAGAGCAAGGTTTTGAAACTAGCAAATTTTTTTTCCTCCAGACCATTTAGTTGTATAATGCAGATAATGTAAGACCAGGGGCTATGGTAGCTTAAATTCCTGAGAGGAAATTGCTTATTCTTCATCCGTGTGCCAGAGCTCTTGGACAGCAAAGTGGACATGAGCTTGTGAGGTGCCTGAATGTACGTTTGTACAGTTGCAGGCTGCAGGTAATTATTTTTATAAGTTATTAAAGTGAATGTAATGCTGGTGAAGGTGCCAGATTGATAGTCCTGTAGACTTAAGTACTTGGCATATTCATAGAACAAGGACTGCTTCCTCCCATCACCCTGCCAGTGTACTCAGTCTCGTCTTAGGAGCATTCCATGCCATTTCAGTCCTCCTCCTGTCTGCTGAGACTGCCAGTAAGGGGACAATTTGAAAGCTGCATTTAATGTATTTGTAGAAAAGCAACTGATTGCATTTTCTCCTTCTTCTCAAGGGATGTCTAAGAAGACTAACAGAGGTACCCAGCTACACAAGTACTACATGAAACGGAGGACACTGCTGCTCTCGTTGCTGGTAGGTCATCCTTTGTTTCACAAGAGCATGGATGTGAAGTGGATTTCTAACATTTTGTAGTTGTTGCAGTACAAATAGACTAGACTAGACTAGCATTTGAGAAAAACCTGGAATGTTTTATCTACGTCCAGAAAGCAATTTGTTTTCGTGTTGTCCTCAGGCTACTGAGATTGAGCGTTTGATCACCTGGTACAACCCGCTCTCCTCCCCTGAACTGGAGTTGGATCAAACTGCAGAGAACACCGTGGCAAATTGGAGATCTAAGTACATCACTCTAACTGAGAAACAGTGGAAGGATAATGTGAATTTGGCTTGGAACATTTCCCCTCATCTTGCTGTGCAACTGCCTACCAGGTGAGATGCAACTCAAAACAAAGAACCAATATAATTCCCTCTGCTGCATAGTAAATACTCAAGGCAAGCATTCACATTTACCATCTCCTTACCCCTCTTGCATCCCTACACTGCTGGCTGAGACCATTAAACAATAAGAATTAATCTACTGAAGATTGTAACCCATTTCAGTAGTAATTAGGAGGCTTTAATGGAGCCTGAGTTCAATTCTTTTACCATAAAGCCCAGATGTAATGTTTGAAGACCATTCCAACTAAACCAACTTCAAACTGTTTCACTGGCCAGTGGGCATAGAGTTAAAACTGTATTAGAAACCTCTTTGAAAAGAGTGTTCTAGCCTTAAATTGGTTTGAGCCTTAAAACAAGTAAGACAACAGAAGTAGCTTGCTTAGCCCCTGAAGGAAAAGGAAGTACTTTGCCTCTTGCAATATAAGCAAAGCTGTGGAGACAGGCTTCCATAGTTCCACAGAGAATTCTTCATCCAGGAAGTTTGTAACTGGCTGAGCCAACTAGTGGTGTGAAGAGAAGCACTAGCAGAATGAGGTTAGATGTTTCCGACCAACTTGTAAGTTTTGCCAGCATGTTTGTCTCTTATTGTACATGGATTTTATGTGGGGTATTTCTGTTAAAGCATGTGTGTTCCTGTTTCTAACTGTTCTCTTCACATAAATAGAAGTGAGAATTGAAGCTCACTTTGATCTACTAACACATACACATTCCTGGTTACACTTAGATTTAAAAACACTGAAGCTATTGGAACAGAAGTGACCCGCCTGGTTCGGCTGGACCCAGGAGCTGTTAGTGATGTACCTGAAGCAATAAAGGTAATTAATTTTAAGAGTAATTTATATTACAACAGTGCCCAAATTCTGCTAAGATCTGCACAGACATACAGAAACGCACAGTCCTTACTCTGAAAAACTCACATTGTAATTGTGAATATGATTCAGGAAGTGAGAGCTGCAGCCATAGGTAGGGAAATAGGATGTGCAGATGAGGGTTACAGAAACAAGGTTATGTGGGTGCTGAGTTGTGCTCAGATCTTGTTACAAAGTATGTTCCCCAATGTGTATGAAACTCCCCACAATACACTAAAATTCATTCATAAGTGATATAGCCAATGGACCAGCTACAGTGCGGCGGTGGAGATTTGATTAGACAGCTGTATCGGTGCTTTTGTTATATTGAACTGGAGTTCAGGTCGTGTAAATTACTGCACCTAGTGATTTTCAGCCTGAGACCAGTTAGTGGTTAAATGGTACCATGTTTGTGCCTGAAAATTAAATGCCTTATACTGTTTAATACAGCATCTAAAGATGTAGAACATTTAATTTGCACAAGTAGATTCATGCATCACTTTTTTTCTCTATTGTAGCAGGCTAGGTTATGGGTTTATAATTATACACTGCGAGCCAAATTTATCCCTAGTGTGCGTTGCACCAGAAATTATTTTGGGCCTGTGTATCAATGTATCAATGATACCTATGTAAATTCATACTGCTCCTTGTTCTGCTTACAGTACCTGGTTACATGGCACACAATTGATGCAGATGCACCTGAGCTCAGCCATGTTCTGTGCTGGGCACCAACAGATCCACCTACTGGCCTTTCCTATTTTTCAAGCATGTACCCACCTCATCCTCTAACAGCTCAGTATGGAGTTAAAGTCCTGCGGTCCTTCCCTCCGGTAAGAGACTATGTTCCAGGAGAGATCTGGAGAGAACACACTCATGCTCAGTTAGGACTTTGGGTTTTTATGCCCACATGTCTTAATTTCATTTGTGTGAAGAAATAAAAGAAATTTGTTAAATTGACTCATTATATTGGGAAGATAAAGTAGATGAAGCTGCATTTGGAAATCAGCATTGATTGTCCTATATAATCTTGGTTCAGTTGTTTTGCAATGTGTTTGCTGTCAGTCATTGTTCTGTGCTGGAGTACTTGGTCTGTTTCTTTAAAGACTCTGTGTGTCTCAAACTGCTCCTATGAGTAAAACTGCTTTCTTTCAGTGAAAGGTGTTTCTGGAACTGTGTAAAGCTGGGGTTTTTGAATACTTGTCAGAGTAGTTACAAGGGTCTGTAAAATACTGAGTGTTCATCAGCCCTGTTAATAGCATTTCTGCCGGAGCTGTGTGGGCAGATGGAAATGGGCATGCACTTTCAGTTGAATGAAGAATGAAATTCCTGATGCCAATGCATTTTTAAAAAAACACTTTTTCTTTGACGCTGGCAAAAAACTAACTGATTTCTCTTTTTTCTAGGATGCCATTTTATTCTACATTCCACAGATTGTGCAAGCCCTTCGCTACGATAAGGTGAGAGCGTATAAATACTGCATGGTCCAGACATTTTGTTCGGAATGTTTTCAAAAGATGTTTTATTAGCTCTGAATTAAGAGACAGGTGTGTTTGTTTCAGAGGCACCTGTTTAATCTGCTTAGCTCATGTATATTAAACTTATAATTATTATGTATATTAAACTTATAACTTATGTATATTAAACTTATAAGTAGCCCTCAATAGATGTGAGGCTCTTTTGTATCGCTAACCCATCATAGAATCTGTGGAGTCTGCATGAGCAAGCTTTCTGTACCCCTGCATGTAGTTGGCAATAGCTATTACGAACAACAGAGAGGAGCTAGAGGTTTAAAAAATGCAGTCTTCTGTTCCGTTGCAAAGTGATATGTACACAGATGCACTATATCGATACCAGGTCGTATCCTGTTCATGTCGGAGCTCCATGGTAGACCCAGGAAGGCAAGCATTCCCATCCACCCACAAACTGTTCATAGTTTGGTCCATGCAATGTCCTTAAACCAGTAGTTTCGGTGACCATGTGTAGTTGTTCTCCAAGTTTAGTGCCAGTGGGTCCAGATGTCCTATTGTCATTGATTGTGCTGTGCTTTGCATTAATGCATCGTATCAGGAAGTCTTGCCCACTGAAGTCATAAGACTCAAGCCACAGAAAGCACTTTAGAAGGGACTGAGTTAACCCCTCTCCTGAACGGAGGAAGGGAAACAGGCACAGAGACTGAAGTGACTCTTCCAAAAAAACAGGTCAGTGACAGAGCCAAGAGTAGAATCTAGGCCTCCTGACTCCTAGTGCAGTGCCCTGTCCGCGAGATCATGGTGCCACCTTTCATGTTCCTAGAAAAGCACTCAAAGACATCGCCATTGTCTTCTCTTTCCAGTCTTTAAATATATTCAGATGTGAAGGTTAGCCACTGGTGCTGATGGGATTAAGTTGTGGCACTAGTCTTCTGGGTGATGGTGAATTTGTACTGTTACAGATGGGCTATGTCAGGGAATACATCCTGTGGGCGGCTGCCAAATCCCAGCTTTTGGCTCACCAGTTTATCTGGAACATGAAAACGAATATCTTCCTGGATGAAGAGGGACACCAGAAAGATCGTGAGTACTGCATGCTTGGCCCATTAGCCTAATCTCTCCTATTCCTTATTTCACAGATTGAATCCCCTCATCTTTTTTTCCTCGGGAGTTATGAACCTTCTATTTGTGCAGATAAGACCCATTTTGTTGAGGGGTTTTTCCTTGTGGAATTCCATGAAGTAGGTCCATGCATGCTTTTGTTTGTGATTCAAAGGAAAATCTCTCTTTTTCCCTTTTATAAGTTGTGTCTTTCTGGGTAGGTGCCTAAGATTTTATTCAGGCTTGCTTCTTTTGATTATATATGCAGCTGACATCGGGGAACTGCTGGAGCAGCTAGTAGAAGAGATGACCAGTTCATTATCTGGGCCAGCCAAGGAGTTCTACCAACGGGAATTTGATTTCTTTAATAAAATCACCAATGTTTCAGCCATCATCAAGTAAGTGTGGGAGTTCGGGAGAATGAGCTGTTGTATAGCTCCCTATTCTGCAAATAACTGTTGTCCTGAATAGGAAGTTTTGCTTTGCATGGGATCTGAGACCATGAATTCCCAGAAAGATTAAAAAAAAAAAAATACTGGTGTATCAAAAGCTAAATACATTTTCCCAACAGATTATGGATCTGTGCTAGTGAGATACAAAAGCTTGTTTTGCTTTATATTTCTATAGATTAGTATCTAGTCAGACCTGGGTAAACTATAAGTGAGCAGTGAGAGTTTTACCGACCCCACCATCTGAAATATGCATTGCAGTTTGGGCCATAAAGAAATGGTGATAGATTGAACTTTGGTTTTAAATTAATCTGATTTATCTTTGTTTTGCAAGCAAGCACTGGGAGTTCAGTGTTGGTGGAATGACATTGCATAGGAAAGTGCAGCTAGGCAGGAATGAAAATGGTAAAACAACCGATGCTTTTGCACCAGTAGAACCAGTCCCACAGGCCTAGTTAGTGTCACCTGCCTCATTAAAATGGGCATTTGGAGAGGTTAGAGGCATTCTTCTGGAAAGTTAGCAGGAAAGTCGCTTCACGCAGGAAAAGCAGCACTGAAGTATGTAGGTATGTCAGGGTTTTCCATTATTTTCTGCAAATTACAACTTGCTGGAAACATTTTGTTTTGGATTTAAAGAACCACAGATGTGCTCCAGCAAATGATACACGTTATATTTTACTACAATCTCCATGAAAATGTCTGTTTTCACAAAGGCATTTCTGTGTGTACTGTAAATAGAAGCTTTATCCTGAATACGTAGCCGTGTTCTGTCTTACTCATAAAGTGCTGTTATAATTCGTTGTTTCTGGAGCAGCAGACCAGCTTTAATGGAGATAGATTGTGATGTCTCACACTGGATTTTGTTATCACTTAATGAACGTGAAGCTTCTGTTCAGAGGTTCTGGAAACCAATAGTAACAATAGGAAGGAAGTGCAGCGAAAGTACCTAACGTAACTTTTTTTTAAAGTTTGCCAGAGGATGGCAGTGGCTTAGCACGCAAGCTCGTAACCTAAGCGTGCGCTTTTGTTAAACATTTTAAAACATTCTCTGACATAGAAAATAGCAAAAGTAATGCAGAGTATCTTCCCTGTAAATGAATTGGTTTTACTTTTTTAAAACGTTGCTAATTGTTAATCAACATTAACATTTGTTAATACAGGAAGTTCAGGCCAAGTGGTACAGCTGTCGCAGGAGTCACCAGACATTAGACTTTTTTGTGTGTGTTGAAAGGTTGGATACATTGGGATGGCTTAAAGGGGCCATTTCTGTCTTAGCTCCTGAAAGCTTTGGTGCCTGAGTGAATGTCCCACTCATTTTTATTGTTTTAAAGTTATGAGTAAATAGCTTAATAGCACTGGCTTTAACCAGGTAGGCATTTTGCAGGCACTTCCATCTTCTACTCCATTCCAGGCACCTCTTAAGCAAAGAGTTCAGATAATGTTATGGATCACGTGGGGGGAGGGGGGTTGTAAAGGGCACAAATGTGAATGAAGATGTGACCTCGAATGATTTGAATGTCCTAAGTGCTATACTCTGGTCTCCAGAAATGAAAAGCTTGTGCAGTAACCCACTGTACCACCTAGCTGAATACCATAAAGAATGCCTTTCAGGTGCTTGACTTCTACATCATTTTAAGTGTGCAATTTCATGCCTAATGTCCACAGACATTTGCTATGACTGCATGTGCAAAAATTGGGAAATTTCCATGCTAGTTTATAATTGTTTTCAATTATCCAGTTTTCACCTCCAGTTGTGGTAACTGTGTGAACAAATTAGGAATGTAATTACACAGACATTTTGCCTGTGTGTCACTTTGAAAGTGGTCTAAACTAAACCAGAAAAAGGTGCTCTTATTCTGGAATAAATGCCCATAAGGGGAGTTATAGTGGTTGAACTATAAGGGGTATAATTATACTGGTAAATTTCCCTGAATAGACAAGCCTGAACTTGTTTAATTCAGGCCTTTGATGCTATTTTGCTATTTACATAGCTTACAACCTGTCAACACACAGGTTTTGTATCACTTTAACTATCTTGGTTTAGACAGCAATATAGATAAAGCACTACAATCCCCGAGTGCAGATGCAGTTATTCTGGTAAGAAGGTCCTTATGCTGGATATATCTTATTCTAGTACATTTATAGAGTAAGCGATGCCAATAAAAGACCTTTTTTCTCCTTCAAGTGATTGCACACACATGCCTTCCACTGTGGGTGTATCTACGCCCAGTGCACTTGAGTCAGAGACTTTTGCCAGCAGGTGGTGCATAAGCCCCTGCTTTCCTCATCCTCTCGGAGGAGGACATAAAAGGGGTGTATTCACTTCCTCCCTCTCAGTTCCTTTTCACCATCTGTTGTGAGAGTTGGGGCTCCCTATAACATTTGCTTCAGTTAGCAAGTGTTTCAAAATTCCTATAGTGTACATATTTCAGAGTAGCAGCCATGTTAGTCTGTATCCGCAAATCCGCAGAAAAGGAATACTTGTGGCACCTTAGAGACTAACAAATTTATTTGAGCATAAGCTTTCGTGAGCTACAGCTCACTTCATCGGATGCATTCAGTAGTTCAGTTATAGTGTTTGGTATAGGTACCTAATGGACTTTATTACAAAAATATCCCCAGGTTTCAAGCAGCGTGCAATGTGCAGGGCTGTTTTCCCCGTTATGGATAGGCACAAGAGTGGCCTGATTTGCCTTGGTGAGGGCCTTGTGAGAGACGAATGCCCCATTTGTACCTCCTTCCCCACCAGCACAAAAAAAAAAGAAAAAGAGGGCTTTCTACCTCAAAGTTCACTTTATGAAGGAGGTGATGCACCCAGCGTCAGAACCAAGCCCCGACTGCCAAGTAGCAGATTCAGAGTCCATGGGGAGCGTCCTTCCAGCTGCCCATGATTTGACGTGCAAGTCTGGTTAGAAACGTCACCCTTTGCCCTCACCATTAGCCTCTTATAAGCGCTCAAAATCTAGGTCTTCTCCTGAAAAGACTTCCAGTAAGTCCTCTGGTACTGGTTCAAGCCACCACAAATCTAGACAACCACCGGCTCTGTCTGAGGTGGCACCATTGACTCTTGCCCCTCTGGGGCTGTTAAGACTGGTTTCTTCACCCTTACTGTGTTCCTTTTCAAAATTCCAACGTATCCTGTCTATCTCAGCACTGCCGGACAAACACTTACTTGGTTCGGTATCCCCTGGTCCGCTGGCCGCCTTGTCGGCAAGGGATGTTCTCTGTCTCCCCCTACTGGACCCTCCTTTACTACAATCTGCTCCGCTTAAGGTATCTTAGGCACTGGTGGTCCACTTGGTTTCATCAGTATAACGCGGCTTCTACTCTGAAACCTATCAGTATTGCTGACACCCTCAGCACTGCCAGTGCACTTAGCATCATCAGTACAGTGGTTCATTCAGAACACCTGACTCCTCCGAAGACAGCACAGTCTCTTCGACCGATTATACCAGCCCCGATCATTTTGTTGGCATTCCAGGCACCTCAACCCTACGTTTTGTTGGATCCCCAGGTGCCACCCATACCCAGACCACTTCGAACCCCAATGGGGACCGCTCCTCCCTATTCTGAAGAAATCTACACTTATTCTTTGGACTCCGCACTGGGGGAGGAGGAGACTTCCCCCGTGCAGGAAACCTCTCCCCAGAATATTGCTACCATCCCTCTGCCCACTGTACTAGACCCTATAGAGGAAGGAGAAATAATAGAGGAACCTCTGGATGTTCTCCCTCCATATTTCATCATCCTCTCCAGATGAAGAAGCTATTTCAGAGTCAGCGGCTCCCTGCCAGAGGACTGTAAGATCTTCCAGGACTCGGGAGGAGGGTAGTTACTTCCGTAGTAGTGCAGGTGGTACTTGTGTAAGGAAAACCCTCGCGCACTCTGTGGTATTTTACAGACTCCTGCCCCGGGAAGGGTTGCCTTGCCCATCAATGAAGCCTTGCTGGAGCCAATGAAAACCCTTGTGACAGACCCTAACCTCTACACCAGCCATTCTCAACAGGGGGTCCACAAAGCAGGGCCAGCATTAGACTGGCTGGGGCCCAGGGCAGAAAGCTCAGAGCCCTGGCATCCCGGAGGGGGGAGAAGCCCTGGTGTCCCACTGAAGCCCTGAGCACCCCCTCCCCCTGTGCTGGGCCCTGGAGTTTTTATGTCATATTGGGGAGGGGGGGCCTCAGAAAGAAACATGTTGAGAAGGCCTGCTGTATACCATCTGTGGCCAAGGGAGTGGACAGATGATATCAAATCCCTCAACAAGATTTTGATTATTTTTTTTAACCGACCCAGTTCCCAGTTCCTTGTGGTCATGGCTGCTAATGAGTAGTCTCATCAGTCCCATCCTAAAGTCACTCCCGAAGACCAGGAATTCAAGAGACTGGATTTATAGGGTCGAAAGGCCTATTCCATCATTGCTCTTCCAAAAACAGGTGGCTAACTATCAGGCTTTTATCTAAATACATTATCTAAATACAGCAATTTCTAAGTTTGCTGACAAGTTGCCAGAGGACTATAAGGGGCAGTTTGAGGCTTTAGTTTGAGGCCACTTCACGGTCTGAACATTCCTTCAAGCAGCTGTTGACGTTGCTGATACGAATTCATGGTCAGTGGCCACTGTGATTTCCATTAGGCGCTCTTCCTGGCTGCAGTCTTCTGGCATTCCAAAGGAGTTGCAAAATGCAACAGAAGATTTACTCCTCAAAGGATCTTAAACCATCTCCCAACAAAACGGACCATGCTGTGCGCACCCTGAGAGACTCTTGTGCAACAGTGGTGGTAGCGGCTTACCAGTGCTGTTTAACCATTCAGAAATTTCCTTACCTGGATGATTGGCTAGTTTGTGGAACGTTTAGTGACCAGGTCCAAAACAGCATCCCTGTCATCAGACAGGTGTTCTTTCATCTGGGCCTGAAAAGAAAAAAAAAAGACAAATTACAATTACAATCAACACAGTGTATAACCTTCATGGGTGCAGACCTTGATGCCATGAACCCCCTGGCTAACCTTCTTAGGGGAAAGGTTTCGCTCTGTAGCCTTTCTTGAAAGCCCCAACATCATCCGCATGTGCCTGCCTACAGCTCCTGGGCCACATGACATCATGTACTGAGGAAACTTCACATGTCAGACTTCACCTTCGCTGTCTGCAGTCCTGGCTCCATTCAGTGTATCGTCCTTCTAGTCACCCTCTGAACACGTGGATTTGTGTACCTGCTCAAGTGCTTCAGACTCTGAATTGGTGGTTAGATCCACAGAATGTATGCAAAGGAGTTTCATCTCTGTCCCCAGAACCAATTATGACTCTGGTAATGAATGGATCTACCAAAGACTGGGAGACCCATCTCAGTCAGCTTCAGGCACAAGCTCTTTGGTCACCCCAGGAAGTTTCTTTCCATTTAAATGTACTGGAACTCAGAGCTGTTCATCAAGCCTGTGAGATGTTTGTCCACCATCAAGACCCAGGTGATCGAAGTTTTTTGTGCACAACACCGCCATGTTTTATCTGAACAAGCAGAAAGGTGCAAGATCATCTCAGCTATGCCAGGATGCCATCCTCCTATGGAACCTGTGTATAAGAAACTGCGTCTCCCTGAAGCTGTTCTCCTTCTAGGAGTGAGAGAAACAACTGGGGATTCCCTCATCAGGGATTTCATAGCCCAACACAAGTGGTCAGTCAGAAAGGACATTCTCCTCTAGATTTTCTCCCCGTGAGTACGCAGTAATAGACTTGTTCGCCACCAACCTGAACAACAGATGGAGGAGATTTTGCCCCACGGCGGGCCACAGCCTGGGCTCCATCACAGATGCTTTCCTTCTCCCTCGGTCCAGTCAATTTCAATATGCTTTCCTCCTGGTTCCTCTCTTTCCAGGGATACTCAGGAAGCTGAAAAGAGACAAATCAACATTAATCCTCCTGCCACTGGCATGGCCCTGGATCTACATCACCTCTCCATCTGGTCACTGATAATTTTTCCTCTAGTCGAGGATCTCCTCTCTCAGAACCAGGACAGGTCTCTTCATCCCAACCTCCAGTCTCTCCACTTCACAACATGGATGATCTCTGGTTAAATTCTAATGAGAAATCATGCTTCCAAGACATTCAGACCATCTTGGTGAACAGCAGAAAATATTCCACTACAGCCACATACACAGCAAAGAGGAAGAGATTTTTAATTTGGGCACAATCTCAACACTTACTGCTCCATCACCCAGAGGTTAGACATGCTGGACTATCTGTTGCACCTGATATCATCAGGCCTTTCGATTAGTTCTGTGAGAGTTCTCCTGGCTTCCATATCTACATTACATCCACCAGGGTTTTCCATTTTCTCTCACCCTCTGGTTTCCTGATACTTGAAAGGTTTACTCAACACTTACCCTCCTGTGTCTGATCCTGGACCTATATGGGATCTCAGACTAGTCCTCTCCAAACAGATAGGATCCTCCTTTGGACTTATGGTGACAGCCTCATTATCTTTACTGTCTATGAGGACCGTGTTTCTAGGTGGCAATCACTTCTGCATTCGATTTACTCTTGTGCATCGGGTGCACATATACCTTCAGAGGAACATACATCTGCATAACACAGCTCTAAGAACAACATTTACTTTACAGGTAAGAAACTTTTTTTTATATCCATATACAGTAATCACATCCACGCTAGGGGATGCTTCACCTATATCTATCAGTATAAAATCATTCCAGCCCCCCACCACCGGCACAACCAAAATACTTAAATTGCTACAAAAACTGTGTATAGACCAGGTCTTCATTAGTTCCTTGAGCAAGGAAAGAAACATCAGAACTTCTGCTATTTATCTTAATCCTCTATGTAACATCCAAACCAAGAAAAAAAATCTTTCATTAATCAAAGTTTTCAGTCTCCTGCTGTTCAGATTGAGATTTCACACATTAAGCAAAAAATAATTACAGTGAACAATGGAATATTCCAAAACCTTGGCTTCAGTTCTGTTGGTACCAACCTTTTCTATGTTTTTGGCATTTTGCTGTTAAAACAGGAGACAATTTTAAGGTCATATCACCTTTTGTACTATATGTTGTAACTCAAACTGTTTAGCCATTTGCTATGTGGAATTCCTATGAATAATCATAGTAATTTATCTACTTACAGGAGTTGTTTCTATAAAGAATCATTCTCCTTATCTTGCTCTGAAAAAAAAAATTGAACTTTGACCATGTTTTTTAAAAAAAATGCCAGAATTTAATCTTTACCATTATATAATACCTATAACCTCTATAATCTATAATACCTCTAACCCAAAACTTTCCCTCCCCCTCTTTCCCCATACAACCACAATTCCTGCACGGTAGGACATATGTAATATTTTCACATCCTTCACCTTTCCCCAGTTGCAATACTTAAAAGTTTACCCTATGGCTTATGTGGATGGATTGTGGAAACTCCTGGGATGTTCAGAAATGTTTTGTCATCTTAGATGTGCAACACTGTCTGAGCCAAGGTTCTGCAGAAGGGGATGAAATGTTTTTCATGGGGAGGGTGAAATCAGCAGTCTTATCAGAGATTGTGCATCTCCTCCAGTTTTCCCCATGTTAAGCCTTATTACTCTTCTTGCCTCAAATCACAGCTGTGATCATCCGTGGCTGAACAGAACTCTGAAGCTTATAAATTCATTGTTTGATCAACCAGAGTCGCTGTTAAGTGTTGCAAAGTACTTGCTTTCCCTTGTGCTGAATGGGAGCCTGGATTGAGAATTCAAGAATCTTGGTTTAGAGTGTATGTATTATTTGGCATACAGGCAGATTTCCTGTTTTGTCTGGGCAGCTTCACATTAATCACGTTAAGTTGTTCTATAGAGCTTTTCTATGACTGCCAGGGAAAGGCCATTTATAATTGCACACAGTTTGGTACTGTATAAACTACGAGCACTGAGAAGGGCTGCAGGCCTTTGAGAGGGCTTTGAATCCAAGGATTTCCTGGGCAGTTCTGAAAGGACTTGGAGCCTGCGCATATAAGAAGCTGTTCCTCCTGTGATCATGTGTTGTGGGCATGTAGCTCAGCCATTTAAGGATCTGTTTTATATCTTATGCTTGGCAAACATGCAGTGCATTTGCCATCAGATTGCTAGGGTGCTAGCTTCGCCCGCCCACACAAACTTAGAAAATAAAATTATAGTCCAGGTGGCCTTTCAACTGGGGAGAGAAGGGAAATAGACTACTAAGGCTTGTTGCCAGCTACTATACAGTATGTGACTACCTTTCCTATCCACTGTTCTGCACAGAGGTAAGAAAAGAGTTTTTAAAAAGGAAAAGGCTTTAAAAAGGTTCAGACTCGATACTGAATTAATGTGTATAAAGCTGCAGCAGTGTAGTAAGAGATTGTTTGTTTGTTTCACATTTAAACAAACAAAACGTTTCTTCCTAGAATAACGGCAGACTTCAGTAAGTAAAATAAATTGTCTTTCTTCCCAGGCCATTCCCTAAAGGAGATGAAAGAAAGAAAGCTTGTTTGAGCGCTCTGTCTGAGGTGAAAGTACAGCCTGGTAAGAAGTGGTCTAATCATATTGTACGTTCCTTTTGCATTTAGCATGAATACTGTATTTTGTAGGAGTGATTCATGGGAATTTCATAACAAATGGGCTCTTCTCTGCCTCTTTTTTAATATTTTTGCTGCCTGGGGCTAAGAAGTGACTTGTTCTGTTGTTGTTCCTTGTCAAGCTAAGCATGAACATGGTAGCACAAATATTTGTATAGTACCAACAGTGTGCATGGCATGTCACAATCCAGATATGAAGATCCCTGCCCCAAAGAGCATGAAGGGAGCAGTACAATTGAAGAGCAAGGTTAAGAAAACCTTTTGCTTTGTGTCACATGTTTTTGGTAGATGATGGGCGGGCAGGCTATGCATGTGAAGAAATAATTTTTCAGGGATGAGACACAACCATCTAACTGCCCTTCCATCTCCGTGTCCTCTGTCCCTATCCCATATTTTGAAAGTCTCTACTGCTCCAAGACCCTTTTTTTTCCCCCTCTGAATCTGACCTTTAAAACTTATTCAGGATTTTTGAGGGATAAGTTTTATCTGTGCCTTTCTGTAATCTGTTTTCTCTGGCAATTAATGACCAATCTAAAAGGTATCCTGTGTCCTTTACAGACTACAGGCTACAGCCTATAGACTATCTTATGGTGGTAGACCGTAATGTATCCATTTCTAACTTCAATATAGATTTTAAAATTACATGAATCAATGTATTATCAAACTTCTAGAACTTCACTCTGTCACGCTAGCTGGTGAATTCACTTCATGTCTATCAAGTTCTCTTCTCCCCTTTTGTTGTAGGCTGTTACTTGCCCAGCAATCCTGAAGCGATTGTTTTGGATATTGACTACAAGTCTGGAACTCCTATGCAGAGGTAATTTGCAGTGTTGTTGTAGCCTTGTTGGTCCCAAGATATGAAAGAGACGAGGTACGTGAGGTAATATCTTTTATTGGACCAACTTTTTTGCTAGTGGAAGGTACAAGCTTTCATGCTACATGGAGCTCTTCCTCTGGTCTGGGAAAGGAAGCAGTGTGTCACAGGTGTAGCTCGTGCTTGCACCTACCACCAACAGAAGTTGGTCCAATAAAAGATATTGCCTCGTCTATCTTGTCTCTTTCCTGTGCAGAGGCGGCAACATGTTGTTTTGTACCTCAGATAATCTTAGTTACAATATTTAGGTCTTTTCTAGGACGTTTTGTTGGTTGGAAACATCAAACTCAACTTCCTTATGTGTGTGTTTGTACTTTCAGTGCTGCAAAAGCACCATACTTGGCCAAGTTCAAGGTTAAATGGTGTGGAGTCAGTGAACTTGAAAAAGAAGGTCAGTAATATAGTTCTTAATCATTTATACTACTAATTAACAGTCAGTGACTCATTGCAGTTTCATGCTTTTGGTGGATGGTATCATTCCAGTAAAACTGGGTTCAAATTTTAATGTAAGGCATGATAATTGAACCCAGAAATTGAATTCTGTAAATTGTGTGGGGGGGGAAATAAGCTTGTTGTTTGAGTTTTAAGAGGCAAATCAGATCTTGTAAAAACAGAGCAGATATTTCTGTACTAAAGAAATTTTGCCAATGACTTTAAATCCAGCATGTAAATTAGGTATATTTGGGTAGTTTAGAAAACAAGGAAACTCAGGTTAACATGGCTGTGCAATGCTTTTTTTAAATCATAAGTTTCAGAAGGATTTTTAGCTCCTGGGCTTGATTTGTACATGTACTTTTCCGGCAGACCATGAGGGCTATTTTGGAATCTAATTTGTATGTATAAATGCCACCTGAACTGCAGGAAACATAATGTCTTCAGGAATTCAGTGTTACTCAGTGCAATTCACCCTGCAATGCAGAAAATCTCCTGTAGACAAGTGAAGGGTTAAGTTTCCAGTACTGTCATTTATTGTGATTCAAGGCTGCTAATTAAGCTCCATGTTCAAGTTTTGCTTTTTGCTCTATTTGCAGGTCTGCGTTGTCGCTCTGACTCCATAGACGAAAGTGGAGAAGAAGGGGTTGACCGTAAGAAAATCTGTTGGCAAGCAGCTATCTTTAAAGTGGGCGATGACTGCAGACAGGTAAAAAGCTTCTATAGTAATTGAAAATTGATTGACAGCGGTTGTGTTTTAAAGGGGAGTAAAAATCACACTGGAGTACCCTTCTCTCTGGAGCTCCTCGGGACAATGTTTAGCTTATTACAGAGACATAGTGAAAGGGGAGAACTACATTACCCACTCCTGGAAAAGTGGTGGAAAGAAAATCTCATACGTTCAAGACACAGCTTTACTCAGTGCCAAAAATACCTGTTAAAGCCTCACGCTCCAAACAGCAAACTTTATTTTAAAAAAAAGTGTAGCTAATGGTAGTTCAGCAGTGGCTTCCAAAGTGATGTGTGTTATGGATTCAAACCGGTTTCTTTTTAACTGAGAAGGGGAATATTGGCTACGATGTTGGAGTTACTCCTACTCCTCTCCTCAAGGAATGCCAAGGATTTTCATATCCGTCAGAGGCAAGCAGATAAGTCTTCAGTGTTAACACCTTATCTGAATGACATCTGTGTACATTGACTTCCTGCCCACCCAAACTACATTTTCCATCTGTTTTTCCTCTATAGATATAGTGAGTGCAACACTACGTACACATCTGCTAACTTTCTGTGGGGTGTTTGTTTGCTCTGTTGTTCTTCAGACCACTTTCATAACCAGTTGGATCTTGTTGCATGACCTCTCTAATACTTATGCCCCCTTTTGTTGTTAAACAGGACATGTTAGCTTTACAAATCATTGATCTCTTCAAGAATATATTTCAGCTGGTAGGCCTGGACCTGTTTGTGTTCCCCTATAGAGTGGTGGCCACAGCCCCAGGGGTAAGTGGATGATAAACTATTCAGACTGTGAACAGAATTAAGCACTGTTGAAAGGGGCATCTCTCTGTCAGCCCATATTCCTCTAGAGCAGGGAATTTTTATCCCCAGATCACCTTCCCCTAAGCTTCTGACTGGGCACTTGCCACCTGTGACACTCCTACCCCCTCTCCCTTGAGAATATGTTGTCTGAGCAGCAGAAAGCGCCAGAGAGAAGTACCTCTGGGAAGCAGTCATGAATCTCCTCTTCAGTTAGTTATAGGAAAGGTGGAAAGTTTGGGACATTCTTTTTAATGAATAAATGGGAAATGTATATTCAGTGTTCTAGACATTTTTACCCATATGTCCCATGAGATCTGTATAGCTGCCATCAGCTATGAAAAATGTATGTTGGGAACGTGCTTTGCAGTCTTGTCTGTCTTCCCCTTCAGTGTGGTGTTATTGAATGCATTCCTGACTGCACCTCCCGTGACCAGCTGGGCAGGCAGACAGACTTCGGAATGTATGATTACTTTACAAGGCAATATGGAGACGAGTCAACCCTTGCTTTCCAAAAGGTAACATACCAACTGGTCAAACAGCAAAATATTGACTTGAGAAGCATTCTGGCTATAAGAAATACCATGACACTGTATTGTATAATTATTACCATAATACGGTACCTGGTGTCAGATGCAGATAATCCTGTGAGCAGGCTATGCACAGAAGCTGTTGCAGGACTGGAGAATGTCATTCATTTAAAATAGTGTAAACATGAATGGAAGAAATTCTTTATCAGATTATATCTGCTCTTGGGATGGTGTAGCACACTAGCCCTCCTCTTCTGAATTTGCTCTAATTTCTCATTTATGCAGGCTCGATATAATTTCATCCGCAGTATGGCTGCCTATAGCCTCCTGCTGTTTCTGCTCCAGATTAAAGACAGACACAATGGCAACATCATGCTGGACAAAAAGGGGCACATCATTCATATTGGTCAGTTGTGTCCCCTTGGCCTTCTGTATGTCTCTGCCGTTTCATTCTGCTGCAAGATATTGTTTAAAAAAATTAAAAAGCCAGTTCTCCTCCTCTGAAGTAATTCTCTGTTCAGTGATTTCAAGATTTCCAAAAGGATGGGAAGATTTCCTGATGTGTGAAAGAAGTGTGCATTTCCGTACAGTATGTGTGATAGTGTGCTGCTTTGTAATCCAGACTTGCAAATTTCTACCTGCCTTAAGCAAGTACTTGTTTGTTTTTTTAATTTTAGATATGCTAGTGAAGTATCATTTGATTTCTTTCATCACTGTATGGGTGCATTTTAGATTTTGTGCTTTAGCTGGTAAGTTTACGTAACCAGGGCTATGTAACCTCTGCACAGAATTTGCGTTTATGGAAATCCACTAATGCGTCAGTGAGAAGCTTACTTATGTAGTGAGTTGTGAAACACCTCACATTAAGTTTCATCTTTACTTTTGTATTCGTGCACTCCAAGTTCATCTGCAAACACACTTCAGAGGAGGGCAATAGGAGTGCATACAATATGTAGTCATAATGTGAGGTCTTGGGCCCACCTCTGTTATCCCTTTCAGCTGTTACCCGCACTGGTAGGGGAGCCAGATTGGAACAGCTCTATGACTGGTATCCTCATGGGCAGAGAAACCATGGATTTTTGTGCCATACTTTGGGGACAGTACCAGGAAGGACAAAGAGTATTTCCGGGAGAGGTGGGATACTGAGGGGAATTTTGCACTAATTAGAGATTCTGGGGGGTCTTGAAGGTAGCCCTTAGAGGTGTGCATTACATAGTCTAGCCTGGAGGGATGGAAGTGGTCTGAGGTCTGCATGGGAGAGGTCACAGTCTCTGGTCAAATATGGGTAATGAAAGGGACACGATCTGTCACCACTAGCTAGGCTATTGTCACATAAGGCTTGAAACCACAGAGAAACTCCAGGCTGAACAGAAGACAGCTGGCCCTTCTTTAGGGGGTGAGCCACGATAGGCTGACTCCATTTACTCTCAAGTCTCCACATGGATTCCTGGTCTCTCTTTGGATGTAATTGAGCATTTAGTTTCTACAGCAATCAGTGCCCTATTAACCAGTACAGTACATTCACTGGTTTATTATATGTTTGTGTGTGTGTGTGCAGATTTTGGTTTCATGTTTGAAAGCTCACCTGGTGGAAATCTGGGCTGGGAACCAGACATCAAGCTGACCGATGAGATGGTGATGATAATGGGAGGAAAAATGGAGGCCACCCCTTTCAAGTGGTTCATGGAGATGTGTGTCAGGGGGTACCTAGCAGTCAGGTGAGAAGGCTTTGCATCTCTCCTCGTTTGTTCACAGCCAGGGGTGCTTCCACATCTAATAACTGATATTTAGTGGATAATCAGCAATTAGCTTTCTTTACTACTTAGTGCATTTGAATCTCATGCTTATCTGAAGGCCGTGTCCTGTGCAAATGAAATCATTGCTCCCCAAAATAGTGAGAACTTCCCTTAGATAATAAACATGACTCTAGAATCTGAGACCTTGCTTTGAACTATGAAGAACTGTGAAAACTCTGCCCTTACCAAAAGGCATCAGCCTGTATTCAGCAGACAATGCATATGATCTAAAATCTGGGAAGGGAAGAGTACTCTATCATGGGCCTGAGCCTATCCCAACATGCATTCCTCTTCTCTAACAATGCCAGAGTGTGAGGCAAGGTGGCTTCTTACAAAGTTTGCATTGACTTCATATTCTGATTCTTGTTCATTTCATACTTGTACGTCACATGGGGGAATTCCTTCCATGTTGATCTTTAAGTTTAGCCCTTTCCTTGCTTCGCTGTACTTCGTGTGTATGGTGTTAATAATCTGGGGTATGGAGAAAACTTTTGAATTCCTCTAGAACCTCTGCCATCAGCACTAATAGGACAACCACATTGAGCTCCAGCTGATATGATGCTTATCAGATGGGGCCAGAACTTCCATTGTAAACCACGTAAGCAGTTTGAGCCCAGCAATCCAACTTGCAGCCAGCCAGTCACAATGAAGATTTCTTAAATCTTTACTTTGGTGCTAGCACGAGTCCAGCACCATCTAACTTGGACTAGGGAGGCAGTCTTGCTTACTGAATAGGGCATTAGGCACTGGCGGTTAAGAGAACTATATTCTGTTCCCCCTTCTGCCACTGTCTCAGAGCTTGTCTATACTTACAGCTAAATCGGCACTGTTGCGATCGATGCAGTGGTGTCGATTTAGTGGGTCTGGTGAAGACAAGCTAAATCAATGACAGAGCACTCTCCCATCGATGTCTGTACTCGCCTTCCGGGGAGGTGAAGTCGGCGGGAGAGCGTCTCCTAAGTTACGTCGACTTGAGTTATGTAACGTAGGTAACTGAAGTAGCATAACTTAGGTCGACTTACAGCTTTAGTATAGACCAGCCCTCACTGTGTATCTTTTGGGTAAATCATTAAAGGTATATTTTCAGACAGGTTGAGGCCACTCTGATGAAGATTTACCCTTTAATCTCTCTCTCTGTCAGATTTTTTCTGTCTAAAATGTGGCTGATATTTCCCACCTTTAGCAGAACGTGTTTGAGATGCTTCAGTGGGAAGCCCTCTGTGGATATGTCTTCAATGCAGAGTTTTCTCAGGTGATTGGCACCTGGCTAGCCTACCCCAAGCCTGAGCTGCTGCACTCACTCATGGGTGTCGCTAGGACTTCTGATGGCATATGCTGTTGTTTTCTGTGCTGCACTAAGTGGAGCCAATTCTTATTCATTTAATTGTGACAAACTTGCCTGCCTTCTAGGCACATTGGGGGAATTGAGGGAAGGCACTGGAGGATCAACAGCACTTGAGTGATTTAACCTGCGTCCTAATTGCAAAGTGGGAAGGTTACCAGCCAAAGTGAAAGCCAACCCGAGGATTAGTCTGTCGTCCCAGGTTAGCCAGGTAGCCTGGTTTGAAAGCACCACCCCACTTGGGTGAGAGTGTTTCATGTGTGGACAGGAGGCGGGTTAGGGGCAACACCCAAGTAAAATAGCCTAAGTTAACTATGCAGTGAAGATGTACTCTATAAGTGCTAAGTATTATTGATGCTAACTTAAAAAAATCAAAGCTTCCTCAGTTAGTAGCCCAACCTGTGTCTGTCTGGGAGCACTCGTCATGTCAGCAGAGTTCAGTGTGTTAATTTTGGCAGGCCTGGGAAGGCACTGAAATGGAGGCAAAAATATCATCTGAATGTTGGGAGTATTCACATCGTGGATGGTGGGTAGGGTTGCCAACCCCCCAGGATTGTCCTGGAGTCTCCAGGAATTAAAGCTTCATCTTTAATTAAAGATTATGTCATATGATGAAACCTCCAGGAATACCTCCAACCAAAATTGGCAAACCTAATGGTGGGGGGTAAGTAATGGTATAGTCGTAGAGGGCTACATGGAGACATTAGGAAATAGTACCGCGCTAATGGATTTCCCATGCTGTTTGCTTAAGAGCAGCATGCTGTTGGATCCAGCTGATTACATTTTTACTATTGCCAAAAGAATGTTACTTTGCCCAAATACTGTTTAGTACCATTCTCCCCAAGGTTGTTATCCATCTCACACCATTCTGCTTATCTGGCTGCCAAACACAGGGGAGCGAAATTGCCTTTGTCGCAGTAATTTAATTAGGGCGACAGACTGTGAACAGCAGTACAGCTCCATCAGCAAACATAAGAGGATTAAACTGTGTAGATTAAATTACAATAAAAGGTGTGATCCAGTCCCCAGCTGAATTCCTCAGTTTATGCTCTGTACCCAGCAAAGGCAGGAAAAGTTTGAGAACTCTAATTGCCTTTTGCCATCTCTCTTTCTCTCTCTCTCTAGACCCTACATGGATGCTGTAGTCTCTCTGGTTACCTTGATGTTGGATACAGGGCTCCCCTGTTTCCGAGGGCAGACAATCAAGTTATTGAAGTAAGTCATGCAGATATCTGTTAACCCTTTTCCTTATTTTTTCACCATAGGAGCATTGCCTCTACTGTTTGTCTTAACGTAGCAGCAGGTGTAGTTTGACCCTAGCCAAATATGGCCTAATAAATGTTTTGAAGGAGAATTTGATTGTTTTATAGCGTCTCTCATACAATAGGGATTTCAAAGCACTGTGCGCAAACTGAGTTAAATTCAACTAGTGCTGTGACTGTGCAGGTAAATAGAGTAGTTTTTAACTGCTCAGCATAGGTTCCGACTCTGTGGGTGCTCCGGGCTGGAGCACCCACGGGGAAAAAAATAGTGTGAGCTCAGCACCCATCGGTGGCCCTGCCAATCAGCTCCTCCCCCACCCTCACCGCAGTGCTTCCTGCCCACTGGCAGGCCCCAGCGATCAGCTACTCCCCTCCCCCCAGCACCTCCTGCCCACTGGTGATCAGCTGTGTGCAGGAGGCCAGGGGGGTTGGGGAAGGAGCAGGGGCAGGAATAGGTGGAGCAAGAATGGATGTGCTCGGGGGAGGGGGCAGAAAGAGGCAGGGGTGGGTCCCTGGGGGAAGGTGTGGAGTGGTGGCGGGGCCTGGGGTGGAGCCGGGGTTGAGCACTCCTGGGGAAATTAGAAAGTCAACTCCTCCACTGCTCAGCATTGACAAACGCATAACCATAGAGGAGAGAACCTGTTTGAAGAAGAGGGATGTTGTCCAGGATCTAAGATGATCCTCTGCACTCTTCTCAAATGCCATTGAGATCTTTAACATTCACCAGGACAGGCACTGAATGATTTAACCTGCATCCTAATTGCAAAGTGGGAAGGTTACCAGCCAAAGTGAGAGCCAACCCGAGGATTAGTACCAAGGATCGTTCCTTGGTCGTTCTTACAGTACAGCACTCCCCTAATACTGCATTGCAACATCAGTAGTTTGGTGTACGTCCAGCTCCTGGTGTGGCACTTAAATCAAACCCACAACCTTCTGACTCTTGCGTTAGCTCTGTAGTCACCATTTCCTACAGTCATTCATTCATTCCGTGTGGTGGGGAGGAGACCGTCTAAGCCCCAACTTACACTATCTCCAAAGTATAGATATTTGAAGGGCAGGAGCTGCAAGAGAAAGGGTGTTTGATTAGGTCTCTCCTCTTCCTAGAGTTCTTGCTGGAAATCCAGCCACAGTTTTACAGTATTGATCTCTTCTCTTGTGAGTACCAATACTCAGGTGATTCTTCAAGTGTCACTGTCTGTGGAATACACTGGGTGCTAATAATTACTACAGGAGAAAAGCTGTACAGAAATATTATGCAACTCTTCGTTTTTTTCCACTGTAAGAACCAGAGGAGCACAGCTAATGTGTGTGCTTTTTCCCCCCCCCATACAGGCATAGGTTCAGCCCCAACATGACGGAGCGGGAGGCAGCAAACTTCATCATTAAGATCATTCAGAGCTGCTTCCTCAGTAACAGGTCTGGCATCTTCTGTCTGTCTTCTCCCGGTCTCTTCCCTAGACTTGGTTAGCCTTTTGAGGGGGTTAAAGATCTTGTGCCATAGGTGGCATAAAGCTCGGTAGTTGTTGACGTCACGGTAATGCAAGATAGCGGCCCTAGCTTGTGACCATACTATACCTTACCATATATTCCCTTTTGTGGGAGTAGAGTATTGCTAAGCTGAGGCAGCGGTTTCCGTTGCCTGTTCTAAAGAACATGGGATTTTCCGTGCCATCGTAGATAACGGCCTAATCAAGTTCAGCATTTTGCCTCCCGCAGTGACTTATGCCTGATGGCTTCCCAAAGCAGCCCAGCACCCCACCCCTAATATTGCACCTAGCTAATTGTGCTATGCTGTTTGAGGGTTGGGAATCCTTTCTGATTTATGTAGGGATAACGTTGCCAAAGAATGGTATTGGCTGGCAACAGGGATCTCTTGCCTACTTTTCTGAATGAAGAGAGATTGTGACCTTCGTGCTCGTTGCCTTTTAGAAAGCTGGGAATATATATGCAGAGGAAGCTGCATGTACAGCCTACTGGACTGAGCATGAGGCTTAGGGACAAGAATGCTGGGATTTAAAATAATTTTTGCAACCGATTTGCTGTGTTGCGTTGCCCAGTCACTTAATCTCTGCAGAAGAGGGAGAGTAGAACCTGCTGTCGGCACAGCAGTTTGAAGATGTAAAGCACTAAATAAGTGCTAAATTATTATTTGTGGAGAAAAGTATAACCTACCCTTCTCTGTGACGACCGTTCCTCTCTTTCCAATCAAACTTCTCTTCATACCTGTGTATCACATTGATGCATTAGTCATCCGACTACTTGACATGACATTGCATAATGCACAATGGTTCAGAAAGAGAACAGCACCTTGGGGAGCAAAGACAGCAGTTTGGCAGCTTGGCTCGCCCAAGCCAGTCTGGGTGGGCTTTGTTCTCTTGGGATGTGGTATTTAGTGTACTGAATAGAATAAAGCACCGCATTGGCTTCACAATAAGCCCAAAAAAACCTTGTTAGCTAATTACCCAGTGGTAACTGTGTTCATGCCTCCTGATACATAAATAGTTTTACAGTGTCCTATGAAAGATTTGAACAGAAAATGAAATTAAATGCAAAACATATATTTTAAATATTAGGTTTAGCTCCTATTGTAAAAGCTGACATTGTCATTTACTCACCCTTGGCCGCCTCAGCTCCTTCTACGATGGCATAAGATACAAGATCATGTCAGTTTCATGTGTGTCACAGACATAAAAGTAATATTTAGGTTTGCTTGTTAATATTTCCACTACTGCCACTCCGGTTACTTCTATTTCCATTGTTGTTCCTGTTCTATTTTAGGTTACTTGGATTTTTATGTGACCCTGCCCTTGTGCAGTACTCTGAATACTACTTAAGTGAATTATGTATTTCTGTCCCCTAAACAGAAGAGTTGATTCGATCTAATCTGCCTAAGGTGCCTCTTGCAAGTCTAAGCACTGAAAGTTTGTTTCCTGCTATTGCATAAAATAGTAAAACAACTGCAGACTTTGCCCCCTTTTTCTTGCCTTAATAAAGTGCAAAGAAGTTATTCTCTTTAGCCTAGCAATAGTGGAAGGTTAGTCAGAGCCATGCTTAGCCAGTCCAGTTAGTGAGGATGTAACTCTTACTAAGTTATAAGTCAGTCTCTCTTTTCATGTTGCTGCACCAGTCCTAGTGTCAGTGACAAAGCATCTCTCAGGTTAGCCTTATAGTCACTAACGTGCCCAACTGTAATATAGTACTGTAGCATAGTTTCCACTTAATGGAATTCAGCTCAGGATTAAGAACTGGAGAGGGAAGTAGTATGAATTTATTTTTTAACAAAGGACCTGCTGATTTAATCATGAAATTATTGAATGATTTCTCTATGTACTCTCAGCTGACTGGCGTCAGGGCCAAATGAGCTCTGCTAGTTTAAACTGGAGCAGACTGATGCGTTACTCATCATGACGCTGCTTTCACAGTGCCTTCAAAGTGGAGGTTTAAGTTTGATTACAGGTTATCATCTGTGCATCTTCATTTCTTTGAGATTTCATTTTTGCAGTTGATCTGCTGATGCATTTCTATAGCCCCTCATTCACCCATGATTCTTCTATTGTTTTGTAGGAGTAGGACATATGACATGATCCAGTACTACCAGAATGATATCCCATACTGAGAGACAAGGAAGATTAGTCTGGGGAAAATGATACTCGTCACATCCCAATGCCTTTTCTCCAGACTAGTAATAGGAACTGTTCAATCACGCTTCACTGTCTCCAGTCTCTCGTGTGCATGTACACATTTTACTGGACCCTGCAACAATCAACAAATCCAATTAGTTCCTCTCTCCACTGGGATGTATATTTTTTTTCTGTGGTTTTCTTGGAGTTGGCTGCAATCATAAATGAACATCCTCCTCTGGTTATGAATGTGTAAATTCTCAGAGGTAAAGCTGGGACGTACAGGAGTTTTTGTGCAATGCAAGGATTTTATAGTGAGTTTAAAAACCCTTAACACACCATCCAGTAGAATCCCCTAAAAGTGAAGGGTTGGAAGTTGGAGCGATGAAGAAGTGTTGATTTGCTCTAATTATACTGTAGAAAAGTAATGATAATCGTCCAAGGTGGTGATGTCTCTGCATCTGTGTTAAGACTTTGCACTGTCTATGGTCCCTGCTACATGGTCAGTATTTCATATGTACATGAAGAATGTATTTTTTTTCCCTTTTGTGTGTGTAAAAAAAACCAAAACTCTACTGAAGATATATTTAATCTATAAAATGTAATAAAGATCTTAGACTTTATTGTGCCTGTATTACAAATCCTTTGAAATATACTCTTCTTTCACCCAAGGGTTGTAAGCTGCTTGGGTTTGGTCCAGCACATCATTTTGCAAGTTTACGCAGTGACTAGTGTTCATGTTCATTGTGGGTTTTCCCCCACCTATCTATAAGAGGAGTCTCAACCCTTCTTCAGCCTTGGGCATATTCACTTTTAAATGGTAGATTATTATTTCTGTAAAGGTATTTTCTGTGCAGGTTTCTTGCACCTGGATTCAACTCTGTAGATTGACATAAGCAGAGCTCCTGACATGCTTAAGGATTTTTGGTCCCCGAGGGCAGCAGTAGTATGTGTCATGAACCAGGACACAAGAATGGCCATAATGGGTCAGACCAAAGGTCCATCTAGCCCAGTATCCTGTCTTCCGACAGTGGCCAATGCCAGGTGCTTCAGAGGGAATGAACAGAACAGGTAATCATCAAATGATCCATCCAGGATGTGGGTGGTCAGGCTTAATAGAGAAGAGGCAGTCAGGCCAGGAACAATGCTGAAGGTCAGAGCCAGAGTCCGGTACCAAAAGTCAGAGCCAAAGGTCACAACCGGAGTCAGGAGTGGAGCGGGAGGGACAGGACGGTAGCATGGCTGTGAACAAGGCTGGATCAGTCCTGAAGCAAGATTAGGAACAGGCAGGCACTGGCGAGATTGTAGCTGTGGGAAAAAGCATTGAGCTGCCAGAGATCAGTTGTTGCTGTTGGACCTAAGAACAGGTTTGCTGACTTCCTCAACCAGTCAAGTGGAGTGGTCAATCAAGTGGCTCTCATGAACTGCCCGGAGACTGTGCAGCTGCAGCAGCAAGTCCTCATTCTGACAGTATCTACGTTCGCCAATCACCACTTTTTCCCCCTATGGCCACCACGGAACTTAACTGTGACCTTGGAAACTTCCAGTAGGTCCTTTCTTTACCTCCCGTTTGAGTTCAGCAAAACAGCTCCCATCTCAGCTTGCTCAGAGTCAGTCCTGCCTTGAGTAGCTGATCAACCTGCGTCCCTTCCTGCTTCCAAGTCAGGTCTGAGTGGTAGTTAAGACCTACCCTCAGAAACTAGCAGTGCTTGTGATCCTCCGTTCCCTAGGTGAATGATTGGGTGATCAAGGACACTGCTCTGCAGGGTGTCAGAAGATCAATCGGCCTCCTTACCAGGGTGTTGGCATTACCAGGGTTTGTGGTAATATACCCAGTGACCCAACAGACAACTAGGGTACACAGGAGCCCAGCTACATGTAACTCAATTAAAACCTCGAGGTAGGGTGCAGGTCATCGCTAGTCTGGCAGAAAGAGTATGCAGGGGCCAACAGGTGAAAGCTGAAACCATGCTACATCTATTGTGTCTCGTGGCTGCAGCCATGTTTTTACCCATGGGGTTTTGTGGACCTCTTATCTTTCCCTTGTTTAAAAACAAAAAAGCATGTTCACATTTTGGCATGGGTCTTGTTCTTTCCCCTAGCTGTGGTTTTATTTTCCTTTTTTGTCTGAGATTCCTTGAACGACCAGCTTTGCAGCAGTGAGAAACCTGCACAGATGATACTTATCGAGAAGAGATACTTATTTACCTGTCATCCTACTTCACTGAAGATACTGAGCCGGATCCTCTAGTCCTGCCAAGCACATCTCATCCAGAAGGCCACAATTGGCTTTCAGCCACCTGTACGCTCTCCTGATCCAGACCCTGGTTCAAATTGAATGCTGCTCTCATTTATGTGTTACTACCCACAGCCTCATTCCGGCAGCCAGAGGTTGCTGTGGGATAGAAGCAACCTGCTGCTCGCTTCACTGTGAATGGTATAGATGATGCCACAGTAACCCATGAGTCTTCAGGGGACCAGATTTGCTTTTTTTATGGCCACTTTGCACCACTGGAGTAGGGCTCAGAATTTGGCCATCATATTTTAGGATTTGCACTCACTTCCCCATACATCTCTCCTCAGAGTTTGCAGGGGTACTTTATTCAAGTGCTGTTCATCTTTATACTTTTTCTAAACTATCTTTTTGAGGCATTGTCTCTTTCAAGCATTTTGGCTTACTTTCCCTTGGGGAGTCTTCACTTTCTGCTATGTCAGGAAGGATCCAAGGGAAGTGGTTACACTCTATGGTGACATACAACCACCAGTGGGTCTCACACAAAGGAGACGTATTAGGGCAGGGGTGGGCAAACTTTTTGGCCCGAGGGCCACATCAGGTACAGAAATTATATGGAGGGCCAGGTAGGAAAGGCTGGGGGAGGCTATGCCTCCCAAAACAGCGAGGTGTGGCATGGCCCTGCCTCCATTCCAGCCCCACGGAACTCCCACCCCCATCCAATCCTCCCTGCTCCCCACTTCTGACTGCCCCCTGGGATGCCTGCATCCTATCCAAACACCCCTGCTCTCTGCCCCCTGGCCATCCCCCCGGGATCCCCGTCCCCTATCCAATCTCCCCTGCTCCTCACCCCCTGACCACCCCCTCTAGGGCCCCCCCACCCCCTATCCAACCCTCCCTGCTCTCCCCGCCCCACATTACCTGTGGGGTCGGAGGAAGGGGGGCTCAGTCCTTTCCCTGTGCATTTCCCCTGCTTGTTTGGCTGCTGTCCCTGGCAGTCGGACAGGACTCGCTCCCTGTCTGGGCTTGGCTGCTGGGGACAGGGGCCAAGCATGCTGGAGGTGGAGGGGGGCCCTGGCTTGCTCTGTCTCTGTCCCTGTCCCTGGCAGCAGGGCCCAGGCCCCTTGACCACCCCCGCCCCCCACAACCCTCCCCTGCTACTAAGGGTCCTAAGATCTCCTTCAGTCAGATGTTGGACTTGGGTGTGACATGGGCAGTACTAATTTAGCTGGTGTTGAGTAAAGCTCTGTTGACATGCCAGCTGTCCCATCACCATTGCTCTGATCCGCCTGGGGTGGTTGCTTGGCTTTCCTGGTGCCTGGCCAGAATCAAAGCTTGGATGGGAGCCAAGGCAGACGCTACGGTCTTTCCAGCTAGGCAGAAAGGAGGAGGTATCTGATCTTTTGGCAGCATTCACACTCACTCACTTTGGGGATCCTGGTTCTTCAGGATACCCCAGATAGCAATTGTTGTCCAGACTTTATCATTTGCCTCCATCTCCACTTGGCTAGGACGCTTGCTGCTGCTGTTGGAAATGAAGACTTTGACCCAGTGTCCTGTGCGTTCGCTACCTAGTGGGAATTACTGCAACACGCTCCCTGTGGAGCTGCTGTTGAAGACCATGTGGAAGCTGTAGTTCATGCAAAATGAGGCTACTTCGTGGTGTCTGTTGTGGAGAGAACACTAAGCCTGTGCTATATACACTGCAATTTAAGGTACTGGCTTGAATCTGCAAAGGGCTTCGTGGGATGGATATTTTAAAACACACACTTCTACCTGGCTTAGCTCAACAGTAAATTCAGTTGGGCTGTGACAGGCCTTAGATTAGCATACCCTGGAGCTGAGGCAGGGCATTCCCACTGACATCCCTAGCCTCTACAGTTTGTTTCCCATGGTTGAGTAGGAGTTGATTGACCTTTGCAGCAAAATCTGTTTGCTCAGGCTTTTTCTGAGGAGCTGGATTGACAAGGGAAAGACTTGGATTTCCTTTTTTTAGGGGATCAGGGAGTTCTGCGAGAGTTAATTTTGGTTTTATTTTTATTGCTTATGTGTGTGCATGTTCCTCTCCTGCACCTTGGATGATTAAGAAATGCACTGTGTAAACTGAAAGCCTAAATAAAAATGCCTCAAGCAAGGATACAAAGAGGGAGAAGCAACTGTTTTAAAAGAAAGCAAGGAAAGTTTAGGCTAATGAAGAAGAAAAAGCCCTGACTGAAGACAATTAGACAATAGAAGAAGCTATCCTAAACTAGTGGAATTATTATTAGAGAGATTTAAAGCTAGACACAACAAACAACTGCTGGGAATTCAGTCAGGAATAATGAATACAGTCCTGCCATGTAGAAGGTGGATTAGCTTAAAAGGTCACTTCCAATCACGTAGTTGAACCCAAAGATGTGAGAATGCAAGTAGAGCATTCAGTGGTGCTGCTCAGAAGGAAAATGAGCAATTAATTTTACCAGTTTTGGTAACACTAGCAAGTAAATGATTGATCAGTCTGCCTTGAAATCTGGCAGGCTCCTTTTGTGTTGTTTTTTGGTCAAATGCAGACAGAAAAATAAAATCTGTTGGAACACAATGCATTCTCAAGGACATCTGTTGTCTTCATTCAGTTCACTCATATTTGCACTATATTTAAAACAGAAAAGGACCTGTGTTTAGGGTCACTCCGATGTAGTTTTATTTGCTGGCATGAAATCTGGTGAACACAATGAACTCCTCTTCTTTAATAGGAAGTTGCAGGAGTGTTTTTTCTTTTCTCCCCACCCCCATTTTCCAAGCCCCAGTGCATTCCAGCTGCAGATCTCATTTTCATAAGTCAAGTGTGCATCCCTCTGAAAGGGTGACTGCCCATAGCAGTGTCTTTGGTCATTTCTCTGGCTTAAACTGACAGCAATGAGATGTGAAATGGAGAGAATTGCTCCAAACTGAATCCCCTCCAAGAAGTGGAGAGGATTAACTAGTTTGCATTTGAACATGCAAATCAGCACACTAGTGCCAAATCTTTCTAACTCTGTCACATTCTGTACCTTCACTTTCAGATTCTGCTAGGTTGAGGAGAGAAGGAGAGGAAAATGGGGAGATGCCTAAGAATATTCCAGACACTTTCGAGGCATTGAATCAGTAGTCAGGTGGGATAGTTTCTGAGTGCATCTACCTGCCCCAGCAGGATGTAGCAGCCTAAGGGACTATGTGGGTAAAATTCTGAAAAGTGCTTAAATCCTGTTTTCAAAAGGGACTAAGGTGGTGAAGCCCCAGTGACTTCGTCTCCTAAGTGCCTAAATCAGTTTTGAAAAAGAGACTTAGTTGAATTTGTGGGTAAAATTTTCAAAAGTGCCTATGTTCTAGTGCTTCAGTTGTGTTGGGATAGAGGTATTAAAATTATATATCTGTTCCATCCAGGCAAAGATGCCCCTCCCCCACCCTCAGGAATTCTAGGTCCCAGTGAGACCTGAGTTTCAGGGTCAGAGTCAGCTGCAGTTCAGTCTGTGTTTGCAGTGCAGGAGAAAGGAACAAAATTTATAGCCACTCATTTGCATCTGCTGGACCCAGGGTTTCATGCTGCTGGTAACTTGATGGGCACTCTTCAAATGCGTGTGTGTGAGAGAGAGAGAGAGAGACTAAAACAGAGCAATCTGGCTGTGTAATGTTGTGGCTGGTATGCGGTGTCGGAGTACCCCCTGCGGATAATCAGCACATGCTGCAGCTTGTCCAGAAAATGCCTGGAGCCAGCTGAGGTTGATCTGCTAGGAGAATAAGGATCCATGGATCATCGAAGAAGCTGAGGAGCTGGATTCCACTTCATAAAGTGTTCAGAGGAAATTCTGGCTGTGTTGCTGGCAGCGTGGTTTGGATTATATCCCTAGTAAATTGGTGCTGCTGTGTGTGTGGGGAAGGTGTTTCACCACAGATTTACACACGCATTTTTACTCCCCCCCTCCCCAACACACCCACACACACCCCCTTATAAAATCACCATTGTCAAAGTGGGTCAAAACAAGTGTAATAAAAGGATGCTCCTAACTGCAGGCTGAGCTTGGAATCATTCATAATGATGAGGTTTGACCTGTAAAGGAAAAGATGCAGCCCCAGATTCTGATCTCAGGCTGCACTATCTCCACATATCTGTACATACACTGGTATGCTGGAGCTCAGAATCTGCCCCACACTGCATTTCATTCCAAGCTAGCCTCAAACTGAGTGCGCATAACACCACTGCTAGAGTAGAGTGGTAACGGACCAGTACAAAAGAGTGTGGAGGGGAAGCTCATGGCCAAAGGCCCTGGGGCAAACCCCAGTTGTTCAAAGGGCCCTAAGATCTTTAATGTCTGTGTATAGCAGACAACCTGTGTTTCCAAGGTGTCAAAGGGCCCCACCCCAGCACTATTTTGCTTGCTGTACTGGCACTCCATTCTAGTGGCTCCAGTCACTTTCCCCTGAATGCTGCATTTTCATGGTGAGGTGAAGAGCTTTGCATCGCTATAACTTGTAGTCCTGTGGTGACTGTTGTGAACAATGCCCTATAGCAGCTACTGCACTTTGGTCAGGGGCCTATCACCTTTGTCATTCCAATACTGTCAGAGCCATCCCAATGTGCTTTTTATCTGAATCCTCATGCCCGTGGTGCGGTAAACCTCTTTCATGCTGCCAGACAGGCTAGGTCCATCCAGGAAACACGCTCCTTGAAGGATATCCAAAAAGCATCCTACATTCCATTCATTTGAATCTCTCCCCCATTTTAGAGCTGCAGTTCCAGTACTGCCAACTTCAAGCTTTCAAAAATTGTGAGTCAGGCCCCAAAATCATGAGATGGCTTTAAAATGTATGAGATTTTTTTAAAAATAAAGAATACATTTGGGTTCTTTTTATTCACTTTATCTGCATTCTGAGCCTTTAGGTCATACTTACTCCACATTTTGGTGGGTTAGAAACGTGGAGTTTTTTTGGTTGTGTTTTTTTTTTTTTTAAATGAAAGCGGAGGTTCTCATACAGTCCCCAGATTCCAGAAGCTGAGGCTTTAAGAAAAACAACCGACTTGTTATAAAATTGCAAGAATTGGCAACGCGGCAGGCAGCTCCCAAGACAAATGCATGGCAAGGCAGCAGGGAAGGAGCAATGGGCTGAGAAGACTCCAAAGCAAAATCTCATGCCTTCGACTTGACAGACAAGCAAGGACAGGTATGAAATGGGAGTTCCAGCGCTTTGCTACGGAGTAGCCCGCTTTCTCTAGCCAGGGCTCAGTTGGATGGTATTTCATTAACAACTTTCAAATCAGGCATCTTCAGAGCCTCTGTGTTTCCAGGTGATGAGTCATGAATAGGAATTAGGCGGTGGTACTATTCTGAACAAAAATCCAACTGCTCCACAATGCCCAAGTGAAAGTGAATCCTACACACATTATAAAGCTGTTTCCAGCCCATGGCTGCGCTGTGCATGCATGGCAGCCAGGTTTAAATTAACCAGTAATCTAAATACATGATGGTATTTATGGGTGTTCTCTTAGAAGTATTTTTATTATTTTAATTAAGTAACAAATTTACAAGAACAGCTTGTGCTCTGAGCAGAGGCTTCAGGAGTCCTGAACTCCTGAGTTCTGATCCTAGTTTTAATTAACACTGGCTTTCTGTGCCAATCTCTCAGGCAAGTCACTTAACCATTTGGCCTCGTTTTGCCTATGTGTTAAATGAGGATAATGCTTGCCTGTCTGATGGCAGGTTAGTGGTTGAAAGACTATGGAAGGTTCCTGTGTTTTCTGATATACCACCACACAGGTGGAAACTGTGTCCAGCTGTCTGAGTACTCTGCAAGGGATTCCTGACTCTCTGCCCAGTGTGCAGGGACAGGATGAATGTCCACTCCCCTCTGAGGAATAGGGGTTACTGTTTATGGCTCCTCCACAGCACAAAGTCAGGAGAGGGAAGAAAACAAACCCCACATGAGAGGAAGTGCAGCGGCCTCAGGGAAATAGCAACTGGATGCCCATCTCCTACCAGGCCAAAAAGGGGCACGAGGAAACAAACGTGCTGAGGAGTTGCCGGGGGAGTGGAGGTGACAGTCAGATCAAATTGCTCATTTGATCTGCTGCTTGAAGAAGGCTCCCACTGTACCACCTGTGACTCAGCCTGGCAGGATTCCCAGCCTGGCTGCAAATAAGGGTAAACCTGGCTCCTGCAGCCATTATGGAAGTGCCTTTGCGCAGGGATGACCCTTCTGTCTAGAATTCCAACAGGAGAAGTGAGAGGAACTGGGAGAGGCTTAGTAGGCCATACATCAGGCTACTGTTCCTCCAGGGATTTGAAGAGAGGAGACGGAGACCAATCATCCCGCAACAGGTGACTAAGCTCCCCAGAGCTACAAGGGTTTGGAGAATTGAATTTGGGTCTCCTACCTAGCAGCACAGACTACTAGCACAGGGCCGACCTTTGAAAGCATTGCTTGTCCGTTAACTGCTGCCTGGCTTTATATGGATCTAGCCAATTTCCTCAGCCTTGTTGATTGTAACCTCATAGCAGCGACACAAAGCTGCCAGTAGAGGACACTCCACAACAAACTATAATGGATGTGAAGGAAGGCTGTTAAGGGGGGAACAGAATCTCTGGCTTTACTGGGACCAGTGGGGGAGCCTGCACCCTTCAGCGCGACACACCTGCCAGACAGGGCATCAAGCTGGTGGTGCTTAGACCCCTAAGCTGTCCCCCAGGTTTGGCATCACTGGACACTCTCACATCACAGAGGTCCCATCCTGGCATGGTCAGATGGGCTTGTTGACCTTCCAAGCTAAATCCATGCAGCTGACTCTTGTGTTTTCTCAGAGGAGACCTTTAAAAACATGGGTCCTGTATGCCCTGTGTGAATAATAAAGAGTCTAAAGCACATTTACAAAGAGCAGGGGTTGAATTTAAGAATATAAGAATGGCCATACTGGGTCAGACCAAAGGTCCATCTAGCCCAGCATCCTGTCTTTCGACAGTGGCCAATGTCTTGGATATTGTGGCCAAAATCTCCCCCTCACTTGTGCTGGGTGCTGGTTGTCTATCTAGCAATTGCCGTCCACCACAAAGGTGGCTGGATTTCAATGGTACTATACATATGTATTTTGTAAGTGCCTTGGGATGAAATGTGCTCTATAAATGTAAGGTGGCATTTGCTTTCTTTAATCCTGCTCCCTGTAATACTGCTACCATTATCAACTGAGAGGGCATCTTCTCAATGCTATACCCTGTGTGGTGACCCTGCTGTGGAAGGGATGAGACCGGCTTATGAAATCCAGAACACCCTGTCGTAAATAGAGCAAAGGCTATAGGATGGGGGAGAAAACAACTCTATGGGTCACAGGAGAGATGGAAACCCTTTGAATGAACCCAGCTCTGAAGAGCTCTCAGACTCAATGCAGGGAGATTTCCCCATGTTATAAAGAGTATATTAAAGGCACAGAACTACTTCAAATCCAGGCATGAAGGGGTTAAGTCTCTCCTCTCCAATTTTATATAATATGGTTGAGATCAGATGTTTGGAATTGCCTGACATGAACATGACACCTGATCAGTGCTATTATCATGCTTAATACCTTCATCTAGGGATGGGCCCCAACAACAACCTTGGGGTTAGGCAGACCCTATTCCCACCCCTGCATGCCCACCCCCAAAACCTTTGGGCAAGTTTGAATCTAAATCAGAATTTTGTGCCTTCGGCCTGTCTCTGTTTTCATCATCAAGCCCTACACCTACACTGTGACAATGATTGATAAAGGGGAGGCAAGTACTATCGTAACCTGCCAGTTGTGTCTAGCTAGACAGCTAAGAGCTACAGGGAGAGAGGTTCATTGCAGAAAGTGTGTGGGAGCATGCAAAGGGTAGTCTGCCCCTTGGCAGGCAGATATGACTGTGAAGAGAATCAGACTGGATTAGAAGGGAAGGTTAAGCCCCAGATGGGAAGACTGAATCAGAAAAGTTTCAGAGGGTTAGCTGTGTTAGTCTGTATCAGCAAAAACAACGAGGAGTCCTTGTGGCACCTTGGAGACTAACAAATTTATTTGGGCATAAGCTTTCGTGAGCTATAACCCACTTCATCAGATACATGGAGTGAAAAATTCAGTAGGCAGGTATAAATATACAGCCCATGAAAGGATGGGAGTTGCCTTGCCAAGTGGGGGGTCAGTGCTAACGAGGCCAATTCAGTTAGGGTGCATGTGGCCCATTCCCAACAGTTGACAAGAAGAGGTGAATATCAACAGAGGGAAAATTACTTTTTGTAGTGACCCAGTCACCCCCAGTCTTTATTCAGGCCTAATTTAATGGGATCAAGTTCGCAAATTAATTCCAGTTCTGCAGTTTCTCATTGAAGTCTGTTTCTGAAGGTGTTTTGTTGAAGAATGGGCACCCTTAAGTCTGTTATTGAGTGTCCAGAGAGATTGAAGTGCTCTCCTACCCACTTGATAAGGCAACTCCCATCTTTTCATGGGCTGTATATTTATACCTGCCTACTGAATTTTTCACTCCATGCATCTGATGAAGTGGGTTATAGCCCACGAAAGCTTATGCCCAAATAAATTTGTTAGAATCAGAAAAGAAACACCTAAGATAGCTCCATGATGACACCTTAAAGGGACACCAGGACCCTGAAATCCTAGTCAGATTCAAATACCAAGCTGACCTTGCAGGTTCTCCCCCTGGTTCCCAGCCCCTCTGGCAATGTGGTGGTTTTCCAATCATGTTTTTCTGTCTTTCACTGCATTTTTCTTTCCCCTGTTGCTGTGTGGGAGACCCATACCAACCACAGGGGAAAGTGACTAAGGCCAATGTTTTCAGAAATGCCCAACCTGGGGCACCTTGATTTTCAGAAGAGCTGAAGTAAATTCAACAAAGTTGAAGTAAATTGGAACTGTGACTTTCAGTGCTTATTCAAATCAGGTCCAAAGTCCTCCAAAAATCAGCAACTACCTTTGAAAATTGGCGTATCTGTTTGACTGCACCGCGGAAGTCATCGAAGTACAGAGTGCAAACAGAAAGATCCATTTTTCCTCTAATATCTCTGTTATAGGGCTTTTAGGTGTCACTTGTAACAATAGAAGTAAATACAAACGTTCAGACAAGTTGTGACTTTAAAGCTGATGTTGACCCTTTAAAACGGATTTCAGATTGAGTTTGATGCCGGCTGCTTTCCTTCAAAGCTACTGTAGTTAGCTCTTTCCCCAGGAGACCGTGTATGCTAATTTCATGAAAATGACAGGGAAAGCAGAGTCTGCCCTGACTTTATTAGTGAGCACTGAATGATTTTCACGGGGACTGGAAAGCTGTGCCATCTCTCGAATAATTCATGCACCGCTGGAGAGATTTATTGACTAAAAGTGCAATTATAGCCCAGTCACGATTTATGCAGGGTGTGTAGGGGGCAGCATACATGTGGCATGTGTGCTTACACAAGCCAGTGCGGTCTGTCACCACTAGGTGACACCATGGGCCTATTAACTAGATCCATATTAAAGCTTTGTAAAGCACCCTAAAACCAACAAGGTTTTGCCTAGTTTGGGGTTTTGTTACAAACCCAGAACGGCGGCTGGATTTACAAACCTTTCAGTGAACCTAGGTCAAGTTTCCCATGAACGCAGGCTGAGGTTTGGCCATGTTTGGGCTAAATTCCAGGTGACAGGGTGGGATTTATGATTTGGGGTGGAAGCCATGTGAACACTGGACTTGAAACAAGGCTGATTGTGGCTGTGGTTTGCTTGCAGGGCCTGCATGCGGTTGAAACAAAATCTCATGTTGAGATTCAGGGAATATGAAGCCAGGAGCAAAAAACCAGGAAAGGGTTTGTACAACCCTACTGTGAAATGCAGCAATGAGGTGCCATGTGACTCTCCTATTAACAAAAGGTGACCCTAGTCTTGAACCCAACCCCCTGATCCAAATGTGCAGTTTTGGGCCCCATTTTACTGTTAATCAATTTTCTAACACTCCTTCTACGAATATCTTCTCTTTGCCACAGCTCCTCAGATTAAGGGGGAGTTTTGTTCCCTTTGGAAAGAAAAAGTAACGGACTTAGGGCCTATTCTGCCCCTCTGCTCACACTGAGTAGTAGTTTCTTCTGTGAATAGTTCCATTAATTTCAATTAGACTACTAGACAGCAAAGCACACAAATATAGGTCACAGAATGGGGCCCTTACCAATTAGAAGAAGAGGCCAGCAGAGTGTCAAACATATTCTGCAGAATCTGTAAGAAGATAAAGAGGTATCCACCCTATATGAATGGGTTGTCTAATTGAGTATGGATGTACATCATCAAATTGCCTTACAGGGATACTTTAGAGGGAAGTGAAACTGGACAGACCCTCCCCTCACTGACCAGAGATCAAATTCACTACCTCCTGTCCTCAGGAAAACACTGGGAGCAACCTCAGACAGGCAGTGAGCAGGTCTGACTCCACCGATGATGCACCCATTCTAAAGTCGGCCCTGGCTCTTTGCAGCCTTCTAGAGTAAGAGCTGCAGTCTCAGAAAACTCTCATGTATCTCGAGCACCCAAATGGGTCTGTAAGATTGAGGGACGTCCTATCCATGGAGAGATCTAGCTTCCTGCTGGCAGATAGCCATGCTCCCGTTCCTGAGAAAGATGCTCCTGCCATGAGAGCAAAGCCACCTCGTTCTCGAGGATCCTTGCCAGCAACCCAAGCTCATACATTAGAAGGCTTTAGAGTCAGTGCAGAGAGGCTTGTAGCTGGATGATGTGCCATATATTGAGGCTGGTTTAGAATTTATACTGACAAGATTATCTGCTGAACCTAGCAGCCTTCTCTGGTCTTTACAGTAAACATGGAATAGCAAGTAGCAAGGGATAGGAAGGAAGAACATTGCATCCATGCAGCTTTGCCAAGTGCATTATGAGAGGTCGTCTTCCTGTGAAGCATCCAGTCTTCGTTACTGCTGCCACACTTGATGAACTAGTTCTGTGATCCACTAAGAAATCAGCCAGCCCCTCTTTGTCAACCAACCATAGCTGAGAGCACCATCTCTAACTGACCACACCACTGTGGCACAAAGGTGGTTCATACAATGCAGGAGCAGCACCTTCCCCAGGAGCACTGTGCTTTGTAACTATCTGGTTCCTACCAGCTCTCCCCACTGTAGGAATTTTTCCCCCCAGCATGCCTTTCTGGGTTCTGGCCCTTTAAATTTGGCAAAGGCAAGCAGTTGCAACCCAAAAATGCCCATTTGGTAGCTGGCTGCTGCTTGTTGCTCTGTCTTCCTCTTTTCTAGCTGGGTAAATGTTTTTAGCTGTTGTACTGTTTGCCCTTTCTCATTCCTGGAGCGTGGCCTGTTCTCACAGCCACTCTGTACATACAGCTCACGTCTCTGTTATTTCACTTCCTCTTCCAGCATAACTTCTAGGATTCTCTTGATAGAAACATGTGACATGCTAAGAGGACTGTTAGGAAAGTGAGCCATGACCATCCTTAGTGTTTGCAGGGCGGATTCCAGCTTCCAAGAGATTTGCAAACACTAGCTGCTGGCTTGGCTTCCTGGCAGGGCTGTACTGATAAGGATTCCCCAAGATAGTCTTGCGCTCCCTTTTCTCCCACTGTGTCCCCAACAACAGCCCTCCTCCCCAAACCAACATAATAAGGAGCCAGCTTCATGTATGCTGTTTGATATAGGCATTTCCAAAATGACTGCATTCTGAGCTTCCCCCACATCTTGCTACCCATGCGTCTACCTCAGCATGAGGCAGAGGGCTAACAGCAGCAGACGACAGAACCAGTTCGTTTCAGCAATCCCCTATAGCTAACGAGCCAGCCTGCTGATGAGTGGCAAAGTGCTCTGTGCTTTCAGTGTAATCTCTTGCTCTCAGCCTTGATTCAGTGCCCACTAAAGTCAATAGGAGTTTCAGGGGACATTGAATCAGAGCCCACAAGAACAGGAAGGGCTGTTCCTTCCCCAAGTCCCCACACAGCTCTCTAGTTGCTATCTGTTCTGTACTTGTCTGTGACTTTTGAATGTAAGTTCTTGGGAGCAGAGATGTGGGTGAGGTTTTGTTTTTGTTGCATAGGGTGTCCCACCTGTTGTAAAGTCTTGTGGACAGTTACAGTGCTGTGCAAAAAATAAATAATGCACGATTTACTACCTGTGTGTGCCATATCGTTCACAGCAGGAAAAAGGGACGCAAGTTCAGAAAGTGGCCCAAAATGTGCCCTGTTTATCTAAAATCTGAATCTAACCCGTCACAAAGCCATCTAGTTTTTATGACTCTTGTGAATTGTGTGCCCATTTTCACAATGTGCAGGATGCCCGATGAGGGTGACCTGGTGGCAGAATCTTAGGTAGATCTGTGGCCTTTAAACCAGCTACATTAATATACTCAACTGTGACGGTGATGCTCGGATACTGCTGTCATAAATTTTGGCTTGGAAAGATAGCCAATCAACAGGGTGCTCTTGTGAGTTAGACACCAGAGGGGGAGTCAGGAGACAAAGGGTCCTCTTCCTGACTCACGTAACTGTGTGAACTTGGGCAAATCACATTGCTGCTCCGTACCTCAGTTTCCCCATCTGTAATATTGGGGATAGTGATAGTTACCCCCTTTTGTAAAGAGCATGGATGGAAGGTGACATGTAAGGGCTTAAGTTTATTACTATGGTCAGTGTTTGAACTTCTAATGGTTATGAATATTTCCAAAGTTCTTGCTCAATGAGCGTGTGGATAAAGATTTCCTTTTAGCAAGTACTCTCTGCACCCCCTCTTGCTGGGTGACATTGGAGCCCCTGTCCTTTTACACGCTCGTGCTAACTGAGGCACACTGGGAGATGCAACAATTAACATGAGGCCAATTCAATCTCTAAAAATGTACAACATCCTCATTAACCCCGCACAGCAAAACAACAACTGAAAACTAGGAACGGGCGAGGAGCTGACAAAGCGGAGGGAAGTTGCAGTGTGACAGCCCTGCCATGCCCCAGTTTGTCGACCTGACACTTGTGAGAGATGAAGGCATCTCCCAGCTGTGGGGCCTGCGCTGGGCTCAGAATAACAGCAGCAGAGAGCGAGTGCTCTGATGCTCAGCTGACACTTCAGCTGAGCACTTGGCTTGCCTCTGCCCCGATTCCATGGTGACAGAGGAGCGATCCCTCCACAAGGCTTTGCCTGGAAGGGGTTTGTGCATTTAATTAAGCCCTGTGTAGCAAACCCTTCCCTCACCCACCCCCTCTCTGCTCCTTCGTGCTGGCACAGTCTCAGGTGGGATTCACACGCCTGCCTTTGCCACTTCTCAATTCAACAAGGCTGGTAAATAATTCAGCAGGCGCACAGCCAACGAACAGGCATGCAGGAATGCTGGCCGGAAAGAGGAATGGAAGGTAGATAGGGAAGGAGAAAGATCAAGTGAAGAGGAATAACGTATGCAGGGGCTTCTCCTCATACGTGATTCCAGTGTTTCTCCAACTAAGAACCCACTCTAGCCTAGTGCATCCCCTCCAGCAATACCCCATTCCACCTGTGTCCCAGGGACCAGCGCAGGTAACCCACCTTAGTTGATCACTAGTTAAGGACTCTTTTCAAAGAGGCCCTCAGCCTTCTGCTGAGCCTTCAGTGAAGTGCAGACGTCCCCTGCTGCTTCAGAGCCCCTGCTGGAATAGGTGGCTGTGGGCTAGAGGCTGCAGCAGGGCACTCGGATTCAGGAGAAGTGGGTTCTGACCCGGCTCTGCCATGGATTTGCTAAGGTACTGTGGGCAAGTCTCTTTGTTTCCCTGTCTGTAAAAGGAGGGTGATAATCTGTCCCCACCAGCATCTTACAGGGCATTGTGGGTGTTACTGTATGTCCAGTTCTCCCATATGAAATAACAGTAATTAACACTTAGCACTGACATGGTGTTTTTTGTCCCTAATAAAGTGCTTTGTGAACAAGGGTAGGTTAGTAACTTTATCCCCATTTTACAGCTGGGAAACTGGACACAGAGGGTTTCAGAAACTGGCCCTAGGTCACACAGCAAGTCAGTGCCAGAGCTGGCAACAGAATCCATCTCTCTTGTCTTCCAGCCTGGTCTCCGTTCCCTGGACGAAAGGCAGTACGCTATTGCAAAGGGGTGGTGTTTTATTCTCAAACAGCCTCTCTGGAGCACTTGCCACCAGCAGGGAACCCTCCTCTTGAAGATGGAAGCTCTATGACACTACATTCACAGAAATGAAAGAGGCACATAGATGGTTAGGCGGATACTATGCCAAATCCTGATTTAACTGAAGGAAACAGTGCCCTCTTTGTCTCAATGGCAGATTTACTACTGTTGTGGATCCTTGAGTGCCAGGTTCCTATTCCACATGTGGCTCAAGTTATGGTTAGGTACAGATGGCTTGGAGGGATGTTCCAGAGTAGCCATAAGATTACAGTGATAATCAGACCACAACTACCTTAGGGCAGCTTTCCGGAGTCTGTATCTTTCTCGTGTCTGCTAGAGGCTTGCTTGGTGCACATAGGTACCATATACTGGTATGCGTTGTCATGACACTGGCAGAGTAAAAGGATGGCAGTGAACAGGGTAATGGCTCATTGTTTGGATCTCTAGCAGCCCAAATGGGTTTGCCTAGTTTAGTTTCCTACCACAACTGTCGGGGGCTTAGAACTACCTAAGGCAGAGAGTGAAGTGGCTGAAGGCACTAGTGTGCTGATGTGTCAGTTCTCATGCATGGTTCCATCCCCAACCAAGCAGAAAGTAGTCAGATTCATGACATGACGTGACAACTGGTGGAACAGCTCCAACTGGGCTTGCTGAAATGACATTTCACCCTACTAGGCAGCACTGTTGGGGCTACCTCCAGGACTCTCTGGGTAAGGGACAGTCTGTTCAAAGAAGCCCTAGAAATACTAAACCAGGCCTCTTACTAAAAGTCAGTCACCATGTGACTGAAATCCATGTTTGCAACGGCTGCTGGCTTTGCAACAACGTTGTTTTTCTATCAGGGATTGCCAATAAGTTTGTGGTAGCTGTGAGTCTGAGCTTAACGCAAGACAGCATCATTGAAGTGTACAGTCCACAGTGCCAGTGGAGGGGCCTGTCTGCTTCCAGACATTGGGTAAAGCTGGCTTAGCCGTCTGTGAACCGGAGAGATGTCTTTCCCTTTCTCCCTCCTGCTCTGTGTTGTGATTGAGACAGGGAAGGGCAAGAGAGGAGGAGCAGGAGGAGCTACACTTAACATTCACAGAGACCTCCATGGCCTATTAATTCTGGAGCAAACAAAGCTGAGCAGAGCCCTTGAGGGTGCTTGTGGCTTCTTTATTTGGCTCCCTTCCCCTCTGTTCCAGAGGTATTGCAGGGGCAGTGCCTTGGGTTTGGCCCTCATCGTGTTGTACCCCCACCCTCTCTGCTCAAGGATTTCATAACTGTACCAATTATAGCTTGTAGCTCTAAGGGAGAGAGAGGGAGAGCAGGGATTCTCAGTGAGAGAGCATATAACACAGGAAGTGGCTTCTGAGATAATAGGAAACTTTGCACAGGCTTTGTATGATAAACATCTCTGGTGCTGGTTTGGGAAGAGTCCAGATGGCTCAGTCTTTCATCAGGGGATGCATAATGCACTATAATTGCAGTCACTGCCTTACTGCTAGGAGCTGTATGGCCTGAAACTGATAGAGACCAGGAACAAGAATGATAGGAACATGGAAAAAAAAATTCACATGTAGAGGGACTGAAATGATTGGGACCATTTACCTTAAAGTGGAGACTAATAAGAAGAGGGACCGTCATAAAAGGATACAAAATAATGAATGGTCTAGAAAACATAGATCAGGAACTACTATTCCCCCATCTCATAATTAAAGAAAAATGGGCCACTGAAAGGTGGCAAATTCTAAACAGATAAATTCTTTTCATACAATGCACAATTCACCTGTGGAACTCATTCTCACAGGATATGATTGAGGCCAAGAGCTGAGCAGGATTCAAAAGAAGGATTAGATATTGTTATAGATAACGAGACTATCCAACTACAACAGGAAATATTTTTGAAAAACCAAGAGTTTTGGAAGGGATATAAAGCCTCAAGCTACATGGCATAAGACAGTCTCTATCGAAAGGGGGTTAGGTTAGGAATTATTGCATAACTGCCTCCTGCATGGTTTCTGACCATGGCCTGAGACAAGACATTGATGGATCTTGGATCTGATCCACTATTGCAATTCCTATCGTCCTATGACCATGACACTCATTTCACATGTCACCTGATTTGGGGCAAGGTTCGCACAGGTAAAAAATCTACTAACATTACTTCTTGGTATTTCCTTCCACACATTGGTCCAAATGCCCCCCTGAATTCTCTAGGGCTGGCAAATTGCAAAAATGAAGACCACAAGCAATCATGAAAATCTTTACAAAAGACATATCACCTAAAAAATTTCCCAAATCCAGAAAAAACTTCATCCCACCTCCCAGTAACTCATTCCTGTAGCAAAATCCCAGAATAACAGGCAAGTCTTACAACATGCCCTAAAGGTCAGTCACTGAATTCAGACTCTGGCAAACCAAAGGGAAAGAACACCCTGGAACCTCCCCTCCCTATTTAAATCAAGAGACTGTTAGTTCAAGTCACTCGAATAATCACAACTATCATGGTATCATGCAGGGAGAAAGATATCAATTGTATCCAGTGCAGATCATGGGGCTTGGGTGTAATGCACTTTCCGGGCAAAAATACTTAATGAGAGGGCATCAGCATTCCTGCACTACCTACACTTTCCAAGTGGTTTGGAGGCATAGCCCCATACAGACCTTCAGTGAAATAATCCAACCCCTGACTAGGGCAGGAAGGCTGCTGGTTGGGGTTTTTTTTTTTTTTTTTTTTGGGGGGGGGGGTGATGTGTGTGGTAAATATAGCTTTTCAGTTTCCAAATAAACTCTAGCCTTATTTTAAACACTTAAGTCAAGTCCCATGAAAATATATTCCACTCAAGATGTCAAAACTCAGTGATGATCCAAGGTAAATACTCCACTGTTTAGTTTTAAAACACTTAAATACTAAAACAAAACATTGGCATCCGGGACTTTTGCAGTGTTAAACTTTCAAGAGTGATGAACCTCATCGGTGTTTTTTTGTAAAAGCTCCTACACAAGTGTTGTGGAAATAAATTAGCATAGGATAACTGTATTAATGTGACTGGTTTATTGTTTCAGCAAGTCTGCTGGTCACCTGGCATTCCTGACTCTGGGAAAGCACTAGACTGTGGAGTTAATAAATCTGATAGCCTTGACGCAGCAAATGTATTTACAAAATACAAATCCAATGAGAAATAACACAGGATCTACATGAAGCCATCAGTGAAGGCTGCTCCTCTGTTATGCCTGGGAATGGGTTGGAGGCTCAGGAGGGGAATGAATCTTCCATCCTTAAAAGCAGCACTACTTAGGTACACAGGGCTTTATCCTGCAAGCTGCTGAATTGGGCTGAGGGTCAATGGAAGATGAGTTGACAGCTCTCAACTCCTCAGACCTGGGTCCACAATGAGGTGTTCTATAAATGGAAGTGGAACTTGGCAGCCCTAATTCTACAAGCAGGCCAGATGGTTACTAAAAATCTGAATCTGAGTGTGAAAGATTCCAGGCTGCTAAACTGTGCCCTGACAAGAGATAATCAGATGCTTTTCTATGTCTGCTGGAGCAAGAGAGGACCATCACGGAAATATGCCCTCCAGAAAGATTCAGTTTTCCCAGACTCCTTGGTTCAACAGAAGATACACCTGAACTGAAATATCTCTGGAAGCAACCACCCGTATTTAACCAAAGGTCACAGCTTTTGTGGGGTTAAGGCATGTCCATTACAATGGGATCCTGGATGGATGAATGCAGACAGCTTCATCTCCTCCCTTCTCTGGCTTTAGGTGTATATGAGTCACATGCCCTTTTTCCTCTCCGTATAGAACTTGTAGCCATGATAAGGATAGGGAGGGAGAGACGGAGTTGAGAATTGAGAGCCTGATCTAACTCCCATTTAAGTTAATGGGAGTCACTTATTCCACTGACTTCAGTGGAAGTTGGTTTGAGTTCCTTTATAAAAATTCTGACAGTGTGTTACGGACTGTGCAAGCATTTGGAAGGCATTCCCTGTCCCAAGAAGCTTACAAAGACAATAGAGTTAAACCAGTGGTTCTCAACCCACAGCGTGCTTGCAGCCCAATCAACACACAGCTGTGGCCCAAGTGACAGCCTCAGGGCCATACAGGTATTATATATATTGTGTGGCCCATGTAACACATAGAGAGCTGCATATATGGCCCACAATGGTGAATAAATTGAGAACCACTGAGTTGGACACTTAACTGTAAGATGTCAGGTACTGGAACAAGTTCAAATGGGTGTAGGAATTTTAAAAGCGTCTTTACAGGTCCACAGGAATTAGAACTATGCAAAACTGAACATGAGTGCACATATGTCTGCAGTTTTTGCAGCTAATTGAAATTCTTTCCCCTCAGTCAAAATTCTGCTTTGACAATTAAGCATGTTGCAAAATTTAATGCATTTTGTAAAAATAGTACAAAATTTCTGCATGACCTTCTGTTTCTCGTCCTGACTCATGGCTGGTTTGTGAACTTTGCATGTGTGTAACAAATCCTGGAGGTAAGCCTGATGTTTTCTCCCTAGAAATCTTTACTTCTGGTGAACACTGATGAACTTGCCCCAGTGAGTTGGGATATTTACTCTTGCCTTTATCTTGCAAAGCTGCATAGAAATCTATATTTCTGTGTCTCTGAGGTCATGCTCATCTCACCCTTCTGATCACATAATGGTTTGTCATTTGCCGCTTCCATAGAGAATAATAATATACTTATTGCTCTAATGAGTTAACCCAAACACTCTGAGATGTGGATGAGTAAGCATTATTATATCCATTTTGCAGATGGGCAAAACTGATGCTGAGTGATTACGTTTTCATCCAAGGTCAGACAGCAAGTTAGTGGTAGATGTCATATTCAAGCTGACAGCCTCTTGATTCTCAGCCTGGTGCTTAGTCTTTCAGACCACGCTGCTGTTTGTAAGCTCCAGAGACACCCTAGCACAGCAGTGAAGTGAATCTGAAGAGACCCTATGAAAGGCCTCTCTTGGTATAATTGACAGGAAACACTTCCTCTCTTCATTATCACCTGTGACTACATCCTCTGTGCACTGGAGGAGCCTTCCCAGGCTTTGTTACTCCCTCCTACAGCATTCAGCCTCCATGGGATGGTTCAGGACATCTTGTTCCCTGCTTACCAGGGCTAAGGGGAGGGATTGAGAGGGGCATGGGCCTAAGGAGCCTAATTTGCTGAGAGTTTGTAGTACAGGGAGTGTCCTTGTTGCCCTGTGGTTTATTTTTATTTTGCTTCCCAGACAGGGGGAGGGATGAAACTAGGGTGACCAGATAGCAAGTGTAAAAAATCGGGACAGAGGGTGGGGGGTAATAGGCATCTATGTAAGAAAAGGTCCCAAATATCTGGACTGTCCCTATAAAATCGGGACATCTGGTCACTCTAGATGAAGCAGAACTTAATTTCTCATTCCATTTCCTGCACCTTAGTTTGCCTTTTATCTCCTCTCCCTTCTTGGCAGGAGGTATACTGACAGCGCTGCAGAGATCCCTGCATTCTCCAACCAAAAGCCACATTAACCTGCATTAAGCAGTTCCAGCAGGGAGTTCCTTGATGACTGCAGTGGGGGTAGGGCATGTAAGTGTGCATGGCAAACACGCTATGCTCTCTTTAACACTCACTCCTCTGCTTATTTTCTAAGTGCTAGGTGCTGTGCAAGGATCAAGGCAGCCCCTGTGCTGCAGAGTTTGTAGTCTAGTAGGCAGACAAGGAGCACAGGGGGACCCAGAGTAAGGAGTCACATTGGATGTCTCCCCGTATACAGTCTACTTACACACCCCTATATAACATAGTCCTGTTGCTTAGAGATGTGCACAGGAAATTGAGGTTATTCTGCCATTCTATAGCAGCTGGAGAAGCCAAGGATTGCAAAGCACTTTACAAACTCTAAGGGTTAGATTTTCAAAAGAACCCCAGGCACTCAGTGCCGGTCTCCAATGTAAGGGCTGAGCACATGAAAATCTGACCCTAGTTATTTAAATCTCTCTGCATCTCTGTGAGGCCAGGAACGATCATGATCACAGCCCATGGCTGGGGAAGCAGACACGGAGGTTTACGTGTCACGCAGCAGAGCCAGGCTCAGATCTCCTGGCTCAGTCCCATGCGTTAGCTGCAAGACCTTCCTTTCCTCCCCTGCCACCTATTTGAAATGAGAGGTGGGGGAATCAGCTTGGGAAACTGCCCACCTTGGGATATTACATTGGTCTACAATCCCCAGAAAGAGCCTCTTCCTCTATGACCGCCACCATAGGGTTGCCCTCTTATAGAACCTTCATTTTTTCCCAGCATGCCTTTCTGGGGCTGCTTCTTTAAATATGGCAGAGCCAAGCAGCTGCACTCCTGAGGTGGCCATTTTGTAGCGCTTGCTGCGCCCCCCTTCCCTCCCGGCTGGTGAGTCTCCTTTACCTCCTCCCACGTCTCCCTCCTTCCTGAGGAGCGGGCACGTTCTTCCCCTCCCCCAAGCCCATTTCTGGAAATGCCTGAAGATTCCACATCGCTGAGGGAGGGTTGTTTTCCCTCCCTTTCCCCAGGTCTGAGGTCCTGTCGGGAGTGAAAGGGGAAGTGCAGGACCCCCTCTTACCCCCCCCCCCCCGGTGCTGCTACAGCCCCATCTCCTCTCCCTCATTACCTGATGGCCAGTAGGGTGCTGCACCAGCTGCGAGCCCGTTCCTTGCGGGGGGGTCTCTGTCTATGGCAGTAGCCAGCCCAGGCTGACAGCCGGGGCTCTGCCGCCCATGCAACAATGATTCATACGCAGCCAGTCCCTGGCATTAGAGCTGATCTCATCTTCCTCTCATGGTTGTTGTTCGTTTCCAGTAGTGGCCACAAGGCACTGGGTATGTTGCTACCCTCAGGAGCAAGCAGACTAAAGACAGAGAGACGGTGGGTAGGGGGAAATGGTACAACACAGACCCAGAGAGGTTGAGGAGGCAATCGGGTTAGGTCACCACAACAGTGTTACCAACACCACGTATTCAAAAATCATGAGATTGATTTAAAACGCAGCTTTTTTAAAAAATCAATAACAAATTTTGGGTTCTTTTTAGCGGCTGTTTTGTCTCTGAGCCCTTTAGGTTGCGCTCAGGCCACATTTACACGCTTTTCTCCCCAAACATGGGGGATAGAAACTTCATTTCTTGATTTTTTAAAAATTTGTTTTTAAAGAAAGCTGAAATTTTCACTTAATCCCATGCCTCCAGAAGATGGGGCTCTATGAAAACCCCTAAATATTGCAAGGCTCATGATAAAAATCACAGGAGCTGGTAGTGCGGTCACAATGGTTATGTTGTGTTTCAACAGTGTGTCTCTAATCACAATCGCCCCTTGCACTTGCTATTGTCGGCCACCTGGTTTCCCATAGATATTGCACAGCAGTTGGTCTTTGGGAGGTGGGACTTGAATGTGGAGAGAGCAGCAGCCTTGCAGATGAGGATGGGAAGGGCATGCGGGCACTGTGGCAAGAGAGATACACGTGAGAAGAGCTGACAGACAGCTGAGACTGAGGTCAGCGACAGAGGAGAAGGAGGCAAGACTGGATGAACAGAGTGCAGTTATGTAGAAGATAGTGACAGGAACTTGGTGCAGTGGGGGAGGAGGTGCCAGTATGGAGCCATTCAAAGTGTGTGTTTGTGTTGTGTTATCTTGGCAGCAGAGTTTTGTATAGACCACAAAAGGGAGATGTGGGTGTTGGGAGGCTGAAGAGCAGTAAGTTGTGGTAATCAGAGGACATAATGAGGGTCTGGGACAAGAGTTTTAGCTGCGGGGATAGAAGGGAAAGGCGGGGTCATAGAGATATAGGGAAGGAAGGAGTGAGCCTTGGACACAGCTTGGATGGGTGGGGCAGGGAGAGGGGAGTAGTCCTTTATTTAAACATAAGGGGGCTAAATGCCATGGGCAAGGGTCAGGCAGGGCATGCAGCAAGAACTGTCTCCAGCTTGCCCCTCACCACTGCTCCCCTGCGACACCTCAGTACAGAGATGCAGCACCCCTTTTTGTTTAGTCTTGGGCCCACATGTCCAGCTTTGTCAAAGCACATCCATTCCGATCTGCAGCTTCCCAGCAGTTCCAGCCATGGAGCAGGTCCGTGGCTGTATCTTATACCTCGCCCGCAGCATCCCTGTTGTCCCCATGCTAGTTCTGCACATGACTCAGTCCTGGCTACATCCCCTAATATTCCAGCCTTAAGTTTCTCCTGGATATGGGCTGTACGCCTCCCTGAAGCTCTGGTGTGACAAACAGCCACAAGGAAGTTACATAAAGCTTGCTCAACTTATGTCATTTGTGACTTAAACCTTCCACTAACCCATTATACCACTTAAAGCCACGTGCTCTGTTTTCTTCCTCCCATTCCGTCTTCTCTAAAGTTCACAGCCTCTAGGATTTGAATCTAAACCACCATCTTACCCAAGCAAGCAGTAAGCACAATGCTTTCACTGAGCTATTTGTAACACTGGGACAATTCAGTTGCATGTTTCTACCGCGGAACCTCTTGGTTTGGAGTCAACTGGCTGAGAAGCCCCCTTCCACACAACAGAGGAAGTTTTAAATCCCAGTTCCATAATTCCTATCAACAGAGGATCCCTTTTTAATCTTCCCAAATTCTGATTTTTTTTTTCCAGATTTCAATTCACTTCCTGAATGTGGCATGTCAGAAAGGGCAGCTGATGCTGAATAGTCATTATTATCTACAGCATCAGTTTACCGTGCGGGGTAGAAAATCCGCTCTGGAAGCTGAATAGTGAACTGGAAGCAGCAAGACACTAGAGGAGTTGTTTGCGATCAAAAGCACCCAGCTCATGAATTTATCATGAACTAACTCCTGTGAGACTCTTGCTACATAAATGACTGATAACACAATGTAAAAAATCATGTACAGCAATTCATAATTTCCTTCCTATTTGTGCTGTTTCCCCATTTTGGAAGCATGCTTTACAATCAAGGTAAACATTGTGCACATGTATGCTGCTCAGCTGTACGTGTTGTGACAAAGTTCCTGCGCTACCGTGGTGGGTCTTGTGCTTATTGGCGGATTTGCTCACCTTGGAGATTCACGGCAGCCCTCAGCTTGGCCGTTTTTCTGAATTCACAGTCCAAGTCGACTTCTCCTGTGTCTGACCAGGAGTTGGGAGGATTTGGGGGGAACCCGGGCCTGCCCTCTACTCCGGCTTCCAGCCCAGGGCCTGTGGAATACAGCTGTCTAGAGTGCCTCCTGGAACAGCTGTGCAACAGCTACAACTCCCTGGGCTACTTCCCCCATGGCCTCCTCCCAACACCTTCTTTATCCTCACCATAGGACCTTCCTCCTGGTGTCTGATAATGCTTGTACACCTCAGTCCTCCAACAATCCACGTTCTCACTCTCAGCTCCTAGTGCCTCTTGCTCCCAGCTCCTCACACGCACACCACAAACTGAAGTGAGCTCCTTTTTTAAAACCCAGATTAGCCTGCCTTAATTGATTCTAGCAGCTTCTTGATTGGCTGCAGGTGTTCTAATCAGCCTGTCTTAATTGTCTCCAGAAGGTTCCTGATTGTTTTGGAACCTTCCCTGTTACCTTACCCAGGGAAAAGGGACCTACTTAACCTGGGGCTAATATATCTGCCTTCTATTACTCTCCTATAGCCATCTGGCCCAACCCTGTCACAATGTGTATATCTATCTATCTATGTTACATATCAAGGATATGGATTTTCTTGAATAACTAGAGCAAGTTGCTTGGTGTTTTGCATCAACAGAAAGACATTTCATGTTGCATAAGGCAGGGAATTTAAAGGAGTCATTGATCCCATCTGGCTTTATTCTACATGGGGGGTTGGGCATTATGTTACCTCTTTGACTGTTTCCACAGCAGCCATTCCTCCTCTTTATATTGCAGTGAGTGCACAGAACCAAACTCCCCCAACCAAAGGTCGCTAAAAGCCAGATTTTCCCTGGGCTTCCTTAACCATCCCCGCACAATGTGCAAGTGCCTTCGTTTTGCACATATTATGAACATAGATGCACTGGGCTAGAAATTGTTGTTGGCACAAGCTGAGCCTGTGACATTTCTAGGGCCCAAACCACAAAAGTAGGGGCTGCATTTTCCCTGAATACAGGGGTGTTCAGATGCAGGGATCCAGTTTGTCCCATTACAGAAGGACTAAACTTTCAAGTTCGGATTTGGATCAGAGCTTTCCCAGAGGCTGTGTGTGCAGAGTCAGATCTGGAGTTCTGGTGGGGTTCATCTCTAATTGCTAGCTCAGATACCGTCTTGAGGAAGTACTCCTGGGACTGATGTCATTAGGATGACATAGTACACTGTGTGGATAAAGAGGATGGGGTGCAGCTATCATCAGCCCAGCACTTCTCTATTAAATACTTTTGCTTCTCTAATGGCCTGTGAGTTTTAGTTCTGCCTGCAATCCTAATCCTGACCTAAAGACTAAACTAAAGTATTCTAGCACTTCAAAGTCATCCATGCAGGATGCCTTCAGCAGTCAGGCCAACAGGGAGGGGAGCACTCAGTTACCTTTGAACAAACTTTTTTGTCTCCCTCTTTAGTCCTAGAACATTGTTCTCACCTTGTGTAACTGGATCCACACACTGGAGCATGGAGGCAGCCGAAAGATAAGGCGTCAGATCAGAAATCTCTTGTGTGGTTGTGAAGTGACCGCAGGGATGGGTGTTTTACAAATACCGAGATGGTCAGCTGGAAAGATTTTTTTTTAAAAATACTCTTTCTGCCTCCCCAGGATACCGCATATACATTATTATATACATTAACACTGTATATTGTTAGGGACAAAGAGGTGTTTTGATTTAACTGTGGATTATTGGATTATGGCTTTTGAATTGTCCATTAGATCTATTCTATCTTGCTCCCTCAGGTAGAGAGCAGTGTTAGTGTGCAGTGAACTCTTTTTGGGGTTGTGAAGGCTGCATTAAGAATATCTTTGTGAGCTCTGGGCTTCTTCAACGGACCTTGAATATCAATGGCTTTTGTTGTGTTTGAAAAGTCAGGGCACTCCTGCCCCTGCTTTTTTTTTTTTTTTTAACCCCTGCTTCTTTTCCTTGGTTCTTTAATTCTGGTTCTGTAGAGAATTCTCATGCACAGGACTCAGTTATATGGGATGCTGTTATATGGGGACTTCTCTCTGGTTTAGATTTGCACTGGGCATAAACCATTCCCCCAACCCTGAAGGCACTTATTTGCTGGCTGTTTCTTTGAAGGTTTGTGTTTGCTGATGTAGCAAACAAAGCTCTAAAGCAAGTTCAGCGCTGGTCAAGAGAAGCAATGTCTTTGTGAGTGGGGGTAAATAGATGGGATTATCGGGGCTTTGTGGATGTGGGAAATGAATGGGAGGTGAAGCCACATGAGGCCCAAGGCTCCCAGTGGTGCAGAGAAGAGCATCTCTCTCCAGGATTCTGGAATTAATCTGCCATCACTGGCATGGTGAGGAACAGGCTGCTCACCAGCCCCTGAGGATGGTAAGAGGGTTGCCCTTGGCAATGAGGAACAAGGGAGGACACCTACTTGCCATTCCATCTCCTCCATCCTGTTGCTTTCTCATCCCTTGTCTGTTTTGCCTTCTCATTCCTTCCTTTCATTTCCCCTCCCTGCATTTTTCTCTTAGTCCCTAGTGTGGTACAAGTTTCATGGGAACTGATCAAACTGTTTTGGAACAACAAATCCTTACAGGATCTGACCAGTGGCCCAGCCAGCAGGGGATCCAATTTCTGCTAGAGGACAATCCTGGGTGGTTCAGTGTCCAATAAATTCCCAATAAAGTATCTGTTTGCACCTCTTTGTAATGCACGTTTCTCTCTGGACCCAGAGGTTCACCCAATGGGCGGAATATGGTGTTGTGCTTGGAACATCATGCTGCAAATCCCAAGTTTTGGGTTCTGTTCCTAGCTCTGCATGTGACCTAGTTTAACTGAGGGCTGGTCTACACTACAAAGTTAGGTCGGCTTAACTACATCGCTCAGGACTGTGAAAAATTTCACACTCTATGCAATGTAATTAAGCCAACCTAAGCCCCAGTGTAGACATCACTAGGCAAACAGAAGATTTCTTCTGTCGACCTAGATACCGCCTCTTGGAGAGGTGGATTTACCATAGCAAACCCTTCCATTGCTGCAGTAAATGTCTACACTACAGCTGTACAGTGGCAAAGCTGCAGCTGTCCCGCTGTAGCGTTTCTAGTGTAGGCATGCCCTGAGAGTCTGTGTCAGTGACTTTAAAATTAGGTTTATATTGGATGGATAAATTTCTACAGTGATATTAGAGGTGATGGGACTAATATCCATGCTCTATAATAGTTTGATTGTTTGTGAAGTACCATCTCCCAGCTATTATTGGCTGTGGCACTCTCGATTTCCTCACTATCAAGATAATTAATTCATTGCTGCATTACTCCAGAATGATTGCAAGCCAACATCATGTCCCTGGTCTGATGATATTGAAGTGCAGTTTACAGTATGGGATGCTTGTACCTTGGCATGCACTCCAGTGCATATGGAAACAAGCAGTTTGGGGATCGCTCATCTCATCGTCCCAAGGTGTACACTGGAAATATTTTCACTTTGTAGAAACTGTCCATGCCCAAACAGTGATTTGGATCCCACATCCTGCTCATCATATGTGGGAGTTCCTCTCATTTCATGTGGAAGGGCAGGGCTGTGAAAGAGGGACATAAATTATGCCCCATCCTTCACACGAGCATTTAGGTGGAGCAGGTCTGAACTATTTTCCTTCAAGGGAAACCTTCCAAGGGACATTAGCAGCAAAACTGAAAGTCATAACTGCACTCTCTCATGCAGCTGGGAAACATTTGCAGGCACTTGGGGTGGGTGACAGGTTGATGAGGGTAAGGTCAGTAGAGACCAGCAGCCAGATGTACACGGGTCTCGAGGACAAAGAGCTATGGCTCCATTCTTCTGTTGGACGCGAAAGCCCAGTTATGGTCAGAAAAATGACTGTAAATCATGGCAGCCCATTGGTGATGGAAAGCATTGGGCAGCGGTTCTAGCAATGTTATAGAGTCAAGTGGAAAAATTCACAAGAGCTAATTTACCGGACAGCTCGTGACAAGTGATAACTCCATGAGCAGGAAACTATCTGGGAGCTGATTGTGTTCTCCTTGACTCTATTCATTATTCAAAAGTAGCTGGTTTCCATGCAATATTTTTTAACATTCTGGATTGATTGTGAGAAATTCCTTATAGCCAATAATTGCTATTCAAGCTGTGTTGATTGGTTATGATTGGCTAGGCAAGTCATATGATGGTGGTGGTGTTCACTGACAGGATGAGCACACAAAGACCATTCTGGTGTGTTAATGTAGTATTTCGTTTCTTTGAATACTCATGCAGATGGCTTTGAGATGTGCTTTCCACAACAGATCATACTAGTAGACCTCAATCATTTGAATGTTTGCAGAAAGTGAACTTGCAAGGGCCACAAGCAAGGCCAAAGAGAATTGTTGCCACTTTTTGACCCAAGCAGCTAGTCAAATTTTGGAGTCAAAATGTTGTTCCAGTTGGAACTAGAAATTGATGGAGCCTGGTATTTTCTTTGATGCTATCTTGTTTATTTACAGGGAATGTACAAAGTTTTGCTTCTCAAATGCAGAAGGAACCAAAAACCAAGAGGAGCAGTTTCTTGGCTTGTAGCCCCAAGTCTCTTTAGCCAACGCCATGCCAGACCCAAAAGCTCTCTCCCTAGTTTTTTCCAGGGTAACACAGTGCTCACAGGCTAGTCTGGGATTTCTTGCCCTTTTATTTATTTAATTTATTTTTTGCCTCTGCTGCTCTATCTGCCCTTGTCTGTTCTCTGTTTCTGCGTGTTCTCCATTTCTGTGTGTTCTGCTTACACCCTACCCCACCCCCCAAACAATACTCAGCAAAAGCCCTTTGCCCATGCAGTCCAAACTCCTGGGCGGGTTCACAATCCTCTTTTGTCTTCAGTGGGGGGGAGGGATGTTCTCATTAACTCATCCTGAGAGTTACATTAATTGAAGGGTGCATTCATACTCAATCTCAATGAAGCTTTAATTCAACCTATAACAAGGTTTCACCCAGTTCATAACAGAATGTCTCCTAAAATCCAAGTGAATATTCATGGTGATGCCTTTGCCAGATTTGCTCTGAGGATCAAGTGTGGGGCTAGGATGTTATAATTTTTAAGTTGTTGCCATTGTTGTTTCCTATTTGTAGCACAATTAGTTAGCGCCTAGAAGCACCAACTGGGGATTGGGGCCCCATTGTGCTAGACACTGTATACACATAGAATGAAAAGGCAGTCCCTGCCCCAAAGATTTTATAATCTAAATAAAAGTTACCTTCTTCATTACTAGTGCCACAATATTAACATTAATTTGGATTTGGGGGCTGGTTGTCAAAGACTAAGATGGACATCTAAATATTGAGGCACCCAAAATCACTAATCATTTTTGGAAATCTTGGTCAAAACCTTCAGGAAATCTCATAACTTTGATCTTTTTAGGCTCACTGACAGTAATTCCTGCACCCATAAGGCATTTTCTACCAATGCATTAGCTTTTTTTCCCATTTGCTTATTGTTTCTCTTAATCATTTTAATTAAAATTCTGTATTATGTGCATTTGGTGGGTGAGGGCTCTTCCTGGTCACTGCTGAGCTGTGGAGCAGCACTGCAAGTGCAATGCAATATTACCCCAGACTTATATGGGCCCTGGTTCTTCTTTTCTTTCCAGACCCTTCTTGTAAGGCCCCACAGAGCCAGATCACAGGATTAACCAGACACTCTAATAGTTGGAGCAGCTCCTAAGTATAAAAAGATTTAGAAGGCAAAATGCCATTTCTTCAGCCAAGGGTCAAGGCATCTCCCAGACTTATGCCAGACTAAACTTTTGCCCACCTGGTTCAAACTGCTGCTAGATAAGGTATCGACTGGACAAGCTCTGGGTTTGTGGGCCTCCCATTCTAATTTTACTAGGTACCCTTTGTGCAGGATAAGTAACATGGACCTGGCCGAAAGATCTTGAAACAAATTCTATGTCTGCACAGTAATTTATGCTCTGGAGATTACTTCACAGAATCAGGATATACCAAGATGACTTTGCATAAGAAGGGGGATAATTTTTTTTTTAAGTTAACGTGAACCATCAACTTTATCATCCTTTTGTCTGTAAAATTTTTACCTAAGAACACTCATACTAAAGAGGAAAAAAATATATTTCCCCTATCATCTTCTTCTTCTTCAGTGTACTTTCAGCATGTGACAATGCTTTGTGTAGTCAGTTTCAGTGTTTTCCCTGTATAATCGGTCAGCAGGAGCTCAGCTATGAAAAGACTTATGTGGGTAGGTAGTCCCATTGAACCTAATGGGAATCTCATAGGAGTTAAGGTACTCAGGTACATAAGCCTTTGCAGGATCAAGGCTTTAGTCAGTCCTCCCAGTTGCTGCTTGTGTGGATGTTTCACCTAGCAACAGAGGGAAGGGGAAAAATAACATGGTAAACCTGGAAAATGTGATTCTAAAACCAGAAGAGTAGATCCAAAAATCGTCCATTCACTCACACCAGTTTCACATTGTAACTCTGTTGCCTTCCACGATGCTGCTACTCACTTATGCTGAAGTAAATGAGAAGAATCAGGCCCCGAATGCAGGAACTTTTTAGTCAGGCACTTAAAAAGCTTTGATTTTGTTAACACCTGAGTATTAAACTCCTGGCGAAGGCTTGAGAGGAAAGATTCAACAGCCTCACCCTTCTGGGTCGAGAAAGTTCCCACTCCAAATTTCTGGTTCTTCAGGGAGTCCTTCAGCAAAAACCAGAAAGACAAGACTTGATAGTCCTGATACTTCTAAGACCTGATCTACACCCAGTTTTTTGTACTGGTATAACTGTCAGTTTAGGGGTGTGACTCTGTACCAATATAGTTAACCCCATACAGCCCCTAATGTGGATGCAGTTATACCAGTATTAAGGTACTTTTCCTAGTATAACTTACTCCCCTTCCCCTAAGGGAATAGCTATACCAGTTTAAAGCACCTTTTTACTAATAAAACTGCATGAATACTAGGGACGTTGTACCGCTTTAACTATTTCTCTATAGTTACAAGAACAATTTTTGTCTCCAGACAAGCAGTTTAATAAAAAAAAAAAGGAAAATTTCAGCAAAACTTTCAATCTTCTTTATCCATCATAAAGAAAGCAAAGAAGGGCACAGTCCAATTTTATTTTATTGATCTCCATTTTCATTTTTTTAAATTTAATTTTTAAGCAACTTGCCCAAGTTCACACAGCAAGTCAGTAGCAGGGCCAGAAATAGACCCCAGGAGTGCTGGCTTCTAATTATCTGCACTAACCCTGACACACTTCCTCAGACGTTTCAGCAAATGGTTCTATAAAACGTTTATGAAGTTGTTGTTCAATCACTGTTCCTTTGCCTCTTTGCCACAGGGCTGTTTGCCACAATGTTTTTAATGTCATTGCTTTGAAGAACTATAGCAAGGCATGACAGTGCCAGAAATATATTATTATTAATAATCTGCAAAGCGCAACAAGCATTTTACAGGCGGGTAGGAAGACAAAGGTCCCTATGTGTTTCATATTAACAAACTGAAAGAGTCTTATTGAATTTAAATGAAATGCATAGGTGGGAACCTTAACCCTTCCAATGCTGAAAAGAAAATGTACACAGACCTGTAGGGTGGGTTCAGTGAATACAGAGTGTATGAGTTTCATCCCCAGAGCTGTGCTTTCTAGGGCACGCAGGACATCATGCCTCGACAGCACTAGTATGGATCAAATATCCACTTGGCATCAGAGTCGTTCATTTTAAGTACTTTTCCAGTTTCTTTAGTCTTCTGTATTTGGAATAGACCGTAAAAAGACAGAGAGAGAAAAAACTTAACCCAAACCCTAAACTTTTTTCCCCTCTTAAAGCTACATGCACACGTCTGCCATGGCCCATGTTCAAAAACCCAACCATTAAACATGCAGCTGTGACATAGGGGAATTGTCGAAAAAGGATGAAGTCTGAAGGTTTATGATTTGGTTTTATATCCCCTCTGTCTACAGAGCAGCACTTCCTGCATGTTTCTGTGGTGGGAATGGCATCCCAGCCATTTCCCCTTGTGGATGAGGGTGTAATTAGAGCTGTAAAGAAAGAACCCATGACACTAAAAGGCTGTAAGTGCTGCAGATTTAGGACAAGAGGTTGCTATGGAAACTGAAGTGAAAATAGGACCTTAAATGGGCGAAAAATGACAATACAGAATTCTCAGGTTGGATCAGACTGTTGGTTCTCCTAAAGTATGCTCTGCCTTTCTGACAATTGTTGGTATATCCTTACCCAGGATGCTTTTCTCAGGAACCTTATTTTACTTTCTGTGTAGAGCAATCTTTTTTGAAAGCAAGGCTCAGGAACTTCCAGTGGATACCATGTACCTGTTTGTACATGGCATCAAAATCATTCCAGCTTAATACAAGAAAATGACTAGTGTACTAAAAGAAGAGGGTTAAAATTCATCATTCTGTGACATTGCTAATTCTATTGCCCTGCCTCTGCAGTTGGACCCATGCAGATGGACTCTTCCTAACTACCCATGAGCAGACTCACATGAGCTAAACCCTTCTTTGCTGCGTGACATTCCCTTGTTCAGTGAAAATATCCTGGAATAGGACATCAGATACCAGAAATCCCTTTGCAGACCCATGCATGCCCATGTAGATCACTGTATTCTGGAGCTCAAGAATACAGATTTTTTTAGTTCTAGACTGACATTTGTCTCCTGGGATTTTGCTTCATTCTATCAGAATAAATGTTTTATAATCTGAAGCTAATGCCAGAGTCTGTGGTCTGAATTTCCCCTTTCCCACAGGATCTATAGCTGCCAGTGAAATCAGGAATCTTCTGTTCCTGGCTGCTGACACCACTGGCAAGGTCCCCATAGTATAAATCTGAATAATTCATTCCAGTTCCTTGGCCATGCTCCATCCTGCATACACCCAACATCTAAAATTGCTACTGTCATAAACATTCCAGGAAAAAACACCGGGCTGGTTGGCATCCTTTCTACCAGGCTCTCTCAGGGTGAGCGCTTAATAACAATGGAAACAATGAAACTGCAGTCAGGGAAAAATCTAGCTGCCAGTGAGGGAAAGACTGTCATGGCAGATTGTGGTCCCATAGGCTTCTGTAGAAGCTACTTAAACTTTGTTCATAGTGATAAATATCCTGGAGTTAGTTTATTTAGGGGAAGGGCCCTCTAGCCTATTGGAGATGATGGATTTTGCCACCTCTAATATCTGTGGGCTAAATTTTGCTCCTAGGTGTGTACATGGAACTCCCATTGAAGTCAATGGGAGCCGCACATGTATCTGAGAGCAGGATTTGGCCCTATGAGTCTGCAGAAGCAACATATTGGGGGGGCATGAGGGAGTCATGTCCTCTGCCCCAGATTTGCTGCTTGTACTGAGCATGCTCAGTAACACTGCTGAAGCTGGCTGCCTTCACTCTGCCCCCCCCCCGAACCTCACCCCCACACTGCCACCAGACACACACACACACACACACACACACACACACTCACACTCTATCGGCAGGCACAGGTTGTCTCTGTGAGTCTGTACGCTCTGGTTGGATCCATTTATCTGCAGCCTGTAATTAGAATTTACTTTGGTAGCAATGGCTCAAAATCACATGAACCTCAGTTTAATGGTCTGTGTCAATGGGTTGAACTTCAGAAATCGGACCCTTTAGGATCAGGTTGTCTCTGGAATCTGATGATAGAATAGTCTTGAGCCTATTCCTGTGTTTACACTGGGATTTCCTTCCCACAGAACAGTACCTACAAGAGTTACAGTGGGATCCGCTTCTGATGAACTTGATCAAACTGCACCTATAGTGAGGTAGAATCTAAGTCCTGCCTTGTGAGAGATAGGCCTACAACAGTACTCTGGATCCATATACCCAAAAGCCATGGGTGTACACTGACTTCATGTAGTTACTCTGGATTTACACTGGCGTAACTGAGATCGGAAACATATGCTATGCATCCGATGAAGTGAGCTGTAGCTCACGAAAGCTCATGCTCAAATAAACTGGTTAGTCTCTAAGGTGCCACAAGTACTCCTTTTCTTTTGTCTGTATGTATGTGTGCGCGCATGCAAGATCCCACATTGTATGGGAGCTGGCAAAATGGGCAAATTTGTGACTCCTGGCTGCTCTGTTGGTGCAAACTCAGGCCAGCATCCAGATGCTGACATGCTGGCTCCAGACTGTCTCCCTGATGAATAAATGCTGTTAAAATCCTGATCTGATTGGCAGCCCTGGGAATTCAATTCAAGTCCCCAGGGAGAGCCAGGATAGCGTCTCTTTCTCCATGGCTATTGTCATGAAAATGAATAAACGTCTCCCCTTCTCCACTCCCTCGCCATCTTCAGGTTGTCACCAGCCTGGATTAATTTTGTATAAATTTTCTGTATTCCTGCCCTTGTTTTAGGGAGGGAGTCATTTAAACCTATTTTGCTGCTTGGGGTTGCACCGAATCCAAACAGCTCTGTAGCTGTGAATCCTGGGACAGGGGGTGGCAGAGAAATCTATAGTAAACCTGGCTTAAATGACTACAGTGTGATCACTAGATAAATGCAGGGCACATTGTTTTCTGTGCCCCTAATGGAGAGAGAATCCCAATGCTGATGGCAGGGGAGGCAGGTCATGCTGTCTGTTTCCTCTTGCACTTCTCATCATTATTATCTCCTCTTTAAGATATTACTTAACTATTAGGCAAGGGCTGTTTTGCCCATCATTCCAGGCACATGTAAATTATTCAGAGTTGTGCTGGGGCTTGGTGTGCTGCCCCTGCCTTGTCGCCTATTCATCTGCATGACATCTAACATGCAATAGTAGCTTGCAGGACTCACCACTGCACGGTGCAAACCCCCAAGCTGCAATGTGGGTGAGGTCAAGCACAAAGGAATTGGAGGTGGGCAGTAGCTGGGGCCAGGTCTGCATAGTTACCATTAATCAGGTACCCGTGGCATGTTTCAGCTGAGACTGCCAACACATACAATATCAGGGACTTAGCTACCGATTTAGCCCCCAATTCAGCAAAGTATTTAAACATGTCTGTAACTTTTTAAACATGTGGGTTTTCCTATTGGATTCAATGGAAGAACTCACATAGAATCATGGAAATGTTGGTCTAGAAGGGACCTTGGGAGGCCATCAAGTCCGCGCCCTGTACTGAGGCAGGACCAGGTATACCCCTAGACCATCTCTGATAGATGTTTGTCCAATCTCTTCTTAAAAACCTCAAGTGATGGGAATTCCACAACCTCCCTTGGAAGACTAGTCCAGATCTTAACTATCCTTAGTGTTGGAAAGATTTCCCTCATATCTAACCTAAATCTCTCTTGCTGTAGATTAAGCCATGAAGAGATGGTTACAATATTTTTTTAATTGAAATAATTACTTCTGTACTGAATTTGAATTTGGTTGAACTTTTCTGGTTTTTTTAATGAGAAAAGGAAAACAAAAATGATTTGGGGGTAGAATTTTCAATTTTTGAAAAAACAGGTTTTTTTCAGTTTTATTTTTGTTTATTTTTGTTCAAAAATCAAAATATTTTCAGAGAAAATTTATGAAAAAAACCCCAAAAACAAAAAACAAAAACATTCAAAATTTCTTTCAAAAAACAACTGGTATTTTTCAACCATCTCTACTCACATGTCTAAAATTACACGTATGCTAAGTACTTTGCTGAATCAGGGCCTGAAAGGGCAGGCCCTTACACAGCTCAGCAAAAGCAAAGAGGTTGAATTTATTGAGGACATTAAATGTAATTGTTATTTGCGCTCTGTTTTATCATATAATTATAGGCGGTAAGGAGTTTAAATGTTACATTTTTTAATTTTTAAAAAGTATGTCTAATTACGTATTATTGAGGCTTTCATCTTTACATGTTCAAACAATCCTGTCCAGAAAAAAAAGAAAAAAAAAAGTCAGATGTATTCATAGAACATGGGGCTATATGGTGCTTCTTGGGGCACCCAGAGTTGTGTGTCACCTTGCTGCGACCTGCCTCCAGTGTGAAGGAGTCTTGCCTGTGCCAGCTGGGTGTTAGCTCCCTAACATAACACAGCCTGTAAGCCACTGAAGCACTCTCCTCTAGGCTACTCCAGCCATGCCTTTGCCTTGCAGGTTGACGATGGATGCACCTCAGTCCCTGAATCTCTTTAAAGTGTCCCCCTGTGGTACCCAGTCCCTGATCACTGGATACCACAGAAATCCCAGATCCTTCGCTCCCAAAGGAACAACGTAACCCAGTTTACCAGTTTTACCCTAGAGTACTGCTCCTGTATCTCACACAGCACTTGAGTTCCATGATAGTAAAACAAAAGGAAATTTATTTAAGAAAGAACAGAGATGCAAACAGAAACAAATGTGTGTGTGATGGAAACACATGGTTACCTATAAAACAAACTCATAAAATGCGAACTAGGGCCTACACTTATTAATAGTTGCCCATCCTATCTAATAGAGTAGATTCTCACTCCAAAATTCAGTCTTTTGCAGCATTTGCTGGTCCCAAGGAGCCTGGACACAGTCTTCCATGAAGCACCCCTGCTGATAAAGGTACCTCCTCAGTGAATGGATCCAGAGTGTCTTTCTCCACCCTGTGCTATACTGAATCAGTGTTTTGTCTTTATTCACAGACAGGATGCACCCCTCACTGTCGTGTTGTCCTTTCTACTACTATGTGCTTTTGATGTTTATAGTTTGTCTGTGATGGTTTTCCATTGATTTTTTCCGGGTTGGTCCAATGGTAGACAGTTGAGCAATAGATTACATAATTGGCTAGCCAGGGCAGGATGACAACTCCCTTCAGCTTGAATGGGCCATCACCAAAACACATTATTCCATGGTGACTCTCTTTACTCCAAGACCATAAGGGCATAACTTTCAATATAGTTACATTATTCCTTAAATATTATCCATACATACATCTGTCAATGATTATGGGTATCAATAAGTTACAAGCTTTCAGTAGAGACCTCACATGCTATACTTTAGGGATAAATACCTTGAAAGTGGTGTATTAGGCGTAGTGAGTTTGTCAAGTCTGAGACAGGAGTTGCTTGTAAAGAACAGTGAACCCTCTGCCAGTTAGCACCAATGTCCCTCTGCGTCACAGGCTAGTGGAAGTGAAATAGAATTTCTCCAGGGTCATGGGCCAAATTAATCCCTGATGTAACTGAAGTCAGGGCTCAGCCTGGAAAAACAAAAGTGGTGGTACTTCAGCTCTGCCCATGATAGCAAAATAACTTGATGCTTTTACAAATGATCACTATGAGAACAAGTTCAAAAGGCTGACATTCATGTTGTCATCATTAAGGTGCAGTATTAACATCCTACTGAGCTGAATGGGGAAGTCCACCCTCTATTGATTGAGTCCCTATCAGCAGTCCTGGGCAGGCAGCACTGCTTTGGGTCAAAATCTATACATTTCTTTACATAATGTGATGATACTGTACGAATGGATGAATGATATGCCCTCACCTCGAGTAGTGTGTTCATTTTGGATCATCCTGTCTTGAGAAAGATACTGCAAAAATAGAAGGGATTCAGAGACAGGTGATAAAAATTATTAGACATACAGGAGGGCTTCCATGTGAAGATAGAGTAAAAAGACTGTACGTGTTTAGTTTAGAGAGGAGAATAATAATAAAAGGACATGCTAGAGGTATAGAAAGTAATGAACAATATGGAGAAGGTCAACCAGGCACTCTTCTTATTCTTAACATAAGAGGAAGGGAACATTCAATGAAATTGAAAGGGAGCATGTGTAAGCTGGTTAAAGGAAATTGTTTGTTTAATTCTGCTTAATTAGCCTGTGGAACTCACTGACACAAGTTCTCACTGAGGCCAGGAGCTTAGTAGGATTAAAAAAAGAACTAGGGTGAGGTGTGGAATTTTCAAAGACACAGTAGGCGGCGAGGCTCCTAACTCCCAGTGAACGTCAATTTGGTGCCTAACTCCCATAAGTGTATATCTTAATATGGATAATGAGAACATCCACAGTTGCACTGAAAAGGCTAAAAAAGAAACCACAAAGGCTATAACCCCTCATGCTTCAGGGCATAAACTAACCTCTAACTGACAGGGTTAGGAAGGAACTTCCCCTGTGGGCAGGTTATTCCACAGTTTGGCTGCTGTGGTGTTTCTCACACCTATACTAGAGGAATTTTAACACAGAGAAAGGGAAACACAAATACCCCATAGCTTGTGGGCATCATCAGATCTGCTCTTGGAACCTCAGAGAAAATGTCTCCGATGGTACCAGGTCTTGTGCTAATGATTGACATTTATGTCATTCCAGCCCATGACTGACTCAGTGGGTCAGAGTGTGCTCTCACTTACGTGGTGCAACCCCATTGAAATCAGCAGGGGCTAGCTCCTAACCCACAGCGATTTAGAACAGAAGGTGCTGCTATTAACAGATGATGCATCTGAAGAAGGGGGGGCTTTACCCACGAAAGCTTATGCCCAAATAAATCTGTTAGTCTTTAAGGTGCCGGACTCCTTGTTGTTTTTGCTATTAACAGAAAGAAAAGGAGTACTTGTGGCACCTTAGAGACTAACAAATTTATTTGTTAGTCTCTAAGGTGCCACAAGTACTCCTTTTCTTTTTGCGAATACAGACTAACACGGCTGCTACTCTGAAACCTGCTATTAACAGAGTTATTCTTACTATACACTGACTGGACTGTTCAATTTTGTTAAATTTGGGGGAGGGGAGGAGGAGGTTGTTAATTGTATTTTAAATGGCAGTGATTTTTCTGAACTCTTGTCTGAGTTTACAGTTAATTTTTCATGCTTCCTAATAAATGTATAAGCGCCTCAGTGATTTACTTCTCCCAGAATTGGAGTCTAATGAGTGTGCAGCTACAAAGAAAAACATGCCCGCCAGCTAAATCACACACATGTGGCATTGCTGATGGAATGCAGGCTTTTCTGCTCCCAAAGCTCCGGCTTCACTGGTGCTAAATGAGGATCTCCTTCAACTCAAATGGGGTAATTCACCCTTGATATGACTCAGCTGGAGTGAATGGAGTTACACTGGGAATGAATTTGGCCCAGTAGTATTAGAACTTGTATCTTGTGTGGTCTGTGTGGCACAAGAGGGCATTATAATCACATGCATTTGATCAGATCTGTCCTTCCATCTAAAACAGGGAGGGCAGCGGTGCATACACATGCTAGCCAGCATTCTACATGATGCGTACAGAAACTATGTCAGAGTTGCTGAGCCCAGCCGCTTTTCCTTTACAAAATGGCACTGTCTGCTCATTCCAATAGAGGAAACGTTCCAGTGATTTATAAACTTTTAATCTAGTCATGTTCTAGGATGGAAACAGACCATTGTCTTAGTTTTGCCCACCTACCTCTGTAAAATTAATCCATCTAACATCTTACAGTTCATTTAAAAAATACCGGAAAGCAGGGTCATTTTGGCTAGACTAATACACAAAGGATAACCTTTGTCCAAGTGTGAGACATTCAAGGTGATTTTAGCACCAAGTTCTGGTAGCGCGTGTCATTTGAACCATGACTTAAAAGCTAGCTTTAGAATATGGTCTGTTTGGGCACATGTCGTTGGCCTACTTGGGTGCAATCAAAACCCCACCTAATGAAAAACTTAGCCAAGATGTTCAGGGATGCAACCCCCTGCTCTAGATGTCCCTAAGCCTCTGACTGCCAGAAGCTGGGACTTGACGACGGGGGACAGATCTCTCAATAATTGACATGTTCTGCTCATTCCCTCTGAGGCATCTGGCATCAGTCACTGTCTGAAGAAAGGCTACTGGGATAGATGGACCACGGGCCTGAGCGAGCATGGTCATTCTTATGTTCTTAACATCTTTATTCAAACGTGTATAGCATTTCTTTTCTGTGTCTTTGATTCACATTTGTTTCTTCTATTTTGTCCACTGAACAGTGAGCCCAAGTCCTTGTCTACACAGGAAAGATTTTTTTGGAATGTACTTTTTCCACTATAACTAAAGCAGATTAACTATAGGGAAAGTGTGCATCCACACAGCTCTGCTTATACCTGCTTGAGCTACTTCCCTTGTGAATCATTGTGTCCACACAGCTCTGCACTTTTTGAAAATAATGGCACAGCATGCCGAGCAGATATTCCATAGTCCAATATTCCTATGTTAGGCTCTATGCATTCTCAGATTTTTTTTTTCTCGTTGTGCATTGTGGGATGCTTACTGGAACCTACTGGAATTCTGGGCTTTGGGGTCAAACTAAACAAACTCTCATTATTCCTTTCCTATCATCCCATAATTTATCTATTGGTTTTGGGTTTTTTTGCTAGTGAGAGACGAATTTGAATTTCTGTCAGGCAACATGGAGAGAAGACTTCTGAGCACCATGATTCTGACGGTCATTCATACAATAGGAACAGGATGATGCACTGTGTACTGATGGTCATGCAGCTTTGGATGGGTTGGGAGACAGACATGGCAATTCTGTGGAAATGAATGATGAAATCGAGCAGTTACTTCTGCAGGACATTTTCCTGGAGCAGCTTCACTCAACGGAGTGCCACTTCTGGGCTCGGCCAACTAGTAGTTACTGGTGGGAAAGGTTGTGACGCAGACCTGGGGTGACCAGCAGCGAGAGGAAAACTTCAAGATAATGACCGCTACTTTCCTAGCAATCTGTGCAGCGCTCACCTTGGAGCTGCAGCGGTGGAACACCAACAGCAGAGGTCCCCTCCGCAGGGAGGTGTGTGGGGCTATCACCTTCGAGAAGCTTGCCATCCCCGATGGCTACGAGACAGTAGCTAGCCAATTTGGTGTTGGTAGGTCAGCTGGCAGGGCTTTTCTCGTGGAGATATGCGCGGCTATTGAGATGGTGCTGCTGTACAGGTCATAAAGCTTGGCAGCCTGCATGCAGTTATTGATGGATTTGCACAGTTGGAGTTTGAGAACTGTCCTGTGGCCGGGAGTGGGCCAAATATCTATTCTTTGCCCCAGGCCGCATCATTCATCAACAGAAAGGGGTATTTCTCCATGGTGTTGCATGGTCTGGTCAGTTACCACAGTGTGTTCATGTATATTAGAGGGGGGTGGTCTGGAAAGGTCCATGCTACCAGGTTCTTTAGAAACTCAGCCCTGTTTACTGCGATGACAAAAGGGAAGTTTTGCTCCCAGGACACTATGGACATTAATGGTGGTGTGATTCCTCCTATCATTCTGGGAGACCTAGATTACTCTCTGCTTCACTTGCTTGTGAAGCCTTTTACTGGACACTTGGACTGGAGAAAGGAGCTGTTTAACTATACCCTGAGTAGCTGCAGAATGACAGCAGAGCGTGCGCTGAGAATGTGGAAGAGCTGTACGACAATGCTGGATGCTTGTGAACCATGTCTGCCTTGTGTGATAGGTGCTTGCTGTGTATTGCACCAAGGGATGGATCCTCTCCAATGGCTTGGGGGGTGGAGGTGGAGAGGCTTTCCGGTCAATATGAACAGCTAGAGAGGGTGTCTCTGCAGGGTGTCCTAACTGGTCAGGGAAACAAGGTCAGGCCAGGGGTACATTGTTCTCCTCTAAAGTCAGGGTGTAGTGATGGAAAATGAACTTATCAGAACCAAGAAAATTAATGAAATGTGTTGTTGTGTTAGGAATTGGTGGTGGAAGGGGGCAGCTGAACCTCAGAGATGTTTTTCAGCGGAGTTTTCCATAATAAAAACCTTCATTGATTCAGCATAACAGCACAAACTGAAACCTCTGGAACTGTGGCAGAAGATGCCTAAAGTGCAGTGTGCTCATGTGTTTAGGGTGATGGGCTCACAAAAATGTGTAGGGGGCGGATTTGGAAACTGTTTTCCTTGTCCTGGGGGGTGAATGGGAAGGGCCTGACATTTGGGGAACTAGAAGGGAGCTTGGATACTTCTGGGAATTAAACCCTTCAGAGTTTAAAGTCTCTGGCCTGGGTGCCATTTTGAGCACCCTAAGGATGTGGGGGACCATGCAGGTGGAGAGAGGCTTCATGGCGATGTCCTGATGGCACCTAGAACAAAGTTGTATAATTCTCTATACAGTGGTGTGTAATACTGCACTGTGATGGGGTCTATAAACCTCACATTGGTTGACAAGGAGTTAATGGGAGCCTGTGAGCTCAATTAGCCCATGTTGTTTGTACCTGGAGAGGTGTCAGACTCAACTCCTTATCAGACCCTGCTGTCGGGTGGGGCTGCTCTATAGAGCAAGGAGTGGAGACCAGCAGGGTGGAGACCTAGGAGAAAACAAGGGGTCTAAAATGCCCTTTCCCTGCGAAAAGAACCACAGAGTGGGGCCAGCCCTGTGGTCGGCCCTGAAACCGGAGCAAGGCCCCAGGGAGGTAGCCCTGTGGGTTGGTGTTCTGGGAGCTTTGGGAAAACCCAGAGGGACTACAAACTCAAGCCCAGATGGGCAGAAGTGGCTTCAGCTGTATTTTGGTTTCGTTTGGGATTGAGCCCTGTTGGGGACGCTGGGAAGAAACCTGGGAACCTGCTACTCTGAAAGAAGAGTGAGGCTTGCTGAGGAGTCCAGGAGGGGTGGAAGATGTGGAATGCATGAGCAGTATGGGTTGGATGCTGCTTTATGTGGGATGTTGATACCCTGGAAGCGGGGAGATTGTAAGTGACCTCAAGCCCATGGAAAAACCAGACCACCACAGGGCCTGAACTGCTGTCAGAAGGAAGCCCCTAAGGTGGAAGGACCTGCAATGCCATGCTCAGCCACCTGGGGGTGCGCCGACCGGTAAGTCATTTTTCTACGAGCACGTTGGCCCAGCTTTTTAAAGCTACTTAGACGTTGCTGAGCTCAGTGTTGCAATGCCTAACTGATTTAGGAGTCTAAATCTCATTCCCCTAAGTGCCTAAATCCCTTTTGAAAACGAGCTTTAGACTCCTAAATCAGTGAGGCATTGCGACGCTGAGCTCTGCAGCGCCTACATAGCTTTAAAAAGCTGGGCCAGGATGCTTCCTAAGAGCACAGCTTCAGAGTGGCTCTCTGCCTGGGTTTCGGAGGGCATTTCTAGTGCCTGAATCTCCGGCTCAGGGTTGGCTGTGCTGAAGGAATATTGGTAGTCTGAGGGAACCCGCTCCTGGTTGGGCAGTCTGTGGTCGCTGGGTTGCCTTCCACAGTCAGGTCCAAACTGGCCAGAACCTCGTGCTCCGGTTTGGTGGTGTCCTCCCTTGCAAAAATCCACTCCTGCTCTTTGTAATATGGGCATGTAGTGGGAGCATTAGCAGAGGTCCTGTTCTTGTCCCTTGCTTTCTCATAGTTCTGTGCCGCTCTTTTGCTTTGAAGCAGCACTGGTCTTTGTGCTGGAAGTACCCCCTTCTTCATTTGTTCTGCCAGATGTGTGTATCGACTGTTTTTTTAAATAGACTTGCACATTTTCCCCTCTGGGGAGAGGCATGAAGCGGGGGACCTCATGATGAGTCCTCATGGAAGGACAGGGCGTAGCTGTTATAATGGGTGTGAATTCGCCACCAGCTGGAATTTCAAATGACACACCTGGCTGCATGCCAGCATTTAAATGAGGAGGTGACATCCGGTCAAGATGAGCTTAGAGCACTAGAAGGCAACATAGGTAAACAGATAAGCCAACCCCAATGTGAAGCAACGTAGTGTGGGGCAGCAGTGGGAGGACTGCCAGAGTAGAATAGCTAATCCAAAAGTGTCCACACAAACCTTACACTGAAAAAACTCTTTCCAGAACAGAATTATTTCACCTCCAAAGCAGATTGATTCGTGCAGGATAAGACGCCAGATAATTTGAGAAAAGAACTTTTGTGGGTGTACACAGGGTAGTTTATCAAAACAAAGAAAAAATCCCTAAAATTATTCTGGAAAACCTTTCCTGTGTCGACAAGGTCTATGTACCTTTGAAAAATTTTTTGGAAACCCCAGCAGACTATGCTGCAGAAAATTCATATCATGACACAGAGAGACAGACAGACAGAATGGGGGGTGACCAACTTCTGTTCTGTTAATTCAACTTCCACTGATGTCAGTGGGTGTGATTTTGCTCTCTCTGACACTGGTGTAAATCCAGAATTTGCCCCAGTGGTGCCTGTGGAGTTGCTCTGATGTAAAACTGGTGCAAGTGAGAGGACAATCTCTCCCAGTGAGTCTCTCACCTGTGAAGGTGATGGTAGAATCAGGCCCATTGTGTATTTGGAGGTGGGTGCTGTTATTGCTTGCAGCAACACAGAGCAGGGAGTATATTGCAAGGAAATGTGTTGAAACTAGTGATTATACTGATTTGTACAGCGACCGTAGATCATTGCTAGCTCCTGCAGTATACTGTGGAGAGAATCTACAGATACCATACAGATGCATTTTATATTGCTTTATAGCACGGTGCATAGAGTCTGCTACATAATTACTAACTACTGTCACCATACTTTAGTCTGGATAGTTATATTAATGTGCTGTAACACAGCACAGCATAGTGTAGATTATACTGATCTGTAGATGAGCAGATTGCAATATGCTGCAGGACGCTGCATGGAGACAGCACCAGTACACAGATTATGGGCCTGACTGGTCAGTTGTTACACCATTGTAAAGCTGAAGTAATCCAACTGATTTCAGTTGAGTTACTCTAGATTTCCACTATTGTGACTGAGGGGAGTATTTGACCTTGTTCTTTTTTGTTATATATAGAGCATGATATTGCAAAGAATCTATTTGTAATTACAGTAGGTGGATTTGTATAGCAGGAGGCTGAATTCTGCAATATGGCGCTGAGATATGGAAGAAGTGTTTAAATCTCCTACCCTGGTTTGAAAATCTCAATCATGGCCTATGAGATGCAGATTATATTGAGATGCTGTAGCCCAGTGCAATATATTACTGCTATGAGAATGCATTGCAGTTAGTCTATACTGTTGTGTATACCAGGAGTGTGATGCATTCTGCAGAATGTTGTGAAAAGACTGTATGATGTGTACGGTGCTGGTTATACAATATTGATGTGCTGTAGCATGGAGCAGTATACTGCGCATAAAACATACATGGATATACTTGATCTCATTTCCACCGAGGTCCCTGAGAAAGCGCCAGTTGACTTCACTGGGAGCAGATTCAAGCCCTCCTGCTACAGCTGTGCAGTGCTGCATTCTGCAACGTGTAATGCGGGTTATATTGGTTTGCGACACGTGAGGGAATGTCCCAGTGGCGCTCACTGCCTAACCTGTTTATAAACACGAGGGGGCTATTTGAAGGATACTACTTTCCTTAAATTCACAACTGCTAAAAAGACAAAATAGTCCTGAAGGGCAGGACAGAACCAGCCTTTTGCAAATGTGTATGGCAGGTTGCTGATTTTGATGGTTATTCCTTAAAGTAAATTTTGTTCTTAAATTTATTTTGCCCAGGAGCAGCAGCAGCTTTCTCAGCGATGCCTCGGGATCACACAGGAATGCATTGGCGTTGGAACTTGAAGTGGATTCCATTATGTACAGGGTTTACAATTTGGTTCAGTGGCTCTCAGCACCCGCAGTATAAAAATTGTTCCAGCATTGCTGGAATGACCTAGTGGGTATGACACTCTAGGCCAGGGGCTCTGTGCTTTTCCGTGCAGCTCTGCCTTCTGCTCTCCTTTGTCATGGTGCAAAAGCCAGGGCTGCTCGTGCATCTGTTTCTGCTCCTGCTGCTAGCAGGAACTGGAAAGGGAGCTGGGGGGGAAAACCCCACGCGGGGTTGCGGGTGCTTCTGTCTTGCAGCCTGCCTGCCTGCCTGCATGTCGGTGCAGGGCTGGGCAGCCTGCCAAGGGAAGCGTTCGCCAGGGTCTTCCCGGCTGGCAGCGGGCCCAGAACTGCTCCATAATCAGGGGCATTCAGCGCCTTGCGAGAATGCGGCTGTGTTTACATGCCTGGGGTCAGAGAACAGGCAACAACATGGGGCTCTCGGCCCCACGTGAGTGCACCGCAGCCACTGGGGAGTCTCTCATAGCTTTGTCTCCTCTTAACCCGTGAAGTGCCAGGCTGGGGCAGACAGGGGCTGGAAAGAGTCAAGCTGGACCACGCTGAGGGTGGGAAATTCCTGCAAATCCAGCCACTTTAGGGAAGCTGCCTGCCATGCAGAGCCGGCACTAGGCAGAAGCGGAGAAGCAATGATTTAGGGCCTGGAGAAGCTCAATTATTAGTATGTATGGGGGAAGGGGTGCGGACACAAAAATATTCCTGCTTAGGGCGAGGGTTACCACCTGGCCGGTGTTTGAACGGCTAGGCTGATTTTTGTATGGAGTTGCCGGAGAAGTAACTTAATCTGCGGTGGGTTTTTTCACTCAAGATTTGCATTATTGTCACAACGCACTGGGATATCTAATGTTAAACGTTTGTGTCCAGCTAAAAAGACTGCAGTGTTCCCACTTCCGCAGTTTAAGTGATAACCGATCAAAACAGTTGAAAATACAGCAGTTGTCTGCCCACCAACATGCAAGCGCACCACACACATGTGCATGTGAGAGAGGGCTTGAGTCACTCGCATGAGGGGGCCTGCAATGGTATCAATCTTACCTATATGTGTTATCTCTCTAGATAGTATAAGTGGCTGTCGAAGGGAGGGATTGCAGAGTTGCCTTGTGGTTGGGGGTGGGGGTTGGGGTTGTGGCGGGCTTGTGTGGGGAGGGTGGCTGTGTTGGTTTTTTCATTTCAAAGGCAGTACCCCGACTTAGGGTCCCCCATGGGGTAGCACCGGCACTGCTGCCATGTAGCAATGTACTCCCAGCCCCAGGCTGCCTGGCTGGCTGCCTGCCTGCCTTTAAACAGCAGTATGCCAGGAGCGGTTATGGACAAGGCATTGGGCAGCTCTCCTTGAGAGGCTCTAGGCAGGCCCAGGTGTCTCTGCTAAACTCCCTTGTTTTCAGGGCTCTCCCCTGCCTTGTTGCAAAAGTTGCAGTGCATTGGGGCAGCCGCTCCAGTCCTCGCAGTTACTTTACAGGGACCATGTCGCTGTGCATTTGCTGTCACTTAAAGCGCAGACATGCCAGGCACAGATTAGCTCTGGAAAGCAGCAGCTAGGGGTCTCTGTGTCGCTACCTCTGGGGAGCCAAGTGCGAAAGCATCTTAGATCCAAATCCTCCCACCTTTAACTCTCTCCTTGCCCGAACGACGGCTTTGATGCTGGCATCACAGTTGGGAGGGTTGTGGGGGTGGGGCAGTGTGGTCTGGGGGCTGAGTGCAGGACTGCTGGGAGCCAGCAAACTCCCTACTTCTAATCCTGGCTGGCTGTGCTGCTTTGAGTAAATCACGGAACCTCTCCTGGCCCCTCTGGTTTCTCCATCTGCAGAGTGGGGAGGGCCCCCCGCTCTGGAACTCTTGCCCCCTGTGGTCAGATGGAAGCTGGCTTTGTTGCCCTGTCAGGTCAGAGTATGGTACAGTGCTACTCTGCTTTCTCAGGCACTGTGCAAATCTAGGGATCGCTCTCAGATCAGCTCCCCTGCAGCAGAGTATAAAGGCACAAGAGATAGCAGGGACCTAAATTCATTAGGGCTTAATGCACAGAAGAATTTAGAGATCATGACAATGAGGGACTCTTGACACTGGCTATAATCAAGCACATCTGTGGGCAGGTGCTTTTTCACGTTTCCTGCATGCACGGTGTCTCTCCTCCCCTTCCCCTCCCCCGACTACAATGCGTCTTCCCAATCCTCAGCCCCACCACTCCAGTGCCTATTTGAGATCATATGCAGTATACATAGAACTGGGAAAGCCTGATGGGGAAATGCCTAACAGCCACTGACTTACTAATGATCTCCATAAATAATGTAGATGCTGGAGTCTATTTGACTGGCTACTGGGCACTATTTATCTGACCCTTCCAGGACACATGCTCTCTTTGAGCCTCGTGGTGTCTTGCTCTTTGGATTTTAGGGTCACATCAGCTTCAGGCTCTTCCGTGGAACTTGCTGCTTACAGAGATAACCAGGTATCAAAAAGTGATTCAGGGTAGTGTTAATTGTTTGTCTAACACTGCATCGCAGGAAGCAAATAACTACTCCCTTCCCATATACTAAAGACATACTCTGAGACAGTATAGGATTACACAAGGAAATACAGGACAGAGAGTGGTGAGGGATAGTCACTAAATCTGGGATACCTCCTGGGGCAAATAGGAGTTAAAGAGTGATTGAGAGGCCGCATAGTCTAGTGGGTAGAGCACTGGGCTGGGACTCAAGGCTTGGGTTCTGTTCTCAGTTCTGCCACTGACCCATTGCGTGACCTTGTGCAAGTTACTTCAACTCTCTTGTTCCCATTTTCCCTCCCTGTCTTGTCTGTTTAGATTGCAAGCTCTCTGGCGCAGGAACGGCATGATATGTTTGTACAGTATCTAACATAGTCTTGCCCTTGTCTTAGCTGGAGCCTTTTAGTATTACTGTACCATAAATACAAATAAAGAGTAGGTTCTACTGTGAAAAGGGGCTGTGTGGAAATGGTCTCTTCTACTCCCCGTCTGCATTCAGATGGGGTATTGGAAACTGAGGTTGCTGCTTATTATTCCGTACGCTGTCTTCTCTCTTTCCTCCTCCTTTGTTCCATCCACCTGTTGTATCTTGTCATTAACTGAGATTGTAAACTCTTCAGGGCAGGGACTGCCTTTTTGTAATGACATGGTGGTTGTAGTTCCTGGCACAAGAGACCCCTTATTTTTTTTATTGGTTTACCAAGTTCCATTCAGTTAGACCTGCGTGTTCTCATTGAAATGGCATTAGTGACGTAACTTGGTCTGTAGAATCTTTATTGCTGGAGAGGATCCATAACAAGGAAAGAACCTAGCATAACTCTTGGAGCCCAGGATTGAGTTTGCCTCACTGACTGAAAAAAACATCTCTTTATATTCGAACTGAGCACAACTTGACCTCAAGTTACTTGCAGATAATAAATATGGAGTTCCACAAAAATGCATTTTGAGTCCCATTTGAAAGTCGGACCAACCCTGGAGGGAACAGAATGAGGTAGCTTTGCCTGTGTTGAATGATAGGCTGTTGTAGTTCTAAAAGACATTAAAATGAGAATAAAGTTAAAAGAATAAGACTGACACAGTTTGGAAGTCCAGAGATATGTATCAATGAGCTATGCCCCAGCTGCTTGTGCTTATTCCTGTTAAAATTTCTAGTGCCTACTTGTGGCATCACACATCACATTCTTTAAACCACGGCATTCAATACGAACATTTAAATTACAGTTCAAGTCATTTTCTTCCTCGACTATCCCATAATAATGGCACAGCGCCAGTTCCAAACCCATTAGTCCTTTAAGCCCTCAACCCATCAATTTACCTCTGGTCCAAATGCCCACAAAAAAGATGGGCGTTGCAGTGTGTTAGGGAGGCTGATAAATCTTCTGTAGAAGTAGATGGATTTGTGTGCCGTTACTTTGCTCCAGACTCATTATAGGTATTGCTGTAGCACCTGGAGACTCCTGCCCCACTGTAGACACTACGCGCACATGGCAAAGAGGTGGTCCCTACCCCAAAGAGCTTTCACTCTTATATAAGGTGAAAGCCACACAGATGAGCAGGGTGTGTGTCCAGGGTCACTGTGAGATGACTGTAAGTAAAGCAGTGGATATACCTCTCCAGTATCACTCTAGGTTTCTAGTCCCTGGGCTATCCAAGCTATAATGCATTGGCCTCATGTGTATGTTCAGGTCTGCCTTCTCCTGGATGGAATATGACAGACTTGCTTGTATGATGATCAGTTTATAAAGGTGCCATCCTCTTTGTGTCTGGCCTGAAAGCCACAAGAAGCCTGAGATCATTAGAGATCAGGGGCCCACCATATCCCAGATAGAGATGGGCAAATACTGACAAATGGATGTTCAGCGGCACATACAGCCTCTTCATTGTCTGTATAATCTAATGTTAAAATTAAGGTATTTATACTTCACTCATCACCCTGGTATATCAGATCCCCATTTGCTTTCCCCAAATACTGCTACATGCACAGTTCTGTTCACAGCTATTGTGGGCCAGGGGGGAAAGAGCGAGTGCTGCTGACCCACGTTTACGTGAGTGTCTGTAAAAGTGTTCACGGTAGAAGGGTTTAGCAGCCGTTTTGAAGGCTGGTTTTGGTTTTGAGTGTCATCCAGTCAGGGAGCAGTAACAGTACACTGTGATTTAGGTGACCAGTCACACAGCATGGATAATGAATTTCAATAGTCATAACAAAGAGATTGCAATTATTCCAGATGCTAAAATATGTTTGCATAAACCATGCATCAGATAAGCTTGAGTAATGAACACATGAGCTGTTAAAATGGTGATTGTCAGTGGGTATTTATTTTTTTAAATAATTTGACTTAGGTCTGGTTTATACTTACATACACCTTAAAGTGGTATAAAGTGTCAGTTAGGGGTGGGGCTGTTGTTGTTTTGAGGGTTGTTGTTTTCTCTTTTTTAACACTTGTAAAAGCCGTAGGGCTGGTCTACACTAAAAACACTAGCATCTGGTGAAGATGCTCATTGCTGACGGGAGAGAGCTTTCCCATCGGCAAAATAAAACTGCCTCCCTGAGAGGTGGTAGCTATGTCAGTGGGAGAGAAGCTCTCCTGCTGACATAGTGCTGTCCACACTGGAGGTTAGGTCGGTGTAACTTACATCACTCAGAGGGGTGGCTTATTCAACTTATTCACACAAGTGTAGGCGCCGGCTTCCTCTGGGTCCGGGGGGAGCTCAACCCCTGCTCCGCCCCAGGTCCTTCCCCCAAGCTCCCCACCCCATCCCGCCTCTTCCCGCCACCGCTCCGACCCAGGCCCTGCCCCACCCCACCTCTTCTCCCAAGTCCCCACCTCTTCCCGCCCAGTTCCGCCCCCTCCCCTGAGCATGCCCCGTCCCCACTCTTCCTCCTCCCTCTCAGCACCTCCTGCATGCTGCAGAACAGCTGATTGCGGTGGGCAGGAGGTGCTTGGAGGGAGGAGGAGGAGTTGATTGGCAGGGTCGCTGGTGGGTGGGAGGTACTAGGGGGGAGGGGGAAGCTAGCTGCCAGTGGGTGCTAAGCACCTGCTAATTTTTTTCCATGGATGCTCCAGCCCTGGACACCCACGGAGTCAGCGCCTATGGACACAAGTCCTTAGTGTGGACACAGTTATATTGGCATAAAGGTGACTAATAACAGTATAGTTCTCCTCTTCCTGTACAGGAATAGCTGTACCTATATAATGCTCCTTTAAACTGATGTCTGTCCACACTTGGGGAGGGTTGTATATTGGTATAATTAAAACAATACAAGTTTCTAGTATAGACAAGCACTTAGAGTTAACATTCAAACATTTGTAGGGTTCCTATTTGATGCAGCGTAACTCATGTTTTACTGGGGCATTGTATGTAAGTTTCTTTCCTTAAAAATCTAATGTATGTGTGACATCTACAAACAGGGTTAATACAGCCTGAGATGTTACTATGCGTGTGTTGGTCCCTCAAGGCACTGAAATCTAATCAGAGCAAATGCTCATGATGTAATAATACTTGTCTATTGATAATCTTGTTGAAGTCTGGTGGGAAGAGTTTTTGTCCAACTGATCTGAACAGAAACTGTCTCTCCTGCTTACTTAGTTCAATTCAGCTCTTAATAAAAAGCAGGGTATTTTCCTACACCATTGCCAGACTTCAAAGTATAATTATTCCAAACACACCATCCAGGACTGGTGTCCAGTCCTGCAAGCTCTTACCCAGGTTAGCAGTCCTTACAGGAGCTTATTTATGTCAGTAAGGCTTGCAAGACCGGGCTGTTTGTCACCATTTGTATTAAACAGATGAACTTTTGCTGAAGTGCAGCAAGCGGTAAGAGCATAGGGTTAGAGTCTGTCTTGGGGTAGGTGTCCCTTCCTCCGCCACTAGTTCAAGTTTCGGGGTGGGGGGTGAGGTTGCCATCATCAGCAAGAAAAAGCTCCTTTGATATAATGTTTAGACAGACAAACCAAGCAGGCCCTTACCACCAATATTCAGATTGAGTTCCTCCATGTAAGCCAGTGTCTGTGTTACTTTTGGGATGCACTCATGGAACAATTACAAATACAGTTCCTCCGAGGGGTGCAGCTAAGGCAGAAACTTTCCTTCTTCGAAGAAACAGTGCAGATCTTTCCAGATCCACCCGCCTTTTTCCCCATCACCTAGGCCTCCTCTGTCCTGCTACTTTTATGTTGTTTTCTTAAATCCTCTTTGCTGACACTAAATTTTAGATAAAGTCTGCTCTTGAAACACCAGATTTTACTCATTTTGCTCTGTCCTCTGTGTTGTGGCTTTCCTATTATTCGTGGCTTTCCTGACTTCTTTTTCATCTGCCTGCTTTCAATGGAGCTCTTTTTCCCAAGGCTCATTTATATGTGCTGCCTGATACATTTTAAGAGAGTCTCTGTGGAACAACACACAGTAGGAAATCTAGAAACAGCCAAAGCTTACCTAGCAGGGGTGTGTGTTTGTGTGTGTAGGGCTGCAATTCTCAGGGAGGTTGTGGGGCATAGGGAGGTTGGATTCCTGAGTAGCTAGGATTTTAATGCTGTTGCAGTCCTTGCTGCAGAATGGCTGATAAATAATTCTGTATTAGAGGAACATATGCAACAGTTATGCATAGCAGGGCTGGATTTTGCCACCCTTATTCGTATGGAGCCATACCAGTCTAACTAAAATCTATGGAACAGCTGGTGCAGGAAGGGTGGCCGCACTGGGGCCATAACTTTTAGGAAAGGAAGTGGTGTAACATTTGGACACAATCTCTTTACAAATGTTCCTTTCAGGTGATCCTGTGAGCAGTGGCAGGTGGGGATGGTGATCTTACCTATTTCTATTTCCACGTGGCAGAGATTGTCTGGTGTGGGTTTTTCCTTTGCCCATTTCCCCCCTGCCTTAGCAACCCAGCCTCCTGTTTTGAATGTAGACTGAAATTAACGTGGCTCTTTCTGTTTAGTCACAACATGAGTAACTTCCACATATACACTGCCCTGCCTTGCCAGAAAGCTTGACTGATGTCAGCAGAACCTTGCCACCACAATCTGTAAGAATACAATGCTGCCACCAAACCCCAGGCAGGGAGTGCAAAGTACTGGTTTTGTGCTCCCCTACCAACAAAACAGTGAGTGGATTCCTTTCTCCTGCTTTCTCAAGGATGCACAAGTAGCGTATTATGTTTTAAAGGGGGCACTTCGAGTCTGGAGTACTCTCTCCACCTGTTTGAGAATGGTCAGATTGGAGTCTCAAAACCTTGGTCCCTTTAGGATTCCTGACAGGATACGATAAATAAACTGTTTCCCTTAAATAGTTAACCAGTAAGGCACAGCATAGAAATAAGCTGGAGGAGTGTAACTATCCTGGGATAAGCAAGTGATTAGAGTGTTATGATGCTCAAAGTATAGCCCTCGAGTCAGGTGCTTAATTATTAATATTATTATTCATGGATGGGTCTTTATGATGTGGGAAATGAATATTTCTTGCACTGGAAGATGTAGTAAGACACCAGTTTAATATGCTGAGCAGGGCTTACAACTGAGTAAGGAGCTTCTGATAAATTTAAATCTCCCCTTTAGCAACATGCCAGCCATTGGGGCTCTCCCCTCCATCTATTCATTTGTGCAGACTGATTAGACAATGTGAATAAAACAATTATTTGCTCCTTTAACATTTTTGCAGGAAAATGTACATGTCTAAACCTGGAGAAAACTGGGGAGGAAGGAAGAGAAGAAATAGATGAAAATTCTCCTAGATGGAGCAGGGCTGGGAGCCACCTCCTGGCAAAGCAGTCAGGTCCTGTTCTCAAAGCAGTTTTGGCTTGATTCTCCTCTCGCTGGTGTAACTTCACTGACAGCAGAGTTGCTCCTGATTTACAATGATATGAGTGAGCGGAGAACTGGGCCCTGAGAAACTAGAGGGATTGAACATATCTGAAGCTGTAGGCTGTGGACTTCTTAAACTTCTGTTATCAAAAATCATTCATCAGATGACAAGGAAGGTGTGACAAGTACCTAGGGTGTACTGTCAATGGGGGATAGGCAGAGTTAAGGTTATTAGGAGATGGTAACTGCATATTTCCATACACTCTAATGTTTGGGCTTTTTTATTTTTGAAATTTTGCTTTATATTGAAAAAACTACAAATCTCAGTTCAGGTTTATTTCCTCTTCAGTGAATCACTGATATTTGCAGCCTTTGCTCCAGTTTAACAAAGTACTTTTATGCCTGGGAATATAATTTTAAAATGAATAAAGGGGCTCTTACAATCCTAGTGCTCAGTTTATCTGAAGGGTATTCTTCTGGCAGGAAAGCACAACATGATTGCAACCTCCAGAAATGTCAGTGAGTACCAATGCATGTGCATCTCTCATTGAGATCTGGTGCAATGGGGAGGAGGGGAGCAAAAAAGGGGAAGAACTTGTATCTCAGTAAAGAGCTTTTTAGGAAATATTCACATCACACCTTATGCTTGCTAAATTTTTTCCCCTGCAAGAACAGAAGGTTTGTAGTAGTAACAGCTGGCTGCTCTTAGCTCAGGGGACGAAAGCCACTCCTGTCTCTGGAGGAGTTAGTGGGGGGCGGGAGGTAAAGAGGTGACCCTCTCCTATGACGCACATTAAGAGTGTCTCAGACCTTGTTAGGATATTACAGTGGAGTTCTTCCTAATCTTTCTTTGGCACTCCTGAGTCCCAACTTTGCACCCCTAACTAAAGATGAACAATAGAATAGAAGCAGTGTCATCCATACAGCATGGGCTGGCTAGGGTTTCTGCCCACCCTTAGCTTTCACCACCTGTCAGCTCACAGCAAACGAGTCTCGCCTGTTCGCCAAATATATCTTGGCATGTGCACAGACTGCATTGCTGACATTCTCATTATTGCACCAACGGGACCCTTACGCTTAGTCTGCAGGTGGATTGGTCTAATATCAGCCTGGTTGTCCCCTCAGCCCATGCGCTTCTGGTCCCTGCTTTGGAAGTGAAATCCTCTAGGATGGTGTGGTGCTTGGTGGCCGGGCTGCTCAGCCACGCAGCTCCTTTGTGGTAGAGGTTCATTCATCTCTGTCCCCTCACCAGGCATGGTGGTTTCTTTGGTTTACACTTGTGGGCCATAGAATCGTAGGACTGGAAGGGACCTTGAGAGCTCGTCTAGTCCAGTCCTCTCCACTCATGGCAGGATGAAGTATTATCTAGACCAGTGTTCTCTCTAATTTTTTCCCACCCATGTGCGGAATGAATTTTGTTATGTGCACCAATATGGAGGTGAAAAATCACCTTCATATTGGTGCACATAACAAAATTCATGTGGTGAGGGTGGGGCCGAGGAGTTTGGAGTGTGGGAGGGGGCTCAGGACTGGGGCAGAGTGTTGGGGTGCAGGGGGTTGAGGGCTCCGGCTGGGGGTGTGGGCTCTGGGGTAGGGTCGGGGATGAGGGGCTCAGGGCTGGAGCAGAGAGTTGGGTACTGGGAGTGTGGGCTCTGGGGTGGGGGCAGGAGCACCTGGGCTCGGGGGGAGAGGGACCTCTCCCAGCCATGGTAACTCCAGGGCTGGGGCTACAGGATAGATGCCCCTCCCCTGGCAGGTCCGGGCCAGGGCTAGGTTTGGGCTGGGGGAGGGGCGCCATGGCTGGGTCTGGGCCTCGCTGCTGTTGGTTCCAGGCCACGGCTGGGTCCGGACCAGGGTATGTTGAGGCAGGAGAGGGGCACCCCTCACCTGGCCATGGCAGGTCCCCGGGGCAGGTTCCCTGAGCACCTGCACAGCTAACAGGTAACTTAGGTCTAGACCATCCCTGACAGGTGTTTGTCTAACCTGCTCTTAAAAATCTCCAATGATGGAGATTCCACAACCTCCCTGGGCAATGTGTTCCAGTGCTTAACCACCCTGACAGTTAAGAATGTTTTCCTAATGTCCAGCCTAAACCACCCTTGCTGCAGTTTAAGCCCATTGCTTCTTGTCCTATCCTCAGAGATTAAGGAGAATAATTTTTCTCCCTCCTCATTGTAACAACCTCTTATGTATTTAAAAGCTGTTATCATGTCCCCTCTCAGTCTTCTCTTCTCCAGATTGAAAAAACTGGGTTTGTTCAATCTTGCCTCATAAGATGTTTTCTAGACCATTAATCATTTTTGTTGCTCTTCTCTGGACTTTCTCCAATTTGTCCACATCCTTTCCTGAAACGTGGTGCCCAGAACTGAACACAATACTCCGGTTGAGGCCTAATCAGCATGGAGTAGAGTGGAAGAATTACTTCTTGTGTCCTGCTTACAACTCTCCTGCTAATACATCCCAGAATGATGTTTACTTTTTTTGCAACAGTACTCCTTCCTAGGCAGTCAATTCCCATTTTGTATTCGTGCAACGGATTGTTCCTTCCTAAGTGGAGTACTTTGCATTTGTCTTTATTGAATTTCATCCTGTTTACTTCCGACCATTTCTCCAGTTTGTCCCGATCATTCTGAATTTTAATTCCATCTTCCAAAGCACATGCAACCCCTGCCAGGTTGGTATTGTCCGCAAACTTTATAAGTGTACTCTCTATGCCATTTTCATCCTTGGCCTCAGACAATGCAACAAAGTAGATGGCCATTGGGAAATAAAGGGAGGAGAAGGGTCCAGCCTTCAGCTAATGAGAACTCTTGCCAGCCTCTGAAATTTCTGTTTAGTCACTTGCTCCTTTGGGGTTGAGGGAAGCAACGTATATAAATGTGCACCTGGTACTTGGTGTAGGGGAAGTGGGGATTGTGCAACAGGTGTTTTGGGGAAGGGGCATACAGGTAGGGAGGGAGCCCAATATATAAATGGGTGGGGGAGGAGGGGCAAGCCGTGTCTATAAATGGGCGCTGGGTAAGTATTATGGACAGAGAGGAATTGCACACTAGGTATAAACATCCGCCTAGTGGTTTGGGTGCAGAGGCAGCGTGTGTACACACTGCCCTGCTTGGGAATGAATAATGATTGTTTTCTGGGTAGTTAGTGTTTGTGGCAGCCTGTCGGGCTGAGGTTGTGCTCCATCTTTAATACAAGTCCATCGAAAGCTACGCTCTTGGGAAGTAGGGGTGGGGGGTGGGCTGGGAGGGATGCATTTTTTTTGCTTTATTACAATCCAGTCGTCTTGATCTTGCTTCATGTGGCATTATGAAGACTCCAATGCATTGCTATGGCAACTGGCCAACCCGGCCTGCATACTAAATGGAGACGCCTCCACTAGAGCTCGCAGAGGAAGGAGATGAAAGTGTTAATAATGCAAACAAACAGAACTAACCCACAATAACAACACCCAGCTACACTGCAGGGGGCAGGGAAGGGAGGCTGTGGGGGGAGAAAACACTGCTGGCAGCCTTGGGGGAGAACTTTCTATAGCATACCAGGAGTAGAAACCATCACCCCTTCCTCTGCGGCCTCTACTCACAAACAAGTATCTGGCAGGCATGTTGAAATGTAAATAAAGGTGGGCTGTTAATTCACAGAGGGGAGGGGGTGGGGAATGGCTGTGTGCATGGAATCAGGGATGCAAATACTTAATTACTACAGCCTGACAGTGATGAATTGGGGGGGAGGGGGCTCTGCGGCTGGGTTTTTCTTCTTGGTGCTTCTGTTCTAGTTAGCTTGAGCTGAATTCCTGCCCCTCTGCAGGCAGCTGCAGCAGGGAAGTGCTGGGGGGAGCTGTAAACTAACACAGCTGAGATGTGGTGAAGGGGAATGCCTCTGGAGGCTAGGCCAGGGGAACTGGGAAGGAGGAGCCCTCCAGATTTACTGGGGAGGGTGTTTGTTTTTTCTCTGCCTGCCCATCTTTCTCTCTCTCTCATCTGCCTGCCCTATTTGGTGTATCTCCTCTCTGATCCACAGGCCCAGATGGCACTCTCCCCTTCCCAGCAGCCAGGGGATGAGGCCAGCCCCTCTGCCAGAAACGGGAGTGGTGGCTGGGGCTGCTCTTGGGACCAGATGGCCCCCAAAGGGCTGTTCAGCAGCCTGAGGTGGCTCATTGTATGCTGCTTTTCTCCCTCAGACTTTTTCAGTGTCTTTGTCTCTGCTTCCTCCTCCTAGGTCAATGCCTGATATAGCGGAGACCGCAAGAACCTGTTACTGCGGTTAAAAGCCAACTGGCACATTCACCCACAGAGATTTGGGATACTTTTGGCTTTCAGGCACTCATGCGCCCATGGGAAAAGAGAGCGTTTTCCCTTGCCATGCTGAATTTAGCATGTCCAAATGTACCTGCACTGGAGGAGATGGGGGTAGAGGGTTGTATGATGGGCTCAGATATCTAGTTCAAATCCTTCTCACAGTCTGCGGGCTCTCAGTGCTAATCACAGTAATTAAAATAGCTGGGGCTTCTGCAGGACTTCTCATCCAGAGAGCTCAAAGCACTTTACTGAGATTAAATCCCTACTTTACTAGCCGCAAAGCTCCCTTTGACTTCAATGAGGCTGCATCAGTGTCGCTTGGATCAGAATTTTGCCCTCCATCAGCAGCGGAGCTCAGGCCAAACGAAACATCTACAGAAGTGCTGGGCAACTTTTTACACTGGATACTATGGTGTATGGTGAGGAAACTAACTAACTCAAAGGTTAGAATTCCAGCATGCTGAAAAGGTGATGATGGAGTAAATGGAGAAAGAGGGAGATCTGCTCTTCCGTAAAACATGGCCAAGTGTATAAATGAATGAATCCCAAGGAAGAGCCAGTTTGCTATGAACAGAGTGTGCGTTTAACTGTGCTTCGCTTTGTTTCAATGGCTGGAGCGCAGCTAAGGCACTTAAGTGTTACTGACTAGGACCCAGATTTTGGCTCATGCTGCTCATAGGCCCATGCTTAACCTACCGCCTGCAGAGGAAGTGACTCACCTCTGCAGAACTTTGTGGACAGCTTGCTCCCTGGGCCCTAGGGTGACCAGGCATCTTGATATTAGGGGCTTTGTCTTATACATGCAACTATATCCTCCCTCCCCCCACCCCAAAAAAAGTGTCCTGATTTTTCACACTTGCTATCTGGTCACCTGACCTGGGCAAAGGTCTGCATGTTTGTGTGTCATTTTACACACAGTCCCTGCACAGATTACCTTACTTCTAGGGCATGTCTTCATTGCAGAGTGAGTCTGGATGATTGACTCAGTCTGGGGCTAAGCGCTGGGGTTAGCTTAGCCTGGGTGTGAGCAGCCGCACTGCACAGCCGTACCAGAGTGAGCGTGTCCTCATTGGTGTTGCACTCACCCACATGCATCGCTAGGCCATCTGGGGCCTATCCAAGGGATTGTGCTGAAGGAAGTGGAGCTGTGCTATACTTTCCCAGCCAATTGCAGTGCATTATTGGCTTCTGTATCTGCCAGAATGGCATATAAAAGCAAATGCAGGGGATGGAATCTGTCCCCTCTGACTCAGTTTCCCCACCAGTAATATCAAGGCTGTCCTAACAGCAAGAAAGGAGCTCAGATACTCTGCTCATGGTATTTGTAAAGTGCTTTGAAGAGGGAAGAACTCCACATTACTCCTATTATTATTATTACACACAATTGTTATTACACACTTCAGTATGCTAGTTATGTAGAACTATTAGACCTAGACCTGAACTCCCTCAAAGTTTGGGGGGTGGCTGGATCCAAGGCTTTGGTTTCAGGCTGTCTGTGGGAACAAGACCTTGCTTGCTGAGGGCTGATTTCCATGAAATTGTGCATCCATACAGAAGACGGTTTGAACTCTGGGCCCTTCCACAAAATGTTTAGTTTTCCTTTGCCAGTTTCAATACGTTGCTATTATATTTGCTGGGCTGTACCAGGCTCCCTGCAGGGTCTAATTAAACACATAGGAAATTCTTGCGCTTTCATTTTAACCAAAGACCCTAGACAGCCTGGGCCAGAAGGATAAGGTTTGCTGATTTTGGTGTAGGAGGCAGCAGGTTCAGATTCTCTTTTCCTTCTCAACACTTTCTCTTTCTAAAGAAAACAAAGAGGAGCAATATCTGATCAAAAAGCATTTGAGAAGTACAAAAATATTGGAAATGGAGGGTGCCGGGAAATCAACAACATAAAGATGTGATCTTTGCAAAAATGGAGCATGTTGATCAAGGCTGGACTTGCAGTTGGCCAAATTAAATAAAATGCAAGTACTAATAACGTGGTCCCTTTTCTAAGGTTTAAACACCCATACATGGACTTCAGAGGGTGAGACAATGTAGCCCTAAGTGGATCGTATTTATTTTGGCCATGTAAATGGCTCACCCAGCTCTAACATGGCCCTTTTCACAGAGATCACACCTTTATCCAGTTGACATTCCCCCCCCCCCATTTTTTTTCTATGTGCTCTGAGTTTTCATGTCATCAAATTATCTGAACGCTAGTAGGCTTTAAGGATAAGACTTCATCCATTTGTGGCAATGGGGATCTTTCTCCAGGGCTGCGGATAGGTTAGAGGAACCGGATGAACATAGATACATTTGCTGATGTCGCTCTCCATTTTTTGAGTTGTGTTTCATGGTGATAATTCGTGTAGCCTTGGGTTAGCTTGTCTTATAAATTATGATTTCTCCCCTCCCTGCTCCTCCCAACCATTCTCTTTTCATTATTGTCCTAAAAATCAGTCTTAAAACTTCATTTTCTTGGAAGATTTTTTCCAACATTAGGAACATAAAGGTGGGTTTTTTTTGTTTTGGTTTTTTTTGGTATATTTGAAGAATGTGGCCTGATGGTTTGACTAAGCCAGGAGGAGTTCTGGGTTCTATCACAGCTTTGCCACTGACTTGCAGAATGACCTCAGGCAAGTTAATATTGGGAGGTGTCCTGTACAGGACACCCTTACAGACTGTTGATGTCTGGAAACATGTGGACAGGATTGCCCTGGTAGGAAGAGCTGGCTCCTAGCTCTGGGGACAGCCTCCCATGACTCGTCCTAGTCTTATTATTTATATTAAGAGAGCACATAGATCAAACTGAGATTGGGGTCCCGCTGTGCTAGGCACTGGACAAAGGCATAGTGGAAGAGAGTCCCTGCCCATCTCAATAGGCGAGGGTGGGGGAAAGGAATATTAACATCCCATTTTACATATGAGGAACCGAGGCACAGAGAAACTAGGGTCACCCAGAGTCTGTGCAGAGCCAGGCACTGGGCCCAGGCCTCCAACCGATGCCTTAACCACAAGGCCACCCTGGGGTCTGACTGCAGCTTCCTGTCTCTGTGCACACTGCTCAGCTTGGTCTGTGCTAGGCTATAAACCCCTTCCCCCATCCCTGTTCTCCTCTGGCCCCACAGTCCCAGCTGGACTAGCCCAGAAGACAGGCAGCATTCCAGAAACAGGGCACCAAATGTGCTCTGAATGAGAGCGCGGGAGAAGGTGATCTTCCACAGCATGGGGCCACCACCCTCACCCCAAAGGGATTTAAGGGAAGGGAGAGGATTTTGCTGGCTGCCTTTCAGAAGGTGCATCTCTCCCTAGCTTTAGGAGCCATTTCAAGCTTGTCCTGCTTCCTGTTAGATCCCAATGCCTTGAAAGGCCCACAGGCTGAAACCGGAACACTGCTGAGCATCAGCCATGCCCAGTGAAGCCAAGGAGAGTTTCTGGTGTTCAGCCTCTTTCAGGATTTGGCTCTGCTTATTTATTTGGGAGGTGACCAGTGGCACTTAATGTGGGTCAAGCCTGGCAAACAGGTCTCCATGGCAACCCTTAATGAATGCCATTGGCTCAGTGGTTCCATCCCTGCATCTCATTAAATTTCAATCACTTTCATGGGGCTCGGACTTGTAATTAATATCAAACACATGGTATCCAGCAGGATAAAGTTTAACAACGGGCAGTGTGTAAAGAGCAGGAGAATGATGGGGAGGGGAGGGGGTTGGGATCAGTCCTCAAGCATCACAGGAACAAACAGCCCATGAAAACCAGAGGAGGCAGGAGCCTGGCTGGCTGGCTGCTGCTCAGCCCCTAGCAGAGGCAGACATGGACTTCACAGGCTAGAACAGAATTTTTTTTTCCTGAGCATCCTCTTTCTGCTCAGGGGAGGTTTCCCAAAGCCTGGGAGGTGGGAAGCTTTCTGTGAACTGGGTCTGACACTGTTCTTAGGGATGATTCTTCTCGGCTGCCCGCTGGGTGGCAGCCATCTTGCTGAAAGTGCATAGTTTGGGGAACTGTCAATGTATAGTGGGGCAGAGCTGAGCTATATATAGGGGGGTCACTCCCCTACAGGCCATCTTTAAAGCGACCAAATGAATCAATATAGGGTCAGCTCCAGGCAGGATCAGACCCTATATTGATCTTATTTTGATTCATTTGGTCGCTTTAAAGATCGATTCTACAGGTCTCTAATATTCTTCCCAGATTCCACAAAGTGTGGCAAACTCTTATTTCTCATGTAGCAGTCCTGCCTAAAAGCTGCCAAAGTCACATCCAGAAACCTGCCCGGAGACTCTGAGGAGTCTCGTGTTATAACTAGGGCTGGGTAAAATCCGAGCCTATTCCAAAACCAGACATTCGGAGCTCAGGTTGACAGGAACTATGGCAAATGCTATGGCATTTGCATGGGGATCATACAACACAAACACACCATCCAGCTGGTTTGCTGGCCCCAAAGAGTCCTGTTCTCAAGAGGCAGGAATGGGGAGACTTGTCCCAGAGCACAGCGAAGAAATGTGGAGGTTTGATCCCCCCTCCCCCCCCGCCCCTTGTTGAGCTTTGTGGTTAACACCCAAACCTGAATTTCCTGGGCTTGCCTGCCTCTAATGAAGACCTCACCTTGTTCACTTCAGTTACAGGCTGTCAGCCAGCTTCCTCCTGGTCTAAAAATGTATTGCACCTTATCTCCCACAGAACAGTGTTATCAGCCACAAAACTATATGGTCGGGGGAGGGGAACTTCTGCTAATTACTAATACGCAAAATGAGTAGTGAGATGAAGGAATAATGCGCTATAGGATACAATCCTTGGGTTTTAAAAACAAATTATTTCATCTTCAGTGGCATTGCAACCATTCCCTGGGGAATAATATACAATCCCCACAAGGATATGAGAGTATAATTTAGTGGCAGCTCCAGCAAAGTTATATTCAGTTTAATGAACGTCGGTGGGAAGCTAAGATTGAATTATTGCCTGAGTGCTCTGTCAGGTTGCCTCATGTTGTTATGCAGGATATAAAGAAAATTATTATTGACAATACTAAGGAGATTCATTTTGTCTGAGTGAAGGAAGTAAAGGGGGTGTATTGAATATGTGACGTAGCAGGAGAAGGTTAATCATGACTGTAATGCGGTATGGGGAGATCAATCATGCGTGGATCACAGGGATGGATATTTAATGCATATGTGACACAGCAGGGGAAGTTTTACTGACTAGGCTGCACGGAGGGGACAGAATCTGAGGTAATAACAATGACTTATGTATGAATAGTAAATAACAGTGGTTCTCTTGCATTCCTGGCTCTGTGCGCTCACTGGAATGTGCAGCAGCCGCAGGTGGAGAAAGGGATTTCCTGAAGAGCAGCATTAACTCAAATTCAAGGTGCTTTCAAGCAATCAGATGCCTGCAAGCAGACCACAGGTCTCACAAAGTGTCTGAAAATGTTACTCAGCCATATTTACTCAGTTGCTGCTTGTACCATGTTGCCACTCAGTGGCAGCATAGCAAGGCATCAAGTAAAAGTGCTTACTTTGCATTTCTATGGCAGCCTTTTGTCTGAGGATCTCAATGCACTTTCCAAAGTGTTAATGAATTAAGCTTCTCAACACCCCCTTGTCAGGCAGGGAAGTATTATGCCCATGTAACTGATAGAGAAACAGAGATTAAGTGACTTGCTCAAGGTCACACAGGAAGGTTGTGGCAGAGATGGAAACTAAACCCAGATTACCTGGGTTCCAATGCTGTGTCTTACTCACCAGGCTAACCTTGACCCCTGCATTAAAGATGTGAAGTGCAGCACTTTTGATCAAACTGGTGACCTTTACTGACTTGCTTGTCCAAGTACCTTATATGATCTGTGGGCTTACAGGATGGATCGTCTTTTGAAATTCTCTGAACTTACTCTACCAACTGTTTAATCTCTGAGTATCACCTCTTGTGTTGATAGTTGTGCCCAGATCTTGAGTACAAGTTAAATTTCATTTCAAATTAAAAGACTTGTGCACCAGGAACATGATTATCATTTTCTCATGTGTTTTTTTACATCACTGTCTCCAAACTCTGCACTTGAAGTTATATACAGCATAGAGCCTGTTCAGTGATTCTCTCTCTCCAGCAATGTGAGAATGGTAACCAGACTGTGTGTCCTGTCTTCTAATCTTTTCTCTGCTTCCTTTCTGTCCAGGTCCCTTTTTCTCTTGTATTTTCCCATCCCCTGCATTTTATTCTTCTTTGCCCACCCTATCTATCACCCATGGCAGGATACAAGTAGAGATGGGTGACCGTCAAAGGTTCAAATGCTTGATTTTAAATTAGCACAAGAATCCAGGTTCAGGTACATATCCAGCACCCTTGGGTCTGCAAGAGTGGGCAGAAAGTACCATTAGGCCTAACTTGCTTTCTCATCCAGTCTTGACCTGAACCAGGAAATATAGATGGGCACAAAAATGAAAAATAAGTGGGAAGGGAAGAGTTGTCTAGACTCTTTTGAAACTCCAAAAAGTTTTTATTTCAATTTTGGGCAAAGATGTTTTCTTATAATCAGACATCTTTCTTACCTTGCCCATCATTAGACATGAGGCTCTTCATATAGATGGGTTTAAGCTACTAATCTGACCAGAACCTGAATTTGGAACATCCTAAAGATTGCAGTGTCTGAATCAGTTTTGGTTTGGTTCATTTATAAAGGCCAGGGCCATCTGCAAAATTTGAACTCAGATTTTCAACATATCCAAAGTGCAGGCATATTTAGATCTGGAGTTTTGGTTCAGGCCCATCCTTTAGTGTGGAATGGAGTCCATAGCTTTTAGAGGGGAAAGGAATGTATTGGATCCTTCTGCAAAAATAATACAAGCAAAACAGCTGGCGGTCTTGTTTCAGCAAATTCCATGAGCTTGGCAGAATGAAAGGAGAGCTGTCCAAAAATCCATTTCACATTTATTCTTGCCATCTACCAACAACTTCAAAAGAAGATTAAATTCAGTCTCCTTGGACCTGTCCACCACATTTCACTTTCATATTTTCTCAGGGAAAAAAAACATCCTCCAACAAAATATGGAGATGATTCAGTTACATTTTCTCAACCTGTCACTCAAAGCATTTGATCTGCCAGTTCAAAGTGGAGCCAGTTGCAGTCAGCATGTTTCCATTAAAGATGGGAGTGTCAGTAAAGTTGGTTCAGAGCCACCTAGAACTTCTTCAGTGTGAGTAGTAAAAAATATATGAAACTTTTTAACTTAATTGGGTCGTATTCTGTTGCAGTGAGGAGGGAAGGAGAGAGGAAGGGGGAGGGGGACAGACAGACTTGAGCATTTTTTTTAAAACTAAAGTTTAAAACATTTCCCCAAACTTTTGAGTTTTCATTTCCCAAATTTGAATGGGATACTCTGGTGCAGTCTACTTCAAGATCTGCCGAAGCCTTTTGTGAAACTTTCTAGCAGGAGCCAGTCGTGCTTATATTATTGACATCTCTTTCCTCTGTTATTTCCTCTGTCTTTTCATTCCCAAAGACAAGAGATGGGCTCTAGATGCTAAGTCTGGCTCTGCATCCAGAACTGAATGTATCTGTTCCTGTGCTGGAATTGCAATCCTCTCTCTTTGGTAACCCAGTCGGTTGCCCTGGAGATGGTCATTTTCATCTCCAAATGGAAAATTACAGTAGGATGATAAGGGCAGCAAGAGGGAAAACAGTGGGGGAATCTGCTCAACATCTTAGGGTATGTCTATGGTACAGATGCTACAATAGCACAGCTGCAGAGGTGCAGCTGTGCCGCAGTAGTGCCACCGTGCAGACACTTGTTACAGTGACAGAAGTGGTTTTTTCATCCCTATAGTAAAACCACTTCTCCAAGAGGCAGTAATGAGGTGTCTGTGCTGGCTTAGTTGGGCTTAACTATGTCTCTCAGTGGTGTGAATTTTTCACGCTCCTGAGCAACGTAGCTAGGTCGATCTAAGTTTCAGGTGTAGATCAGGCCTTAAATGTCTATACACAAATGCAAGGAGTGTGGGGAATAAGCAGGAAGAACTGGAAGTATTAGTCCATAAGTAAATTATGACTTAATTGGCGTCACAGTATAAATCTCATGACTAGAATATTGGTAGAGAGAGGTATAGCTTGTTCAGGAAGGAGAGGCAGGAGAAGAAGAGAGAAGAGGTTGCTTTATACGTTGAGTATATACATGCCTACTATGGTTCAGAAGGAGGTGAGAGGCAGAGCAGTTGAAAGTCTCGGGGTGTAGATAAAAGGGCTAAACAGAGATGATGTTATGGTTGGGGTCTACTATATATCACAAAATTAGGACAAAGAGGTGGATGAGGCTTTCTAGAACAAATAACAGAGGTATCTAAAACACAAGATCTGGTGGTAATGGGGGACCGCTACCCAGACATCTTTTGGAAAGGTAATATGGCAAAACACAAAATGTCCAACAAGTTTGTACAATGTATTGGGGACGACTTTTTGTTTCAGAAAGTGGAGGAAGTGACCATGGAGACAACCATTTTAGACTTGATTCTGACTAACATGCAGGACAAGTTTGTGAATCTGAAGGTGAGAGGCAATTTGGGTGACAGTGATGATGAAATGATAGATTTAATGATTCTAAGGAAAGGAAGAAATGAGACCAGCAGAATAAGGACAATGGACTTCAAAAAAGCAGACTTTAACACACTTTAAGGTCCCATGGGAAGAAAATGCAAAGGATAAAGGAGTTCAGGAGAGCTGGCAGTTTCTCAAGGAGACTATATTAAAGGTGCAACAGCAAACTATCCTGATATGAAGGAAAGATAGGGAAAAGTAGTAAAAGCCAATATGGTTCCATCAGGAGCTCTTTAGTGACCTGAAAATCAAAAACGAATTCCACAAAAAGTGGAAATCTGGACCAATTGCTAAGGAGGACTGCAGAAGAATAGCAAAGCATGTAGAGACAAAATCAGAAAGACTAAAGGCACAAAATGAGTTACACCTAGCAAGGGACATAAAGGGTAATAAGAAAAGGTTCTAGAAATACATTAGGTGTAAGAGAAAAATGAAGTGGAGGCTCTCTACTTAATGGGGAAGGAGAACTATAATAGACAGGATCAAGAAGGCTGAGGTGTTTAATGCCTGCTTTGCTTCAGTCTTCACTAAAAAGGAAAATTGTGACCAGATACTTAACACAAGTAATATGAACAAAAAAGGAAAATGAACGCAAGCCAAAGCAAGGAAAGAACAAGTTAGAAATATTTAAATAAATTAGATGTATTCAGTTTGCACCCTAGGGTACTTAAGTAACTACCTGAAACAGTCTTGGAAAAATTAGCGGTTATCTTTGACAAGTCATGGGGGACGTCCCAGAGGGCCGGAGACCGACAAACATAGTACAAGTCTTTAAAAGGGGGATCAAAGAGGACCCCGGGGAATTAGAGACCAGTAAGCCTAACTTTGATACCTGGAAAGATACTTGAACAGATGATTAAACAATCAATTTGTAAGCACCTACAGGATTATTGGGTTATCCAAAGTAGCCAACAAGGATTAGTCAAGGACAAATAACCAACCCAATAGCCTTCTTGGACAGGGTTACCAGGGAAGCAGATGATGTGATATCTCTTGATTTTACTGAGGCTTTCGATACAGTCCCACATGACATTCTCATAAGCAATCTAGGGAGATTACTGTAAGGGAGGTACAAAACTGGTTGGAAAGACTGTAAGAGTAATTATCAATGGTTCACTATCAAACTGGGGGGAATGTATCTATTGGTCTTGCTGGGGGTCTGTCCTTGGTTTGGTACTAGTTAATATTTTCATTAATGATTTGGATAATGAAGTGGAGAGTATGCTTATAAAATTTGCAGATGATGCCAAACTGGGAGGAGTTGCAAGCACTTTTGGAGGATAAGGTTATAATTAAAAATGACCTTGACAAATTGGAGAAATCAACATGTTTAAATTCAATAAAGACAAGTGCCAAGTACTATACTTGGGAAAGATAAATCAAATGTACTGCTGAAAAGGATCTGAGTCTTATACTGGATCACAAATTACACATGAGTCAACAATGTGATGCAGTTGCAAAAAAGGCTAATATAATTCTGGAGTGTATTACTAGGAGAGTTCTGTGTGAGATACAGGAGGTAATTGTTCCATTCTGCTTGGCACTGGTGAGGCCTCAGCTAGAATACTCTGTTCAGGTCTGGGTGCCATACTCTAAGAAAGATGTGGACAGAGGAAAGCAACAAAAATAATAAAAGCTTTAGAAAACCTGACCTATGAGGAAAGGTTTAAAAAACTGGGAATGTTTCGTTTTGAGAAAAGAAGACTGAGGGGGGAGCTTATTATAGCCTTTAACATATTTGAAGACTGCTGTTGTTAAAAGGGCAGTGATCAATTGTTCTCCAAGTCCACTGGAGGTAGGACCAGATGTAATTGGCTTAATCTGCAGCAAGGGATATTTAGTTTAGATATTAGGAAAAACTAATTATTGGGATAGTTAAGCATTGGAATAGGCTACCAAGGGAGTTTGTGAAATCTGTCATTTAGAGGTTTTTAAGAACAGGTTAGACAAACATCTGTCAGGGATGGTCTAGGAATACTTGGTTATGCCTCAGCAGAGGGGCCTGGACTAGATGCCCTCTCAAGATCCCTTCCAGCCCTACATTTCTATGATGCCAGGAGAGGAGTAAGCAGCAGGAAACTTTCCCTACCTGATTTGAAACGCACAGTTGAGAGGGAATGCCCTGTGCCACCGTACTTGACTCCCAGCTTCAAAAACCCAATATAACCTGATGTGGGTGTGTTCAGGCTAGTCTTGACATACACGGCACCACAAAGGTGTGATAGAAAGGTGACAGTGGGTATGTGTCTGTTGCAGTCTGAGGTGTGATTGCAGCACAGCTAGACATACCCACGCTAGCTTTACTTTTGTTAACGCCGCTAAAAATAGCAGTGCAGACATGGGGGCATAGGTTAGCTTGAGTACGGACCCAGGCACAGGGAAAACGCTCCAACTGGCAGTGCAAGCTCTCCCATTCTCCATTTCCCTCCCCTTCTCCAAGCTTGGGTCATGCAGCCCCACCCTGCTCCCATTGACGTCAATGGCAAAGCTCCCATTGGAACGGGCAGGTGGTCTGGGCTGTTTTTCCTTTGTATGGGGGCGGGGGAGCGGAGGGGGGCGTGTGGAAAAAGAGGTCTACAGAAGTGCTGCCCTCCAAGTGAATAGCTCCTCTTTCAATCTAAAACTGCTGCTTCACATCAGGCTCCATAAGGGAAACTCCTTTGCTTAAAGGTGGACCTCCCTAAGCGAGGCCAGATAAGTGTTAGCTAAGACAAATGAGTTGCAAATGCTCCCACCACATCCTCCTGCAAAAGGCTACTGTAGGTATTAATGTGCAAAATCAGTGGGCTCGCGGGAGCGACAGGCCATAGGAGAGAGAAACGTAATGGAAGATGCAACCTGCAAAGGCTCATTACCCTTTCGCTTTGCTTCAAGTCAATGCTGAGTGGGATTTTAATTCTCTTGCGGCTGCTGAATGATGCCTGTCCTCTTCCTCTGTTGTCTCTGCAGGAAGCCAGAATGTTGGGCTGTGCCCAGCATGGAAACTCTCTGCTGGCATGAAGCGTTGTAGTTGTTAATCTGCAGGAAAAGAGTGCTGTGGGGCCAGACCCTGCAATTATATCCTGCAACCGGTGGTCATAACCCCAAATTCAGCACTTATTCCATTCCTTTGCCAGGAGGCAGCGCCCTCGTCTTTCTGTCACTTTTGTGTGGGCATGCAGAATGCTTAACAACTCACAGATTCAGGGAGGAGAGTGCATTGGGTACTGTGTGGCTGAGAGGAGATTGCTCTTCTGTGAGAGACCCTTATGTGTCTGTCTCACTTATCATGAGATGAGCACCTAAATCCACTGGTCCAGATTTAAAACACAGAGGTCATGTAGGCAGCCTATAACAGAGCCAGGACTCAAACCCTGGTCCCATGAGTCCCAATCCAGTGCCTTAACCACAAAACTATCCTCCTTCCCTCTCTGTGGAGTGACTCGCTGGAACTTAGGACAGAGGAGGAGGAGAAGAGTCATAAGAGCTGTGGCCAGTAAGAGAAATCAAGGGGTCCAGTTCTCCCACCACTGGACATATGCAATTCCCAGTCAAGTTACTGGCATCATGGCCCAAGGAGTTATCTGAATTCAAATAAAAAGTTACTCAACTCTCCTGAGATATATAGAGAGAAAGACACACACACACACACACACACACACACACACAAAATCTCTAGCAAATCAGCCTCCTTACTGAAATATAATTCTAGCTTCATGCTAAGAAAACTGGCACTGTCCTTTTGTTACGTATTGATTTCCTGACAGTCTGCAGCAGTTCCTCAGTCAGAAAGCTGACAAGAGGCAGCAGAGATTTGGGAAATGAACTCGGATGTATTTTCATGGGCTTCCTCTCCTGGGAAAGAGGGGGAAAAAGCATGCTCATGGGTGAGAGGTGCCACTGGGTGAATGCACTTGCCACTCACCCTTGGAGTCCCTGGTTCAAATCTGGATTAAATCATAAGTGAAACGAGTGTGGTGGTTTCAGCCCAGTTTCTCCCTGGTGAATGCTTGTCCACGTCATAAAAAACAGAATATAGTTTGTCGTGATTGGAAGCCTCTGCTTAGGAAAAGTCCAGGACAGGAACAGCAAGAGTAAGGTGCATTGGAAGAGCCTAGAACTGTAATAACGAGCTCATGGCTAGCAAGGATCGAAGTGCGTTGCTAGAGCTATTTAGGAGCCCCAGAATGGAATTGCAGGTCAAACAAGGTTCATTGGCAGAGCTGGAATTGGGGATCAGGACTAGCATACTAAGTGTTGCTAAGGTTCTCTCCAAAGCAACTCCTCAGGACTGGAATAGCAGCAGGTGTTGCAGGTCCTTTTTCTGAAGATCCTTAAGACAGTTATGTACAAGCCCAGCTTCTACAGTGCAGGAGCTTCTTGCAGGTCATAGAGGAGTTGCTTTGGCAAGGCTGCGTGCGTGGTGTTGCAATTGTTAACATTCCAACTGTTTGAGTTCATCCATCTACAGTAAAAGACAGACCCCTGCTTTGAGCTGCTGGCGGTACCACTGCCCTCTCATTCCTGCATATTCACCCCATCTCTGTGGTGTGTGGAGTTGATTCACAGCGCCCGTTGCAGCCAGGCTTCTAGCAGGAGGGGCAAGAGAATGTGCTGCCCGCTTTCCCCACCAGCGCTATGCAGCGGGTGTGCTCTGCACTTCAGCAGTTTGATAACATCATCTTTTTTTTTTTTTAAGCACATTATCCACTCAGCGTGTTTGGGGTTCTGTGCATTAAATAGATTTATGGGTTTAATAATTATTAGTTTCAAAGATTTACAATGCACGGCTGCTGCTGCTGCTGCGACTGCGCCTCCCAGGGGGGTTGAGGAAGTGAAAAATCCTTCATCAAGGGAAGGAAAAAATTAGAAACTTTAAATCTTCCTTCAGTTTGAAAGTGGGCCAAGGTTAGAGTAAATGTGTGTGTGCACTGAATGTAACTCTGTGCTGGGTGTCTGCATACAGTGAAGTCTCATCATACGTGCATTTAACTTATGCGAATGCAACTGTACGCGCTCGGCCAAAAAAAAGAAAAATAACAATAACTTGCGGCGGTGGAGTACTGTACAGGAGTCAACGGGAGAGCACTTGGTGGTCAATTTATCGTGTCTAGATGCGATAAATCGACCCCTGCTGGATCGACCGCTGCCTGCCGATCCAGTGAGCATCTCACTGCGCTGAGTGTGATTCTAGTGTTTAAAGATACGTATTTTTCTTACAACATGGCCCCTAAACGCAAGCCAACTACTTCATCTGGTGCTCAACCAAAGAAACAGCAATCTGTTCCAACGCTGGAGGAAAAACTGGCTGTGTTGGACTTACTGAGAGACGGTATGTCGGTCTCCAGCGTGGCACATAAATATGGCTGCAACGAATCGAGCATCTGTGCCATCAAGATTCGAGAGAAAGAAATTCGTCAAGCCGTCAAGTGCTCCAATAACTGCTAAGGTGACGAGCCAGGTGCGTGATAAGACTTTAGTGAAGACTGAAAAGGCATTAAACTTATGGCTGGAAGACATGAACTGTAAACGTGTGCCTATCAATGGGAACACATTGCGAGAAAAGGCTCTTAGCCGCTACGCGCTGTTCAAACCTCCCGCCGAAGAGGAACAGCCTTCTGATGAGAAGGAATTCAAAGCCAGCCAAGGTTGGCTTAACAGGTTTAGAACCGTTTCAACCTCAAAAACGTGCAGACTACTGGTGAAGCTGCATCTGCCAATGAAGAGGCAGCAAAAGCCTGCCCCGAACAATTAAAGAAAATCGTAGAAGAAAAGGGCTATCTTCCGGAACAAGTTTTTATTGCTGACGAGACTGGGCTCTTCTGGAAAAAAATGCCCAACTGCACTTACACTTCGAAATCAGAAAGACAAGCCCCTGGCTTCAAAGCAGCTAAAGACCATGTGACTATGTTGTTTTGTGGCAGTGAGGCTGGGCATTTAATAAAGCCGGGCTTGCTCTACAGGGCTGCAAATCCCCGTGCCCTAAAAGGCAAGAACAAAGATCTCCTGCCTGTGTTCTGGCAATCCAATAAAAAGTCTTGGGTGACGGCTGCATTATTTCTGGTTTGGTTCCCCAAGTGTTTCATTCTGGAGGTCAAGCGGTACCTCGGAGAGAAATGACTTGACTTTAAAGTGTTGCTGATCGTAGACAATGCTCCTGGCCACCCTGCGGCACTCCGGTTTGCGCATAATGACGTTGAAGTCGTCCTTCTCCCTTTTTTATTCTTTCATTCTTCCGGCTCTCTCTCTCTTTTTGACTATACTCAATTTTCGCCTTACGCGCTGACTTTAGAATCCCGACTCCACTGTATTGTGTTAAGTTGGTGTATTGGGCACATTGTACATGTGTTTGTGGGATGTGTGTCTTTAAAAGTCTGGGTATGTTTCTCTCTTTATTCCTTGCTTTAAAAGGCATATTAAGTCAGTTTAGCAGTTATGAACAGCTGTCTCTCCACTGCCAGCATGATCATGATTTCATAGAAAGAGGAGGCTTAAATCTTTTGGGCCATTCCCTTGTTGTTCATAGAAAGTAGGGATGAGCCAGAACCAAAGCCTGCGTACCCCGAGTCTTTGAGAAACTTTGGCTCTGAACTTCTGGCTTGGGCCCATATCTAAATATAAAGAAAGTTAACAGTGGGCAGCCATTTTGATCTCAAGAAATAAGGAGTGCTATGTGAAAGGTACAAGAGCCTATCAGTGCAGCACCTCTGGCTTTACAGCATCTCGACAGCTGTCACTAGGCCTGTGCTTGTGCAAAAGCCAGTACAAGTGATGCTGTAAAAACTGACTTTATTCATCTTTACAATGTGTAGTGACAGCAGTGATCAAAAAGGCAAAAGGGGGCACAGATGACAATATGGAGACTACCGACATGCCATTACATGAGAATTAATAGCACATCCCTAGCTGGTATACTGCACAAAAGGGCAATCAAAAATATTCAACATACAGGATACGACATGTGAGGCTAGATTAAAAACATTCAAGTTACAAAAGGAGCAGAACTGTTTAGAAAGGAGAGGGGAGATGAGGTGGAGGCATTTGGAATAGGGACTGGGCTAGTGAGGGCCTATCAGATAGTCCTCTTTTGCTCTAAAACAACAATGGGGGGGGGGGTAACACAAAAAAGAAAGGGCATTGGGGAAATAGCATAAAGCCTGCGAGCAATGCTGCTATGGGAATAAAATCCTAGAGAAACCAGCTGCCCAGTAGCCTTCAGAGGGATTCATAGAACTGGAATGGACCTCGAGAGGTCATCTAGTCCAGTCCCCTGCACTCAAGGCAGGACTAAGTATTCTCTTTTAGACCATCCCTGACAGGTGTTTGTCCAAACTGCTCTTAAAAATCCCGAATGATGGAGATTCTCCAACCTCCCTAGGCAATTTATTCCAGTGCTTAACCACTCTGACTAGTGCTGTGCATCAAAGCAGAAAGGTGTGTCAGGAAAGGGGGAAGGCTTTGGGGTTTCAATTGTCTCAAAAGAATGTGGAAAATGTGTAGAATACAACCATGGATTCCTGCCACAAAACAAACCTATGAATCCTAGGAATGATGGACTCCTGATAAGGAGAGAGTCATGTTACAGGGAGCATACCTTGAGAATGCAAAGGGAAAGTACCCTGTAAAATGAACTTACATCTGTTATTGAAAAAGGCTAATAATGCTCAGTGAAATGGTGAGCCCTTGGAGATATGCAAGTGTCATTTGGGCACCTGGCTCTAAACAGCTGCTCTCGTCCCTCCCCCAGCACTCGGTCATCTATCAGCTGTTTGGGACTGGGGCGGGGTGCTTGTCATCCACCACCTGAACACTTCCAGCAGTCCCTGAAGAAGAGAGCTAGAAACAGCTGCCCTTGCCTGTGCAGTCAAGTGTGCATTCTGTAGTCTTGCCACCCGAGATCCTGACAGAGACCCCTTTGGAGCAGTGTTGGCGCCTTGAACCTCTGCAGCACAGGGAAGGGGAGAGCACAGAAACTCTGCTCAAGAGTTGGCTGTGGTTGGCAGATGAGCAGCCAAAGGCAGGCATATCAGACTCTTAAGGGGCTTAGCAAACTGCTGTATTCTGAGGGGTATGTTACATTTTGTTTGTGAACTTGTTTGGAGGTCTTTGGGAAAATCCCTTTTGCTCTAGCCTTTCAGCCCTACACTGGCATGTTTAAATTCAATCAGTGTTTCTAAGTTTTAGAGAAAGGATGCTTTTATGGCGTAAGGATGGGGACTCAGGAGATCCTGTTCCCAGACCTGCCACACAACTCTGGGGTGATGGTGGGCAGGTCACGTGATTTCCCTAATGCAGTTTCTGCAAATGGGTCCTACTTTCAAATATATGAGTTAAAGCTTTTGTTGCTGCTGTCAGATACTCTCCTAGCACTGCTGCACAATGTACTTTTTTATATAGCACACATACAGGACAGATCACTTTCTCTGTGGCCCCCACCTCCTCTCTTGTACCCAATAGCTACTTCCTGCCTGCTACTTGGAGGGTGTGCACTGCTGGAGAGCACCTTAGGGCAATGCACATGAGCATACACTTTTCCTATGATGTGGTGTGTCAAGTTTTAACCTCGTTAAACTCTTGGACATCATGTTGATCAGGACGCAGAATGGCCATTTAGTTTTTTGCCTGGGATCCTAAGAAGCAGGAGGAAGGGGGTGGGGGGAAAAGATGATGAGAAAAGAGAATAAAGATTTTGTACTTGGAGTTTGTTTTTTTGAGTGCTCACATTTATTACTCTGGAGCTGACAGTTCAGTCTCTCCCAGCTGCTGTCAGCTGCTGCCTTAAAAGCTTTCTATGCACAGAATATGCTATTAAATGTCCCTGTTGATGTAAGCTGTATGCAGGCACTTTGGTTTGCATCACAGTCTTATAATGATATGTCAGTGGCAGAGCTTTCTGCTTACTTTGCTATGGACTGTTTGCTTTCTTAAAATAATTTGATTTTATTCTTGGAATTTACGCTCATTGGACAGTTGTGTGCCAGCCCACTTGCAGTTTAAATTGCCATAACTGTGGAGCTTGCCACCCCCACTACCAGATAGATGTGTGCATGAAGGCAGAAGAGAAAAGGAGGAGCAGAGAGATGAGGGGGAGAGAGAATGATGGATTGCTCTCCTCATCCACAGATACGCCTCAAATGATCCTGTCTAAGCATCCTTCTAGTAGCTCTCCAATCAGTGGTGGACAAATTGACTTGGGTTTCCCAAGGCCACGTTAACCCTCAGGTACTACGTTGCTGTGTGCGTGCAGGAGACCAGACACCTCTGTGAACACGGCGCCACACAGGGCAAGCAGGTTTCAATTCATCTCCTCCTCCAGCATTTTTCTGACTTTGTCACTCATCCATGTATGACGCATCCTGGTCACGGATTTTTTTCTTTCTGATAATTCTTGTGGAGATACAGATGATCCCCTTTTAGGTAGTCATCAGGGTGCTTGTTTTGCAAGAACAACAAGGAGTCCGGTGGCATTAACACGGCTACCCCGCTGTTTTGCAAGAGCAGCCCTGGGAAGACACTACAGGAATAGCAGCTCTAGAGAATGAGCCCATTTAAAGAGGGAAAGGAGTCATTTAGCTGGTGGTTATGAAGCTTTGAGACTTTACCTACTCCTAATATCTCCCCTTTCCAGCAAATCAGTTCTAAATAATTTACCTTACATACCAACTGTTTCTCTACAAACACTGTAACATAACCAACTTTGTTAGCAATGTTCAATTAGCCTTTCAGGGGCTCTGTGTGGTCTGTTAGATCTACGAGGCATCCCTTCAGTCCTTGCACTCGCTGAACCGGGAGAGTGCTCCACTTGCTGATCTGAAGGATCCTCAGTGGTTTCCTTAGTGCTTTATCCTGTAGCTGCCAGGGAAGTATCTGCCTCCTTATCCCTCTCTTCTTCAAGAAGATGCTGCAGATGTCTCCTGCTCCTTCAAAACACATGTCCTGCAGGAGTCCGTACTTCATGAGATTGTGCAGCGACCTCATGAGTCACTACTGCCCTCTGAGCCCAGCAAGTACCATCATGAATCCACAAAGGCTCTAACACACTGGGCCCTCTGCCATAATGCACTTTAGTGTTTACACCTGTCATGTCATTTATACACATCTAAGTCTGTAGTGCCACTAAGGTCAAATGGGCCATCTTGATTATCACTACAAGTTTTTTTCTCCTGCTGATATAGCTCATCTTAATTAATTAGTCTCTTACAGTTTGTATGGCAACTTCCACCTTCTGTGTGTGTGTGTGTGTGTCTATATCTATCTTCTTACTATATGTTCCATTCTCTGCATCCGATGAAGTGGGCTGTAGCCCACAAAAGCTTATGTTCTAATAAATTTGTTAGTCTCTAAGGTGCCACAAGTACTCCTGTTCTTTTTTTAAGGTCACTATTAAGTTAGTGTGCTTTGTTCTCAACTTCCTGCTAAACAATATCTCTGTAGGTGACAGTCCATGATTCAGTATAGCATGCCCTATAATTCAGTATAGCAAAATATATATCTGTACCTGAGTCACTGGCTTTTTTCAAAAGTTGTTGAACAATTTTTACATTATTCTCTACAAAACCGTTGGATTGAGGACACATGTTTAACTTCACATTCTCTAACAATTTTTTTAAAAATCATGTCCATCAAACTACAGACAGTTACCAGACCATGATAATTTCAGGGATTCCATGGTTGGAAAATATGGATTTCCATGTGCATTGTTACATGTTTGGATGTAGTATTTTTCTAATAAAACAACCTCTGGATTGAGAGAATCATAATCCAAAATCAAAACATAGTCTTTACCTGCATATATAAATAAATCCATACCAACTTTAGATCATGCCCTTAATAGTTCACTGTTTATCAGCATAGGCTCTTTTCTCAATTTTTTGGTATTTTTGACAGGTTTCACACATTTTATCAGTTTTCTCTCTCTTTGTTCATTGTGGCCAGAACTGTATCTCTGACTCTATTTACATTTCTCCATGCCCAGCTGTTCTTCATGTATTCTTGTAAGCATGTCCACTTGTAACATCTGAGGCACTTCTATTCTGTTTCCTCTAAACAATATCCCATCAATGACAGACAGTTCTGCTTTGAAATGGAAATATGGACTTGGTATGTAATGTCCTGTGGCAATAGCCTTAATTACTCTTGGTAAAGTCTCATCATTAGCTGTCGCCTCAGCAAATTCATTCCACTTCCTTTCTGAGGCTGGACAGTTCTTTTTTTTTTTTTTTTTATCATCAGTCTGACATGCACTCTATTTCTACTACAGTTTTATCAAATGCTCTGGACAATGCGTCTGTTACCTCCTCTACTTGAGCACTCTTTGTATCAGCCCAAGGGCGTGGCATATTTTTAAGACCAATATAGGTGCTTCATTCCTTCTAACTGTTTATCTATTTGATCTTTTACCTTCATTTCTAAGACACATCTACCTCTGGTAGGAATGAGTTCCTTATAAGCTTTCAATTTAACCTGTTTGCTCACCGTGTTCCCTATTTTTTTTGCATCAGCCTTTCAATTCTAATATCTGAAACAACATTTCCCTGAGCACCAATGTCCAGTTTGTACGTTCTAAGAGTTCCATTAGTCTCTAAAGAAATTGTCCATTCATCAGTTCCTTCCCCTTGAGCTACAGCTCCCAAAGAGAACTCCTCTTCTGTGCTGCTGTCTGTGCTCTCTTCCTGGATTACTGAATCAGCATGCAGGCTTTGCTTCCTCTTCTGCAGTTGTTGATCCCAGTTGCAGCCTTTGGCCAAATGGCTGTATTTCTTACAAATGTTGCAGCACTTACCAAAAGCTAGGAATTGCTGAGGTCAGGGTTCATGTCCGCATCTTGTGAAGTCCTTGAAGCTGGCCCTTGCAAAATCTTGTGCTTTGTTTTTGTTTTTTTTTCCCCCATGCTTCTCTGTGATTTTTGTTCTATATTACTTACTGGCTGCTTACCAGTTTTTTTTCTCTCTTGGCCCTCTATCCAGAGTGGCAGTGTCCTGTTTTCGTTCTATTCTTTTTATTTTGTTAAGAGTGATTTCTGCAGCCTGCCACAGTCTTATTGCTTTATCCAAAGCAAATTCCATATCTTCCAAAGCTGCGTGAAAAACTACTGGATCTTTGATTCCAACTCCAATTTGATCCCATATAACTGAATCTGTTAACTGTCCATAGTTGAAGGTTTGGCTCATTAGCTTCAGTTCTATTAGGAATTCTTCAAAGAACTCTCCTTCCTGTTGTATTCTAAGGTGAAACTTGTACCTTCCCAATGTTTCACTCTTTTAAAGTATGCATTACTCTTCAAATTTCTGCAAAATTGTGTCATAACTTGCTCTCTCTGCCTGACTTAGTTGCATGCTATTATAGATGTCAACTGCCTCAAGTCCTGTAATGTTTAAGAAGATAGCAGAATATATATATATATATATATATATACATACACATACACACTCTGTTTGAATGTCTTCCAGGAGTCTGGTGTGTCATCAGAGATTTTCAGCTCCTTGGGGGCTTTTAGTTGCTCCATCTGCTAGTCAGTGTTTCTCAAACTTCATTGTCCTGCGACCCCCTTTTGACAACAAAAATTACTACACAATCCCGGGCAGGAGAGCCCAAGCCCCACCACAAAGCCAAAGTTCAAGGGCTTAAGCCCTGGGCAGTGGGGCTCAGACTTTGGCTTCAGCCCTGGCGACCCCATTAAAACAGGACCACGACCCTCTTTGGGGTCCCGACCAACAGTTTGAGGACCACTGTGCTAGATTCCTTTGCTACCGTCCTCTTTTCCCAGTCCTCACTTCTACCTTACTCTGGTACCATGTGTTGTCTTACGTATTCCTAAAAAGGAAGCACAGTCTGGACTCTTAGAAGTAAGACTTTGTCCTAAAAAACAGAGTTATATAATTCTGATAAAGGAGAGCCATGTGCACTAGCTGTGTATCTGGTGAAGCTGACTTTGGGGCTGCTTCCAACTCTTTCTCCCTATCATGTCCTCTGCTCTTAAAGGTACAGTACCTACTCTTAAGGGCAGTAACTTTGAGAACAAAATGGCTTGTGGTGTTGCCAAAAGTTAGTATTTTCAGAAATTGAAAGGTGCAGTGCGCAGAGGGAAAAATGAGATGCAGCTTATAGCTACTACATACCAAATAGCTGATGCTGCGTAAGCCAGCTTGACTTCTAGAACAGCATCTGGAGGGGAGAAAATAGGTGCCAAGCATAGGCGCCAACTCCGTGGGTGCTCCGGGGCTGGAGACATGGCTGGAGCACCCACGGGGAAAAATTGGTGGATGCTCTGCACCCACTGGCAGCCATGCTCCCCTCCCGCCCGCCCCACCTCACCTCCGTCTTCTCCCCTGAGCGCGCTGTGTCCCCGCTTCTCCTCCCAGTGCTTGCCGACGCAAAACAGCTGTTTTGCGGCATAACAGGCTCCAGGAGGGACGGGGAAGGAGTGGGAATGCGGCGTGCTTAGGGGAGGAGGCGGGGAAGAGGTGGGGCTGGGGTGGGGATTTGGGGAAGGGGTTGGGATGGGGGTAGGGTGGGGGGGGTCAAGCACCCACTGACGCCAGCAGAAGTTGGTGGCTGTGGTGCAGAGAGTTCAGTTGAAACAATTTCAATTTATAGCACCAACTTGTACAATGACCCTAGTTGTGGCTCAGTGCTAGAAATGAGCACCGTGCTCAGAAGATTAGAGAGAGCCCTCCCAGCCCCCTTGCACTCTACCTGTCTTTGATAGCTCAACATGGAAAATGTAGTAATACCTAAAGCAGATTAGCCTGCTATTTATCTGTGTGGGTTATTATTCTGTTGCTCCAGATGCAGAGAGAATCACATGCAGGCAGTTTACCAGAGCTGAATTCTTCGCTTGGTCCATTGTGACAGTGCTAAAAAGTAGTTCACTTGAATTGGTAACAACCATAATGGATTCACACATCAGTTGGCTGCTCCATAGTGCCTGTAACCTCAGCCTAATATCATAATGGCTCACTCTGGGCACAGTGGAACGTGCCCTTTTGCTAGTGCACATATGCATAGTTCATGTTTCATTTAGAAGAAGAGCAGTGAGACCTTAGAAAACTCTGTGTAGCAAGATATAGCCCATTGTCTGTGTGTGTCACCGTATATCCATATCAGAGGTGGGGCTAAGCCAAAACCTCAGATCCAGATACCTCCCAAACTTTGGGGAAGAGAGTGTGGCCCATAGAAAATGGTGTCAGGTCTGGAACTTAAAGGCACCCATATACCTAAGAATGCATCAGCTGTGGGCCAGCGGCAAACTCTTCATTTTATGTGCTGTCTTGCTACAGAGCATATGTGCTAAAGATGGCTGCTCCAAGGTAGACTACTTATTCTATGCTATATTTCATAGAATACCGGTACAAACAGTGTGGTATTCTACTCAGGCTCTGCCCACAATCCCAGAATAGCTGGATGTTTCCACTAAAATGTTTGGCAGTGAAATTGTTAACATTCATGACATGAACTGGCTATCTAGTTAACATCCCTTTGAAATGAATGGGAGGAATTGCAGAGGTGTGTGTATCTGTCTGCAGACTTGGTATCTAGTTCGCACTAGGTTAGTTTTCTCCATAGCCATTAGCGCTAGAAAGTTAATTTAAAGAAACGAAATCTTAAATTTTGCAGAAGCAACTAGAGCCACTATGGTCGTAATGGCCACTAGCAGCTCAGCCCACAGAGAGAGAACAAGAACTATAATGGAGTTTTTTCAGGGAACTGTGTTCATCCTCTGACAGGGCATGATTTAGTTATTCCATAGAGGATAGCATCTCCTCCAGTTATCCACAGAATGTGCCAGGTTAAACTTTAGCACCTAATCCCCCACTAGTGAGGAAGAAATGGTTCAGAAACTGGTCAGTTACTGAAGTAAACCCTGATCCACAACCCAAACAAGGGAGTGTCAACTAGCCTGCATGTACCATGCTCCTGTAAATGCAGGGTATGATACAGGCTGCCCAAATTCAAAACAAGGGTGTCACTGGCACCACAAGCCCGTGTTCTGCATCCTTTGTTGTTTGTGTATTACTATAGCTCTGCTAGGCTGCAGCTGAGATCAGGATCTCATTTTGCTAGATGCTGTGAGTACCTTAGCAAAAAAACCCAGCCTATGTGGGAAGAGCTTATTCTATTCCTCATTCTAAAGCTGAGGAAATGAGAACCTAAGTGACATGTTCAGGGTCACACAGGAAGTCTGTGGCAGAATTGGGAACTGAACGGAGACCTTCTGAGTCCCAATCTGGTGTACTAATTTTCCTCCTGGCTCTTCTCACTGGCTGTCAGTGAGCCAGAGCAGTTAACACAAGATGGGCCAATGTGAGAGCCAGAGTCGGTGCATCAGCAGGCTATTACATTCTGGTCATGGACAACACAAGAACTCCCCTCCAGGCCTGGCAGGCCCTGCTGTCACTTTATAGGATAGCATTAGGGCTGTCCATTAATTGCAGTTAACTTTGGGATCAAATCCTGATGCCATTGAAATTGGTGGCAAAACCATCAGCTTCAGGTTTCGGTCCTATAACACTAGTTACAGTCAAGTTTTCCCAACACAGTCCTGCATATGGGAGAAGGGTGACCAGATGACAAGAACAAAATATCAGGACACATGGGGGGCAGCCACAGGCTCACCCCACCCACTGGGGCCAGCTCTAGATTTTTTTGCTGCCCCAAGCAAAAAAACCCAAACCAAACAAAAAAACGCCGGAGTGCCGCTAAAGCAAAATATCGGGACAAACGGTGTCCTGACTGTACATCGGGCGGGACGCGGGACAAACAACTAATTATCGGGACGTCTGGTCAATCTATATGGGACAGTCCTCAATTCACAGCTGCAGTACTGCCTGCTAGTCCATTCCTGTACAACAACTGCCGCAAGGGCTGAATTGTTTAAATTATGTGGACAGACACATTCACTAGGAGTGGACTGAGACCAAACTTATTTTCATTGCAAATAGGTCCAGATTCTGTTCCCAGGTCTCTAGACATGAAAAAATTAGCATATTTATCAAATCCAGCATGTCTGCATAGGCCCAAGTCTCACCGATTCTCTGTTAACTTCTCTGAACTGACTTGCTATAAACCAGAAAGGGAAGAGGGAGATATCCATGGACTAGCCACAGGTTCCTATGATTTCATTTCCACACTGGTTCAGGAGCTGAACATAACTGAATTGCACCTTACAATGTGTGTGTTCATATGTATGTTATATGTTTGGGCTTTGGAGATGGAAAAAGTTTGAAGAGGCTCAGGGAGGGAGTTATGCCCTACTGACTCTCTCAGCACCAATCAGCAGCAAAATATCATTAATGAAACTCAGTGCCTTTCATTATGAAGCATTTAATAGACAGACACAGCAGTTCTGCTATTAATCTTGTCCTGACATTATTACATTAGGAGCTGTAAACTTTCTTTTCTCTCTACTCATTATGGAAACTGCACAATTCACATCCTCCCAGGAGTGCTCCAATTAGCCAAGACTACATCACTCTCAGCATTCCACCAGTTAGCTGTATTGTACCACACTAGAAAAGCTCACTCTGTACCACAGGTATGCACAGAAACAGCCTGAGGTGGCATCTCTTGGCACCATTTAGAATACATTTTCTCTAAAGCTGCAGATTTAGGTCTCATCAGCATTTCCTGGACACATGTAGGAAGAGCGGGACTCCAACAACAGAGTATTTTTACTCACGAAGGGTCACATACAACTCTTGTTCTGTAGCAGAATGAGGGCAAGGGGAGCTTGGTGAGAAGGTTGAGGGCTATACATGGCCCTAGCTATCTTGCTTTTATCCACCAATCTAGGTTTTGTATCATGTACTTTGTATTACCATGAGCAATGATATGACTAAAACACACATTATAATCTTAGCAGAGCTAGCCTTATGGTGCATCTCTGCACCAAAGGTGAAAGCTTAGCTTGAGGGTCAACTCAGCCTCGCAAGCCTCAGGACTATAAGGTGGATAGAAAGTTGGCTAGATTGTCGGGCTCAACGGGTAGTGCTCAATGGCTCCATGTCTAGTTGGCAGCCGGTATCAAGTGGAGTGCCCCAAGGGTTGGTCCTCGGGCCGGTTTTGTTCAATATCTTCATAAATGATCTGGAGGATGGTGTGGATTGCATCCTCAGCAAGTTCGCAGATGACACTAAACTGGGAGGAGAGGTAGATATGCTGGAGGGTAGGGATAGGATACAGAGGGCCCTAGACAAATTATTGGATTGGGCCAAAAGAAATCTGATGAGGTTCAGCAAGGACAAGTGCAGAGTCCTGCACTTAGGACGGAAGAATCCCATGCACCACTACAGACTAGGGACCGAATGGCTTGGCAGCAGTTCTGCAGAAAAGGACCTAGGGGTTATAGTGGACGAGAAGCTGGATATGAGTCAACAGTGTGTCCTTGTTGCCAAGAAGGCCAATGGCATTTTGGGATGTATAAGTAGGGGCATCGCCAGCAGATCGAGGGACATGATTTTTCCCCTCTATTCGACATTGGTGAGGCCTCATCTGGAGTACTGTGTCCAGTTTTGGGCGCCACACTACAAGAAGGATGTGGAAAGATTGGAAAGAGTCCAGCGGAGGGCAACAAAAATGATGAGGGGACTGGAACACATGACTTATGAGGAGAGGCTGAAGGAACTGGGATTGTTTAGTCTACAGAAGAGAAGAATGAGGGGGGATTTGATAGCTGCTTTCAACTACCTGAAAGGGGGTTCCAAAGAGGATGGATCTAGACTGTTCTCAGTGGTAGCAGATGACAGAACAAGGAGTAATGGTCTCAAGTTGCAGTGGGGGAGGTTTAGGTTGGATATTAGGAAAAAACTTTTTCACTAGGAGGGTGGTGAAACACTGGAATGCGTTACCTAGGGAGGTGGTGGAATCTCCTTCCTTTGAGGTTTTTAAGATCAGGCTTGACAAAGCCCTGGCTGGGATGATTTAGTTGGGGATTGGACTAGATGACCTCCTGAGGTCCCTTCCAACCCTGATATTCTATGAACTAGACAGAGAGGGAAGAATGGTACAAGTCACTTTATTAGTCTTATTAAACTTGTGCCTTTAAAACATGCTTTCCTCTAGCCTCAATGCAGATGGTTTCCCACACATTGCTAGGAGCTGCGGAGAATTAATTTTAAATTAAAAGCAAGTAATTTCTGTTTAAACTTCCCTTAGAATGACAAGTATGAAGAACTTCTGGATCTTTGGTCTATAATCAATGGCATCAGGATTTGATCACGTAGTTGCTTATGTTCACAAGCACCAAAATCACAAGGGGAAAAAACCTGGGCTGGGGCATTTACTCCTCTGATATTTATTTTGGGCACATGGGGTGAAGCTGTTCCCAGCCACAAAACACCAGCATGGCCCACACTCAGGAAGGCATCGGCCATGCTACTGCTGGTCCTTGGGAAATCTCTTTAAATAATTCTGGAGATAAGGACCATTATGATTTTTAGTGAATTTGTTGGCACGAGCCAGAGCAGGTAACACAAGATGGGCCAACGTGAGAGCCAGAGTCAGTGCATCAGCAGGCATTCTGGTCATGGACAACACAAGAACTCCCCTCCAGGCCTGGCAGGCCCTGCTGTCACTTTATAGGATAGCATTAGGGCTGTCCATTAATCGCAGTTAACTCACACAATTAACTCAAAACATTGTGATTAATCGCAGTTTTAATCATACTCAAACAATAGAATAGGAATTGAAATTTATTAAATATTTTTGGATTTTTGTCTACATTTTCATATATATTAATTTCAGTTACAACCCAGAATACAGTGTACAGTGCTCACTTTGTTTACTTGATTATAAATATTTGCAGTATAAAAATGATAAACAATTTTCAATTTTTCAGTTCACCTAATACCAGTACGGTAGTGTGATCTCTTTATCATGAAAGTGCAATTTAGAAATTTTTTTTGTTACATAACCGTTCTCAAAAACAAAACAATATAAAACTTTACGGCCTACAAGTCCACTCACTCCTATTTCTTGTTCAGCCAATTGTTAACACAAACAAGTTTGTTTACATTTACGGGCGATAATGCTGCCCACTTCTTATTTACAATATCACCAGAAAGTGAGAACAGGTGTTTGCATGGGACTTTTGTAGCCCGTATTGCAAGGTATTTACATGCCAGATATGCTTAACATTCGTATGCCCCTTCATGCTTGGCCACCATTCTAGAGGACATGGTTCCATGCTGATGATGCTCATTAAACAAAATGCATTAATTAAATTTGACAGGTTTCAGAGTAACAGCCGTGTTAGTCTGTATTCGCAAAAAGAAAAGGAGTACTTGTGGCACCTTAGAGACTAACCAATTTATTTGCGCATAAGCTTTCGTGAGCTACAGCTCACTTCATTGGATGCATACTGTGGAAAGTGTAGATGATCTTTTTATACACACAAAGCATGAAAAAATACCTCCCCCCACCCCACTCTCCTGTTGGTAATAGCTTATCTAAAGTGATCACTCTCCTTACAATGTGTATGATAATCAAGTTGGCCATTTCCAGCACAAATCCAGGTTTTCTCTCCCCCCCCCCCCCCCGCACTCACAAACCCACTCTCCTGTTGGTAATAGCTTATCTAAAGTGACCACTCTCCTTACAATGTGTATGATAATCAAGGTGGGCCATTTCCAGCACAAATCCAGGGTTTAACAAGAACGTCGGGGGGGGGGGGGGGAGGAAAAAACAAGGGGAAATAGGTTACCTTGCATAATGACTTAGCCACTCCCAGTCTCTATTCAAGCCTAAGTTAATTGTATCCAATTTGCAAATGAATTCCAATTCAGCAGTCTCTCGCTGGAGTCTGGATTTGAAGTTTTTTTGTTGTAATATCACAACTTTCATGTCTGTAATCGCGTGACCAGAGAGGTTGAAGTGTTCTCCGACTGGTTTATGAATGTTATAATTCTTGACATCTGATTTGTGTCCATTTATTCTTTTACGTAGAGACTGTCCAGTTTGACCAATGTACATGGCAGAGGGGCATTGCTGGCACATGATGGCATATATCACATTGGTGGATGTGCAGGTGAAGAAGCCTCTGATAGTGTGGCTGATGTTATTAGGCCCTGTGATGGTGTCCCCTGAATAGGTACGTGGGCACAGTTGGCAACGGGCTTTGTTGCAAGGATAGGTTCCTGGGTTAGTGGTTCTGTTGTGTGGCTTGTGATATGTGGTTGCTGGTGAGTATTTGCTTCAGGTTGGGGGGCTGTCTGTAGGCAAGGACTGGCCTGTCTCCCAAGATTTGTGAGAGTGTTGGGTCATCCTTCAGGATAGGCTGTAGATCCTTAATAATGCGTTGGAGGGGTTTAGATAGATAAGCTAATAGATAAGCTATTACCAACAGGAGAGTGGGTTTGTGGGGGGGAGGGGGAGGGAGAGAAAACTAGGATTTGTGCTGGAAATGGCCCAACTTGATTATCATACACATTGTAAGGAGAGTGATCACTTTACATAAGCTATTACCAGCAGGAGAGTGGGGTGTGGGGAGGTATTTTTTCATGCTTTGTGTGTATAAAAAGATCTTCTACACTTTCCACAGTATGCATCCGATGAAGTGAGCTGTAGCTCACGAAAGCTTATGCTCAAATAAATTGGTTAGTCTCTAAGGTGCCACAAGTACTCCTTTTCTTTTTGCGAATACAGACTAACACGGCTGTTACTCTGAAACCTTTAATAGAACAGAGATTCCAGTAGTAGCAAGGAGAAGTATTAGAAACAAATGGTTACACATAAAATAAAAATCATAACACGTTCTAGAGCCTAGACTTTATTAACAAGATACTCTCAAGTTTTGTCAAGTAATGATCGCTCAAAATCCTTGCAGCGCTTTACAGCCACATTGGCTGTTGACCCTGCTTTCCCAAGACAAGCATGCTGTCCATTTGCCTCCTCAGTGAAGGATCCTGGATGTTTCCTTGCACCCAAAATATACCATGTATACCATAAAAATCCTTTGTCTTTATTCAAGTAGTAGGGGTGTACCTTGTTTATTTCATCTTTAGCAGATTTCACAATCATTTATTCTGCCCTGGACTCCATATGCAAATAGTGATACAGTGTGAGGCATACGATACACAAACGACCAGACAGGGAGATAGGTGTTTGTTACCTCCTGCCTGAAAGGAACATTTGAGGCTTGTCACTTCCTGGTGACCTGCCTTAACTCCAACATCTTCAGATAATTTTTAGTTTAGATACATAACTCCTTAAATATTATATGTACACAAATTTTGCAGTGATTATGACCACCAGTGGGCCACTGGCTCTCAGTAGAGACCTCACATGTCACCCTTTGGTGAACTGTTATGCATATATCTGACCATGTGAAACCTTATGCATCCCCTGTGCCTTCTGCAAGTTGGCACTGGGGGTCCTGGTCACACAAGTTAATGTAAACGTATAAGTTTACTAAAGGATAACAAATGCAAAATTATGTACTGTATTTAAAAATCTATGGGTCAAAACCTCCAGTCCTGACTCAGACATTATTCAGACAAAAGTCATTTCAATGGCAATTTTGCCGATGTCCTCTCCAAGGACAGCAGAATTTGATCCATTTTTTAATCTAATAATCATAAATGTCATTATACTAAAAATGAGTTACTATATCATAGCAGTTTCTTAAAACTGTGGTATTAGCAAGTATTCCACACTTACATATTGCTATAGCTGTACTGTACAAACTGCAATTTTACTATTGCACACTTTTCCCTGAGCTGATGGCAGTGCTTCTAGTGGCTTCCATGACCACTCTGCCTCTCAATTCACTGCAACAACTGCTAACGATGCCAGTTGTGAGGCTGTACCTGTGAGATGAACACTTGTCAGAAACTGGACTGATACCTGCAACTCATCTCACACAGGCCACCAAGGAGTCATCCTAGAGAAACCATCTCCAGGACCAGTTTTTATTTTAATTAATTTTTTTTTTTTAAAGCTGAAGATCTGCCTATAAAAGAGCACATGCAATCCTGGTGCTAAACTTGTGCCTGCAATTACTATGCCTAGACATGTCAGGTATGGTGTTGATTTTCCAAACTGGTTGGAGGATTTGGACATCCAGATCTCCGACGCAGCTTTGAAAAGTCTCACTGAATATTTGCCTACAAAGATGGCCTGTTGAATACCTGGCCTGACTGACCACTGGTTCACGTGTCTGTTGTAAGTTTGCCTTCTCCACAGATCTTCTCAGTTCATCTGGGAACAGCTGTAAACAGCAACAAAAAAAAAACAAACGCTCAATAAATATTTAAAAACAAACAAACGCTCAATATTTGTTTTACTCAATCTCAATTTAAGAGTAAAAATGTTCATAAATGTTGTTTGCTTTTAATGAATGGATGTATTTTCAGAACAGGCCATGTTCAAAGATGCTCTTAAACAAGGAGAGAGAAGGACTTAATATATTTTAGTCATTAGAAATTGGAGTTGTTTCTGAGGAGAAAAAGCTTCAGGCTTTTCCTAGGAGCAGTATGAGCTCAGTAGCTGGCAACTAGCTAGCTCCCCTGCAGTATGAATTAATGATAAAACTGCTTTCGTTCAGAGGGGAATTTTATTGGGCAGGATGCCGGGTACCAACACAATGAGGTCTCAAGGCGCCCCTCCCTCTAGGGGTCTTCAATTACACTTCATAATGAGCATTGTTTCATTAGTGAGGAAAGCAAAAGTCGGCACTAATTAAAATTAAATTAGGATACACTCAAGTTCTGTCACACAGTGCATTGAGATGGTAATAAAAAAATAAAGCTGCCTTGAACAAGTCTGGGCCAGAGGGTCAAGTGATAACAATTAATATATTGGATGTGGTGATGTCAGCACTGAATTTTGTTACTCCATATTTTGCTTTGTGCGGAGAAGGAGAGTGCAAGGGCTAGTTCCTGAGGGTATGTCTACACTACGGAATAAGGTCGAATTTATAGAAGTCGGTTTTTTAGAAATCGGTTTTATATATTCGAGTGTGTGTCCCCCCACAGAAGTGCATTAAGTGCATTAACTCGGCGGAGTGCTTCCACAGTACCGAGGCTAGAGTCGACTTCCGGAGCGTTGCACTGTGGGTAGCTATCCCACAGTTCCCGCAGTCTCCGCTGCCCATTGGAATTCTGGGTTGAGATCCCAATGCCTGATGGGGCTGAAACATTGTCGCGGGTGGTTCTGGGTACATATCGTCAGTCCCCCCTTCCCTCCCTCCCTCCGTGAAAGCAAGGGCAGACAATTGTTTCGCGCCTTTTTTCCTGAGTTACCTGTGCGGATGCCATACCACCGCAAGCATGGAGCCCGCTCAGGTAACCGTCACTGTATGTCTCCTGGGTGCTGGCAGACGTGGCATGGCATTGCTACACAGTAGCAGCAACCCATTGCCTTGTGGCAGCAGACGGTACAATATGACTGGTAGCCATCCTTGTCATGTCCGAGGTACTCCTGGTCGCCTGTGTGAGGTCGATCAGGAGCGCCTGGGCAGACATGGGCGCAGGGACTAAATTTTTAGTGACTTGACCAGGTCATTCTCTTTAGTCCGGCAGTCAGTCCTATTGAACCGTCTTATGGTGAGCAGGCAGGCAATATGTCCTTCTGCACCATCTGCTGCCAGCCAAAGATGTAAAAGATAGATGGAGTGGATCAAAACAAGAAATAGACCAGATTTGTTTTGTACTCATTTGCCTCCTCCCCTGTCTAGGGGACTCATTCCTCTAGGTCACACTGCAGTCACTCACAGAGAAGGTGCAGCGAGGTAGATCTAGCCATGTATCAATCAGAGGCCAGGCTAACCTCCTTGTTCCAATAAGAACAATAACTTAGGTGCACCATTTCTTATTGGAACCCTCCGTGAAGTCAACCCTGTAAGCCGTGTCCTCAGTCGCCCCTCCCTGCGTCAGAGCAACGGCAAACAATCGTGCATCTGAGTTGAGAGTGCTGTCCAGAGCAGTCACAATGGAGCACTCTGATTGGGCTAAAACATTGTCGCGGGTGGTTCTGGGTACATATTGTCCGGCCCCCATTCCCTCCCTCCCTCCGTGAAGGCAAGGGCAGACAATCGTTTCGCGCCTTTTTTCCTGAGTTACCTGTGCGGACACCATACCACCGCAAGCATGGAGCCCGCTCAGGTAACCGTCACCGTATGTCTCCTGGGTGCTGGCAGACGCGGTACGGCATTGCTACACAGTAGCAGCAACCCATTGCCTTCTGGCAGCAGACGGTACAGTATGACTGGTAGCCGTCCTCGTCATGTCCGAGGTGTTCCTGGTCGCCTGTGTGAGGTCGATCAGGAGCGCCTGGGCAGACATGGGCGCAGGGACTAAATTTTTAGTGACTTGACCAGGTCATTTTTTTTAGTCCGGCAGTCAGTCCTATTGAACCGTCTTATGGTGAGCAGGCAGGCAATATGGATTGCTACAGTCCTATTGCACCGTCTTCTGCCGAGCAGCCATGAGATGTGGATGGCATGCAGTCCTTCTGCACCGTCTGCTGCCAGCCAAAGATGTAAAAGATAGATGGAGTGGATCAAAACAAGAAATAGACCAGATTTGTTTTGTACTCATTTGCCTTCTCCCCTGTCTAGGGGACTCATTCCTCTAGGTCACACTGCAGTCACGCACAGAGAAGGTGCAGCGAGGTAGATCTAGCCATGTATCAATCAGAGGCCAGGCTAACCTCCTTGTTCCAATAAGAACAATAACTTAGGTGCACCATTTCTTATTGGAACCCTCCGTGAAGTCCTGCCTGAACTACTCCTTGATGTAAAGCCACCCCCTTTGTGGATTTTAGCCCCCTGAAGCCAACCCTGTAAGCCGTGTCGTCAGTCGCCCCTCCCTCCGTCAGAGCAACAGCAGACAATCATTCCGCGCCTTTTTTCTGTGCGGACGCCATACCAAGGCAAGCATGGAGTCCGCTCAGCTCACTTTGGCAATTAGGAGCACATTAAACACCACACGCATTATCCAGCAGTATATGCAGCACCAGAACCTGGCAAAGCGCTACCGGGCGAGGAGGCGACGTCAGCGCGGTCACGTGAGTGATCAGGATATGGAGACAGATTTCTCTGAAAGCATGGGCCCTGCCAATGCATGCATAATGGTGCTAATGGGGCAGGTTCATGCTGTGGAACGCCGATTCTGGGCTCGGGAAACAAGTACAGACTGGTGGGACCGCATAGCGTTGCAGGTCTGGGACGATTCCCAGTGGCTGCGAAACTTTCGCATGCGTAAGGGCACTTTCATGGAACTTTGTGACTTGCTTTCCCCTGCCCTGAAGCGCATGAATACCAAGATGAGAGCAGCCCTCACAGTTGAGAAGCGAGTGGCGATAGCCCTGTGGAAGCTTGCAACGCCAGACAGCTACCGGTCAGTTGGGAATCAATTTGGAGTGGGCAAATCTACTGTGGGGGCTGCTGTGATGCAAGTAGCCCACGCAATCAAAGATCTGCTGATATCAAGGGTAGTGACCCTGGGAAATGTGCAGGTCATAGTGGATGGCTTTGCTGCAATGGGATTCCCTAACTGTGGTGGGGCCATAGATGGAACCCATATCCCTATCTTGGCACCGAAGCACCAAGCCGGCGAGTACATAAACCGCAAGGGGTACTTTTCAATAGTGCTGCAAGCTCTGGTGGATCACAAGGGACGTTTCACCAACATCAACGTGGGATGGCCGGGAAAGGTACATGACGCTCGCATCTTCAGGAACTCTGGTCTGTTTCAAAAGCTTCAAGAAGGGACTTTATTCCCAGACCAGAAAATAACTGTTGGTGATGTTGAAATGCCTATATGTATCCTTGGGGACCCAGCCTACCCCTTAATGCCATGGCTCATGAAGCCGTACACAGGCAGCCTGGACAGCAGTCAGGAGCTGTTCAACTACAGGCTGAGCAAGTGCAGAATGGTGGTAGAATGTGCATTTGGACGTTTAAAGGCACGCTGGCGCAGTTTACTGACTCGCTTAGACCTCAGCGAAACCAATATTCCCACTGTTATTACTGCTTGCTGTGTGCTCCACAATATCTGTGAGAGTAAGGGGGAGACGTTTATGGCGGGGTGGGAGGTTGAGGCAAATCGCCTGGCTGCTGGTTACGCGCAGCCAGACACCAGGGCGGTTAGAAGAGCACAGGAGGGTGCGGTACGCATCAGAGAGGCTTTGAAAACCAGTTTCATGACTGGCCAGGCTACGGTGTGAAAGTTCTGTTTGTTTCTCCTTGATGAAACCCCCCGCCCCTTGGTTCACTCTACTTCCTTGTAAGCTAACCACCCTCCCCTCCTCCCTTTGATCACCTCTTGCAGAGGCAATAAAGTCATTGTTGCTTCACATTCATGCATTCTTTATTCATTCATCACACAAATAGGGGGATGACTACCAAGGTAGCCCAGGAGGGGTGGTGGAGGAGGGAAGGAAAATGCCACACAGCACTTTAAAAGTTTACAACTTTAAAATTTATTGAATGACAGCCTTCTTTTTTTGGGGCAATCCTCTGTGGTGGAGTGGCTGGTTGGCCGGTGGCCCCCCCACCGCGTTCTTGGGCGTCTGGGTGTGGAGGCTATGGAACTTGGGGAGGAGGGCGGTTGGTTACACAGGGGCTGTAGTGGCAGTCTGTGCTCCAGCTGCCTTTGCTGCAGCTCAACCATACACTGGAGCATACTGGTTTGGTCCTCCAGCAGCCTCAGCATTGAATCCTGCCTCCTCTCATCACGCTGCCGCCACATTCGAGCTTCAGCCCTCTCTTCAGCCCGCCACTTACTCTCTTCAGCCCGCCACCTCTCCTCCTGGTCATTTTGTGCTTTCCTGCAGTCTGACATTATTTGCCTCCACGCATTCGTCTGTGCTCTGTCAGTGTGGGAGGACAGCATGAGCTCGGAGAACATTTCATCTCGAGTGCGTTTTTTTTTCTTTCTAATCTTCACTAGCCTCTGGGAAGGAGAAGATCCTGTGATCATTGAAACACATGCAGCTGGTGGAGAAAAGAAAAGGGACAGCGGTATTTAAAAAGACATTTTATAAAACACTGGCTACACTCTTTCAGGGTAAACCTTGCTGTTAACATTACATACATAGCACATGTGCTTTCGTTACAAGGTCGCATTTTGCCTCCCCCCACCGCGTGGCTACCCCCTCAACCCTCCCCCCTCCCTGTGGCTAACAGCGGGGAACATTTCTGTTCAGCCGCAGGCAAACAGCCCAGCAGGAATGGGCTCCTCTGAGTGTCCCCTGAAGAAAAGCACCCTATTTCAACCAGGTGACCATGGATTATATCTCACTCTCCTGAGGATAACACACGAACGGATGTTGCTTGAATGCCAGCAAACATACACTGCAATGCTTTGTTGTACAATGATTCCCGAGTACGTGTTACTGGCCTGGAGTGGTAAAGTGTCCTACCATGAAGGACGCAATAAGTCTGCCCTCCCCAGAAACCTTTTGCAAAGGCTTTGGGAGTATATCCAGGAGAGCCGCGAATGCCAGGGCAGAGTAATCCTTTCACATGCTTGCTTTTAAACCATGTATAGTATTTTAAAAGGTACACTCACCGGAGGTCCCTTCTCCGCCTGCTGGGTCCAGGAGGCAGCCTTGGGTGGGTTCAGGGGGTACTGGCTCCAGGTCCAGGGTGAGAAACAGTTCCTGGCTGTCGGGAAAACCGGTTTCTCCGCTTGCTTGCTGTGAGCTATCTACAACCTCGTCATCATCATCATCTTCTTCGTCCCCAAAACCTGCTTCCGTATTGCCTCCATCTCCATTGAAGGAGTCAAACAACACGGCTGGGGTAGTGGTGGCTGAACCCCCTAAAATGGCATGCAGCTCATCATAGAAGCGGCATGTTTGGGGCTCTGACCTGGAGCGGCCGTTCGCCTCTCTGGTTTTCTGGTAGGCTTGCCTCAGCTCCTTCAGTTTCACGCGGCACTGCTTCGGGTCCCTGTTATGGCCTCTGTCCTTCATGCCCTGGGAGATCTTGACAAAGGTTTTGGCATTTCGAAAACTGGAACGGAGTTCTGATAGCACGGATTCCTCTCCCCATACAGCGATCAGATCCCGTACCTCCCGTTTGGTCCATGCTGGAGCTCTTTTGCGATTCTGAGACTCCATCATGGTCACCTCTGCTGATGAGCTCTGCATGGTCACCTGCAGCTTGCCACGCTGGCCAAACAGGAAATGAGATTCAGAAGTTCGCGGTTCTTTTCCTGTCTACCTGGCCAGTGCATCTGAGTTGAGAGTGCTGTCCAGAGCGGTCAAAATGGAGCACTCTGGGATAGCTCCCGGAGGCCAATACTGTCGAATTGTGTCCACAGTACCCCAAATTCGATCTGGCAAGGCCGATTTAAGCGCTAATCCACTTGTCAGGGGTGGAGTAAGGAAATCGATTTTAAGAGCCCTTTAAGTCGAAATAAAGGGCTTCATCGTGTGGACGGGTGCAGGTTTACATCGATTTAATGCTACTAAATTCGACCTAAAGTCCTAGTGTAGACCAGGGCTTAGAGACAGCACAGGTGATTCAGCTGCATCACTCAATGTAATGTCAAATGGGTGCATTTTCATATGGCTCACTAGCTCATCACAGCATTGCACAAGTAGTGACTGTGCCCCGACACCCTGATCTGCAGATGTACCGATACACAGGAAATATGCTGTGTTTACCACAGTGCAGCAGCGTGCATGGATATACTGACATATAGCCATGAAATGGTGTGTGCAAACCCATGCATATATTGACACACATACAGAGCCTGGTGCATACAGTAGCACATCACTCACGTCAATGTGTGTATCTGTACAAACATTGTGACGGCTAGGAACTGTAGCTGAATGAATAACTGATTTTTTTCAGTTTGGTGGCCGAACTGAAAAGTCCCCCAAAATGGAGTTAGTTTCCAACTGAAACTAAATTTTGGGGGTTTTCTTGCAGAAACAAAAATGGGAAAAAAGTTAATTTGGGCCAAATCTAGCAAATAGTTTCAGCTAATAAAACCTCTGAAAACAAAAATTTTGAAAATGTCAAAACAAATAATTTCAAAAGTGTCAATTTGAACCATGCTGATAACTTTCAAAAATTTTGTTTATCAGCATGGTTCAAATTGACACTTTTAAAATTATTTGTTTTGACATTTTCAAAATTTGTTTTCAGAGGTTTTATTGGCTGAAACTATTTGCCACATTTCACCCAAATTGAATTCATTCCCAATTTTTTTTTTTTTTTTTAAAAACCACACACTATTCACTGGGCGGCGGGGGTGTGTGTGTGTGTGTGTGTGTGTGAAGAAGAGAATTGCCCAGCTCTATACTACAAACCAGGAACATCTGAGGTCTAATCCCAGCTCTGACAGTTATACCCTGTAGCCCTGACCATCAGATTTTCCCACATCAGTAAAATGGGTAAACACACTTAACCTTACTACCTGTGTTGTGATGATATTGAGCAGGACCCATTAACTAGCACATTCCATCTAGAAGAGGACGTCAAGGGCTGGGATTTTAGGGATTTTCTGGAGTGGACTTTTTTTTTTTTTTTTTTTTTTAAACTCGTCCTTCCCGGAACAAGAAAAAGTAGCACTTGATGCCAGGTTCTCTAGCTGAACTGTCAGCTGATTGTTCAGATTAATTTCTGTAAGCATGCCTTGCTCTCCTGAGCCAGGGTTTCTGAGAAGAATTTGGTGCCCAGTTCAATTGTGGCATAAATTCAGACACTTCCAGAGGCATATGGGGAAATGTTAAAATATATTCAACGAACTCTGCAAGGTGCAATGAACATTACATTTACACATTCATGAAGCTTCTTGTCTCGTGAATGGGTGTGGAATATTCAGTGTAAATAAGTCATTCTAGAAAATAATTTGTTCTTTTAAATTAGTTTTTTGTACATGAATTCTTGATAGTGTACATAAAACAGGAAAATTGTATATTTGTTTGCTTGTATTATAACTGTATAGAAATCATTAATACTCCTTATATTGGGGTAAAATATGGGGCTATTATGCTGGGGTCAAATATTAGACTTCCCAATGATTTACAGTACATATTTCAAATGTTAGTGGCAGAGGGGGCTCTGACCCTCTGGTGCATCCAGAACACCCACTTTGTGTATATATAAATAACATGTACATGAAGTTTGGAAGAGGCACCATCAGTAGACTTGCAAGCAATTTTTCCTATATAAATCCTGTTTTCCAGGGGTTTAGACAATGGTGTCCCTCAAAAACTTGTCACTTGGCTTAGATCACTATTATTTTATTGATATCTGCAATACTCTTGGTGTTTGCTCTAGTAGTAAATATGGGGCATTCTGCAAATACTGAGGAAACCTTTGTTTATGAAAGGCAAAATTGGCCCATGTTTAAGGTCAACCCTTTTAACTCATCCACTTACATTTCCTCAATATGTACTGTAACTGGATGCAGACTCACTGGCAGCACCTCCTGCTGGTCATCTCAGGGAATTAGCTCACCAGCCCTCCAGAGCACCCTCTTCAGGCCAGTGTCTCCCCTTGCTGCTGGCTCCTGTATCCCTCCCAGGACCCCAGTGCCCATTTCACTGGATGCTGCCCCCTGGCAGTACCCCACAGTTCTGGGTCTCCCCCTCCCAGGGGAACCCCCCCACCCACTACTTACCTCACCTCAGTCATAGGCTCTTGCCAGTCACCAGCTAGCCTCCACACCCTGGGGCAGACTACAGGATGAGCAACTTATCACAGGCAAGGTTGGGTTTGGACCTGCTGCCTCTGCCTACCCATGGCTGCCCCTGCAACTGCCATACCTAATAGGCCTTCCCAGGCCTGCAGCCTGGGGCTTTCCTAGGCCAGTGTTCCCCAGCCATGCTCCAAACTGGGTCCTCTATTCAGGTCTCTACAGCCAGGTCCATCCCTCCTTCTCAGAGCACAAGAGAAAGACTCTACCTAAGCTTCAGCCTACCAGCCCCTTTATAGGCCCAGCTGTGGCCTGATTGGGGCATGGCCCAGCTGCATCCATTTCCCCAATCAGCCTAGCTTTTCTTGCCCTCAGCCCTGGCTCTCTCCCAGGGCTGGCTTTTAAGCCCCACAGGGCAGAAGCGGGTAACCACCCCGCTACACATATTTATAGATCATGAGATCTCCAAATGTGTTACAATAAAACATCTTTAATGTGTATCTAATGGGCTGATTCTTAGAGGGCATTAACCTGCATTTTAGTAATTTCCTCATGCATGTTTTTAACAGAGACCCTGACTTGGATAGGTCATTGATTTACAATTAGATAAATGATCTGTGTTTTGGTACTCTCAATATAGGTTTTCATATCCTGTTGTTTTGTAGTGGTTTTTTGTTTGTTTTGTTTTGATTTACTTCTCTTCTGGTTGTATTGAGTTATAAATCTATGCCATTATATTGTGTTTTCAGAAGGGAGAGACCCATAGAAAATAAAATGTATGTGACTTCACCACGGAAATACAGCCACCTCTAGGGTGGAACAAATCAGCTGTTGAGCAGTGCACAGCTTTAGACAGGAAGTGAAAACTATATCCAGAGGGAATTGCAGATCAGTAGAACAAAATTACAGAAAGTGTCACTTGGCCAGACACCAGGACTAACACTCTTGCAAAAACCATAAGTAGTTAGAGTCTCAGCTCTTAAGGCCTTTCTGAAAGCTGGTGTGCAATTTTCCAGAGCACCTAAGTGACTTAGGAAAACAGGCTGGAATTTTCAGAAGAGCCAAAGAGAGTTAGGGATTCCTCTTCCCAGCCACAAGACCTAATGTAAATCAATGGTACCTATGCTCCTAAGTAAAATATCCCTCTGAACCATGCCAGTGTATTGTGTCAGTATTAACTCAGAGGGAAAAGTGTTACCAAACGAACCACCAAGACTATTTCCTTCAGCCAACTGGGGATTTCTGGAGGCTACCCATCAAAGATCAGATCAGGCCTAGCTGCTTAGCTCTGAGACAATGTCCCAGCCCATGGAAGGTATAATTGCAGGTGTTGTCAGGTTGATAGCTGTGGTCAGTGCTCCAAATTCAGCATTGTTTGGCTCCTTTTGAACCATTACAGTGTTAGTGGAAGTAATGTGACTGTTCCAGGGGTGCTGTACTGGGTCCAGCTTGTGGCCAAGGAACACCCTGCAGAACCAGAATTTGGCATCCCCCACAAATAAGTAACTGAGGATAACTAGTCAGCTACAGCTGCAGCGATGCCCTCCTAGTTTTGACTGGCACCTTACCTGAAATGAATTTGGAGGGTCTCAGACTCGTTCCATACCACAAAACCCACTACCAGAATTGGCACTAGTAGTCATCCTTGTTAACAGAGACACCCAGGAGGATCGAATGGGCATGGAGACCCAACCGCTCTTGTATTCCTGTAGATGATCTTTCCAGGTCAAGACTGAAGCTCATGGATGGAAGTAGCTACTAATGTTGCCTATTCTGCACAGTATATGATCTGTGGATAAATAGAGGATTTCAGCCTCCAGAGCTGACAATCCAAGATTAAATTACTAAAAAAAAAATTAAAATAAAATAAAAAATGAAGAACCCTTCATAAATGAATACTTAATCTCAGTATTATTCTGTATCACTATTATAATCTCTATGCACTAAGGGTCCATATCTAAGCAGGTTTCCAGTGAATGAATACGGAGGAAATACAGTAATACATGCACTAGAGTATTATACTGGCACAATTTGTATTGGCATTTTCTTTTTATTTCCCCTTTCTTTCACTTAACTTGTTGGGAATTTGGCAGAAATATGCTCTTGTGTTTACTGGAATTAGGGGATGATATAGATCTTCTTTGCCCCATTACCTATTGCTGTCTGATCCCATTCAACAGCAGAGCTGTTCCTTTTTGTTGCACAGTGGCATTTGTTTTAGCCTGCTGCAGCCCCTGCTAAATAATGAAGGGTGGGGGGAAGAGTTTTACAACCCCCCCCCTTTGGAGACCTCTTATGAAATTTTTATTAGTATGTTCAGCATGTCCTCAGGAATAACAAACAGTACAGAGTGAATACACAGCCACTCAAATGGATCCAGGGGCTTTGGAAAGGGGGGAAACAATGCTATTTTAAATATTGCAGGATGGTTTACAACCCGGGGGGTGGGGAGAGAGGGAGGAAGAGCAGATGTGCAGTGTCCATTTAAGGTGGTCTGGCACAATTACTGCTCAGTATTAATGTAATTCACTTGTGAAGGATCTTCCAACTCTCATTGTTCCCCTGGCTTTGCATATCTGTCTGTCCCTGGAAATGTTCTGTTGGGTTTTGGTGAGTTCCCCAGCTAAGCTGCACTATAGAGATTAGATCTGAAGATTGACATGGAATTTCAGTAATCATTTTCTTTAGACCAGATGAATGACTGACATGCCCTGCATTAAGGGAGATAAAATGGCAGGTGATGCTGCCCTTCTCTCCCCACCTCCAGACATATTAAGCCAATCCAAAAACACCCCACAAAGAACCCGACTCCTGCTGTTTGGATTTTCCAGGTTTCTAAAGCACCAGCACCTCTGGTTTGCAAAGCATTCAGAAATGTCATTGCCAATTTCACCGGAGACAGTGCTGGTACTAGGCCATTGCATGAGGGACTTTGGGTCACAGAGGAAGCAGGGTTTGTTCTGGGCTTTGGCACCAAGGACTTTAGGGCAGTAGAGAAATTCATCCTGGTCCAAGGGAGCAACAGTGGAATGATCCTGGTTATGAGCACGATCCTACAATGAGAGTTGAGGGCTCTCAGTATCTTGTAGCATTGGGCCACAATAGAACATGCTGTGTTGGTTCCAGGGAATGTTAGGGGTTTATTACTATGCAGGTTTCAGAGTAGCAGCCATGTTAGTCTGGTGTTAGTCCGATGAAGTGAGCTGTAGCTCATGAAAGCTTATGCTCAAATAAATTGGTTAGTCTCTAAGGTGCCACTAGTACTCCTTTTCTTATTACTATGCATTGTTCATACCCTTCCAAAGCAGGTGCATGTTCGCCATGTTCTCTGCACCTCCTTGTGGAACCCATGGCCTCTTGCCTCTGGCACAGGATTGTGGGGCAGTCTCCGAAGGGACAGGAGGAAAGGGGGCTTGTATACATATAGGAGTACGGGCAACTGTGGGGTCACTCCAGAAAACGATTTTACTGTGAAATTTGTGAGATCTGTGCATGGTCTGCTCACTTGTTTCTCTTTATTGAATACGGGGGTATTTACAATTGGCAGTTTTCTTCCCCAAATGACCTGTTAAACCACATTAATCCCTTATTCCAATCTGCTCCTCTACAAAAATCCACGTGTCCCTGCTCCACTCTTCTCACAATCAGCCCATCCCCCTTGTCCTGCCATTAAGAGGAAAGGGGTGTATTTAGCGAAGAGGGCTTGTAGACTGGAAACCAACGTTCTGTTCTTGGCTTCATCACTGTACAACCTGGAGCAACTCACCTTACTTCTCTGGGCACCTCAGTTGTCCTATCTGCAAAATAGTTTCCTGCCTCACATGGTGCTGTGAGGCTTAATTAACTTAATTAATTAAAGTGCTGTATGGTCCTTGGAGGAAAGTGGATATATAAATGCAAAGTACTGTTACTGAAATACACATACCCATTTTATCCATCTCAAAATTAGCCCAATCCAGTCCTCCTCCTTTTCCTCCAACATCTACCTACTGTATCCTGCTGCAAAACAAATGACAAACTGCCTGTGTTGGAGCTTTCAGCTTGTTTGTTTCACAGAGCGTCCTTAGTACAGTCAGTGCTGTGACATAATGGCAAATTCACATCATAAGGATGTTGGCTGTTGAATGGTCTTCCCCAGCTCTCTGTGTGTGTGTGTGTGTGTGTGTGAGAGAGAGAGAGAGAGAGAGATTTTAATGCTGCTTTCATGGCTTCCTAATGGGATTTAACATTTTTGTCCTTTGGACCATATTTTTATTTGCTCAAGTGCCAACGAGTACTGTGCCATCAAGGAACAAGCTTCTTTTGATACAAAAAGATTAGTATGAATGGAATATGGTGTTAAATTGATTTGAGCACTAAGACTGTGATCTCCTTGGGTCAGGAATTTTCATTTTGTGATGCAGGTACAGTGCGGAGCATGATGGGGCACTGGTCTGTGACTGGAGTTATTAGGTGCTATCACAGTGCAAATATTGAATAATAACACAATGCACCTACAAGAAAACATGCAGCAATATTTTTAAAGCATGCTCCTCCAGCATTTTAGGAATATGCATGCAGGCCCTTCAGCAGTTACCAGTGCTGCTGCCTCGAAGCCCCATTTCACTCAGTTATGTGCAGGAATCCCTTTCAGATATTTTTGGGTACTGATGCCTATGACTGTAAGGGCTGTGTGACAGCCTTGCTCAATAGGTCAACGTCCATAGGGTGCTGACATGATTAAAGTAACGGGGCCTAAATTCTATTATGCTGAATAAGGGCACTGGTCATTCAAGTGTGGAATCCAGCCTCTGAGAGTAGACAAGAACTGATGCCTCAGTGGAGGAAAAACATTTGATGCACTTGGCAAGTCATGTAATATTGTACGTGGGGCGGAAATTTTTTACTAAACCTTTGTAACAATCAGCTTGTGGCCTGAAGCTTAAGATTGCACACGTTAAATATGTATACTTACTAATAATAGTGGAGAAGTAGAACCCCCATCTAAATGCTACCTGCTTGGAGAAGGGGAAAAAAAACTAACCACTGATTCTATTGCAGGAGCCAGCTGTTTTGAATGAGAAGAACCACCGGTCAGGTGGTCCCCATATGAGATGGCTGTTGTCCAGGAAAGTGGCACTGGGCACAAAGCTGTTAACACGAATCTCGAGTCAGCAAAGCCCCACAGCATTTAACCTCCTCTTTAGATCCTTCTGCACTGAAGCGGCTGCTTGACAGGTAGGCAAATCACTGAAGTTATTGACCTGAAATAATCACCTGGTCTAGGGATTGTTTGCAGCCCCACCAAGACTGAGTTGGCTTGTGTGGGTCTGTGGAGCCCACAGCCATGGAACTCCTCCCTAATTTGGGAGACCGAGGAATCTTAGAAATGTCATGCTGGAAGGGACCTCAAGAGCTCATCTAATCCATCCCCTCACACTGAGGCACGGCCGAGCAAACCTAGACCATCTCTGTCAGGTTTTGTCAAAGCTGTTCTTAAAAACTTCCAATAATGGGGATTCCACAGACTCCCTTGGAAGCCTGCACCAGTGGTTAACCATTCTTAGAGTTAGAAAGTTTTTCCTAATATCTAGTCTAAGTCTCCCTGGCTGCAGATTAAGCCCATTACTTCAGTGGACATGTAGAACAATTGATCACTGTCCTCTTTATAACATTGTTATAAGGTCTCCCCCACTCTTGTTTTCTTAAGACTAAGCATGCCCAGATTTTGTTAGCCTTTCCTCATTGGTCAGGTTTTCTGAACCTTTGAACCATTTTGTTGCTCTCCTCTGGAGTTTCTCCAGTTTGTCCCCATCTTTCTGCAAGTTTAACACCCAGAACTGTACACAGTACTCTGGATGAGGCCTCACCAGTGCCCAGTAGAGTAGAACAATTGCCTTCTGTGTCTTACATACAACGCCCCTGTTAATACACCTGTAACAGGGTACACTCATCATTGGAGCACCTCCTTGTGGCTGGGTTTGGGGATTAGCTCACATCCGGTCTGGCACCTCTTTCCATCAGTTGCTTGTGCCATGGTCTCTCTCTCTCTCTCTCTCTCTGTCTATGGGACTCAGGGTGCCCCCTCTTTGTGACTTGGCCCTCTGGCCAGGTCATTGTATAGCCCTCCTCTTCCAGGGTAATAAAGTTCCACAGATAACAGTCCAATGCCCTTATAACATGTCTTCAGCCCCAACTCTTAGCCCCACGGTCCATGCATCAGGGCTGTGAATATCTCTATTCCCCTTACATCAGAGAGCTTTATGCCACCTTCCCACTGACTGGTAGGGGAACCCAGGCCCTCCCTCTGCACTGGATTCCAGCCCAGAGAACCTGCAGCCAGGCGCTGCACAGTACTACTCCCTGCTGCTGTTTCCCTGGCTTCTTCCTACCCAGCCTTTCTTCTCCATAACTTCTCTGGGTTGGCCCTTCTTTCAGGGCTAGGATCCCAGGGCCTTTGCTCCCCTCTGCAATTTCTCCACCCCCAGTTCTTTGCTCCTGGAGAGTGACTGCATACTTCTTCCCTGCCACCTCTTCTGCTCTCAATTTCCTGGCTTTATACTAACCAGCCTGCTCCTCCCAGCTGAGCTTCATGTTCACTGCAGGCTGGCTCTCTCTCCAGGTGCAGCCAAGTACCATATTGGCCTCTCCAACCCACATTAAGCCCATCACAACATCCCAGAATGATATTAGACTTTTTTGCTGACTCTCATTCAATTTATGAGCCACGATAACCCAGATCCCTTTCAGCAGTACTACCATCTAGCCAGTTATTCCCTATTTTGTAGCTGTGTGTTTGATTTTTTCTTTCCTAAGTGTAGTACTTTGTACTTGTCTTTACTGAATTTCATCTTGTTGATTTCAGACCAATTCTCTTCAATGTCATTTTGAATTCTAATCCTGTCCTCCAGAGTTCTTGCAACACCTCCCAGCTTGGCATCATCTGCAAACTTTATCAGCATACTCTCCACTCCATCGTCCAAGTTATTAATTAACATATGGAATGCTACCGGATCCTGGTCAGAGCCCTTCAGGACCACACTAGATACACCCCGCTCTCCTCCTCCCCCAGTTTGACAGTGAACCACTGATAACTAATCTTAGAGTATGGTCTTTCCGACCAGTTTTGCCATCCCTTCATAGTAATTTCATCTAGACCACATTTCCCTAGTTTGCTTATGAGAATGTCACATGTGACTGTGTCAAAAGCCTTCTAAAATCAAGATATATTGTGTCTACTGCTCTCCACCCCAATGCAGTAGGCCAGTAAATCTGTCAAAGAAGAAAATTAGTTTGGTTTGACATGATTTGTTCTTGACAAATCCATGTTGGCTATTACTCATAACCCATCCTCTAGGTGCTTACAAATTGATTGTTTAATGATTTGTTCCAGGATCTTTTGAGGTGTCAAAGTTAGGCTGACTGGTCTATAGTTCCCTGGATCTTTTTTGTTCTTCTTTGTAAAGATACATACCACGTTTGCTCTTCTCCAGCCCTCTGGGATGTCAACTATCCTCAATGAGTTCTAGTGATTCTGAGATTGCATCACCTAGTTCCTTACGTGCCCTAGGGTGAAATGCAGGAGGGAATCTCTGTTTGCATACAGTGTAAGTTTCTAGCTCTTTCCTCCCTGAATCAATGTGAATTGGCCACACAATGCTACCCAGTCAAAATGACAGTGCTCCATGCACAGGTGTGAGTGACTACACAAGGCAGTGGGAAAATCACACCCTTGTTTTCTCACTAGAGAATTTCATGGAGGGCAAGGTGACCACATTATGGTACAGCAGACCTACGTGTGTACCTACAAAGTGTGTACATGCGTATCCAGCTGGGTACCAATTTCTCTGACTCAAAAACCAGAGCAAAACATGCTGTTTTCTGTAAAACTGGCAGGGATGCTCCTGATTCTCAGAGATGTGTGGTTAAGCTGTTTGTTTATGAAAACAGAGACAGTGTGGTTCAGCCACTTTAATGCAGAGCGGGTGAGACTGGAGCGGATGAGAGTCACTATTTTATTACTATTCTTTTGGAAGGTCAGGTGGGGTGGAGGGGGGATCATTCACTCTATTTGTTTAGTGGGTTGTAGGGGTTGAAGGCAAAACATTTTGCAGGCCTGACAAAAATGCTAAAGCAGTGGTTCTCAAACTAGGGCCGCCGCTTGTACAGGGAAAGCCCCTGGCAGGCCGGGCCGGTTTGTTTACCAGCCGCATCTGCAGGTTCGGCCAATCGCAGCTCCCACTGGCCGTGGTTCGCCGCTCCAGGCCAATGGGGGCTGCAGGAAGGGTGGCCAGCACAGCCCTGGGCCCACGCCACTTCCCACAGCCCCCATTGGCCTGGAGCGGCGAACCGCGGCCAGTGGGAGCCGCGATTGGCCGAACCTGCGGACGCGGCTGGTAAACAAACCGGCCCGGCCCGCCAGGGGCTTTCCCTGAACAAGCGGCGGCCCTAGTTTGAGAACCACTGTGCTAAAGCCTGCCCTACCAATAGGCATTGTTCAGAGGTTGCGCTGGAGCCATTGTTTATTTGTTCAAGCGATGGCTTTCCTGGACTTTCATGTATTCCATGGATCCAGCTGTTCAACAAGAAAAAGAGAAGGATATGAGATAAAAAGTCCTTCATGGAGCAGGAAGGCAATCTATTCAGTCACCATTGTAAGCCAGGGGATCTTCCCAAGCTGCATACTGCTGCCTTTAAATAGGCCACATCAGACAGCGAGATCACTAAGAAAGAATCAGCAACATTTTTAAAAGGCTACTGTACACCCAGCTGTAAACACCTGAATCAACCACCACGAACCAGAACTGGGGAGTGGGGGGAAGCCAAAAAATAATTGCGCTCCTATAAAAAATACACCAGTATTTTCAGCCATCACTTCAGACCCTGAGATATTATTACAGTGAAATGCAGTATTTGGAACCATTGCCATAAAATATTGAAGTACCTTTTTTTCTAAGGGTGGCAATGGAAGTTGTTGTTTTTTTTTTTTCCCCCATTCTGTTTATTTTGGGTGGATTTGGGCTTACTTTCCAATTTGAATGTGCCTACCAACTGTCTATTTTAAAAACCATGCAGTAATTGATAGCTGGGAAGCATGGCTCCGTAGTCGCTGTCATTCACCTCTGGCACACGAATAATATTGTATTCTGACATCATTTGGGTTTTTCTCAAAGCTGATTATAGTCCCTCTGTTGCCATATTATGTGCATAAGTGAAGGACATGAGAAGTGGTTGTGTGATAGTCTAATGCTCCACTGAGGGTTATGGTAGATCATGGCACAGCGAAGATGTCTGCTGTTGTTACAACAGGAACAGCAGCATAATTCTATTTTGGATTTTTACTCTCTATTTTCTTGAGATGTTTTTGTATTAAACAAATACAACAGCCTCCCTTGTCACTGCAGGCGTGTGCTCAATCACAATCTTTAATCCCGTGTTTTACTGTGAAATTAAACCTCTTTGTGGTTATTTAGCTGTTAATTTAGCCCTGGTTTCTCCTATCTACTCCTCCACACACCCTAAAGAGCCAATAATTTTACTCCCAGTTCTAAAAAGTTCTCATGTTTCCATTTGATCACCGCTTTAATTTGTGAAATCAACAGCATCTCCTGTATTGCATTCTGGGAATAATGCAAATAGAAATCTTAAAGAGTATATTTACGTAATCTTCTTTTAAGTCTTTCCATTGACTTCAGTGGCCTTTGTATCAGGCCTCTAAAGCAACTTGCTTTTCTTTAACAGTTACATTTTAAATTAAATTGTGTGTATTAAAATAGCTAAATTGTTTGCTGTAGTTTTGCTAGGTAGAAGCATGTGAAGTAGACAGCATCATACACAATAGTTCAGCATAATATTTACTTTAGTATTAATTAATATTTACTTTAGTATAACTGGTATGTTATAGTTTATTACAATGTATTATGGTAGCTGGTATAACAATGCTATCCAGCATAATTGTTATATCAATATACCTGTGTCAAGGGTCTACTAGTGTTTCTATTAGAAAACCATATTTCAAGGGTTTATTACTCATCCATTAAATTATGCCCTAGGCTGAAACTTAACACAAGAGGGTACAAGCATTAGGGAAGTTCATGTTGCTCTCCATTGTGCTGTCAGTGGATTGATTCCCATCATGCTCTGAGGCAGAGCTGACCTATTATAGTTGAGACTCTAGATGTTTTTGTTTCTGGATGAACAGCCTTGCCAGTCTCTGCCTCTGGATCCAGATAATTAGTCATCCAGACCAGACTTTCCCTGGACATCTTTGTTCTTTCTTCGTTCATCCTCACGCCACAAGCTGGCTCATCCCATGCCTGGGAAAGCGAGTTAGTGACAGAGAAAACGAGGTGAAAATGCGTGAGAGAGAGGAATACATTGGCCAGCCACCTTAAGAAGACAAGAGAGTAAGAAACACTTGGATCACAAATAAGTCCCAGTCACAAGCAATTAACTGTTCCCTCCAATGGGCAACTGTTCCCTTAAATTCTGGGGAAAGAATGGAGCCACACTAGTAGTCAGATTCATTCCTAGTCCATTCCCAAGCCTGGTTTGGGGAGCTCCCACCTCCCTTACTCTCAGGAGTTTTTCCTGTCTGGGAACCTAAGTGGACTTCTCTTTCCAGAAGTGTTTCAACATAATTGCAAAGGTTGGTTACCCTGAGGGGTCTTATTCTCAGCTTCCCCCAGCCTCATCCCTCTGAGATGTATCACATAACTCATGGATGAGAGTGTGTCTTGTCTACATGGGGGTTTTAAATGGGATCACGTCGAGTTAATCTGGTTTGAAAATGCTTACATACACATGCCGTAATCCATCACCGTGGATCCATCCATCATCCATCACTAATTCCACATTGATCACGAAATCTAGAGTCCTCTTGCAAAGTGTACTTGGGTTTGCTTCAGATTGAATTAGTTGCTTCTATTGTTCCTGTGGATGCAATTGCTGTGCACCACTTTTTGCATGCTTCCAACAGCTATCCCACAGTACTTTGCAGGTCAACTGTTACTAATCTGTCTATTTACCTGGGCCCTCCCTGCTCTGCTGTCAAGTTCCCAGGATGACCCTTCACCCCCTCCTTAAAAGCTGATGAGGAGCCAGATGTTGCCCATTTGCTCCTGGATCTCAGTGTATCAGCGTTAGGGTGACCAGACAGCAAGTGTGAAAAATCGGGACAGGGGTTGGGGGGTAATAGGAGCCTGTATAAGGAAAAGACCCAAAAATCGAGACTGTCCCTATAAAATCGGGATATCTGGTCACCCTAATCAGCATTCTTGTGATAGAACCGTGATAGCACTTGGGCAGTCCCACAATATGCCTCGCTGGGAGCTCTGCTAGGACTCTGGATCTCATCACCATCTGGAGAGAAGTTTCGAAGCTCTTGAGGCCAGGCACCGAAATAAAGACCTTTTTGTGGGCATTGCAAAGCAGATATCTGAGAGGGGCCAGGACCGGGACGCCGACCAATGCTGGATAAAGAGCAAGCAGCTCAGGAGAAAGTACGTTAAAACAAGGGACAAAAGGAGACATGTGACCTGTCCATTTTTTAATGAACTGGGCAGGATTCTACATAACTATACTATAATCTATGTATGGCTTCATTAGCCAGGGCATCAGAGGCTAAGCCAGGTCCCCCAGATTTACCCGGACCAACCTCCACACCATTAAGGTCCTCAGTGGTCCTGGGGGCAACCAGTCCTTTCTCCATTAATCAAATAGAGCTGAGTTCCAAAAGATCCTAGCATCGTAGACTCTTCCAGACCACGGTAAACCTCCTGCATGGTCAACCAATCCTTGGAGAACCATGAAGAAGTATCTCTTTGTTTATAAACTCTTTGCCCTCGGGTTGGGAGTAGGGGGCAAATGATAGGCCCGTGCGTTTTCATCAATTGCTGCAATACAGTTTGGGAACCCCATGCATGCAAAGCCATCAATAATCTCCTGAGCATTACCCAGAATTATCAATGGCATAGCAGACCTGCATAAGAATGGCCCCAACAGTTGATCTCCCCATGTGGAACTGATTGGCTACAGACTCTGTAACATTTTGGGGTGGCCAGCTTCCAGAAGGTAGTGGCGCTCCCCTTCTCCATGAGTTTTGGGCACCGCATATTGATATGCTGTTGCTGAAGCATTGTGGTCAGTTCTGCACAGATCTCAAAACAGGTAACCCTTCCTTCCCATCCTGAAGTTCTCTTGCTACTCCTAGTCCTCCCAGGTCTGCAGAATGATCCTCTACCACCAGTCCATGCTGGTTTCCGGGGCCCAGATGGGGCAGGGCTATAAATCCAAACACTGACAGCATGATCAAAGAGAAACTGTGATGGAATCTTTCCAAGTTTTCCTTCCCCTTAGCCTCTTTTTGCAAGTTTCATGTGGGATGGCGTGATCTGACTATGTAATAATAGCAATCTCACATTATCAGTAATTGGCAGAGCAATACATAATCTGCAGTAATAAGAGCAGCTGGTAGGGGGAGCAGAAGAGCTGTTAGAAATCAATCATTTAAATAGCAAATATTGTTGATAACTTTCAAAATTGGCAAGGGAATTGTATTAAATGTGTAAAAGGTACAATAGCTGGATTTACATTTTAAATGAGATACAAGATGTTTGCCATGTGACTCCCCCTCTACAAATTCTGCCCCAAGAACTGTATTTCTTTGTTTAATTATTTTCTGTATAGAGCTTTTCATCCTGTAGGATCCAAAAGAGTTCATCTGATTAGATATGAGGATTATTTACTCCCTATTGTGATGCAGCTGCCTCTCAAGTGAAATGCAGCCACCAGCTAGCCAGCAATACTACACAATAGATTTTAGGAGGGGCTGGAAGGGCTGAGATTCTGATCTCAGTTGCACCAGTTTCTGGAGTCGCTCTCACAAAAGTCAATGGAGTTTTGCTAATTTTACCCCAGCATAACTGAGATCAGAATCTGGCCTTAAAAACATATCCAGCTGAAACTACTTGAGAATTTTAGGAAATTTCACAAACAGGAATTTGGCTAGAATACTCAATCTAAGTCTCTTGCTTTTTATAAAGAGTGTCATGGGATCTTTAATGACAAAAAGAAGCCAGGAGCTCAGTCGTATATCTTATCTGAATGACATGCAAGGCTCTCGTATGCTAGTCTGACTGATGCTCTCATATGCTAGTCTAACTGGTTTTACCACAATAAGATTACAATACCAGCAATCTGATTATGGTATAAATGGAGGATTATTATGGATTTACATTATTGTGGTGTAGTTTTATGATTCTGTGTGTGTAATTACTCTGACATTACTAGAATTGTCAGCAGAATGGGAATCAGCAGATAAAAATTGTAGCAATATTCTTTTTTTCCTTGAGAAAACTTCCTTACATTGCAGTCCAGGATTGGTTTTATTGCCCTGGGGCTTTTCAAGAGGAGCACTAGCTCTCTCTCCAGATGTCTGGAAGTTAATTCTTATTCCTGCTGCCAAGTGCCTTCTCTTTCAGCAACATCTCTCACCTCATTCCTCATCATCTGTGTGTTCTAATACCCACCTGCAGCTTCAGTAATCACTACCCATGTTGATAGTACTGTACCTGCTTGTAGTTCTGTGTCTTGATTTGAGTGTTTATCCTGCTGGTAAGCACTGTGCACATCAATAGTACTATGTGTTCGCTCATTTAATCAGCGTGTAAGGTGCCTCTTGCAAAGCATGTGAGTGCTGTACTAAAACCACAGTGCAAATATAAAAGCAAAGCTCCCCGCTCAAACACTCAGCCCAGATGACTTCAAACCATTTTGGTACAAGGACAAACCCCGAAAGCCATTAGGCAAGTCATCTCCTCTCCCCTCTCCCCATGCCCCTTTCCCCCATAAAAGGGATTGATTCTTCATAGGTAGGAAGAAAGGGAGGGGGAGAACAGCAGATGAGTAAACAATAATCATGTATGAGTCGCATGGATTCATCTGCAATGTGTCCTTGTCATTCCCACCTCAGGCTACAGTGAGAAAGGAACTATTCTAGTTATTATTTGTTTTACCATAGCACCAAAAGCTCTGGTCATTGACCAGGACTCTCTTGTGCTAGGTGCTGTACAAACACAACAAAAAGATGGTCCCACTCTGTTCCAAGGAGCTTAAAATCTACGTATGAGACAACAGATGGCTATAGACAGGCCAAGGAAGGAATACAAGTAAACAGTGAGGAAATATTGGTCAGAATGATAGGCAATTGTCTATGCACACCACCCTAATCATTGTCAAGTTTTTTGTAGAGGGTCACAACAAAGGAGAATTTTGAGGAGGGCTTTGAAGTTGGATAATGAGGTAGCTTTGTGGATGTTCACAAGAAGTGCTTCTGAAGCACGTGGGGCAGCACAGAAGAAAGCACGGAGGTGCTTGTTTGAAAATTTAACAAGTGGACAGTGGAGACTGGCAGCATGGACCAATCAGAGATGAGCATCGATGGCTCGATAGCGAATGAGAGATGGTAGGTAGGGTGGGCATTGACTGTGAAGAGCTTTGAAAGTGAAGACAAGTGTTTTATGTTTGGTGTAATGGAGAAGGAGGAGCCAGTGGAGGGATTCAAAGAGAAGGTTGACATGGTCAAAGTGACAGGCTAGGAAAATGATCTTTGCAGCATTATCTGAAACAGAGATAAGTGGGGCAAGATTGTGATTGTCAAGGCCAAAGAGAGGGAGGTTGTATTATTCAAGATGCAAGAGGAGAGTCAAGGACTTTCCTCTGTAAGGTGTCTGTGGAGACCCAAACAATGAACCTCAGAGCAAAACTAGTGAATGCAGAGGCACCACGAAACACGGAGGGGAGAAAATTCATTGTAATAGTTCTAGGCCTGTACCAAAAATTCACGGGTGATGGTTTGTGGCACTAATAGAGATGGGCCTAAACCAGAACCTCAGATCCAAACAGCCACGGGCTTTGTAGAGTTTGAATCCCAAATCTGAATTCTGTAGCATGATCCCATCGCTAGTGACATCTCCTTGTATCTGAACCAGTTCCCTTGCCGCTAAGGCTCGCAAAGCAGTTACACTCCCACACTTGCGGCTTACCTGTGCTTCTGGTTTTCTCTTTAGTAAGAATGTATTTCACCTGATAATTCAGCTGAAGGCCCTTATGAGACATTACATCATGTCTTTGGAGAAACCCTTTCTGCTGTAACATTGGATAGATTGTTATGGAAAACTTTCTCTTCCCCCACCATTCCCCAACCCCTTGATTGTTTGTTTTTGTGTGGAGAGTCATGCTGGATTTCCACTTGGCTGAACCTGAAAGGTTTTAGGTTTACTGTGAATTGCTTTACTGTTTTATTAACCTCTGGGGGCTGAGTCGGAATTGGCATCATTGTTGCACATGAAATGAGTTTGGCAGGGCTCTCTGGAGTCCAGGCAGCACACCTGGCCTTTCTCCGAGGTGTGATCCATCTCCTGTGGTAACATTTGCTCAATAAAGCCCCTAGCTCTAACGTGATGATTTAATTAACATAGCTGGACCAGCTGCATGGGATAAAATCTTGACACTGACACAGAACTGCAGAGGCTTTTAGATGTGCAAATAATCCTGGAGTTATGTTCCATTGTTCCCAGCGAGCGAGGAGCAGAACGATATGCAGAGTGCAGTTGAGGGGAGTGGATGTGCTGCAGCCCATGCCTCACTTTTAACATTCAGTCTACATGCCAAACCCTTCTCCTTTAATGCCTCTTATAGAGGAGTAGTGCTGGGTCGTTAATCTCCCTTCCCGTTATAGTCAAGATACTGAGGCCCTGCCTGCCCTAGAAAAATGAACTGTTGCTGACAATGGGCCTCAGCTGGGGCTGGCTACAGTTCGGGAGGAAATATTCAAAGCCACCATGGGTAGTCAGGCACCCAGCTGCCACAGAAACTTTATGGCAGTTGGGCACCTAACTCCCATTTGTGCCTTTTGAAAATCTGACCCCGGCTGCTAACGTAGCAGGGACAAAACATTTCCAGCACTGTTGCAGCAAAGCAACAAATCTTCCATCTGTACCAACAAGTTTCTTCTCAAGCTGAACAGGCAACAGAGAGCGAACCTGGTGGAACTCGTTGCCTGGGGATGTTTTGAAGGCCAAAACTATAACTAGGTTCAAAAGAGAATTAGAAAAGTTCATGGAGGATAGGTCCATCAATGACTATTAGCCTAATGTCCGAAGCCACTGACTGCCAGAAGTTGGGAGTGGATGGATGATAGGGGATGGATCACTCGAGAATTACCCAGTTCTGTTCATTGCTTCTGGAGCATCTGGCACCGGCCACTGTCAGTGGACCAAAAAGAAAAGGAGTACTTGTGGCACCTTAGAAACTAACCAATTTATTTGAGCATAAGCTTTCGTGAGCTACAGAAAGCTTATGCTCAAATAAATTGGTTAGTCTCTAAGGTGCCACAAGTACTCCTTTTCTTTTTGCGAATACAGACTAACATGGCTGCTACTCTGAAACCTGTCAGAGGACCATTGGTCTAACCCAGTATGGCTGTTCTTATGTTCTTCTAGTGCTAACCAAGCACAGATCATTTTCCTAGTTTAGAAGAGGGTTAATTCATTGCTGTGGATCTTCAACATCCTCCTGCATTCCTGAGAAATTGGTTTCATGCTCCTCTGGGAGAGTCACCAGCTTGCTGAGCACCCCACAGCAGTGTATTTCATTATCTGCTTCTAGCGGATCTCAGGAGTAGCAGTGACGGTCTGTGGAGAAGACCATGTACCCTGGCCTTTTCCAGTTCAGTAAGGCTGTATGTAGGTAAGGCGTTGTGGAGGAGAACGGAGATTTAAAAAAGAGGTCAGCCCCAGGTGAAGGAGTAACCCACAGGACCACATGGGGACTAGCCTGGGAGCGGACAGAAGGGGAAACCTTAAGGACCCTATGAAGAATAGCCTGTGGGTGGGCACATCCCAAATTACAGCTTGGCTCTGGTTTCAAAGTTCCCCACGGCTTGGTGTCTGTACATGGGAATTTGATTTGGACCCAGCTCCAGTAGAAACCAATCCATAAAGAAGGGCTGCTTGCCTCCTTATCCAGTTTTGTTTCCGATGTGGATCCTGACTAAGAGGGTCACTCAGAAATCAATAAAGCTGTTTTTTTTTTAAAAACCCAACCTTCCCTTGTCCCCCAAAAAACATTGTTTAACATTTTTCTTTTTCTAGAAATTTCAAAACAGAACAAATTTTTTTTTTAAATTTAAATAAAAAAATCATTTTGATTTGAACTATTTTTAAACAAAAATTGGAATAAAACAAATTTCAGTTAGAAACTAAACAAAATGTTTCATATAGTTCAGGAATTCCTATAGAAACGTCCAAAAATGTATTGAAAAATGACATTTTTCTGTAGAAAAAACTTCTTTGACAAAAACCCTCTTTTTTGACAGGCAAACTTTTTTTGTTAAAAAATTTCAACCGGTTCTACCAAATCATATTTTCTCTCCACTTGTTCGCTGCTCTTTTCCCATTGCTTGGGATACCATGTGACAACCTTAAATCCAACTAGTCTTTTCCCTGAAAGGTTTGCAAATCTCAGAGGAGCCTTCTGGATGAAGTGGGGACTTAGGGCAGGTCTACACTTAAAATGCTTCAGGAGTGCAGCTGCGCTGCTGTAGCACTTCGGTGAAGACACTACCGCGCCGATGGGAGAAGTTCTCCCATTGACGTAGAGAATTCACTGCTGGGAGAAGCAGTAGCTATGTCCATGGGAGACACCCTGCCGTCGACATAGCACTGTCAATACTGAGGGTTCGGTCAGTATAACTGTGTCTCTCATGGGAATGGAGTTTTCACACCCCGGAGCGATGTAATTATACCGATGTAAGGCTATGTCTACACTACCACCTACGTTGGTATAACTTATGTTGCTCAGGGGAATGAATAAACCACCCCCCTGCATGACATAAGTTACACCGACCTAATCGCCGGTCTGGACATCTCTATGCTGGGAGGAGAGCTTCTCCTGCTGACATAGCTACCGCCGCTCACGGGAACTGTCTCCCGTCAGCTTAGAGCGTCTGCACCAGCACTGCTGTAAGCTCTGTAGTGTAGCCATAGCCGGAGTTTGTAATGTAGACCTGGTGGCCTCCATTTCAGGTTTGCCATGAAACCTGAATCCAAGTGAGGCTTCCTGGCTTCAGTTGTCAGTCTGTATGTTGCACACGGCTCTGGATAGGTGGTAGAGCGGCTTGCTTGGGTATTGGAGCAGGGTGGGGAAAACCATTTCTGGGGGGGAGGGGGACGATCTGGGAAGGGTACGGTCTGCGAAATCCAGGCACAGAGCTGCTTCCCTGTCCCTCCTTTCAAACCAGTCGCTAGCCTAGGCTGCAGTCCTCACCACCTTTAGCAGCTGAGCTGGGAGCATTGCTGTGGACCACCTTAAATGTTTTCCATGCCAGCTGAGCACAGAAAGCTGCTGAAACTTCTCTGCTGTATAGTGCGTGTGCTCTCTCTCTCTTTCACAGCAATGCCCTGGTGGTGACTCAGTCCCATTCCCTGCTTCTTTTAACCCACAGCAGGTCAAGAGTTTAACAAAGTGACTAGGGCTGGGAGCCAAGTCCCCAGAGCTGCAATCTGCAGCCAGCGTGCCAGCATCTGGAAAGCGTTTGTGACCAATAAAATATGAATGTGCAGACTCCGCCAAAGCAGCGATCATTTGGCATCTCAAGCCCAGATCTTTACAAGATGATTCTTCTGAGGCTTGGAAAGGCTGCCTCGGTGTTTTCTAATAAAAACACTGCTGGGCTGGGCCAGTGGTTGGGTGAATAGCGCTATGCACCACCACATGGGAAGTGGCCAGGGCTGGGAAGAGACCTCTGGACGCTAACTTCTCAGTCCAGCTGGAGGCTGTGAGAATAACACATTGATGATCTCGTCCTGGGCCTAGCCAGCGGGAGGGCACTTTTGTCTCAGAGGCAGCTGCTCCCAGAGCACTGTACAGTCTTGGGCTGCCTTTCTGGTAATAGGGTGAGTGGCTGCTGTGATCACGGTGGCTACTGGGGGAGAAGTGGGTGAAGGGACATATAGGGTTGTAAAGGAGAAAGGCAGCACAGAATAAAAGAGGAAGTGCTAGGAGGCTTATGTGGACTTGACGATAACTTGCTGGGGAGGTTTCAGAGTAGCAGCCGTGTTAGTCTGTGTTCGCAACAAGAAAAGGAGTATAGTGGCACCTTAGAGACTAACCAATTTATTTGAGAATAAGCTTTCGTGAGCATCCGATGAAGTCAGCTGTAGCTCACGAAAGCTCATGCTCAAATAAATTGGTTAGTCTCTAAGGTGCCACTAGTACTCCTTTTCTTTTTGCTGGGGAGGTTTGCCAGAGCTGACTAGGGAAGATATGCATCAGGCCCTTCCATGTGAACAGTGACTTTCCCAAACAGTATAGCTGACCACAGTGCAACTAACCTGCTTTGGGGCTATTCCTGCAGAACTCGCTAACATTTTCTCCCTTTCCATCTGTAACACTGACAGATCCCGGTCATTGGTGGACAGGATCAAACCTGGGGTCTCTGGAGCTACATGCATGATCCTCTACTGCATGAGCTAAAAGCCACATGACCCTTAGCTAAGGCTGTAGAGCAGACTCATTCATCTCTAAGGGGTCTTGGTGCCACTAGAGGGACAGAACACCACATCCAGGAGGTGTGAGGGTTACACGTCTGTGAGTAGATTCTCCTTTCTGTAAGAGTGTGAAGAAGGGAGCCTCTTCCAACCTTCCTTCCTGCAGGCTTCAGGCCAGGATCCCTCGGTAGCCCATAAGGGCTAGCCCTCAGGGCAGAGGGTCAGTGAATGCATTGGCTTTATGCCACAAAGGGGCATAAGTTGGCAGCCGGGGGTATGGGGATGAGTATTCACTGTGTATGCTATGCTCCAGCAGGCAGTACATGCTGCTTCTGTTGAGCAGACCAGCAAAGTGTCCACCCTGTAGCATTCTGAGGACACATCTTCCAGCATCTTGTGCCCCCTTGCTGTGCCGACCAGGGCCGGATATGGCTGTAGGTGTGTCACTCCTCTCGGTGTGCATTCCTTCCTTTCTTCTGATTTACTTTCCCCTCTGCAGCAGCAGTCCCTGCAGTAATGTGCTAGCCGGTAGGGCTGATCAGAAGCCAGCACCATGTACCCTGAATGCCATTATGGGGAACAAATATAAATAAGCAACAGCTCAGCAATCCCTACAGTGAGCTACTAGAGAATTTTGGCTGAAGCTATATGGATGTTGTTCCCACAGCGTCATTTCTCTGAGCACAGAGTCAACTCACTGCTGTGTCCCAGGCGATGGGGCTTGGGTTCTGGGGCTTCCTCCTCTCCTAGCCTCAGAGATACTAAAACAATAGGGTGACCATATTTCCCAAAGGGAAAACGGGACATGGCGTGAGGCTGGCCTGAGCCCTCCCCCCGCACGTTCCTCCACACTCCACTTTTTTGACAAAAGTGGGCATTTGTCCCGTTTGTTTTTACCAACTTGATCAGTTGGCAGGAGCAAACGGGACAAATGCGCACTTTTGTCAAAAAAGTTGGGACAGCCAGGACAGGGCTTAAAAAAGGGACTGTCCCGGCCAAAATGGGACATATGGTCACCTTATAAAACAGAAACTCTCAGCTATTACTTACCCAATGTCTGAGTACTGCTGCCACTAGAGAGGAATCTGGCATCTAATCTGCAAGATGAGAGTGAAGATACAAACCAGACGCCTTGATTTGCCTCTGGTTTTAAGAGCCTTGGAAGCTGAAGATGGAGCAGGCAGAGGTAGATGGGATCTTTTAGGTGAGGGATCTTTGTAGATATCAGGCTGATGATATGCCCATTGTGTGCTTGAAGTGAGGTTTCTTAGGACAGTAGTTGGGGAGGTGCATAATGTTGCAGTTTCACGATGCAGAACTTTTTTGCGAATATTTTTGGTTCAACTCTCCCCCTCCCCGCCATTGCCTGGGCCCTGTCTATACTAGGGAAATGAGGTGTATTTAGCAAATGTTAGCGAACACATGTTAACGAACATGCTTTGATCTACACTAGGTGCTGAATAAATGTGTGTTTGAAAAAGGTGTTAGCAGATCACAGTCAACCCAAAGAGTTGCTAAACACACCTCCTATTCCTGATGCAGATAGGATCTTTTGCTTTGAGTTTGTGTCATGCATGCAAAACCCGCAGTGCAAAACTTGGCCAAAACCACTGTGTTTGCCCTAGGTTGGAAACTCATGAATTGCGCCAAGTTGGTTTGATACGTTGACTGAACCTTTTGCCAAACTTGGATTCAGTTTTCAAGCTTGACACAAAATGCAAATCCAGGTGAATTTCATGTGGTTCTTAGCTTTGACTGGGAACATTTTGCAGAGCGGTAAAAATGCTGCCACTCCTGTCCAGGATCAAGAGGAGATTGGTCCTGACTTCTCCTCAGGAGTTGGGCTGGTCATGTTAATGCTTTCTCCAGAAGCTGTAGTTCTTCCCTCATTTGCTAGTGAAGTTTTTATTCCAAGCAAGGGGTGCCTTATTAGCCCAGTCAGAGATAATTTAGAGTTTGGAGGAAAAAAAAAAATGTCTTTGTGAAAAGTCAGCACTTTCCTTGCATGCTCTCTGAATACTGCTCCCATTTCCTCCTGATGGGGACCGGGCCTAGTCTTGCTGCTGTTGTCCTCCACACAGCATTAAAAATGTTCCACTTCTGACAGGTGCTGAGATACGTTGGAGTGGGATCGCGTTAACTCTTTAGGGGCCTCTGCACAAACAGCATCTTTCCAGTCAGCCAGTAATGTGGTGCTCCTGTGGTAACAGAATGAACTAAAGCACATTCTATCCGGGTAGGTCATGCTTGGGCGGCATTGAGATGGGCAGTGCACCATGCAGCCAAGTGATAGTGTGTGGGAGTGGAGCAAGTAGGGAGTGTGCAAGTGGCACGCTGGCATATATATGGCATTGGGGTGGATAGTGTATGTGGCTCACGGTGGGAGACAAGCAGCATGGCATTGAGGCAGATGATGCACAGTGCTATGAGAGGCAGTGGGGTGCATGGTGCAACAAAACAGAATATGCATGCCATCAAAATGCAGTGGACATGCACTGTAGTGATGGTTGCCTGGCATCAGGACAGACAGTACACATCCATGAGGTAACACAGATGTTTCGTCTTGTGAAGCCCCAGAGTCTGGGGACAACATTAGAATTGTAACTTCCTGTGGTTATCTTTTGCATCTCTTGTCACAATTAACCCATATTGCACCAGCTGTTAAATCGGATTGCCCAGCAGGCTACCATCAGCAATGAAGGCTTTTATCACAAGTGGTGACTATTACTGCTGATTATGGTTCCTAAATATGTTCAAGCAAATGCTGTTATAGAATAGATATAGTTCTTTTTTCCTGTCTCCTATACCAGTCTTCTCCCTGCTTCCCACAGAAGATGACGTCTCACTTTTCCTACCTATGTGCTGGTGAATTCTGAATATACAGTGTGGACTGGCTTTCACACACATGCATCCTTCCCTACAATCCAATCTTCTTCACTGTGGCATAGACCTAGAGGCACTTCTGCAGCCACCTACGGCAGGTCTGCTGCTATGGGATAAGAAGTGGTGGCCTGATTTGCATAATCACATATGCAAATTAGACACATCAGGCTCCTTTCATTCATCCTTGGCTTTAAAAAGAATCCATCAGCTGAGTGCAAGGTGATTGAAAGAGATGGCTTCGTCTTGTGCAAGGTGATTGAAAGAGATGGCTTCGTTTTCCAATTGAACTATCGCAAAACACACATGCCCTTAAAAAGGTACTACTGTGACAAGACACACGCCAATGGGCATAAATGGTTGCACAAAGACCCCTGGTAACCCATCCCATGAAAATCCCCCATTACCCTCTGTGCCTGCATCTTCTGTTCTCGCTAAGAGAAGTTTGGCCTGCATCCTTATGCAGGAAATGAAAGAAACTCCATCTCCAAGGGACAAAGGGAATTCATCTCTTCATCTGGTGGAACATTCAAAAGGTGTTAAGATCAGCAACAGCAAAACACATATGTGGCAAACCAGATGAATGCTGGTGGAGATGTGTGGGGAGACCACTTTACTGTGTGCCATGGAAAGGGCTGCAGAGAATCAGTCAGACCATGGCAGGACCCTTAAGCCTTCCAGTGTCAACGCTCTAAATGCAGGTTCCAAACATTTGTGTTTGCACTGGTTATATTTCTCTTTTGATGAGTTGCATGTAACTGCCCTTCTGCAGTGAACTAACCATTCATGCTAAGCCAAGGACAACTCAACAAGATCTCAAGGGGAGGATCATGTGAAGAAGGTGCATTGTATATTTCTAGACCTGAATGAGGAATTCCGTTGTCATTTTATTTCAATGTTCTGTCTAGGCAGGTGTGACAATGACCTGTCACAGCGACTGCCAAGGAAAATCCCATAATGAAACTGGCCAACTGTGCAATCCTTTGTCATGGGTGCGTCAGTACAGAAATATGTCTTCCTGACCTAGTCTGACAGAGGGGGTTCCCTGCCGCATGAGGATGGCCACTTTTAAAACTGACTAATATAATTTCATGTGCTACCTTTAATCATTTGTGTCTAATCCTTTTGAAGAAAAGTCTTGCTGTAAGATAGAGCCAAATAGCACAGTAGTGAGGATAGAGGTAAACTGGAACGGTTAATTAAACACTGCATAAAAATAACTTTCTCTTACCAGTTTTAAAATGTGTTGCCTTCATAATTTTGCTGGTTTTCTGTGGGTAAGCGTACCTCTTGCAATGCTGTTCTGTTTGAAGAACAAATCTCTGAACAAGAATTCTGATGGAAATGGCACAATTAGGGCAGTGCTTGCCCACAGGGTTTAGCTGACAACCTTGTGATAGGGGAAAAACTTGTCTAGGTGCTCCACCTAAATGCCATAGCTTAAGCAGAGTAAATGACAGACAGGGCCTATTTGTCTGTTACAGATTCTTATGCCATGAAGAATTACGTATAATATTTAGAGATATTTAGGGATCAATCTTCAGCTGCAATCAAGCTCTGCTCAGTGCTGCAGGGAGAAAATCTGGCTTTAAACCACCTTAGCAACTCCCTGATCCTGAGGCTGGATGGGTGTCAATTAAGCCCACTGTGCAATTTAAAGCAACCTCAGCTGGGCCGTGCCTGGGGCTGTAAGAGAGGGTGGTGTAATGCCAGCTCTGTTGGCTTTGTGCCACCCAAGGATTTCCCAACACTGAGAGAATCCCCAATCAGCCAGGTAAGCCGGCTCTACAGTCCCTTCCCACCACTAGAGTCATGCAAAAGTACCATAGCAGGGGCCAGGATTCAGCCTTTTATGTACATCTAAGCTGTTCCAATTTAATTCTAATTTCTTTTCTTCCCCCCCAAGATATTTCTGAGGCCTCTTTCACTCAACATTTACCACACTAGGGGATGGGTGTGTCTACTACAGAGGGACATCTTCGAAAAGCAAAGCCCTGATGATGATCTCAAACCCTCCTAAATAGATGGGAACACTGAGAGAATGGCTAGAAGTGGAGATGTCTGATATTTTGCTACACAGTAATGCCCATGTGGTGAAAGCCTGAGGACCCCCTGCTCATTAGTGAAGCTGGAGAGAAACTGTGTGCAGTAAATTGGGGTCATGTGATTTCAGGAAATACATACTTGTCTAATTCATCGCTTTGTTGCAGTCTCACATACTCCCTAAATGCATCTGTACTTTTTGTCTGCCAGATAATAATGCCATTTGCTTTATCCTGTGCTGGAGGCCTGTTTCCAATGCCCTAGAGAGGGCTTCACTACTGAAGTATGGTGTTTTCATATGCCATGTTACAGCAGTAACACACCATGTGATGCAATGTAACAGGCTGCCAATGCCCCACTTACGTTTTGGCGTATAATTAAAAAAAAAAAAAAAAAGGTGATCTCAGCTCTATTCCTAATGGATAAATACAGTGACTGCTGCCACATTGTTATGCTTTGGCAGACTCAGCAGAAAGGCTGAATGAAACATGGAGAATCTCTCCGTTTGCCTTGATGTGGAGGGTGTCGTCTTTAACTGGCGTGTGGGGCAGCATGAAGAAGCTGGAACTGCCCTGATGAGCCTATTCAGTGGATAAATGCAGGGCTTCGTTCCATGGGGCTGTGAATGGAACAGCTGTTATAAGCACTTGTCCATAGAGTAAGTTTTGCAGTTCACTTGCGTGATCAATAGGGATGTCTCGACCGTCTCTGAAGTTCTCCTGAATTGCAGGTTTCCACAGCTGATCCCATATCTCGCTATATTGGGTATAGCCGGAATAAAAAATGGAGGAGAGGAAAGGTGAATCAGTCAACTTATTTTGCATTTCGAAGTCTTCGTAATGGTGGAGACCTTGTAACCGCAAGAGTATGTATTTATAGGGAGGCAGATGTATACCACATTTGTCCTGTATTTCTGGCAGAGGGAAAGCGTGAAATATTTGTGACCCAAGTCATTGGCTTTCCTGCCATTTGTATAAAAATTTCCAGATGTGATTGTTGATGTTTCACGTGGGACCAATTTTTTAAAAAAAGAAGAAATAGCTGGAGCCAACTGCATACATGTGGATACTTTTTTGTTTGTGTGTGTGTGTGTGTGTGTTGCAATGTTGTGTATTTAAAGTAAAGCAAAGCTCCTGTTCTCTCCTCTCAAGCCCTCTCCTTTGCCCACATTATCCTTTACTCTTCAATTCCACCCCCACTACCTGGGGATCAACTTTGACTCTTGAGCTGCCTCCTCCTCTCACATCCAGGCTGCGGCCAAATCCTGATACATCTCTCAAATCGTCTCTGTCCCACTAGCCAAATGGGTGATCTCTGTCCTGCCTTCATTACAGCACCACTTCCTGCTCACAGGTCTGCCTGGCACTGACCTCTTTCCCCTCTAGGCCATCCCAAATGCCAGCGCCAATGTCACCTTGTTCACCCATTGTTTTGACTGCGCCCCTACCCTGCCTCTCTGTTGTACTGCGCATCGAGGTTAAATTTCCTGATCTTCCATTCAGGGTCCTGCCATGAAGCCCCTACCAACTGACTTTTCATCTTACCCCCATCCTCTCAACTCCTCCATTAATGCCAATCCTGATATCGCCTTCGCTCCTTCTCTAATAAGTCCCCATGATGCTGTCCCTGAATCTATCCACCAAGTTACCTCCCTGCCTTATTCCTATCCTGCCTAGACTGTGTCTCTTACTGCAAAGCCGGCAAGAAAGGAAATGGAGGAGAGTCAAAAAAACTAAACATCTGGTGCCTCTCATTAGCACTAAATTCACTGCCAAAATGTAATAGACGGAAGGGGAGGATCAGAATTCAGTGGGTTTGCAAAGAGTGGGCTTTGACCACTTAGGGCAGTTCTTATTTAAAGTCATCAGTTACTCAATGTAACTTCCTGCTGATCTGTATCTCCTTCCCCATCAGCTTCTTAACCCACTCTGCACACCCCCACCGCATGTTGGCCGGAGTCACCAACTCATAGCCAGAAGGCAGCCATCCCTTCACTTTTAACAGTAACATTTGCATGGAGAAGCAGAGAGATAGGATTCTGCAGAAGAGAGAAATTTTGCCAGCTGCAAGATCTATTGGGCAAAAGATCTAGAACTGGGAGTGGCTGCTAGCGAGGCTGTTCCTGGGGGGTTTCCACCCTGATACAGCAAACTAAGGAGATTAAGTAAAAATAAACATCCAAAGCTTTTTCTTATCTGAACCTTTTTGAAGTTCCTCCATGGTGGGTGTGGTGGGCAGGGGCATGAGGGAAGGGCTGGGTATGCCTACATGTGAATTTTTAGTCATGTTAATGAACACTACTGTAAATACACACTACAGAGGCACTTATTCCAGAGCATGAATGTTACTAGTCCTGTTTAGTCCTAGACTTCCAGCTGGGGTTATACATGTCTAGCAACAAATGTTTGTGTCTGCACAAGCATTTACAGTCATGTTAGATAACGTGTTAAAACTCAACTAAAAATCCAAGCATATACATATCCCTGTGTGTACGTGTATGTGCCTGAGCATCTGATTACAGTATTCTAAAATGCGGACCCTTGTAATCTGATGTATAGGAATGATTTAATATGTGGCAGCGTGCTCGATAAATGTCTTCAGAGCTCAGAAGTGCCCTAGTTTGTTGTTATCTGAATTAACACATTTGTGAAAGAATAATAAATGTGGCAAGTCACTAGGTGGCATTAATTAGTGGGGTGGAGTTTTAAAATGTCTGTGCTTATTGTAAATTCTATGTTTCTCCTCTTAAAGTGCTAGTGGCATGGATATGAACCCCTCAGACCCTACCCTCATGACAGATAGGGTTACCACAAAGCCTTGATATCAGCATAGTCTTCTACAGTACAGCTAGGTACAGTTTTATCCCACCCACTAACTATTTATTTATTTATGCATTATCTTTCTTCTCTTTATTCATGAAGGTGTCGGTCATAACAGCCACGCTGTATTCAATCCTCACTCTCTCTTTTTGTGCTGTGTTCATGTACGTACAGCAGGCACCATTAAGAAAATAAATGCCATGCTGTGATATTTGCCTGACTGCCAAATTTCCTTGCAAGAGTTACAGCCATCCTAAGCTCATGCCAATGAAATCTTTATACCATACTATACCCTCATGTATCCCCTGCACCCACCTAGTTTCAAGCAGAAAGGCAAAGAGAAATGGATGCAGCAATATTGCAATGTCCTGAGTGGTGCCTGAGAAATTGCACATCAGCTGTGCAACACTCTGCCTTTTTATCTTGACCCTAACAAGGGCAGGAGAGCTATTTACAGCCTGCAATATACCATGGGTCCTAGCCTCCTGAAGGGGAGGGGAGGGGAGTGGAGGGGAGATGGAGGAACACAGAGGGTTGTGTTCTTAAAGCACCATTTGGAGGACAACCATGTCTGGAGTGCAAGTGCACACAGGGGGTGTATGGGAGGAGGCCGGGGGGAATGGGGTCACTGATGATATTGCTGCAGGTGACCTTGTTGCACTCCCAAGACCTGTGCACTGTGCCGGAGACATTTAGCTTTCCCTTTGGCTAAGGAGGAGTCCTTAAAGTCCCCTGAGTCGATTCCTCTCCCTCCCTTTCATGCATTGTTCAGAGGATCAGACAGACTATGGAGGTGGTGGTGAAGAGTTAAAAAAAAGCCTGTGTTTGCATAACAGCAGGGTGCTGGGACATGGGTGACATGACCGTGTCTACAAGGGGACATGTTAAAGCCAGACTCGCCGGGCTTTAGTGCTGTAGAAATGACTGCTCCCTGTACAGCAGAATTTCTGCCAAGTCCCTTTCTCCTCTGGCTCCCACGCCTGGATATCTTTTGCGCAGGTCATGGGGCTTTTGACCAGTTTCCTGGCTGCTGCAGTCTGAGTTGGCACCAGTCATTCTAAAAGCAAAGTGCTGCTCCCTCCCCACCCCCCTAGCCCCGCTCCCCATTCGCTTTGCTGAGTTTCTGCCTCCCTTCCGGCAAAAGCTTATTCAGCTCTTGTTTGCTAGCTTCTGTCCTTGCCTGGAACATAGTGAGCTGTGCTGGCCCGAACAGCGGGGACAATCTGAGGGTATGCGGAATCTCTCCAGCTATTCTGAAGCTAGTCAGACAGCATGAATCTTTTGCTTCCAAGGGCATTTAAATTCTCTTCAAATAATGGAGGGGTTGGGGGGGGGCAAAGGGGGCTAGCAAAAGAGAAGCTTCTGTTATTTACGGCCTGCCCCAGCAACCATTGACTTTAATGGACATTGGACTGGGCCCTTGATCTCTAAGCTCTGTAGAGCAGCACCAACCACACCATAGATAGTAAACTGCTTAATTTGTAATGAAAGAGGTGCTGGGGCTCAAGGAATTTTTTTACTTTCATAACTGACATGGCAAGTGCAGAGGCGCTGAGGCTATGAACTGCCGAGCCCTAGAGGTGCTGGTGGTCAGCCCTGGCAAGTCCTGGCACAAATTAAGCACTGGTACTAAATGAATACTAACAATGCACATTCTCAGCTCCAGTGTAGACATAGCCAGAGTGGCTTGTGTGCTCTGGGGCAGGAACTGGCCCATTAGGTCAGAGGAGCAGTTTGCTAAAGCAGGAGAGGGAAGAAGGAGCAAAAGAGACAGATGTGGCACATTCAGAGCTAGGTACAGAAAGAAGAGGTGGCCTGTGAGCTGGCTGAGTGCTGGGAAGGGCAGGGCAGAACCCAGTTCCTGTCCACATGGGCTGGCATGTTATGTGAGGGCTGGAGAGAGCCATAATGCTGCTCCAGCTGAGCTTCTGGTTCCTCATGTGAAGTCCCTTCCCTCAGAGTGGAATCATTCAGGGACTCCCCTCCTGGCTGCTGGGAAGGGGAAGGCTCTCTCCGTGCCTGGTTGCTGGGAACGAGGGCTGATGATGAGGGGTTGCAGCACATGGTATGCTAGTAGAGACCGCACAGCATCGTGGATCGGAGGAGGGGACCTAAAGTAGCAAGAACCACTGGCTGTGCCAGTGCTGGGATGGGAGCAGTGCACACAGAACCATGGGCGGGGGCTGTGGTGATGAAGAAGGGTTGATGTGCCTGAGGCAGGCCCTTTGATTAGGTGGCTTGCATGTCAGACTTGATGAGATTGGGCTGGTTGTCTGGGAAAGGCTCCTAACTCCTACCATGTAGCAAGGGGTGTGGTCTGGTGAGAGAGGGGGGCAGAGCCCAGCTGTAATTCCTTCATGTGCAGCTGGAAAGTGGCCTTTACTTGTGGTGTTTGCAGGCATTGTGCCGTTCTGTAAGCAAGCGTTGTCTGCCCCTTATTTCGGGCTTCAGCTCCTGGTAGAAATGAAGGCACCTCTGTATTTGTGTCAGAGCTGAGAGGCTGAGCTTCTGTAGAGGCCCCCCGCTTGTGTCTCCCAGTGACCCCCTGGGGCAGAGAGAAGTATTTACCCTGTTGGTTTGAAGCTCTTAATCTGAAACCATTTTGGGCGAGGATCCAACAAGGTGTCAGTTTGGAGTTCCCAAATCCCCCCTCCCCTGCTTCCAGCTTCTCTGGTCTGAGAGAGGGCTCGAAAGACAAAAATAGACACTTAACTGAAATAACACCCCAATTCCAGGCACCCTGGGAATTTGGGAGGTGTGAAACCTGGGCACATACAGTGCACTCATTTGACCCAGTCTGTGTGATCTAACAGCAACCACTATAGGAAGCAATTTGGGGGGTCCCTATACATGATCTATTTTAGGGTTTTGTCCTGATGTCCATCACCATTGCATCAGAGCACCTTTCAGATAACAGATGGGAAGTAAAAAGAAAAGGAGTACTTGTGGCACCTTAGAGACTAACCAATTTATTTGAGCATGAGCTTTTGTGAGCTACAGCTCACTTCATCAGATGCATACTGTGGAAACTGCAGAAGACATTATATACACAGAGACCATGAAACAATCCGATGAAGTGAGCTGTAGCTCACGAAAGCTCATGCTCAAATAAATTGGTTAGTCTCTAAGGTGCCACAAGTACTCCTTTTCTTTTTGCGAATACAGACTAACACGGCTGTTACTCTGAAACCTGTCAGATGGGAAGTAGTCTGTTGCTGGACTCCATGGAGTCTCTAGCTCCTCTCCCCTGCTGGGTTCAGGGAAGCTACGCTGGGGTAGGGAGTGGCTGATGTTGCTGTATGTGTTAATTTTCACAGCTGTGCAGAAGACCATTCCCATCAGGGGGAGTTACAGCTTGAAATCCCCCTCCATCCAGGTTCAGTATGTGCAATGGCAGTGCAGGCTTTCCTATGCTGCCTCACTGCTGACCTGCAGAGACAGGGCTCTCTGCACGAGCCATCTCCCACTGCCACACCAGTGTAGTGCCAGCAGAGCTATTGCCACCTCAGGAGCCCTCCCTGAAAGCACCAGCGCCGACCAAGCCTGTGATGAGCTCTCCAGGCCCCTCAGATCTCAGGCATGCGTGGCCCTGAGCGGTGCTCCTTGAAGGGGTTTAAAACATTGTTTTGTTTTGACATGGCTTAGTCTAGACAATGCAGAGGGGCCAAACTGTGTCCAATCTGCCCTAGACTGAGGTGGGTTTAAACTGTGTTCTAACCACTGTGCATAAGGTGATTTTCAGACAAGTGTACCTGGAGCCCTGGGTGTCAGAGAGAATGCAGCAGAGGCGGGGATGGGGTCTGTAATGTGGCATTTCACTCCCTTTAAAGCCTTTAGGGCACACAGGCACCTGGGGGGTGTCTAATGTCCAGGGGATGTCTCCCACTGCTCTTTGTGGCCCTAGGCATGCACAGGGGCTTGGCACTTGCGGGGTTAAATAGCTTGAGAAGGGTGCGGGAGGCTTCAGCCAAACCCAGACTGAATGTGACTGGTTTGCTCAACATGCCTTTGAAGTGACTCTGTGGGCTTCCCACCCCCACCCAGCAAGTGCCACAGGGGCTGCCAAGGTGTACGTGCAGGAAGGGCTGTGTGAACAGGTGTGGGGCCTGCAGCAGTAGGAGGGCCCATCACCCCAGCCAGGGGGAACAGCAGTGCCAGCCCCAAACACGCATACATCTTGGAATCTGTCATAGCCCCCATAAGCCACTGAAATGTTCAAACTTCCAGCCCTGTTAAACACTTGTCAGTCACTAGCAGGGGGAGGAGGGACTCTACTCTTCAGTGCATGAAAATGCAAAAAACCCAGAACAAAACCCACCCGCAAACACAGTCTGCTCAGTCTATGCAGTAAAGGGGTAAACAGTGACACTGCTCCAACATCTTTGGCTCTCCTTGCATATCACCCATGTCTGAGTCTGCAGCCAGAGCCGCTTGTGCAGTGATCTTTTCCGCTCTCTCTGTGCTATGCTGGATTGGACTGGAGCAGTGTATGGATCAGGAAACCCCAAGGAGTTGAAATGCCCTGGCCATGCAGGAGGTGTTCTTCTGTCGTGTCAGTGCTACTCTGGTATCCCCGTGTGGTGCTAGGGGACTCGATTCTGCTGGATTGGAGGGTTGATTGAAGCCCGTCCTTAGGCGTTCTTAAGGATGTGAGGAACTGCAAACAGGGAACTGATTTGGAAAGAGGGGCTACTGGATTTATACCCATGTGCTTCTCCATACAGGTACTCAGCATGGCTCTGAAAATGGTCACGATCGTGTAACGGTGATGGTGGCCACTGTAAGTAGACCATCTTCCCCCATGTTGAGTCACTCTTTCTCTTGCTCCCAGTCCTTCTGCTTCCTGCCCATCTCCCTGCCTCAGGCCTGTAGTCACCTAGAGCCACATGCAAGCAGGGTCCCTGTCACCAAGCAGCTGATGGCTCCAATAACAAAGCTGCCAACAGAACATCTGCTCTCCAGTACCCTGCAGCCCCCTCCTCCTCGCTCTCTTCCTTCCACCATCTGGGGAGAGCCCCACAGGCTAGCTGAGAGTCATAGCAGAGATTTTTCCTAACTCACTCCCCCATCCCTGCGTTAACCTACTGTGCTCACTTTCTCCGAGCCCCAGGAGACTTCAGGCTTACTTGAAGAGGAAGGGAGTGAAGCGATGTGATGGCTGTGGCACGCCTGACAGGCCCATTTGTAGGTGGAGAAGGAGCTGGATGGGGTCCTTCATATCTTACTTCACACATAACTGTGCAACCCCCCCCCCCCAGTGCCATGTCTACACTACAAGCTGGGAGTGTGATTCTAATGTACACATACTCGCGGGAGCTTTATGAGAGGTACCACGAGTATAAAGAGTCGTGTAACCACAGTAGCCTCGGCAGCGTATGTACCCACCATTTTCAGGCAGATTTGTGCTCAGTCCTGCCTCCGCGGCTGCTCCCTCTTGTGTTACCACGGCTATGCGGCTATTTGTCCTTGTGCTAGCGCAGTGGGAGTATGTGTACACAGGCAGGGGAGTCACACCCCTGGCTCGTAGTGTAGAGCTTGCTTCCTCCATCTCATTCTGGGGCCCTCAGTCCGCAATGGAGCTGTAAGCTTCTTGTTGGTGAAAAAGCGGGAGTGTCCTCAAAAATCCCAGCTGGGTAAGGGGGATTGGGAGGAAGCAGGCAAGTCTGGGAGGGGAAGGTGTTCGGGATCGACACTTTGTCCTCAAGTCCTCTGTGTTAGTTGGCTCTAAACAGGCCAACATGAGGGGAGGGTTTTCAGAAGCGCTCACTATTGGGGGCAGGATGAGGCTATTGAAATTAATGGTAAAAGTCCCAGGGACTTCAGCGGGGGCAGATTTAGACCAATGCTGGATACTTTTGCAGCTCTCAGCCCATGTCACCATTGTTCTTGTTAATCCATCTACCTCAGTGCTGTGGTAGAGGGAATTCCCAGGAGCATCATGTTAAAATCCCATCACCAAATTGAAGGGAAGACTGCAATTCATGCCCTGTGGATGCTGCTGAATCATTCCTGCAGAAGATGATTAGTCCCTGGGCCTCAGAGCAATACCCTTGAGAGCAACAAATGTCAAGTCTTTTGGGAACATTTCCCTGGGGAGGATCTCCCACCTGGTCCCCCATAAGGCTTTCATCTTTCACTCACCTTCAGGTGACCCCAGCTGGGCATTGCTATATTATCACTATATTCAGCATGATTCTCAGGAACAAAGGTGCAAACCATTCGTGCAGCTCAGCTCAATGCAAGTTTGCCATGTGATATCACCTCCTACCTGTGTTATGGTTGTAAGACAATGTGTTTGGGAAACTAAAGGAATGAACAGTCCCTCCCTGTCCTCTGTAGCACATGCATCCCTGGTGCATGGGCTTGAACACAGGTGGAGGGGATGCTTTTTTGTGAGAGCCCCTTGACGGAAATACTGGCAGACCATTATTGATCTCTCTCGGTCATATAAGTGGCCTAAGCTTTGATGAAGGATCAGCTTTGTGTGCATTCTGGTGTGTGTATGAACACGAGTGTCCACTAGATAATCCCGGATCTCATGTAGTTGGTGCTTTACTGTCTTCCTACAATTCCCTTCTCCCGCTCCTGCCATCAGTGGTCCTACCACTATCTCCAAGGGTGAACTTCAATTTGAAGGGCTGAATTCTCTGCTGGTGTAAATATGTGCAGTTCCATCGACTTCAGTGGAGTTTTGCCCATTTACAGCACCCAGAGGATTTGGCCCATCACTTCCAAATGCTGACCTATGTGTTGCTTTTCTTCATGACTCCTAGGTGAGTGGTCAGGGTGGTAGTGATTCCATGGTGTGGCTTGGCTGGTGTGTGTGGCCATGAACAATAGTTAATTGGCTCTTTAAGAAATTTTGCAATTTTTTTCCTTTATCTTTCTTAAGTTCCCTTTTAATTAACTTCAGTCATGTCCTGACACATCATCTTGGCTGAATCACAGACCTTGCCATGCCAGTTTTTCACATTCCTGAAATACAAGGGCCAACAGTGCTGCAGATGCAGCTTCAAGACAGCAGCTCTGAGGAAATCAGGCAGCTCTCTTGGAACGCACAAACTTCCAGGAACTGTTGTGAAATAGAGAAAGAGGCTAAAAAAAACCCCCAGCCTCTTCATGTTGCAAACCTCATGAGCAGCACCATTCTCAGCAGCATAAAAGGCTGATGCCTTTATGCACAAATTCAGCGAACAGTGATTATATTCCTATAGCAGGGATCTGTGTACAAGCTTCTTTGTTTCATTAGAAAATACCTTTATCCATTTAAGAGGGCTGGGCAGGCAGGCAGGTTACAGAGCTTGGTGCACCCACTCTTTTTTCCATTCAATAGTTCACTTCTTTATCACATTTCTCATTTCACAGGATCAGCTTACAGGATATGAGGTCACATTAACAAGATACCCCAGGCCTTTACTGAGCCACCAAGGAGAGCCTGGGCAGCAACAGTGCAAGCTTCCCTGAGCCACCCCACCAATGTGCTTCACACCAGAACTGGAAGGAGCACACCTAGTGCCCATCCAGCGATTGACATGTCTGTTGGGAATCCTAGTTATGACCTGACCAATCTCCTACTGAAGAAAGATTCTATTGACTCCAGTGGAAGGTGGGACAGACTCTTTGGGTCTGTTGTGTTAATGCGTTTGTGCTCTGGACCCTTGTGCTCTGGCATCTGGAATGACTCCATAGGCTCATTTCACAGAGGGCACCATGGTAACAGCTTCCAGTCACTATCCTCCCAGGCTGCTTTGAAGCTGGAGGCCTAGCGATAGAGAGCACTGAATTCCATTACTAACCCCTTCAGAAATACGCCAGTTTCTATAGGAGCTCAGACACACTGCTGTAGGTGCTCATCGCAACAAGACAAAACATTATGGTGTTACAGTAATTAGAAGATACAGATGGAGAAGCCCAAAGTGATGACCTAGTCCATCCCCCTGCCAGTGCAGGGTTGCCTCTAACCGTATACTTGCTAGTGCTTTGCCAGTCTAGGTTTATATGAACCAAACAATTGGACTTTTGCTGCCTACCTTGGAACTGCCCATTAGCTCTCATGTTAGGGAGGGTTTGTCCTGAGGTTCTCCTTTCTGACTACAGCTATCACTGGCTGTAACTGCATGTGTTGGGCAGTTGTCCCAGAAAGTGTGCACTGACAGCAAAATCATAGCACAAAGTGAGAGGGCTAGACCTGGTTCTTTAGCACTTGGCCATCCATCAGCTTGGTTTATTGAATGAAGGACAGGAGGGGAAAAAGGAAAGTTCAGCCATTCCTTATTAGTGATGATGAAAAATCTCAGGATCTGCCTTAAAAGAAACCATTGACTGGTGGCATTTTTTATATGAATAGGGGTAATGCCTCAGCAAATCTCTGGGGCATGTGCTTAAATGAATCCTGTACTGCTGATGGAATTTTTTCAGCTATGCATATCTTTCAACAATCCAACCTTGCAGGGGAAGACTATGCATCATTAAGCGTTGACAATCAGTCTGTTAAGCCTGGGTCTCTAGGAGTGGTGTTTCCATGCAGATGTAGAAGGGAAAAAAGTAAATATGTGTGTTCTTAGTTGCTTCTACTCCCAATGTTTCTTATAACAAGCAACATGTTTCTGGGATAGATCCTCAGCTGGTGTAAACTGCAAGACAATGGAGTTACACTGATTTATAGCAGATGAGGATCTGGCCCTCTATGCAGAAGACATTCGGTTGGTATAGTGGTCATCGCCGACACCGAACAACCACAATAATTTAGCGTGTTTTGTGATGGTGAACACAAAAAGCTCCCCAGTCACAAAAGTTCGAGGTTGTTATGCCAGGATATAAATATCAATGTGTGACAGGGTCAGGCCAGATGGCTATAGGAGAGTGTTTCCCCCCACACACACACCTACCATTACCTTTAATGGGGAATGGGAGACACAGACAGGCTCCTTAGCAGCAGTTCAGAGGCGTGAGGAGGGGGCAGAGGGACCCCGAGCCCCCCTACTGGGCCCTGCCTGCAGGCGCCTTGTTCCAGGTGCAGGGAGGGCCAGGCTGAAGTCTTTCCCCCGGGCCCACAGCTGTCTGGGTGCTAGTCCAGGAATCCCATCTCCACCGCATCAGCCACCTCTGGGTGCAGCAGCCACGTAGCCAGCCGCTCAATGTCATCCAGGCTCAGCAGGTAAAGGCTCCGCTCATAATCCTTCTGCAGCTGCTCCAGCACCTTCTCCGCGTCAGCTGTGCTGAAGTGCCGAGCCAGGACCTGGCCCAGCGGGTGCCAGATGGTCGGGAATGGTGGCGGGGGTCCCCTGTGCCTCGGGTCCTCGGGGGAAGCCTTCTCCGGTGGCTTGATCACCAGGTTCAGCTTGGACTCGGGGCCGATGGAATAGTCTGAGAGCCGGTGCTCATCTGCCAGGACTTTGCCCGTGAAAAGCAGCCGCTGCTGAGAGACTGGGACGTTCAACTTCTCAGAGACCAGATGCTTCAGGGTGCTGATGCGCTCGTCCGGGGAGACCTGCACGCTGCAGCCTCGGCCCTGCAGCGGCTTCACCGGTGAGTGTTAGAAGGCAGATATATTAGTCCCAGATTAAGCAGGTCCATTTTCCCTGGGTAAGGTAACAGGGGCAGTTCCAGAACAAGAAGGAACTTGCTGGAACAAATTCAGGCAGGCAGGTTAATTAGGACACCTGGAGCCAATTAAGAAGCTGCTAGAATCAATTAGGGCAGGCTGGCTAATCAGGGTGCCTGAGTTTAAAAAGGACCTCACTTCAGTTTGTGGCATGTGTACGAGGAGCTGGGAGCAAGAGGCACTAGGAGCTGAGAGTGAGAAGGGAAGGCATACTGCTGGAGGACTGAGGAGTACAAGCTTATCAGACACCAGGAGGAAGATCGTGTGGTGAGGATAAAGAAGGTGTTGGGAGGAGGCCATGGGGAAGTAGCCCAGAGAGTTGTAGCTGTCATGCAGCTGTTCCAGGAGGCACTCTAGACAGCTACAGTCCACAGGGTCCTGGGCTGGAACCCGGAGTAGAGCGCGGGCCTGGGTTCCCCCCAAACCTCCCAACTCCTGATCAGACACAAGAGGAGTTGACTTGGACTGTGGGTTCCACCAGAGGGGAAGGTCTCTGGGCTGTTCCCTGACCCACATAGTGGATCAGCAGAGACTGCGGGGATTGTTCTCCTTCCTTTTCCCCATGCTGGCTAGTGATGAGGTTAGCTGAGTGAACGGCAGGTTTGAGCCACTAGCAAAAGTGGCCAAACTGAGGGCTGCCGTGGATCTCTGAGGCAAGCAAATCTGCCAATAAGCGCAGGACCCACCAAGGCAGAGGAGGAACTTTGTCACAAATGGAACAGCAAAACTCTACAGCAGTATTTTTCAAGCCACAGTCTGTGGCCCACTGGTGGTCTGCAAAGACCTGACAGGTGATATGGTTCTCTTTCTTTCTCCTTTCCACCTGCTAAATACTTGCAATATTTTCTTAATACTGCTTCTCCATGCAAACAACTGGTGTAGTTGGCACAGGGATGTTGCTTGATCACAAAAGGCCAATTTCTCTATTAAGATGTGGGCTGCCTTACAAAAAAAGCTTGCAAAGCCCTGCTCTCTAGCTTTCTCCTGTCCTGTCCCATCCGATCCCAAGGAGGAATGCTTTCTCCCCTGATAAGAGGCTAGAAGAGTAGTTCTTTTATGTTCTTCATGGCCTGGGCATCATGTGTCTTCAATATACTCTCCCAAAGGTTCTCAGTTCAGACTTCATAATAGGAAGATGCTTCATAAATTTTTTGCACAATCTGATAACAAACTTGACAAGTACATTTTTTGCACTCCGTTGGAGTAATGGTGGTTGTTGTCAGCGTTAAATGGTTTTCTTAGTTGTGACATGTCAGAAGATGTCCACTGAATTAAATGCTCTGCATGTTTGATTCCCTATTCAGCAAACACATCATCTTGCATTCTTCCAGTGTCTGCCAGACTAGGGGAGCTTTTCTCCTGTGGAGTTAGAGCATTCTTGGAGGCCAGTGCATCTTGTTTGCTTTAAAGGCTTCATTTTAATGTAGCTGTGGAATGTGCTTGAAAATGTTCTGAAAATCATCAGTAAGAGAGAAGAAAATAGTACCGTTTCCTCAGAGCGTGTATTTTATTGAGAGGTACACAAATCTGCTCTGCTGTAAGCTAGGCACCACTGACTTGTGCACAGTTAACTCAGAAATTGTCTTTTGCTGGACTGGGAAGACAATACAGAACACAGATGAAATGAAGATAAGAATTGTGGGAACAACAGAACACAATGGACAACAACTTTTTCTATGTCTATTCAGCTCATTCTGGTCATCTTTCTACCCAGAGCAATGCTGGGAGGAGAGTGTATTGTCTTGTGTAGTGTAGACAAGAGAGAGCCTGCACAGTGATGGGGGGAAAAAAAACAACAACCCTGTCTGTTGTAAGTAATGCCTATGCTGATGTGCGATGCCATGAATTTCCAGCTCATGAAAAGGTTCTTGAGAGTGCCAAAAGCGTGTTGCCAGAATGCAACACACTTTGTTCATCAAAGCCGTAAGTAGGGAACTCTGTGTTTTGGACTTAGAAGTAACTTTTTGTACATTTATAGTTTTTTCCACATTAAACATCATCTATGGTTTGGAAATTGTTCAGGCAAGATACATGTGGTTAACAGTCCTGAATATCAGCAGCAGTTTTGCTAGGTTGAGTCTCTGTTTAATGTTGACACTTTTTTGGCTTTTCATTTACCTTTTGGGTGGACCTCTTTGGAGCAGCTGCCTGAAGGAAAAGCTAAGAGAGATCCCATGGATTTTTTTTAAAAAACCAAAGACTAAGTGATGTGCTTAAGAAGAACAAGAAGGCATTAGAATATGGACTGTGAGCCTGGAAACCAGGTTTATGTTGGATACCCACTAAGGAATACCTCTTCTGGGATGGTCTCTCAGTGGATGGATTCCTGGAACAAATTGAGGAGGAGGAAATTCACACCAGGTCTTGGACTCTGAGACATGAGGTTTTCCATAGGAGCTATGAAAAGTTAGATTATGGGCTAGCAGTTGAAACAGTTCAACTTGAACTCCTGGTCAGTTCCACTCCTATTGAGTAGCTGGGAAAGGACTGATGGGAGCTTTTGGCTTGTTCTGTTGGGGCTCCATTTTGTAAGTCGTCTTTGAGTTTTGGGGTTTCCTTCCCCTATCCCCACTTCCTTAAGTGTATTTGAAAGTACTAAGTAGAGTAGTTCTGTGTGTGATTAAATCAATATAGTGATAGTATGTGTGGAAGGTTCATGCTACTCCTGTTGGTCTAACTCTACAGTACTGAATGTGCTTTCACACTCTGGTTTAATTATCTCTGTAGCTTAGCAGGTGGGGCAATGGGGAGAGAAAGCAATGCTAAATGCTTTTGCATTTTACTTTAGAAGCAGTACCATATTTCTTTCTGCAGGCTGAATGCACCTGACTGTCCCAGTTCTGCAACACTTTATGTCTCCACAACTCATCTGAATTATCACAATACAAATGAACACTACCATGGTGACAGCATTCAGCGCATTTGAATGGTGCGACAGGACTAGTAGTATGCAAAGGCATTACACATCTCTGGTGGGAGTCCAGGGCATGCAGCACTTCACAGGATTCTGTAAGCATGGTTCTGGGGAACACTCCATCGGTCTTGCACAATCAGGCTGCCTTGGTTACAGGAACTCAGTGTTGTTCAATGGATGTCACCCTGCAGGGCTGGGAATCCCAGTGCAGTGCAGATGGGATTAAATTCCTAAGAAGCTGGATTGCTTGGATCATTTTAGGTGGGCTGCACTGTGCAACAGAAAAAGCACTGAATCTGGCTTTAAATTTGCCTCTTACCCCTCCTGCCTGAATGGGGAATGAATGAAGAGATGCTCTGGGATGTCACCAGGGAATTTCCCCCTCACCTTTTGTTTTGTCCTTCTACACTTCATTTTGGATGCCAAGTACCTTTGTCTGCCTCTTTCTGGTGCCAGTGATTTTTTCCCAGATGCTAGAGTTTGGAAATGTTGCAGCAATATTAACCCATGTAAAGTTTCCTGGAGTGCAGCAGGGAGTCTAGACAATTGATATCTACTGTATTTAGCCCTTTGAATAGAAAACCGCCCTGTTTTTAAGTTTTGTTTTCATATTTGTTTCCTTTTACATATTTGATCATTGCGTTTCATTGCCCGATAGTGTTTATCTTTTGTCTTCCTGTTGTGCTGAGTCAGGCTACAGTAAAGAGCTCATTTTGGATTTTAGGGGAAGAGAAAAGGAAATAGGATTTTTTTTTTCTTGGCTAAATATCCTCCTGCTCTCACCTCCAATCCCAGCTGCTTCTGAATTTCTAACAGGCTCCCATTTGTTGCAACAGAGCTCCCTTTATTGGTGCCCTGGCTTCAGTACTTTAGCTCTCCTACGTGGATCTGCTGATCAGGGCTGTGGACTGGTTTCAGCTGCCTGTCTCCTCACTGGGTTACAGCCTCAAACCCATGTGTGGTGGAGTGAGTTCTCCAGGCGAACCTCGTGGCTCTTTTCCGATAGTTTCCCCATCAGGGAAACAGATGATGAAAGTGAAGACGTGCAGATGGGGAGAGAGATCTCAGTGCTGCCAGGGCAGCTGATTGAGATCTCTGAATCAGACACCTTCATCACCTCTGCCACCCTGAGCTTCCCCACCTCCAAATAAAACAAGGTCCCATGTGAAAAACAAAACCACTCAACACCCCCCTTCCCCTGCCATTATAAATAATGGTCTGGTTAATGAATGGTGAATTCCACTGGTAATCCTGTCAAAGTCCTTATGATATCCACATTGATAACATTAACCACAAAGAGCTTGTCTGGTATTCTGATGAATACCAAAGGAATTCTGCTTGATTAGATCATTATTCAAGGGGTAATTTAAAATGCAGGGATATGACCTAGAAAAATAAAGTCTATTGGAATTATAAAGTTCACTGGAGCCCCATAGCTGGTAGAGCCTTCCACCTCCTATTGACAAACAAGGTCTGCAGCCTTCTCTGGCCCTCTACTGCTCAGCAGCTTGCTACAAACACCCACCAGCGCCCTACCTCTCTCGCCCCTTTCTTATTTGCTTGTAACCCTCACTTATGAGTAGTTCCAAACCAAGCATGTACGTAAATCTTTGCATGGTTTGAACCCTAGATTGTAAATTCTTCAGGGCAAGGACTGCGTGTTTATTTGCTTGCATGACATGCCTTGGAGGGCTGAATCAATGAGCTCTCGGCACACTACAAAATACTTCCCCCATGGAGTGGCAGTGGAAGTGGGGGGCCTTCCTGCCCATAGAGGCAAGGGGGAGCAGAGGCTCTTCTCCTCTCAGCTGCAGCAGCATCCCTTCTCCCACCTGGGAGAGGCGCAGGGGTGGCAGCATCGGGGACCCCACAGTACATACGAAGTGTTGGGTGGAAGTGCTGGGCCTGCTGCACTCTCATCCTTTCCTGCGGCCCCCAGAGCAGGGGATCTTGGAGTTAACTATCACATGCAGATAAACGGGGCTATTCACACCACTCAGGATCTCTGCAGAGGCAGCAGATGTCACTGCCTCAGTGACACTTGTGTCACATTTTCAAGCTTATCTGTACAGCCAGGAGGGAGGCAACCTTTTCTTCAGTGAAAAGCTGAGATTGTAGGAGTGGGAGGTTATTGATCCTTTTCACATGAGTCTAGCTGAGATGTCGGTAATGACCACGTCATGTCTGCTCATGACTCTGACATCCACTGACCGTGGGCATCGTGGATTTTGTCTTGTAAGTAAAATCAGAACACAAATTATCACTTGTTCTCCCGTTTTATCAGTCACGGACATCCTCTCTGAGGCTCTGTCCTGGGATCTCACTGCTGCCCTTAGCTGCTGGAGCTTAAAGGTATCTCTGCACTGTAGCTGGGAGTGAGTCTAAAAGTAGCAGCAGTGTGGATGTTGCGGCACTGGCAGAGGCTTGGGGTAGGGTGAGTCTGAGCTAGGGTGGCTAGCCCACACCTTCATCAGTATCCACACTGCTATTTTTAGCACACCAGCGTGAGCCCAGCTAACACAAGAGTGCCTAACCTGAGAGACTCACTCCCCGCTGCAGTGTAGACATGCCCTGGCTGATCAAAGCTCTTGTTAAGAAAAAACAACCGCGGCTTTGGAAGTTTGCAGCGACTGAGGCTTGGAACCACCTTGAAAAGTCCCTGCCTGTGGAGGCCTCCATGCTCACGTAAATCTCAGCAACACAGTCATCCTGACATTTGCCCACATCTTAGTTCCAGTGTGTGTGAGACCATGGACTCTATTGTATAGATGTTAATGAATCTGCAGCTGGGGCCTCACCTCTCATAATAGCTCCTTTCCACACCTAGGAAGAGCTGGGCTCCAAGTCAAGCACTGGAAACAACAGAGGCTTTTTTTCCCTGCCCTCTCACCACAAAACTCCTTTGAGCCAGAGTTAGGCAGTGTTCTAGCCTTTTAGATTAGACACTAGCCATGTCTGGCAGAGTGTCACCAAATAGTCTAGTGGGGAATTGCCCTCTTTAGCTGGGACTTTCCATAAAGATACTCAGTACCTTGAAAGATGAGGCCCTATTTTCCTTCTCAACTAATCCCTTGGGGCTAACTCTTGTCGTGCTGGCACTGGTGTAAATTGGGAGTAACTCTACTGAGGTAAATGGAGTTTTGATGATCGTGCAAAACTGTACTTGCTAGGATTATAATTTAGAAGAGTCATTAATGGTATCAAGCGGTAGGTGCTCTGCAAAGAGAAGGAACATTAGCTTATGCCTCTTGGACACGTATGCTTTGAGATGCTGAAGCATCTCAGTTCGGAGGGACCATTTTCTGAACCCTGTAAAGGATCTGCTTTTAAGCCACATCCCTTCTAGCTGGCTTTTGAGAAGCTAACAAGGTTATTTGTTCTGGTATTGGTGGTGGGGAGGAGGGAAGAGTCAGGTGGTGAGTGATCCATTTTCTTGGCTAAATTGTCAGGCTGTTCTATTTGATGGTTAAACACTATGTGCTTGCCAGACACAATGTGACGGAGCATTAAGGAACAAATTTTAAAGTGCTCATCACCCATCATTGAGACCAGATTTTCCAAAGTGCTGAGCACCCAACCAGCTCTTGTGGAAAACCAGAGCCTAAACAAATACAATTACAATGTCATCTGGCCCCTCCTTTGAGCTGGGGGTAGCCCATCCCATTGTCGCTATCTAAGATACTAGTGGATGTACTGTCTTCCTTTCCCCACTGCATCGACAGGATATGGTTTTCTCTGATATGTGCCTGCAGTAATAATTCAGTAGGCAGTCGTGTTTGCTTCACTGAACCTTTTCTACTGTCAAATGCTGCACAATCCTGGCATTTTGTTTTTTCTCATTTGAAAGAAAAGAAAGGAGGACCCTGTGCCCTTCTGTCTCTGACTTGATGGACCCATTTCTGGCACCCCTCTGTCACTGGCACTGTTCTCTCCTCTCTTCATCCCCTGTTGTGGAGTGTTCAAGGGTGAAGAGTGAAATAATGACTGACCTAAGAGTGTTAACCACAGTGTGTATGGTGTGGCCAAGTGACGTCTCAGGCCAGATCTACACTAAAGTTTTTTGTTGGTATTGCTGCATCAGTGAAGAGTGTGATAAACCACTTTGCTATGCCCGCGAACCCCTCTGCGTAGACCCAGAATGCTTCTGTTGACATAGCTAACGTTGTTCTGTGCAGTGGCATTCCCATACCAGCAGCAGGACTCCCTTTGCCAGCACAGACATCTACACTAGGAGGCTCTGGCTGTATAACTATACCGGCAAAGCGTTTGTAGTGTAAATACGGCCTCAGTTGCAGATGAGGGGCTCATAAGTGTGCCACTATCCCCCTCCCACCCAGATGAGTCTACTAGTCATGTGTAAACTGTCTAATTTAGGTTCCGATCCTGCAGGGCCTTACCTCCAGGAGCAGTCCTTGCTCACTGTTTCCAATGGGATTACTCTTGCGAGTGCAGGATCAGGTTCATAGAATGTAAGCTCATCCGGGTAGGGTCTGGCCTTCATATATGTTTGTAAAGGTTTGCCACCCTAGGCATGCAAAAATCCTGAATGAGGCCCCCCCCCACAAAAGTCAAGAGACTGGATTAAAAATGTCTCTATTTTAAATGTGCTCTCTGGTTTTGAGCTGTTAGATTACACTTGAGAGTTGTGTTTTCAGGCTTTTGTCTGCAACCATGAGGGCTAGAAACTTACTTACCCAAACAAACAAAAGACCCTGAGAGGCTCATGTAATCAAGTGATATCTGGAGCTGGGGCTTTAAATAAAACATCAAACATTGAGACACAAGATGATATTCTGAGAGCTGATAATGTGAAAGGTGGCTTCTAAGTGAGGTGCGTATTCATCATTGCAGCATAGCATCATGCCATAGAGGGTCATGAGGATCCTGTGATATGTGGCATGCTAGCTGGCTACCTATCTAGCCCCTGCATTTTCCTTTCTGAAAACATGACCACTTATTCATTCTCCTCCCTCACAGCTCCCAGGGCAGGTGTCCCGCCACTAGCTATCCCAGAAAACAGAAGCCCTAGCAGAGGATTTGGAGCCAAGGTGCAAAGGAAGTGAATTTAACGAGGGGAGTGCTCACACCTGAGACACTGAGCTTTGGGAAGTGGATACCATATAGTTAAAAACCATGTCATATTCCCTGGCTCATTACAAGGTGAGTAATGGGCGTGAGAGTGGAATATCCAGAAAAACTTCTCTTTTTCAAAGGGGTTATAATTTGACTGTAAAAATTTGCTCTAGGCTGAAAGCTTGGCAAACAAGGGCTCAGCTCAGGAGTGATGGAAAAATATCAATCAATCAATCAGCACAGTCATTTTTGGTAGAGAGGGGGCCAAGGCACAAAGTTCAGACACCATCTTTAGAGGGAAGGGCAAGGGAAGGTTGAGACAGGATTTTGGTTTGGGCCCCATCTCTATTGTTGGGCTAAACTTTCAAAGCTTGGGGAGTAAATTACACCTGCTGAGTGCATGGTCCCAGATCCTCTGAACTATCCATGTGTGCAGGCAAAGCAAGGAAGCACTTGTAAGCACTCTGCATGCGCAGGGAATAGAGTTTGACCATGGTGCGGGTGCTCATGTACCTTACATACCAGCACTGGTGAATTTATCACTCCAACTAAAAGTGTCAAATGAAATTTAGTTGCCAGTGTTTAATTTTCCCCTTTGTTTAATTTTCCTGAGGTAGGTGAGAAGTAGCTGTTGCTTCCACCCATCTCAGGGCTCTGAGGATGCTTTCTCACTCACCATACCCTCACCAGCTCTCCAGGGTCCATATCCTCCCTGGTGACCAAATGGACCCTGGACACATGACCCTAGCTTATCTCTGATTCCTTTCTAAAGCACCCCGCACCCTAGACCTGGGTGCTCTACGGAACACACTGTATGTATTAGGGGCTGAACACCTCAGGACGAGTTAAAAGTAAAAGCCTTAAAGTCCACCGCTATTGGGGACATTTTCTAAAAATTCCCAACCATTGCTAGCACCCGTTCAGATCCACGGGTGTTAGCGACATGGGCGGCTGTAGTCTTGATGAGCTTCAGGCTGCTGCTACCTTTTTACCCAAAGAAGAACTCTGTGTAGCTCTCTCTCACCAAAGGAAGTTGGTCCAATAAAAAAAAAGATTACTTCACCCCCGCATGCCCCCTAGCTACTTTTTGAGGGCAAAGTGGCATCTAGCAGCTCTGCTAAGGGCAGCTCAGCGACAGGTTTCCTAGCTTTTGTGACTCATTTGATGCTGCACACACTTGTGTGTTCATAAAGGCACTCTTCAGTCCTGCGCTGAGTGCAGGGACCTGGAGTAGCTGACTTCTCGAGGTCACTTCCAGTCCAACACTTCTATGGTTCAGGTGCACTGAGGGGAGGAGGATTCTGTATTCTCCAGCAGCTCTCTTTTTTTTTTTTTTTTCAAGTTAAAAACAAACAAAACATTAAACGCCCCCACCCAATAACATGCAGCTTGGACAGGTAGAACAAGCAGGGGGAGATCTCAGGGAAGTTCTGATACAGCGCAGGAGATTTCAGGGCTAGCCTGCTTTGCTGTGATGGGTTGAAGGCGGCTTGCTGTAAGCTGCTCATAGGGTATGACCCTAAACTGACAAATAATACACTTTAAAATCAGTTCGTCAAGGCCTGCTCTGCACGAGTCTCCACACTTTTATGACTGGGGAAGTCGAGGAAGCATTTAAATGGCATCCTGCTTTGAAAAGAAACCTGACATTTCAGTCTGCTTTTCTATTTATAAAGGACCCCTCTAATTCTGTTTTTAGGGACAGAGAGGGGCTCCAACCATGGTACTCAGCCGATTTCCCAGCTCCCCAGGCTCAGCGAGAGCATTTAGGCACTAATCTTTTTACAGCTACTCTTGAGCAGTGGAATTTCCAGGTGCGTGTGTTTTCAGGGCAAAAGCAGCCCTGGTAAAGCAGCTTTTCAAAAGACACTTTGTTTCTTTCCATAAAACTTAAAAAAAAAAAAAAAAAAATGAAAAATCGACCTTTGGCACCCAATCAAAACAACCCTGCTCCCCCCTTAAACGCCACGTGCAAAGAAAATGGAAACGTAAAAGTTATTCTGAAAAACAAGGGATGTGGATTTAAATCAAAGGTGCTTAGATTTGGGGCAAAGGTAAATTAGAGCCCCTCAGACATGGTGATCATTGGGGGAGAGATTTAACAAGTTTATTTTATGTACCACTATGTCACGCATCTCTTTGTTGCTCAAGAATGTTGCCTCACAAGTTCCCTAGGGTGTGAAGGGCCATGCTGACGGGAAGGCTTGCCACTTAGAGCATGCATGAGGCCACAGGTGGGATACGTGACACCTATGGAAGGGTAGGTTATGCCTGCTTTACACTGTAAAAAGGTAAAGGGTGTGAGGTTTTTCTTTGGCCAATGTAGTTCTTATGCTGGCAGAGTGTAGTTGTAAAACTTTTACGTGCAGACAAGTCCTTCGCCTTCACTCAGAGAGCAACACAGCAGTGGCCAACAGTAAGTTAGAAGTCAGTTGGTGTCTGCGCTCCAAAATTATTATTGTTTAATATTTGTATTGTGGTAGCACCGAGGACCCTTAGTTTTGGTCCATGGCCCCAGTGTGCTAGGTGCTGTACTAACAAAAAACAAAGTCCCTGCTCTGAGGCATTTACAATCCATGGAACTGGTCTGTTCTGGGCACAGTCTCTCTGGGCTGGAGGCAGTATGCACAGGTAGGGCAGAACCAGAGTTTGAGTGGATGGATTGTCAAAAAATTCAAGAGGCCTTCACATACCACAGAGGAAGGTATGCAGGGTGATCAGTGTTCATGGGGGCTGGGTTGAGGTTTGGAAAGTAAATGTGATTCAGTAAAGGAGCTCAGCAGGCACATTAAAATCCCCCGCAAAGACTCTATTGGCACAAAGACCCCAACAGCTGTGAATGAAATGTGTAGCTGGAGAGTAAGCACAGTTCAAGTCTATGCAGTGTTTGTGTGTACACAGCTCTGCCATCCACAGGGCCCCAGACCACTCTACCCTTCAATAGACTACAAGAAAGGTCTGGTATGAGGACAGAGTACGGAATAGCCTCTCAGCCCTTTGCTATATGGGTTTTTAGCACTGGTGTATGTACTCTAGGATAAACCACTAGTCTGTGCACCTTGCACCAGTATCTGCTGCGACTTGAACTAGTTTGAAACCAAGGTAAGTCACAGGTTAAAATGAGAATTTGCATTCCTCCATTCTCCTGCCACTCAGATGCATCACACGACTGATTTTGCACAAGTGGCATGCTCTGCTCACAAGGGCTGGAAGAGCTGGATGTATTTGAAGGGCTGGGCTGAGGTGCATTGCCAGGTGATTGCACCTTCCTACCTCATCCCCCACCCTGAATGAAAGACTCCCCCTAAATGCCAACAAGTTGCTAGTGCAATTGATTTTCATACTGCTGCTTATGAGGCTTGTGCTTCTTGGGACTGCTCTCCCCGTGGCAATGGCACTGATTCCGTTAAACTGTGTGGATGCTTTTAAACGGATTTTGAGTGGCCCTTATTGCTTTAGCTTAATTTGGTAGCCAGAATAGGGAGGGGGTTGGGCTCAGCTTCCCTGTCTTCCCCCCCACCAGATCGCTGTTGGTTGGCAATTGCAGGAGGCAGATAGTGCATTGCAGTGCCTAGCTGTTTTGCTTTGCAAGCAGCTGCCTCTGGCCCTGTGATGAGGGGCTATAAATGAGATGAGCCTTCTGGAGGCTGCTGCCCAGGTGTTTGCATGGTCTCTTCCTTAGATTGAAGGGTGATTTCCACTCCTACCCCCATAAAGGTCTGCTCCAGAGCAAATCCTTGCTGTGATCCAAGGCCATTCATCGGAGCACCCACTATCTGTCTTCAAATACAAGCAGAAAGAGACAGACGTTTTACACACACAGAAGAGTCAGGATATTCATGGTACGGCTCCCTTAGCAGCTGTAATTCTGTGCCCTCGTGAACATGTATTCTTTTTAGTTATTATACATGGTATTAACATTACTGCCTTATCCCTTAAGGAAACTAGGCTCATTTCCAGGTTGATGCAAGCAGAGAGCTGGCTAATTACCAGGGCTTTGGGGGAAAGCAGGGAACATGGAGCCAGGGTGTTTCTGGCCACAGTGAGCACAGTGGGATTCCCTGGTGGAACAAGTCCTGTTCCACCTGGTCTTCTCTGGTGCCTTGACACCTATCCCACTGTCCCAGCATGCTCTGCTTTGATTTGAACTTGCTTGTGGTGATGGGACCAAAATGTTGTTTAACTCTATGGAGTGGCACCAGGCTGCAGGGGTCTCTAATAACACAGTAAATTAAATAGTGTAGATGATGGTAACATTTTAGCTTCTCCACCCACAATAGCCACCTTGAGGATAGGCAACTAATGGCCAACTGACCTCCCTATTTTTACCAAAAAATAGGGTCAGACAACACATGTGCCTTCTTAAACCTCCCAGCCTTAGTGATATGTTCCTATAAATCTGGTAACAAAGAAAGGAGCTGTATCAATATGGGAAAGAGAACAGTGGAGAAAGGGGGTGTCTGGATACCACACCCAAGAGAAAAAATTGTGTCTATGGCTACCTCATCTGAGTGTCTGTGCACTGACCCCACCTCACCTGGGCCTGTGCAAGAATCGTCTTTCCATTGTGTTTGCTTTAAGAATCCAGAGTTACCCCATGGCCACTTTGTGGCACATTCCACCCAGACAGCCTGGCCATGACTGCTTTGTAACGCCAGCCCCAGGAATAAAAAAAACAGTGCACATTTCCTGAGCAGAGATGGAAAACATCTGTGCTGGAAAAAGGAGGGGCTTTGCCAGCTAAGCCGTGGAAAATACAGATCAAGCTCTGATTGTGCAACCCTCGCTGGTTGGCCTTTAGCTAGTGTGGCAAGGGGAACAGCTGGAATTGACTGCTGGTCATTGCCAGTCAGGGAAACACCAAGAGCCAACAAGGAGCCTTCAGTGGCCACAATCCTAGAAACCAGTACTTTATTTCTGCATGTTAGGCAGCTGCTCAGCCACTGGGCAGCTCAGGATTGTTATATGTGACATCATTTGTTCTCTCCTCTGGCGTTCAGTCCTCTTCACTACCGCACAGCTAGATCTATCCAGCCAGTAGCTCAATGGTGTTTGAATACAATCAGTCATGCTACAGTAGCACACACAAGACACATCAATCACTGGGGCAGTGCAGAGGAAGAGAGTCTGCACAGTTGTTGGGCAGGATAGCTGCCTCGTACTAAGTATTGAGCATAGGGTTGGGCAGGATGATCAGGTTGCTGGGCCTACATCCATAGCCTACATACCGTAAGGTGCGTGGCATATGCCAAAATAGAGAGCAGCACAGTGATCATTTTGTGAACATCAGAAAGCTGCACCTCATCATGCACACTTTGCCTGCATCTGCCTGGAGCCCTCCTGCTTTACCGAGGCAGGGATGATTAGGTCAGACATCCTGCCAGGCTCCTTTCCTCTTTTCCACCAGAAGGGGCAGGAGCTAGGTTCTAGTTTTTACTAGATTAATAAAAATGCCTTGATTCCTACTTTCTTGGAGTTGGGCTCCTAAGGGATTTCTTTATTTGCACCAAGTCCGTGGTTTATTTTATAAGAGCTGTTGGTTTTAACATGAGGTTGAAGCAGATGGGGACGGTTTTAATTACTCTTTATAAGAAGGAGCTGGTGAACAAGCACAGAGAGTCAGGATTGCCATGGTATAGTATCGTTTTGTCAGAAACCCACCATGGCATTCTGAAAGAGCCAAGATGCTGCTTGTGCCAACACCAGCCTTGCACTCTTTTCTTCAGCCAAGCAGGAAATGAAGAGTAGGGGTAAGAGAGCAAAGGAATGACACAGACCACCCACCACCTCCTTCTCGAGCTGTTCAGATTTTTACTTACAAGGCTGGCCTCTCTTCCTAGCACCTGGAGATGCTATCAGGGCCAACAGAAGGCAGCAAGATGAATGGGTTTTGCTTCACTGCACTGAGTGTAGGTGCAATGCTACTACTGACATAATGCGCTCCTGTAACTAGTTACCCTGGGTTCTGACCAAATGGAATCTGAACGTAAGAATTTAAGCCTCTCTCAAGGTTTGTAACCACTTCACATCACGGTTACAGGCAACCACAGAACACATCCAGGCCACACCTGAAAAGGAAGAATTACAAGGGTAAAGATGTAGCATGATAATCCAAAGGAGTAAGGATCACTAAAGAGGTAGAATCCAGGAAAGAGACGATCTAAGAAGTGTTCTAGGAGGAAGTGATAGGGAAACAAGGGACATATTGGTTAAAATGGTAAATTCCGGTATCTTCCTGGTGCTGCATGCCCAACGCTGGAAGCGCACTGAGTCAGACTTAAGGAGACTGGTGTTATAAGGGAAACACCATCTTAAAGCAGTTAACAGCGTGAAGTGACAGCATTACCAGGTGCAAACTGAGGCATCAGGCAGATATCAGTAAATGGATGAGAAAGGGAGAGTGAACTAAAGATGGATGTGGAAGCTGTGTCACTTTTACAGAACAGATGATGGAGCAATGGCACTAGAACTCAGCTGGATCCAGAGAAAATAGCTTAGTGGACAAGTAAAAGGAGTGGGTCTGGGCTAGAGCCTTGAGATACAGAAGAGCTAGCAGAGCTGCGGCAGCACAGGGGAAAAAGAGGTTATTCATACAAACAGAAAACCCACTACACCACCAGGTATGTAAAGAGAAAGAATGCCAACTCGGGGTGGGGAGAAATATGAGAGTCTGAGTAACACTGGACATGTGGAAATTAACAGAAATGGGGTGGAAACAAATGTCTGTGTTCAAGTACTTATGGAGAGTATTATACAGTGCAAGGCAAAGGATAATGGTAATAACTGATATAAGCACAGAGTGAAAGAGTGCTGATCTCCCTACACGATCACTCGTACAGCATCCCTGCTGTGCTATGCTTTACAGCCAAGACACAAACCATGTCCCAAAGAACAGACTGCACAAAGGACAAACCAGGAGGGGAGAGGATTGTGGAAGGAAGAACGAAGGTTTTTACCAAGAGAGCACTTGATTTCTTTGGTTAGGTTTCCAAACTTCTTAAGTCCCATCAATGCCAAAACTATTGCAACGGTTGGTTGATTATAAAATTCAGTTTAGTTAAAATCAATATAAACCTATTGTATATGCATTTACAACAATTTAGTATTTGCTTAAATTGCAAGCTGTACTGATTGAAGCAAGGGTTACATGGGTTACACCAGTTTAAGTGTGTTAACTTTAGGGGCGTGCACCATTTAAATTAAAATCATTTTAGTTTAAACCAGTGCAGCTTGTCTACTACTGACAAAGCCTTACAAGAAACAGGTGATTCTAAAAATAAAAAAAAGTTTTATTAAAGCTGGTTTAAAAACTTGGAATTTCCATTCTGCAGGAAATTCTAATAAGAAGTGTATCTTGGGTCCAAGATTGGAATGAGAACAAAAACAAAAACACAAAAACACACCAACCCCCCCCCCCCCAAAAAAAAAAAAAAAAAAACCGAACACAGAAAACACCTGAAATTTTCCCCAAAACAAAAATTTTTGAAAAAATTTTATTCAGGTCACCCAGTTTCATTCTGATAAAATTGAAATGTTTTGTTCCAATTTTGACTTTTTACATTTTCTATTAGAATTTGTAACAGCATATAAAAAATGATGAAGCAATGACTTCAAAATGAAAAGTGTTCCATTCTGATCGACAATGCAGCGGTTTTGATTTTAACATTAATTCCCCCAAAACAAAATTGTCAAAATTGACCAAAAGTTCCCACAGAAAGTTTTGATTTTGAGGAAGCACCATTTTCCAATGGAGAAATGTTCAGTCATAAGATTTGACCAACTCTAGTGATTTATTTTTTCAAGAAGGGGAGGGTAGATTATGGGAGGCTCGGATGAAGGTGGGAATGAAGAAATAAAAATGGAGAGCTGTGGTGTTGAGGGAAGGAGGGTGCACATTCCCATGCAGTTCAAACACCTAGGGTATTGTTTATGTCCTGAACTGGTGTGTAAAATGCCTATAGGCAGCTGCCTTTTGGTGGTACGTTACACATGCAGTTTTGTATTGCATTTATAGGATTTTATGGTATTAAAAGGAACTGACCAGTGCAAAGTAAAACAGAACAGGAAACCATGAGCTCTGCTGGAAACTACTCCTGCTACTGAGGAGTGGCCTTTCACATAGGAGGATGCGCCAACGAGTAGAAGCTCCTGGGGGAGGGGAAAAAGTACTTGGTAGAAGAGTAGGAGCTCATTCCCGCATCTGAACTGTAGAATAACAGCTGCTTTTTCTGTAGCTCTTCATCTGTTTTTCTGTTCATTTTTGTCCTTCTCTTTAACCTTGCTTGGGAAAACATCTCCAAGGACAAATAAAAATGATTTTCTTACCAGCATTGCTGACTTTGCAGCCTGTCAGAAAACTGACTAAACTTGAAGCTCTTTCAGTCAGTCACTTTAAAATATAGTCAGCATTGTGTTAAAAGATGAAATATACTAATTCCAAGCCAGCGTGACTCTGCTGCATCTCAAGGAGCTCCAGCAGGAATATAAGTAAAACTATGTTGTGCTAGGCAACGTGACAGAAGAAGCAGTCACAAAATATTGAGCTTGGATCTTGTTTGATGGTGAAGGTAACCAGATCTGTCCAGCTAATAAAGAAAAGCAATTACAAACAAAACCATCCACCTGAAAAGGTACCCGTGGAAAACAGGAGATGCCCATTAAGATTTCGGATCCAAGAGAGCTCATCATTTCTTGCTAAGGCCATAATCAAATGGTATAAAAAGATTGGTCAGAAAAATAGCTTTGGTCCTTCAACTCCTTGCAGCTGAAATCTAAAATAAATATAGGCCAAGTTTTATCACTAGTTACACCAGTGTGAATCTGGAGTAAATCCCAGTTTACACTTGTGTAACTGATGGTGGAATTTGAACCTAGAATTCCCTTTAGGAAAGTGCCCTGTGTTAGCCAGCATGCGATCTTCTGCTTCCTTGCTCCCCAGTATGCATCTGGGCCACAAGATTTACAGAGGAAACATTCTGCAAGGGTCTCACTGCAGCAATAGGCCCATGCACAAATCTCTTTGCAGATCCAGTTTTAAAATTCTTGTTAGGACACAAGTGAAAACGGGTTTGTGCGTCTCACCTTTATTCCTAGTAGGCCGTTCTTGCCGGCTTTGCTCAGGGCCCCTGCAGCAAGGGTCAGGATAGAGGTGCTTTTGTAGTGGGTGAGGGGATGTGATAAACATGCACAGGCCTGGATCTAGCCCTAGCCAGTGCAATTCAATCCTTTCCTGTACTTTAATGACCATCGTGCGTACGCACTGTGTAGGTGCAGTGGTGAGTTGCATAGCTGAGTTGAGCATTTTACTTCTTGCAGCAGGGCAAAAATTCCTGTTTTAAACACAAATGATTTTATGTTGGAGCAGGCATGCACAGATGTATGCTATACTGGAGAAAAAATCAAATCCAAACAGAAGGTATAATTTTCAATCAAGCTTTTAATGAAAAGATCATAAAATAACAGTTTCTTATCACTGTACATTAAGACTGTAAATTTCTGAATGCTGAGATCATATTATAGTTTCTGTATATTTTTATATGACACTTGTGTTGGAGCCACAACAGCACGTGGCTCTGACCTGAATTCAAGCTCTTGAAGGAAATGAACAGAACATTGCAGGAGTGTCGGTCCCCCCTCAGGAAACATCCAGGGCTCTTGGGCTGACATAGTTAAGGCTTAAAAAGGAGATAATGCAAACTCCCTTTTCCAGTTTTATTTAAAATAAGAAGAAAAGAAAACCCACCCAGAACGAGACCCTCCTCCCTCCCCTCAGGAAAAGCCAATCCAAGCTGTTTGGGAAGTTATAGTAACAGTGATCCTGGGTGCTTTGATTGGCTATTTGTGAATAATGTTTAAAAACATCCAACAGTTTGATGAAAGCAAAACCTAAAAAGTTTCCCCAATGCCATCAGCACATTGTAGCAGGATGTGGTGCCCTATTCTAAACCTTCCCCACTCCATCCTGTAGGGAGTGCTCAGTAATATAAGCATCAGCCCCACCAATGCCCACATGGTTAATACTGGCCTACAAAATGTGTGGCAAATACCCAATGGGGGAAAAAAGGGACGAGGGAGTCGGTGCCTGATGAAACGGCAGCAGTGGGGTGGAATTAATCTAACAAAGCCACTTCCTCCTCTCATTAAGTTCATGGTCCAGCATCTCAGAGCAGTAAATTACAGTAAGGAAAAGTGTGACCGCAGCAGGTCTGCATAGGACCGAGAGGAATCAGGGTTGCTCCTCTCTATGAGGTCCAGCTCAGAGCTCTACGCGAGTTGGAAGTGCCCAGTGGGAGATCTCAGTAAAGTTCTGGGCACCATCTCCTTTCAAAAGAAAAGAAGCAATTACAGAAACCAGTGAGAGAAAAATGCAGTTTCTCTCCCTGACCTACAATGAGGGAACACTTGGAAAGGGGCCTGGAAATCCGACACGGCCTGCCTATGCTGCTCCTCGAGAGTCTGGAGAACTGTGTGTTCTGTAACGAGCTCGTTAACTAATTAAATTAATAGGATTTTGAAGGTTGGCTTCTAGAGAATATGGCTAGGTATAGACTGCGAGAGTGAGTCTGTGAAGGGGAAGTGGTTTGCATGCATGGTCTTTGCTGTGGACCTGCTCACAGGTTTGAAATCTACCAACCTCCCTCCAAAATATTCCTTTTGTCTTAAGCCCAGCACTGCTGCTTGGAAGGGCTTCTTTGTTTTAGACCCCAGCTATGACTGTCTAGCTTCAGCAAGCTTCAGTTTACGTCTGAAGTGTCACAGCCAGCTATGTTTTATACAGATCTTGGACTCCACATAGCTACAACAGTGAATGCAGTGCTTCAACTTAAAATTGCAAATCCCATCACAATGCCAGGATGCTCTTTGGCTGCAGCTGGGATTAGACGACTTCCAGTTATCTTGGGCACCAGCTCCTCACCTTGGAGATCCTTACTGCTTTCACAGTAAGTATCGAGAAGATGGTAGAAGAACAGGCTATAGAGGCAAGGGAATGCAATCATCAGTCACCAGTTCTAATCAGCAGTGCCAGACCATCCTTCCTCCCCTACATTTACCCCCTCTCCACTTTTTTCCAAACAGTCACTCAGAAACCAGAGGTTTTGCTTTGCAACATGCCCTGGATGTTTCCCTGGCCAAGCCCCACACTCCTGCATTTCAGAACTGAAGCAACACGGTAAAATACTGTTAACCCAGACTTTGAACCTGCACTGCTCAAAAACAATGCTTTCCACGCACAAGAGAGAGGAAAAAAATAAAAATAAAGACAGGAATCTTAAGAGTGACATAACTGGAAACATTTAAATACAGCAAAACATAAATTCCTCTTCTATGCAAAGCTACAAAAGTCCAGTCTTTGTATTGTCTTCACAGGTTATGGTTTATGGCTATGCTGAGTCTCTGAGATTTTTTTTTTTTAATATATTTTTTTTTTTTTTTTCTCTTTTTCTTTTTTTTGAAATCCTGTAGAGAAGACCCTGCGGACACATCTTTGTGTTTGCAACTGTTCTGAATTTCATTGCAAAACTGTGCATACAGAATCTGAGAAATAAATACATTCATTACTGCACATACATATTGATACAAAAAACAACACTGTCAAATAGTGTTTGCACCATCTTTGTTAGATATTAAGACCAGGCAAAATTAATGTTTCATTTTCCATCAGCCTCCCTCAGGTGTTTGAAGTGGCTTTGGTGTAAAATTTTATAAACTAAAAAGAAATCATCAGGACTATGGGTGGGGAGCTTTTAGAAGGGTTTTTTTTTTGTTGGTTTTTTTTTTGGCTTCAGCGGTATTTTAACAAACCATCGTCATTGGCAATCATTAGACTATTCTAACATGCAAATCAAGCGTATGTTTCCACATAGGTTTTGACTGGGCTCTTCTACACAAGATATTAAGGTTTGGAGTGAATTAGTAGAGCTATCTTAATTAACAGAAGGATAAAACAGTCCAAACAGTTTGGCTCATGCTTCTGCACTATCCTGAATGTAGGAAGGGCACTCTATGTACAAATATACTACTTCCCTCAATCCAGACCATTAAAGCTACCCAGGTTGGCCTCTTCATTCCAGCAGGGAGTTCTGTGGTCTCTGCAATAGTTTTTATTCAGTGCAGAGGGCCAGTTGAAAGTTGCACTTTCCCTTCTCTTCCACAGCGACGAAGACTCACAGAAGCTGCGTGGCAAGAGCTCTTTGGTGTCTCCTGTGATCTTTGTGGCTTCTCTCAGCTACCCTACAGCACAGGGCTGGGCTTTTGGGTTTCTTTTGGCAGCTCCCACTAAAGGGGTAGACTGTGAGATTAGCCCAGCTCTTGTGGCCAATGTTAGGGAAATGTACGGGGTACGGTGGCTGGAGTCATTTGCAGGCAACATCAGTCTCTCCTTTCTAGAGTCTTGTATATTCCTCCCCACGCTGCTGGTCACACAGCCAGACCTTCAGAGGAAGAGCCGGGCTGCTTAGGACTAATAGCCACTGTCTTCTTTCTGCACCCGTTTCCCATTGGCACAGACCCACGGCCTTCTCTACCTTAGTTGTCAATGACAGACCGTGGAATTTTCTTTTTGTAACTTGGCAACGAAACACATCAGATGAGGCTACCCACCCCCTCAACAAAGACTCCACACCCAACACAACCCTGCAGATGTCGTGTCTTTTTTTCTCCTAAGACCTCTCTTATGGGTTATGAGGACAAAAATAAAATAAACCCATTTCCCTAATTACATCTCCCAGACCGTAAGTCGTGTTGGAATGCAGTTTGGTTCATGGCTGACTGTTTGTTTTTGCGTGCTTCTAGTTTAAGAAATGTTGGTATAGTCTTCAAAGACAAATCAATGGAAAAAGCAAAGATTAATTTTGACTGGCCCCTAGATCTGTTGAGGTCTGAAACTGTAAAAGTTTATGTAAACAATGAGATAAATATATTAGTATTTTTCTGAGCCAAGTGAGGTTCCATACTCATTCAAATGTGCTTTGGTTTAAAAAATAGTTTTGTGAATTTGGGTATGAGCTTTTTTATTTTTTATACAACTTTTGCTATTTTATCCTGTTACTCCGAAAACATTCTGGAACTAAGTGACTAAAGCATATATTTAAGCTGCCTGGCCTCTATTTTTGTTTTTAAATTGTTTTATTCCTCTTGAGGCTCTTTGTGTATCTTAAAAAAAAAAACCAAAATAAAAAAAAACAAAATTAAAAAATGTAACTCCCTCCCCCCAACCCTAAAACTCTTAAAATCTTAAATATGAAACTAGTGTTTTGCTTTCTCATTAAAATACAGAAAAATGTTTGATACAATACTATGTCGTACAAATGCGGTTGAGTGTTCAGGCCCCCAAGCAGGCCTCAAACAGTCCCTGAAGTTTTGAGTATTACTAGTTATTCATCATTATTACTGTCACAATTTGGAAAATGTTGTTTAGAGTCAGTCTATGGAACACACCTCTAACACAGCTACTTGAAAAAGAAAAACAAATTTCCTTTTGTACAATACTCTTGCTGTACACAGACTTTATGTCGTATTGTTTAAGTGCTGAGGGGGGAAAAAATAAAATAAAGGAGGCTCCTTTACAAAATATATAGCATTGGGTCCTGAGCTTCAAAATGATTCTCAAGGCTTAAAAAACAAACCAAGGAGGGAGAAAAAACAAACAAACACCCACACACACCTGTAAGTCTAATCAAACACGGGGGAGTGCGGTATCTGCTCAATAACAGGGCCTAGCTCTGGTCTTAGCGCTTTCTGCATCTCCGGGCTATTCCACGTCTTGGCTCAGTCAGTCACAGCTTGAGCTAGTTTCCGAAAGCTGGATTCTGCGCACACACTCCCCCCCCCTTCCCATTACCAGCTTTGCTCTAGCAATTCCTAGCCTGGCTAGTCCCGTCACTGATGCATTAGAGAGGGTGGGAGCGTGTGGCAGAGGCACCTCAGGAAACTGCAGCATGGAATGGAGACATTCACTGTAGCACCACAATCAGGAACGAAAAAAAAAAAAAAGGCCCCACAAAGGAAGCAGCAAAGCCCCATTGACAGCTGTGTTCCTGAACAAAAGAGCTGAAAAATCATTTTGAAACTCTGGACTCGGTGGTTTCTTAGCCAGCCAGCGGCAATGGGAACTCTGCACTGGCTGCACTCTAAACCAATATGGGATTCAATTCAGCTTTAGGAATTTTAGAGGGAGGGGAAAAGGCGGAAAGGGGGATAAATAAAAGCCTAGATGCTAATCTTGCACTGGTGTTCCTTGGCCCAGCTAAAGACTTCTCTGAGGAGAAGGTGGATAGAAGAGGCCTTCACTATTCAAATGTTTCAAGGGACTTTCTCAGGAGGGTTTGGCAAGGGCTCAGAGGAAGAATTTTTTTTTTTTTTCTTTTAAACATGGAAATGCTAAAGACACTAAAAAACAGCACATCTCAGCACTTGGATCAAGAGATCCATTCTCCCCACGGGTGCCCCATGACTCACTGACAAGAGTCTAGAAGCAACAAGACAATGGCACTAGAACCACCATGGTGGTGTGGGGAGGGCAAAGGAGGGGGGACAAGTGTGTTCTGTGGAACATGACACCAGGCCAAGGCTCAGCAAGGTTTGGTTTGTCTATTGCATGGAGCCTAAGTTCATTCAAATGACCCAAAAAACTTCTTATGGACTAGTCTACCTTAACAGAAAAACACTAGTGAAAATGAAGCTTATATTTCTTTGTTTTAATTGAACATGCTCACTTGTCTTTTTTTGGTCTAAAACTTAAAAAAAAAAAAGTTTTTTGTTTTGAAAACAAGACATGCAGGGTTCAGTGAACCCTACGGATACAGAGGACAACGGTTTTGAGCCGGGAGGGAAGGGGGCGGGGGGGGAGTGTGTAAACCTTACTCAGTTCAGAAGGGATGATTCTACTGGCTGTGAATTTTTACCACCACACTCCACCAGTCATGGGAGGCTTGAAATAAGCCATAGCTTTCCACAAGGTCACGCCAACAAAGTCGAGGGGCCAAGAATCGGCAGGCTAAACTCTGTCTTCTCTCCTAAACCAATAGCAGCTGTTGGCTGTGATGTCTTAGGCAGATGTTGCAAAAACGTTTTGTTGCTTTTTTCATTTTGAGGTGTATGTGTGTGTGTGTGTGTGTGTGTGCGCGCGTGTGAGCAATTTTCTAAAAGGGAGGATATGAAACACTTTGGTTTTTTTTTTTTCCCCCCTCCTCCCCATCTTATTGCACTCTGGATTCTAGTAAGTTATAGGCTGCTACTCCCCTCACCCTCTGTCCTGCCAGGTGTTTACACACTGACCCAGATGTGCTGGAAGAATGGAGGATGAGGGGACCTTTTTTCCATAGCATCCAGGTTCAATAAACAAAGCTGGAAAGGGCCCAAAAGCTCTAAGAAGTTTCCTTCCTTTTATCTAAAAGTGACTAAAAAAAGCCAAGAGTTTGCTGAGTGAACCATTCTAAGCATCTATGCACTGGGTCTCTGGCTTAATACATTTTTGTCTTTGGCCGAGCTTTGCTTTAATATTTTTCTAGCTGACTTTTGATGGAAGGACGGGGTGGTAAAAAATCCCTTAATTTTAATTTAGCTTCTACTTTATACATTTACTTACAATAAAAAAAAAATACCTGCCTAATCTTTCACTAACCATCTTATTGTTCTCATGAATTCAAGAGGTAGCAAAGGTAACGGGTCTGTTCACACAGACTCGCTCTTTAGTGAGGGAGGAAAGCTAAAAACATACACACACACAAAAATAAAATAAAAAAAATTTAAAAAAAAGTACCTAAGGAACTTGTAGCAAGTCCAGCCTACATCAAACCCCTTCCCTACCCCACCCACCCCAAGAATTAACCTCAGACCTTCCAGTTCAAACATTCACATAAACATTACAATGGTTTTTCCTTTAATAAAACAAGTACCTCTAAGCAAAGAATATTCATACGAAACTACTAGAAAAGTAAAGACTACCCCCTGCTCACTGAAAGAAATTTCCAGGGCACCCACACCCCTGTTCAGTCATGGGTAAGGCTGCAGAGGTGGCGAGGAGGGGTGAGGCATGTGGTTAGGTATGCCAAGGTTAAAGACTAAACCCAAAAGGGGGGGGAAAAAAAAAAAAAAAAAAGTGTTGCTATTTCCTGAACTGAAACACTACGTGGCACACACCTAGGTAGACTGCTTTAGCCATCTCCACCTCATGGGGAAGGATGACGACTCCCATCACCATCACAGCTTCCCACAGAATTTAAATGGGCTGCCAACCCTGTCACAGTCAGTCCACAGCTTCTGCACTGGGTACAGCAAAAGCAATGCTTTGTAGTTTTGTAGCACATTGTTGGAAAATGGGGTTCATTTTTTTTTTTAATTTTTTGTTTTTTAAAGGAGTCGCAAGAAATGCCCTTATTGAATCTGGTTGTAAGGACATTAGTAATGTAACATTAATGCAAAAGGAAAGGCAAAGCCCACAGAGTAGCCAGTGGATAACACGTTCCACTTGCACTTTTTGTTAGTGCAGAAAACAACACTTGATCAATGTCTATAAAGCACTACAGGAGTGCCAAGGAAGGGGAGGGGGGGAGAATAAAGAGTTGGTACAGCCCCAGCTGATCAGATGGAATGTCTCTCCCCATTCCCACTTACCATCCAACAGGCAGGAGACCTCACTCCTGCTACCTGGGTGGAGGGATCAAGAGAGACCAAGTCAACACCCACAAAAATAAATGGCATTTCTTGCCACGCCATTGAGATTTAGAAAGGGGCGGGGGGTGGGGGTGGGGAATGATTTGAGAAGGGCATCAGCTTGGCTGTGGACCTACGTTTCTTTGTCTTTTATTTAAAAAAAAAAATCTTAAAGCTACGTTTGTTTAGGCCGCCCATGACTGAACAGAGGAGGGGAGTTGCCCTCTTAAGCAGCAAGTCTACAGAAAGGTAAATCACTGCGGATGGGCTTGAAGCTCATTCTGGAGTCTTTGGCTTATGTGGGAGAGGTATGCATTCGCAGGTGGCTGATCAGATTGCGCTGCTGGGTGAATTTCCCACCACACAGTTGACATTCGTAGGGTTTTTCTCCTGAGTGGACACGCATATGCTCTGTCAGTCGGTACTGCCGGGTAAAGCGCATCCCGCATTCCTCGCAAGCAAAGGGCTTGAGCCCTAAATGGCTGCGCATGTGCCGTGTCATGGTGCCCCGCTGTGTGAACATCTTGCCGCAGATGTTGCAAGGGAAGGGCCGTGTCAGCCAGTGAGTCTTCTCATGCTGCCGCAGAGTGGCTGGATCCTTGTAGCTCTTCTCACATACTGAACACTTAAAGGGCCGGGATTCTGCAGCATAGGGCTGGTTAGGGTTGGACAAATCCTCAGCTTCCTCCTTGCCGCCATATGTGCCTTCCTCCTTGATGTAGAGGTCTTCCTCGGTGTGCGTCTCCACGTGGGCGTTGAGCTGCTCGGAGCTGGGGAAGCCCTTGCCACAGGGGATGCAGACATACAGGTTGTCACCGTAGGCCACAGGCTCAAACCCCTCCTGCCGGTAGACGTAGTTGGCGCTGGTGTGCCCCCCACTCTCACACTCGCTCTGTCCGCTGTCATCGCTCATCTCCTTGCCGTTTTCTATCTCCTCTTTACACTGGAATGCCTGCTCCGGGCCATAGGCGTTGCTCAGGTTCCGCTCGGCCGACTTGGACAAGGGACCCACCAGGATGCCATTGGGTAGCCCCTCGCCTTCCTCGCCACCTTTGCCCCCCTCTTTCCGGTCAAAAGCATTGTCTTTCTTGATCCACTCCTTCTTGCGCGCCGAGTGCCGGAGGCTCTTGCGCTGGCCGCTCTCCGCCAGGGAGTGGCTCTCCTCGTTCATGTCCATCTCCATGGGCTCGCTGCTGTCTGCTGCGCTCTGGGGGGCTCCGGCTGCAGACTCGTCGAATGATGAGGCACTGTTGGCTGCGGGGGCTGAGGCAGATTGGGGAGAGCCGTGCTGGCTTTCACTGTGCTGTGTGTCGTCCTGGGAGGCTGCCGCGGGGAGCGACGGGCTTTTTTTGGAGAGGTCGAGGCCGAGCTCCTGGTCGCCGCTGCTTCCATTTGCACTGCCGCCGTTCTTGCTGGCTCCCCTGCTTAAGGAGTGAGAGTTCTCTTGGTTAGAGCTGCTGATGAAGATCTCATCGTCAGAGACCTTTCCCTTTGGCAGCTCCTTTGAGTGTGAGCCCTTCATGCCCTCAGTTGACCCTGAATAACGAGTTTGGATGACTGAAGTGGTAGAAAGCCTCTGACTCCTGGGGGGTCTCCCGACACTGGGGCCGCCGGCCCTGCCAGCGAAAGACCTCCCATTCCGCTTCAGCTTCTTCCTGCAGAGAGCTGCCAGGTCGTGCAGTTGGAGGTAGCTTGCTGCGGTGAGGAGAGCATTAAAGTTCTGTTCACCGGGCTGGTCAGTCGTTAAGAGCTTCCCAGTATAAATAAAGTCCAAGATCTGTCGGAACACGGTGGGGTTCACCATGTCCGTGTCTAAGTTAATCAGGTTGTCATGCAGGACGAGGGATTTGAAATACATGCTGCTGGCTGCCAGGATGTTCTTGTGGGCACGAAACAGGGCATTTTCTACCACAATAATCACATCACAGAGGAAACCTTTGGCTCGTTGCTGGTTCAGCTGCAGTAGCAGTTGTTTGGCATGATTTGGCAGTTCCATCTCCACCTTCTCTTCCTTTCACCTTCACTTTACCACCTACAAGACAAGAGAATAAGATCTGTGAGCCCACCATTTCCACTTGGACAAACCTGTGTTTAATAGACTGGTTTAACAGACTGCTGTTTAATATTAGGTTTGACACTGACTAAGGAGTTCTGGGTGCATTCCAGCACTGCAAGCTGTGCTCCTGCTAAGAATACAGGGAGAAACATTTCTCATGCTAAAGCCTCGGGGTTTTTAAAATATATATATATATATATTTTTAAACACTCATGATAGGCTGAAACTACCTATCCAAAGATCAGCAGGGAAGCAATGGTTAGTTTTCAGTTTGTTTTTTTCCTTCCGCGTGAACGCCTTTAAGGGGGATGGGGAAAAAGAGCAAGCTGTTTCACCATTATTCGTATATTTGAAACATGTAAAATATTTATCATAAGCAGCAGCAGCAGCTTTCATTGCTTTAAATATGTGGTTTCTGTCTTTGGGGTTAAAAATAATACACGCAGCAATTTATTCCATATGCAATGCAAGTTAATTACACTGAGGTGGGAAATCGGGGGGGGGAAGGAGAGGGGGAAGAGAAAAGGGAACTTGTAAGAGTATAAAATATGAGTTTAAAAATTTCCCCCTGTTCAAATCCATATTTTGGTCCCCAGGAAGACAAGGACGACAAAACCAGGGCTCCAAATTAATTAGCATGGTTAAAGTTCTTTAAAGTGCTAAATGTTCTTGTTACCACTCCTAAAAAAAAAAAGCTCGTCAATAACTTTACATTATTTTCTTGGATTAAAAAAGAAAAATGAAATAATAGTACACAAGGGTTTTGTTTAAACAGATGAATCGCCTATCTCATATCTCCTCTCTCATTCTGTCCCCTGAATGATGGTGAGATTAAAGACCACAAACACCTTTTCTATCCATATATTGCATATTTTTTATTACACACACACACACACACACACACACACACACACACACGAGTGCTAATATATCTGGACTTTTAATGTTGGCAGCACGATTGACTTTTAAACATCATAAAAATCCACTGGCTTTCCAAGCACTATTTTATCTTTTGAAATGCATGGCAAGGGGGAAAATCAAGATCAATTACATTTGTGGATTTCCTGGGTATTACATGGAATACTTGACACTAACCCTCTATTATGCGCATTGTATTTGGATTTCCAGTTCCTTTTATACTTCATTAGCTGGATTTCATACACACAGAATCCAGCCCTGTACTTCACTGATCTCAGCATTCAAATTCTGTGGAGGCATTTCCCTGACATCTATTTTAAAAAGTACCTGTTCCCTCCCAGCCAAACGAGTTTTGGGTAACCGGTCTGGGGTTAATGAACTTCCTCCAGATAGAAATGTAAGTTTCCTCTTAAAAAAAAAGTTTGTGATTTTTCTCATTATAAATGGTTGCTTAAATTCATTGATCTCTATTAAACACCAAACATACAACACACGTCAACACGTTCTCTAGACCTTGGTTAATTAGTTTGTAGATTATCCTCTATTCTTCTCCCTCTAGTGAACCTCAAGAATTAATTCCAATTAACTTTTGACCCAGATCTGGAATAAAACCACTATCATCTTCATTATGAAGCTCTTACCCAGGGAGAGTTCATACTGAAGTAATTGAATATAAGGACTGGTCTCCAAAAATCAGCAGTAAGCAACATGAGAAGTGAGAACAGAGAATTAAGCAGAGCGTTTGGAGGCCATAAAAGTTCTGGCTGGATTCTCTTGGATATACAGCATCTGCCAGAGCGTGTTCATGCTTTTAACCATCTCTGTGACTTGGGCCTGTTCCACACAGTTTTTGTACCAATTTAACTATTTCAGTTAATGCTGTGATTTTATACTGATATTGTTAAATCAGTACAACCGCTACACTTGACACACAAACAGTTATATTGGTATAAAGGCACCTTATACCAGTAGATCTTATTGCTATAACTTTAAGTACCTTTGCACTGATATAACTATCACCACACTAGATGTGCCATCTTAACAAGACCAGTTTCAAATCAGTCTAGTTAAAGCAGTCCAGGAATGGAGGGTAGACCAGCCCTTGGATTTCTAAAAGGAAAAGAAGGGAAACAGGGTGGGCAAAGGCTGAAGGTTCCAATGTGCTGACAACTCCTTTAGAATACTCCAAAATATTCTCCCTCCCATTTGTTTACATCTTTCTAGTTCCCTCCATGCTCATATGAAATCCAGAATTGTAGTGAAAATTTGCTTCCACTAGGTCTCTTTCAGCATTACAAGCTTCTCTCCCACTCCCCATCCTGCTGTCTATCATTCAAATGGCTTTCTCCAAGGAAATAGGCCTGGAATATAGCAACATTCTGGTAGCAGTGAAGGGGTTAACTTCCTCTTTTTAAGCTCAGTAAGTTAGTTACCAGTTAATGTTTTTATTACTTGTGCTTCCCATTACCCACCTTATCCCTCTGGGTCAAGTCTCATGTACTCAGGCTAAAGAAATATTGAATTATGTTGTCAATCTCGAGGCTTGAAGGAAAAAAAAAATCCATTCTACCATTAGCCAGTGGTAAATGGTTAAGAGTTCCCTGTCAAGGGTGGCCTGTGCCATCAATTTCTGTGCCATGCAGGCTTTCACTGGACAGCGGAGTTTCTAGCTCTTATGGCTATATAGAAAACCTTCCAAATATAAGCCAATGCAAAGCTTTCTTCCCAAGTCGGCTAACAGGCTGCTCCTCCAGTGCTTCCACGGCTGCTAATAGTTTGCAAGGCAGTCAGTTTACTCTTCTACAAGACTCATTTTTTACATCTGGCTAGTAGGTGGATCTGACAGTGAGTAGGTGTTTGGTAAAATTTTCAAATCATGTTCATTATCCACATTCATCCAATCCAGTGCTCGCGCACACATACTTGGTATTTAAATTTAAATACCGAGAGCTACATTCACTGGTACACCCTGGCTGTTCTGTATTGTCTCAGTAACACAAGGCAGCCAGAGCGTACTGGTGAATCTGGCCTCTACTGTGCAGAAGTTTAACACTGTTCCCAGAGATGGGTGGATGCTAGAAAGGGTGGAGGACAAAGAATAAAATACAAGCCTGAGCAAAATAGTAATTATTCATTTCTTCTCCCCTCCCCATATGGCATTTCTGTCTGCTAGGGAAGCACACACTAGCTGCATGAAAGCCCTAGGAGACTAGGGTCTCCACTATTTGATACTGACAAGCACTTTAAAAAACTATGCATGCTGTAATTAGCCAAACTGGAGAGTCGCAGCACACATCCACTTTGTCTGGTTTTCATGGCTTGTTTCCGGAACTCCTGATTAAGGGGAAGAGACAGCAGCACACAAAAGCACCAGATACCCACATTTATCATCTAGTCATGTAAAATATGACTAACTTCTGCGTCATCAAGCCATATGGACAGGGAAGGGGAGAAAAACGTTACTTACAACATAACTAAATACAACACCTACACATAAATAAATACCTATTGCTCAAGCAGAGCAAATGGTCAGCTAGTTGCATTGTTCTCACTAACAGTATGATTGTTGTTCTATGTGCATATAACACCCCTTCCCACAAAAAGAGTTATTTTAAGCTGTTCCATAAAGGAAATATGTGGGAAGGAAAATGAGAGACAATAATAAGTCTTGCCTAGCCAGACAAATGAGAAATTTAGTAGGTTACTGAACTAAAACCCAACTTATTTCACAGTTTGTGTCACTTGGAAATAGTGATGTCCAGGCAAATTTGTATACACAGAACATGCAATATGCCTGAATTGCAAATGCCAGTCTGATATAAGGCTTTGCAGAGATTAAAGGGCTCCTGCAGTTGCTCAGGGGAAAGACCTTTGATTAAATCATATCAAATAAATTAGGGAACTAGCTGAAGTAGCTGGCATATTCATTTCCACGTTACAGCACAAATGCCAACTATGGAAGTAACTATCCTAAATGGGCAAGTCAGTACTTGGAGGGGTGGGAAGAAAGAAGTTTTGAATTTTAACTCTTATTTATGAGATATGAAAATACGTCTGACCTTCCTTCCTAAGTCGGTCTTCTTTAGTTTTTTTAGCATGGTGCGTGTTCTTTAATGACGACTGCTTATTACAGAGCTTCAATTTTCCTTATGTGTCTTTGTGCATCAGCATCACAAGTATTAAGTAATTACTACCACACATTGCTATTTTGTGGCACTCATGAAAAACAGTGAGCTTTCTAAAGCAATCATGGAGTAGCAGAGATGGGGCTGAAGATTTTAAAACCAGTAGTCAATTTTCAACTCCAAGCACTCCAATGCAACGTAACGGATTAAGTGTTCCCCAGACTAGAGATTCCTGTTGATTTAGCAGCAACAGTGTAGTGAACTCCATGAAGCAGCACTGTCCCAGGCCAGGTCTAGAGGCGCTTTGCCAGTAGAGCTATATCAGTATACCGTACTAGCAAAAAGCTCCTAGTGTGGACACAGCTTATTTCAGCCTCCCCCCCCCCCCCCCAAGCAAAATAAGCTTTACCAGCAAAAGCAGGTGGCACAACTATGCCAGCAGATATTTGTAGTGTAGACCTGGCCCTTATCTGTATCTTCTGAAGTGCTCAGCAAATCATCATAAATCCATTACAGACACTGGTCCAGAACTGACCAGCTCCAAACACCTACTTAACAGGGATGCATCCTGAGATGGAGTGCATCCTCTTGTTCACTAGATGGGTGCAGGAATTGTTCAGCAATCCATAGCATTTAGGAGACTATACAATCCCTAGGATGCTCCCAAACAGTAAGGAACAGCATAGATCCAATTAAAAAAATACCACAGCATTCCAAATAAATAAATGGTGAACATTACAACTTTATAATAAATACCTGGTGCACCTGTATCATAGCTCTGAAAGGGGACAGGATATTAAAGCTTTACAACTGTATTAGTGCTGAATGCTCAAGAGAGAGCTTCCTGAAAAAGCCCAAAACAACAACTGTGGAGCATCAAATGCTAAGATTGTTTTTGGACCACTGAAAGAAGCCTTGCTCTATTCTAGGGGAAGGAAATAAAAAACAAAAAGTTGTTCCATTCCAGGAGTAGCATGGGCACAGTGGGATTTCAGATGCTCTTCCATTAAGAAAGATACTTAAAAACATGGCAGACTCTCTTTGCTGAGTAGGAGACTTATTACTGACATTTGTGATCAAACACAATGGAGTGTCCTTTGCATACTGTCTAGGACCAAACAGAACTAGGGGTGTATTGGTCACACAGTAGTAGAGATAACCCAGTTATAAAGGAAGGCTCCTGCCCAGTTTCAGTGACCCTGCAGTAACAGCAACCGCTTAGCATACACCGTTTCCAGAATTGTGAACCTCATCAAGGATCCTGATGCACAATAAAGGAAGGAAACAAAATGGGAGTCTTAGCATTACAGGGAATTCACCCCCACCCACAGCCAGAGTCTAGCTAATGGAAAAATGGGAGAGAACAGAAATGTTATGCTTCTCAGATGATATTACACACAATGAACAGCATTAAAATAAACCTACACTAACTAGGAGCTGGCAGTGTCTTCATAAGCAATATTGCCTAAGGAACTGGATGCTTGTGAGAATTGATAATCAATTTATTAAATCAGTGGCTCAAAGCCAAACTAGGGCATATTCTGGTCTGATGGGCATTGAATACAGCGTAGAACATACCATGTGCTCTAAGAGCTTTCCTGCTTTATTACAAAGTGATAAGACTTTCCTTTCCATCAAGACTTTGGAAGGAAATTGGTTAAAATTAGACTGTCAAAACACATACAAACAGTAACAAAAAATAATTACTTAGGATGAAATACTAAATGCCACTACAGTGCTTTAGGATTGTTTAAGGACCATAAAAAAAGATAAATTACACCCATCCCCAAAGCAAATCCCAAAGAAACGAAGAATAACTATCTTTGCAACCTATGGCAGGAGACGCTATTTGATTTCACTGCTGAGTTTCAGACTGGAGTGTTGGACAGTGTTTATATTTTGAAAGAACACCAGTGAAGCAAAGAATTGTTCCAAAGCAGACCTAACGAATCCCCGCTTCATTTAGAGAATTTGTGGGCGGCAGAGAGGCTAGATATGGAGAAGCTGTGTATTGAAATAACTCTATGATTGATAAAAATCTAACATGTGGAGATTAGAAGCTCTGTATCAAATTAGATGCCATTAAACTTTAGCCTGCCTTGCACATTTTAATATACAAAGGAAAAGGTGGTATTCTCTTTGACTGCCTGCTGTCCCCAGCAGCTCTGCAGCACTCCGGTGAACATGAACAAAAACAAACAAACAAACGGGAAGTTTATTCCCTGTTCTGCTTTCTTCTTCCACCAATTTATTTGGGTCCCTCTAGCCTTTAACAGACAGAAGAATGCACGCTGTGTCCAACTGCCACCAGATTCCTGTGGGCAAGTCACTTCACTTCTCTCTGCTTCAGCTTCCCCATCTGTAAAATGGGGTGACAACACTTAGCCCTTTTCGAGAGGCTTGGGTGAAAAAGGGCTTTGTCAGGATGTATTCCTACTCTAACGCTCCCTTCACCCCACGACCATCTGCGCTGTGGGAATACTGCCCACATGTTAATTTCATTGTGGTCTTTGGGACGAGGCGTAGGAAACGTGGGCTCTCACGGATGCTCACCTCCCTGCAGACTGGTGGTGCCTCACAGGTTCCCCTGGGGAGCTGCAAATGCCCCGTAATTAAACACACACGGGGGGCATGGGTTCAGCTCTAAAGCAGTCAAAGCTGGCCCTAAGGATGTGCTGATAGTGATATCCCAAATGGCAACCTCCCATCCCCTGAACACAGTCAAAGCACTGGAGCTGAAGCAGTGTCAATAAAGTCCCCCTTTTCACTCTCTCTCTTTAAAAAAAAAAAAGAAGAAGAAGAAGAGGATCAGCAAAAGCTCTAGGTGGAAGGGGTGAAACCCCAGGAGATCCAGGTGGGAAACTGGACGCAGCACCATGGTGTTCATGGAAAGAGAGTCTCACACTTCATCTCAATATATTTCAGACTAGCCCTGCAAGCAATACAAGGGCAGAGGTGTGCACAGCAGGGGCCGAGCAGCATGCACAGTAGGAACCGGCTGCACAGTTAAAGCGGTAGGAATGGGGATGGGGGAGAGAAGGGAGGAGTGTGATATCTTGTCAAACCATAGGGTAAGATGTTGGGAAATTAACGTGCCACACTTGGGCTGCTGTGGTGAAATTAGTACTGTGCAGAACTGCTCTCAAAAAGAAAGGGAGTCTCTGCTTACTAAAGCAAATGCCTCAGAACTGCTGCAGAATCTGTTCTGCTTGGTTTTTGACACAAGCATCCTTGGGTTTGGTAGCCTGTGCTGTGATGTCTGGACATGAAGCACGAGGGAAAAACAAGCTCAGCAGCTAGGGACCCCTGGCTTCTGTCCTCAAAATGTGAAAAGCAAAAAGGTTTGAGGATTCCTGCAGCACTGTGTCCTCTGCCCAAAAGGTAACAAGCAGTGCCAGACACCTGATACATAGCAAACTGCACATGGGGCAGAAAAACCTCAAGAGGGTGAAGAATGCAGGGATTCCTTAAGGCTAGTATGTGTTGACAATACCAGGAAAACAAAGGGCGATCAGGTCTGCGTGAAGCTGCAGCAAAGCAGGGGCAACTTGTTATGTGTTGAAACTCTGAGCATTAGAATGCACGTTAACCACTTTGTTGCCGCTTACCATGCCAGGTACATTGGGCTAAGGGCACCTCCATCCAGTGCTGCCTGACGTGCCAGGTACATCCCATGATGTTCCATTGAAATCACAACAGGCCATCAATAGAACGTGGCTGCACAGATGCTGAATGAAGAACCAGCAGGGACGCTGTTAAATGCAATTAAAAAACTGCCATCAAAATTGAAACGTACATTTCAAATGGCCACCTAATTTAAAGACAACAACAACTGCTTCTATCGTTAACCCCCTCTCAGACTGTTGAGCTGCACAGGGCAGGGATGTGCAAACATTATGGGGAACCCTTGCAGATGTCTTGGATCCTTTTCCCTGGCAACCTCCTTTCTCAGAAATACAAGAACCCGAAGAGCTTCAGATAGGAACATGGAAATGCTTCCCAGGGAATAACTGTCCATAAGACACCTTCATCACCTCATTTTGCCCCCTGAAGGCTATCTAGCAACTAGATACTACAGTGATGGGTGATTTAGAAATGCTTCTCCATTGTTGAAGTCTTCATGCCACAATCTTCAGAGTCCCATACTCTACACGATGCTTTTCGCATGGCTTTGAAGCAGCACTTTTAAAAGCTGCCACTGCCCCACCTTGAAATCCATCTGTCACAGAGCTGCCATTGCGTTAAGCCAATCTGGTTTCCTGTGGACCCAGTTATATACAGAAAGGGAAAGAGTCCATTATTCCAAGACCGAACCTCAGGGCATGGCCTACTGTACTGGCACTACAGTGGCACAGCTGCAGCTCTCCCGGGGAAGCACCGTAGCGTAGAGGCTTCTTGCACTGACGGAAGAGGCTTTTCCATCTACCTAGTTAATCAGTCTCTCCAAGAGGCAGCAGGTACTTGTGTTTACACCAGGGATTAGATCAACCTAACTACAGCACTCATGGCACAAAAATGTTCACAGCCCTGTGTGACGTAGCTCTGCTGATCTAATTTTTAAGTGTAGACCAGGCCTCAGTGTACCACAATGATAATGGAGCTCTTTGACGATTTAGGACTTTCACTGTGCCTCAGTGATTGGGGATCAAACCGATTCATGGCAAACTACATCACGGTCCCCACCTAAAACTTAGGTCCATCTAACTACATTGTTCAGGGCTGTGAAAACGTTATGTCCTGTGCGACGCAGATAGCTCAACCTACTCCCCATTGCAGACACAGCTAGGTGGACAGAAGAATTCTTCCATTGACCTAGCTACCGCCTCGCAGAGAAAAACCCCTTCCATCATTGCAGGAAGCAGCTACACTGCAGTGCTGGAGCTGAAGGTTGCTATACATTAAAAATGTATAATTCCACCTTTCCTGCCGAAAAGAAAAAACTTATGCGACCTCCCCATTTTAAGTGAATGTTACATAGATGCTCCAGGCTTGTGAAGCTTAGTGCAACTCCTACAACCGCAGAGCCTCCTCCCTCAGGAGTTAGCATAATCAAATAAAGAAGGATTACTGAGAAGGATAATCCTTTGGATGAGACATTAAATATGGGTCCCTTTATAGGGCTGTTTGTAAAAGAGGTATATACCACTTGTGAAATCAGGGAAGTAATTAAAACTAAATTTTGCCTCAAATTGGAGGAGAGCCTGCAAAGCACTTTTAGTGCTGTGAATTTTGTTGTCAGGTGAACACAGTTACACAATATGTCTGGGCCTGATAAACCAGGGGTTCAAGGACAGAACATGGCAAACATTCTTTCCCTTCCCCACACTGTCTCCCAGCATCCCTCCTACTATTGGTCTACCTGGAAGCCTGTGGACATTTCTGTACCCTCCCCCAAAAGACTCGGCCTGGGTGGGGGGGGGGGGGCGAGGTAGGCTTTAAAGGAGGACAAGGTAAAACTCAGGAAGAGGAAGGATGGTTGGAAAGTTCCTAGACAGCATTTGATTTTTGGGCTCAGGCCTACCTGGCTTATCAGGCATAGTTTTTATGAGGGACAGTGTTGATATTTCATAATTTTCTCAGCAAAAGTAGAAATTACAATCTACAAAGCTTGTCCAAGAGGAAATAAACCCCCTGCCTAGCTTCATAGGTACTCATGGACTAGAAACCTTGCCTAGCTTCACAGGACTCTCAGCAATGAGGTTCTGCTCCCCCGTTAGGGAACAACACATTATACATTTGCATAGCTCTAGTTCTTTTTGCCTGCCTTGTGTGCCTGTCCAGCTGGGAGTTAATGATTGGATAGCACTTCTCAAGTAAGTTATGATCCTGGCCATCATTTCCATGTCCCAGAAAAAAAATCAAACTGCAAGACACCTTCACTGTAATTAATTTCCTTAAAAGGGATTGATAGTAAATGAGGACCACTGGCCTTGCAGCTATAAAGCTCCTCCCTGGAGAGGATACAGAATGCAGAGAGAAGGTTCTTTATTCTGCCTGGACGTGTGCTGGGTTCAGGCCCGAAATATACAGAAAGCCGAACCAATACCACCTGTCACTTTTGTAACTAAATCATTTTTATGCTGAAATAACAGGCCTTTTGCATTAAGATTACAGCTGTCAAAACAGGCCAGATTGATGAAATCTTGTCAATAAAACAAAGGTGAAATTTAAGCACGTACACTCCTACTGACCCAGTTTACACTGGACCAGGATCAGCAGTGCAGAACCGGTTTAAAATGGACCACTGCCAGTGTGAAAAGCTGTGTTTAAACAGAGTGTCTGTATTAGCTTAGGCACAAGGGTTTCAGCCCCTGCGAACTGGAACCTTTACCTCTCGTCTCTTTCTGGAGTAAGCCAATGACATCCAGGCTGTGGGTAAGCTACTGCTGAGTACATAATGGTGACTGCATGTGCCAACACTAACTCTGTGAAGCACGTGGCGATACCCAGCTTAGGAGGGGGGTGCTGAGCAACGCATTAAAGCATTTCTGGAATCTGGAGTGAGACAGCAGCTCAAATGCAGATTTACATACAGATTACAGCAATTTGCTACTAGCTACTGTGAAGCAAGACGCTCTGCTCAGTGGTTTCTGCTGTAAGGGAAAGACAGCTTGCGGAAACAACACAGAACTGTTTAAATAAAAGATACATTTCCCACTGGTGGAGCCTCCCCATTCACACGGAGGCCAAGCTTCCCACTGGTCTCTGCTTGTGCTGCCCATCCCTAAGCAGAAATCTTGTACAGAACACGTTTGTCTACTGCTGCCCACATGAACCAGCACCCATGAAGCATGAAACCCTTGTGATATTTGCCAAGCACGATGGACTCCAGGGATGTAGCAGAACCATGAAACAAAAACCACAGGAGACAGGAGGAGCAGGTAGCAAGCAACAGACGCTGACACTCCTGCAACTCACAACTGGCTGAACAAGCTCACCAAAACCTGCATTTCAACAAAACCCACCAGACAAAGGCAGCCCTAAAGCCAAGCAGTCGTCTGACGCAGCCTCTTATTTCAGAAAGACGTCCATATCCTTAAGCAGACCCAGCACATACAAGCAGAAGACACCCCTGACGCACCTACCAGCCAGGTCCCTTTGCCAGAAGCTGGAAATGGGCAACAGGGGATGAATCACTTGATGATTACCTGTTCTGTTCATTCCCTCTGGGGCACCTGGCATTGGCCACTGTCCGAATACTGGACTAGATGGACCTTTGGTCTGATGCAGTATGGCCGTTCTTATGTATGCAAAAATTAATCTAGCTTCTTACAGTCAGTTAGCTTTGGGCCTTGATATACAGAGTTCTTCCTTTAAGATTTATCTGGATGTCCGAGACCTTTCGAAGACTTTCTTGCCTGGAGCAAGTCAAATGGTCAAGGTTTCCCCTACCTGCCCTGGCTTGCCATGTTTCATTTTAGGATGGCAGGCTAGGGGACTGGGCATAGAACAACGCTCTGCCAAAGCTGGCAAGTGACTCATGAGAGGTGGAAAGAAGTCCAGGAGATTCTTTGCCCATTCAGGGGACGGAATTTACTATGCTTGTATCTTAGAGCTTCAAGAATTAGCACATTTCCTTTTGGGTTGTAGGGTTAAAACTGAAGTCGAAAACCGCCAGGCAGGCAGGTTTCCCCTTTAACGATCTTCCTTTGCATAAAACTAGTGTGACTGCCAAACCAAGCGCCATGTACAATGGCAACCAAGTCCACCATCAGCACCAGCAACACGCCTGCCTGACCCATGCTGCATCACATAAAATCAACGTCCAGACTCTACAGCCACGAACTAACCTATAAACCATGAGAGCTACATTCTTCAGCCCCATCATTCGTTCTCCCAACCCCTCCCGCACACCCTTTCCAACAGGGCACTGCACATGCACTGGTGCTATAAGCAGCTCTGAATACTCTGCTGAAGTCCTGCTCCAATGTGAAGCCATGCCCCTCAGCGAACCCCAAGTATGACTATCCCTCCAGCAGTGACAGTAAATAAAGAGGTGGTCAGGGATGGGAAAGGAGCAAACATTCCTACTGTCATAAGAGGAGCTGAACATCAGTGTGCTGGACAGCCTGGAGGAAGGAGGAAGCAGTGGCTGCGGAGTTTAGTTGGCAAGGGAAGAGAGGAAAATCAGGTTTTAGATTTTCAGCCCTGGTCTACATTTAAAATTTAGATCAATCCAGCTACATTGCTCGGGGCTGGGGAAAATTCACACCCCTGAGCACCACCGTTAGCCGCTGTTAAGCTAAACTAGCTCCCGGTGCGGACACTGCTACATCAATGGAAGAATTCTTCCATTGACCTAAGTACTGCTGCTCAGGGAGGCGGAATACCTACACCAACAGAAAAAACACAGTTCTGTTGATGCAGGAAGCACCTACTCTGTGGGCACTACATTAGCACAGCTGCAGCTGTGCTGCGGTAGCACCCATAGTGTAGACGTACCCTTTCAGGATCCCGGAGTGGGCGGGAGTGCCCCACTCAATCTTTGGCGCTCTCCTTCGCCCGACTGTGGCTGTGCCTACACTAGCAAACTTCATAGCTGTAGCTCCACTATTCCCATCTACCACCACTTGCATTGTTGCAATTGCCAGTAGAGAATTAAGAGTTATACAGTTTGTTAAACCAGGCTCTGGAGTGCTGAGGGAACGGGGCGGATCTGGAGACAGACTCTCCCACACAAGTCCCATTTGTTGTGTGTCCTCAGTGAGCTTTGCTGGTTGTGTCACGAGAGGAGCATTCCACACAGAGCTGACTGCACAGTGTGACAGTGCAATAACCCCATACGCTCATTGCTGCAGCAGCTGTACTAAAAACTCAGCGTGAAGGCAGTGATGGCAGGGGCTGAGGAGAGGAAAAGGTATATGAGCACATTTTGCGCTGCCATAAGAACTTAGACCAAGCTGTCATTACACTTCTACATCCTGACTACCAGAGAGCACAGAAGTTGGGTGTCCTCAACAGACAAAGAAATAGATTTTGTTATCACAGGTATGCGATTTTTGCCTAGACCCAAGTGTCTGTGCAGCTAGTGATGACATAACGCATTAAACAGCAAAGTCGTCATCCAGCTCCTCAGCAAGAAATGGAGGAGGTGCCTTTGGTGCTCAGTTACCTTGAGCAGCCTTTATGTACTATGAATGGTTTGCTAAGTACTAACTGGTTCCTCAGCCCCGTACAGATTTCTACACCTCAGAGAAGTCTCCACTTCGGAGTCAGCTGCTAGAGATTCTTGTCCTGGAAAGTCCTCTCCCTTCCACCAGTAAAAGGCAAAAAAGAGTAAAACCAGTGAAAGATGAAATTGGCCACAAATTCCGCAGGACAGGGCGCATGTCTTACTTCGTAAAGCACCATTTAACTTCACAGAGTACCAAATAAGGAGTAGTTTCAGAGTAGCAGCCGTGTTAGTCTGTATCCGCAAAAAGAAAAGGAGTACTTGTGGCACCTTAGAGACTAACCAATTTATTTGAGCATGAGCTTTCGTGAGCTATAGCTCACTTCATCGGAGGAAGTGAGCTGTAGCTCATGAAAGCTCATGCTCAAATAAATTGGTTAGTCTCTAAGGTGCCACAAGTACTCCTTTTCTTTTTGCAAATAAGGAGTAGTAAATAATAAATAATCATCATGGAGCAGAGATGCTGTCTGTAAAATTGCAAAAACACTGCTGTTCCATACCTTAATCAATGCTGTTGGTAGGCCTGCTAGAGATACTGCTTGCCCTCACCTGACTTACTGTAACAAGCACCCTGTTTTTATTTTAGAGGTGATTTGGAAGATTTCCTATGCTGGACATCTGCTTTTATTGACACTGTTGAGATTAATGTTTTAACAGAGAGGTGATGAGAATGATTAAATATACTGTGGGAGATTTCTCTTCCCTTCATCCAGTAGAGTCTAATTTGCCAGTTTGCATCTGTGTACCACTAATGATTCATTTACAAAGCATCTGTGTCTGTCTAGGCTTTTATACCATGCTGAGCACCACGGTAGCTGAGCATATCACTTGCCAGTTGCTTCATATAGTTTGGAGGACCAGATTTTGCTGTTACTCCATGAGAATCTCACCCTGAATTGGTAGAGCTAGAGTCTACAGCACAGTGATGAAGGGTTCCCCACCCTGGCTCTCTTTTAGTTCCCCACCTTCCCGTGTCGCTGAGTTTTCACGCCTACGTATTCTGGCACCAGTTTCAAATACTGAGAGAATTCAATGTGGCACAATCTGAAGCAGATCCAACAGCACCCCTTGCAAAATTCTGTTTGCTTGGGGTGTGCGATTTTTTTGTTTTCTGGACAGGTGAGTGAGATGCCATTAGTATTTTCCATCATCACCACCACGATAAAGGCAAGTGAGTAGATACTGACCTAGGCAGGTATATTGTCATAACAATTCTATAATGCCAGTTTAAAGTACATTCTATGGGTTACAAAACAATCAAGCCATGAGTATGGGGCAACTAGGAAAGTCCCATTATCAGGATTACCTATGGGTGTTTAGTTGGTAACTGCCTGAATACCCAGGGTTAAGTATTTCAAAAGTCATTCATCTTCAGTTACCACCTATGCAAACTGCTACTTTAACTGCCTATTCATTTGCTGAAGGACAGAAGCCTCAAGGAACATTTTATATGAAGACAGAATGGATTCCCTTAGTTCTTTAAGATATATTAGCACAACCTCATTTGGCAATTGCCCCCAAGGGTGCTGGGGAGCAGAGGGTTGAGGCAGATTCTATTTATAGAGGATAACCCTGGAAGAAACAGGAGCTACTGGAGAATCAACCATGAGGGGTGAAGCTGTGACAATGCTGAATCTAGCAAGAGGTGCAGACGCATAGTCTTTGTGCCAAAGAAAGCTCTCACAACATGCAATAGGTGGGGCCACGTTCAAGTTTTAGGCTTGGCTGGCAAGTTTCATAGGCACGCCTGATGAGAATTCACAGAGGTGTATTCCAAAGCTGCAGGAGTGAAGAACTAAAAGGCTATTTAAATATAAAAAACTGCCAAGTCACTTCCTATAGAGCTCTCCCCTTCCCACTTGAAGGGGCAGGTGGTAAAAACAGCAGGTTGGACTGATTTACACTGGTTTAAATGGAGTAGTTGATCCCAGCACGTTTACAGCCATATCACTGAGATCGGAGTCTGGCTCAGCTAAACAGAACAAACTATCAGTAGCCACCTCAAGGAACATGGATGCTACATATCAGGGGGGAAAAGTATGGTTACCACTCTGCCATTTCCATCTGAGCTCACTAAAATAAAGTAACAGCATCAAGGAGCTCTCTAGAAGGGATGCCGATATGCTCTTCGGAAGAATATATTTGGACTAAAACTTTACTCTTGGCGTGGTGAATTCTCAAACACCTGTACCCAGTATTTAACTGCCATTGCAGGACCTTGGCTGAACAGCATTTAACCACATGGTGGACTAACTTAAATTTAAACATCATTGTGCCACAGTGCAGGTGCATCAGCACAATCTGCATCCTTGCTGCCTCAAACAAAACACCTGGTGAGACTCAAGCAGGTGAAGAAACCGCACTCAAGAACCCTAACCACACTAGGTAGGAAACAGTCATACTCTGATGCAGTCCAGCTGTCTTCAACCCCTGGTTGGTTGATTGCCTGATCAATCTACTACCCTAGCTATACAGTATTCAAGGTGATTTCTCTAGAATTCCGCAGAGATGTCAGTCTTTAAGATAAAATACACTGCTCAGCCATTTTAAAGAATTAGAATAGCAAAAACCGCCTCACCACCCATCCATCCTGCAACAAGGAACTAGTCCATCCTGCGACAGGAGGAGAAGATAACATACTAGTAGGTCTTCTCCATCCCCGACTGCTATGATGCTGATGTTTTCGGAGGCTTTTCTCCTCAGCTTCCTTATTGATACCAGTGTTCCTGCAGACCTTAGAGTAACGACGACAATACACCCGTATCCAAGAGTCCTCGTATCTCTGAGTTCTCACAAAGTTAGTCCTTGCATATCCAGGTCTCCCACTGAAGTCAATGAGAGTTTTGTAACAAGGTATTTACTGGGCCCCTCGTCATCTTACACAGGGGAGAAATCCTAGATGGCTGGGAGCAGCCTGGAGAAACATTCCACTTTCAAAGGGGGTTATTTCCTTTTTTAAAAAAACACTAACTTTTTTTAGCCAATTTTTCATCAGTCTGGTTTAATGCATCCCAGCTGTATATGAGAATGCTGGCTCCCTCACAGAGATATTCCCAACTGTACATATTCATTTCTGAACAGGTAATGGGTCTTGGCACAGCGGCTGGATCCTATGCAGGAGTTGGATGTGACATGTTGGGAAAGGGGTTGAATTCTCATCTCCTGTTCTAACAGGAAGGCCATTCAATGAATACACCCAAGAACCTGAAACAGACACTGGTCTAAATTTGTGACTTTTTTTTTAAACTACGTTTTACTGTTAGCATTTTTATTTTCAGTGCTATTGCTCTCTCCCACTGATTTTGCCCTGACTATTTAGCAGAGAGATTTTCTGACACCCATTCCTGGAGTTTATAACAGGGAGAACCCTACTTAGCTCCGTTGGGTTTAGCTGGTATACAAAGAACAGACATCACTGACAGCCACAGAAACATCTACAATGCTAACAGCAGGGTTTATGGGTAGCTTCTGCCCCTCAAACTGCAGAGCCAAAGGGATCTTGGACAGCAGGTTGGTGTGTCTCAGAAGAAAAATGACTTTTTAAAAAAACAAAACAAAACAAAAAACATGGTCTTAGTAAGAAAGTGGAGGAAATAAACAGAGCTTTGGAATTCTGAATTCCATGACTAGGGTAGTTTTAAGAGAAATTCCTGCATTGGGCCTAAACACACAAGCTGAGATTTATAAAGGAGCCTAAGAGTATGTCTATACTACAATTAAAAACCCATAGCTGGCCCTTGCCAGCTGACTCGGACTCATGGGGCTCAGGCCAAGGGGCTGTTTAATTGCAGTGTAGACGTCCAGACCTGGGGCTCTAGGACCCTGAAAGGTGGGAAGGTCCCAGAACTCAGGCTCCAGCCCCAGCCCGAACAAATTGTCTACACCACAATTAAATAGCCCTGCAGCTTGAGTCAGCTGGCACGGGCCCGGTGTGGATCTCTAATTGCCATGAAGACATACTGTAAGTGACTTAGGAGCTGCTGAAATCCCCACCCACAGTGATTATTTATACATACTACAAATTTTAGAAACTGATGAATAGTATTCCCATTTTAGGATATAAAACAAGTTTTAAAAAAAAAGATATGGGCTTATCTAAAACACATTAGAACTTCAGGTAGAAGAAAATCCAGGTTCAGATCTGAATTTTACATTTAGGACTGCTTGTATTTAAGAAACAAAACCTAAAATCTAAATCTCCATAATTTTGCGTGAGTGAGATATTTAAATCTCCTAATTGAAACCAACACCTAAGGCTTTTTTCCCTGGTTTGAATTAAAAAACAAAAAAAACCACACAACTGTAAGGATCCATCCCTCTTTCCAGTTCTGGCAGCTGAAATTTCACAGGAAAATGCCAGACTTTTGCCAAGGATGGTGGAAAGTCTCATGAGAATGCTAACCTACTAAAAAAATCCTCCACTTAACATGGCCAAAATCCCAGTGGATCTTGCTGGATCTCAGCCATTTGGAATTCAGCACCATTGAATTCCAACCTTAGCCCCCAGTGCATCCTTCTTGGATCATTGCTAATTAAAAAAAGAAAATTGTTATTCAACTCTGCTTTTTTTTTTTTTTTAATTGTTATTTTCCTAGAAAGGGTAAAGAGTATTTTTCTTTTAATGAGTCAAATTACTGGAGAACTCAGTGACAGATTATCTTAAAAATAGTTTGAAGGAAAAAAATAAATTAGAAAGAAAAAACCCCCCACAAAACAAGAAGCACTTTACCACCACAGGGTTCCTTTCCCCTGCTGTGCACAACCATTAAATGCCATTCTGCCTCCCCATTTGAGACACTGGATCTGAAAGATCCAGCATAAAAGGCCTGGTGAACACTGTGCCCGATAAGAAATGTTTAAAAAAAAAAAAAAAAGATGGTTATAACGACACTGAAATAATTAGAATATTCACAAAAGTTCCCCTTGGATTCAAGTCAGCATGTGGGAGTGAGGGATTAAGATAAAAGTATTCACAGCATTTCCCGGTCAGATGCTGAGATATCAAAGCCTGCGTACTAAGGTGTACTGGTGTAGCAGGGGTGGCTACCTAATAGCAAACTCTGCAAGCAGTGTGAGTGAGTGAGTATAGTTTGTTTTTTTAAGTTTGTGATCTAGTTTTAGTGCTCACATGAGAGAGTAACAGCTCTAGCCTAGTGTAGGCAGGCTCTGGGCAAGCTTTTCCCAAACCTCTCTATCAACATATGCCAAACCTGAATTAAATCAGTACTGCTCCTTGATATCGCCCACCCCCCCACAGCAAGCCGGAAATGCCAATTTTGTCAACTTCTTCAGTCAACAAATTGGGGCCATTTTATTCTCTCTTCTCTTACATGACAGTAAACAGAGTTACTCTTTGATTACAATAAAGCAGGAAGACACCTGAGCAATGAAAGTATAGTGCTGAATTTTGTCATCACCTTCCGTACCAGATCTCAGCTTTTCACAAACTTTCCTGGACGCGGCTGTGAGGGAGAGTGAATGAGCGCATTACTCCCATTTTACAGCTGGGGAAAACAGGGCACAGAGAAATCAGTGACTTCCCCCAAGGCCATACTTCAAGTCAGTGACAGAGACTAGAACAGAACCCAGGTTTCCCAAGCCCCAGTCTGATGCTTTAGTCACTAGATCATTCTTCATCTTGTGGAAGGGAAAGGTTCCTTTCCACAGAGTTTGCGACTCCCTTTCTCCCGAATGGCCCTGAAGCTACAGCTAGAATCTGCTGCACGGGGGCCGTGCATTGTATCAGCCGATTCAGTAAGTAACAAGGTCTTCTGAAACCAAGTCGAACAGCTCAAGTGATTTAGTGTTCCTGCCTGGGCTTGCCAAAAGACCTTAATGCAAATACAGCCCCAGGAAAGTGAGGGTGGGCTCTATGGTTCCCTCCCCCTCAGGGCTTTTTCTTCAATCCCAATGCACTTCATTACAGTTGCACTTCAACTGAGAATTCAGTTTATTTTCTGAAGCAGGGAAAGTGGGTTAGTAACCCACAAAGAGTGCAAACTCTGGTGTTCCAGAGGATTTGCAGTCATCTCAAAGGGGTGTTTTGTCCATTGACATGTTTGCTGTCACATGAGCCACTGGATTCCAGGCAAGTAAAACAGGCTCACTCACTCCAAGGAGTGACACATTCACACATGGCATTACTTTTCTTAAAGGTATTTACAGTTTACTTTTTAGTGCTACTTTAAGTTCAAAGGGTCTAGTAAAGCCCCATTAAGCCATTTACATCAAACTGGTTAGTTAATTATCCTGTTGTAGACTTTAAATTAGTGATTTATAACCCTCTCCCAGAGATGCCAGTATTTGGAAGCACTTCAGCAGGGCAGGGGTTTTGTGGGGTGGGGTGACAGATGGAAAACACAGAGACTTGTGTTGCACTCAATTAACTTTTTGGAGGAGAGTGGGGGAAGACACCCCACTGTTTAACAGGCGGCAGGGTTCAGGAGACTATATAGCATGAGCTCTTCCCTCCTTTATAAGTCTGTCTCACTTCAATACTTCCTCATTTGTTTTTACATGGTGCGTTGGAACATCTAAGTTGGACCAAAATCTACGTGTGCTAGTTCAGATATAAAACCAAGGGCTGGATTTCCAGAAGTGGCCATCACGCAGCGGGTTGAGCGCTTGGAGGATCTGACCCCTTATTTTGGTGCCTCAGCTTCTTCTGAAAGCCCAGAACGTAGTGGCTAGAAAGGGAACCCGGAGACCTGCTCCGACCAGGGTTTATTTGGTCATTCCTTTTCAGAAAGTGCTCTTCTGCCAACCACCTCATTTTCAGTTGACAGCAGTTTGCTCTCTAGCACCTTTATGTCAAACTCAAAAAGCGCTAGAGACATCCTTCCACTAAGCCTCATACGTAGGTGCTGGAACTGGGGTTGGGGAGGGCACTTGCAGTGCTGCCGCACCCCCTGGCTTGAAGTGGGTTCCATGGCTCTCAGAGCTCCTCCACCCCAATACAAACCGTTCCAGCGCCCCTGGCCTTATCCCTCTCTGAAATGTGCTATGCCCATTTTATACAGAAGTTCATCAGTTCAGCCAGGGGGAAGCCACAGCATGGATCAGTGGCAGAACAAAGTCTAGACCCTGGGAGTCGTGACTCCTAGGACCTTGTTCTAAGGACACCTAATTTTTAAAGGATATTTTTGTTCCTATAGGCTCGGGTTATTCCCATTAGTCCTTCCAGCCCATTCAGGGGTTTTCACAGGTAAGTGGATGGTGCCCCTAGGCCCATAACCACAAAAAGCTAGTCAAGCCCCACAAGAACAGCAAAATGAACAAATGTTAGTTTCTCTTCGCCATCCCTAACAGCTATTACCGGGCTAGAGGCAAATGACCTATTGGACCAGTATGCTGAGTTTTACTGACCAATTAAAGTGGTGACTTAAAACCACTGCTACATATATATACACACACACACACACACACACACACACACACACACACACACAGAGTTAAGAAGCAACTTTGGTGCCAATCCTGCAAACTGCTTTATGCAGACCAGTCCCTGTGCTCATCTGCAGCCATACAAAGTTCAGGGATCCAGTCACACAGGCCAGCTTGCAGATTAGGGCTTTCAAAAGGTGACCCATTCTGTTTTACCCTCAAATGAAGGTGTGTGAAAAAGTCAGAGTGTTTCCATTCAAAATATAACGAAGTGGTCCAATTGTGTGGAAAAGTCCCACAAAATGTAGTGTTTTTTCTACTCCCAAAATGGTCCCCTTTCCATGGAAAAGAAATCTTATTCTCAAGCAAACCCAATTTAATTTGTCCAAAAATATCAATTCACGTTGGAAAACTGAAACTTTTTATTTCACAGGTTTTTGATGTGAAAGCAGCCATTTCGTGAGGATTTGGCATAATACCCCCAAAGTTTTTGGGTCAAAAAATGGTCTGGAACAAGAGGATGAAAGTTTCAAACAAAGTTCTATGAAAATATTATCGCTTTTTCACAATTTACTGCTGCTAACTGCAAGCTCGAGGTCTTCTAATAAAAACAAGTAAACAGAGGAGTACTTAAATTGTCAAATAAATAATAAAACATTCTCTGAATTCCCCCGCCTTTTCTTGGAAGTAGTTACACCCAAACCATCAGTCACGGGTATGTCTACACTACAGCCATTATACTGCTGTAGCACTGTAGTGTAGACTCTTGCTATAGGGACAGAAAGGGTTTTTTCCATTGCTGTAGTAAATCCGTCCCTTTGAGAGGTGGTACCTAGGTCGATGGAAGAATTCTTTTGTCAACCTAGTGGTGTCTACACTGGAGGTTAGGTCAGCTTAACTATGTCTCCCAAAGCACACTTACATTTTAGGTGTAGACCAGGCCTCAGTCCAGTAGCTGTTCTGTTGTGCTAACCCTGCCGGGAACACATAGTAAAGTAAGAAAGTTCAAATGCAAATCTCAGCCACCAAACAGCCCATCACAACCTGAACATTAGGATTCTAAACAAAGAATATCAATTTTTCTAATTCAATAGGAAGGAGGGGAGAGAAGAGGGAAACCAGTGTGGATAAGTGAGCAAACCTTTCTTTTACCTCCCTAAAACCTTCCATTTCTAAAGGCATGCAACAGCCATGACCACTTCTAGAACAGGTGTGTCCCATTAAATACTTCCCATGTCACACTTGTGTCCCTTGGACACTGTTCTAGGGATTTAGTACCACTGCACACCAGCTGTAGTTCACCCCACAGAGGTATCCTGTAACACCCTACAAAGGGGGGGGAGGAGGGGCTACTCTCAATTGCGTGCAAGAGCCCCTCACCATATGACCTTCTACAGTCATTCATTGGCATCTTACAAACACTTGTGCTTTCAGTGCATGCACAAATACAGAAGCAAAAGGCATGCCCTCCTCCCCCAGACTCACATAACGACGAGTGTATTTCCAAGTTAAATGTACAAAGGATTTCAAATAATTATGCTGGTTATTTTTCATTTATTACTTGCAAATCCTTTGCTGATTTTATGCCAAATGAAAACATGGAAGATCGCCTTGAAGGAGGGTACAGAACTACTTAACTAGGGAACAACTGCTCGGACTCACTTCATAAGCAGGAACTGCTATTCAAATATTGCATATGCAGGATTATCACAGGCTGACTGGCCCTTTAAGAGGAGTTGGGCTCAACCGTCCCTGAAGCAGGCCAGCCATCCTCCCAGCTGGTCCTAATGGACTAGGAATCAGAGGGCTCTGGTCAATTATTGGGCCCAGCTGGGGAGAGGTCAGAGGGTTTTTAACAACACAGCTGGGCAAGCTCAGCCAGAGGGAAGCCAGAAGGATGGCTGGGTTCTCTGGGACCAAAGCCAGGGCAGACCCTTAGAGTGGACGAGCTGGGCCTGGTAGAAGATTCAGGTGTTTCATTTGGGACTTTGATTACTGTGGGAGGGAGAGTTGAGCCCTGGAGGAGCAGGTGACCAACCATCAGTTTTCTGTTACGTTAGGACTCTGAGGGAAGCAGCCTGAGAATCAGTGCTGTGGTAAAAAAAGACAGGAAGAGGACAGAGTCTCAGCCCACAAGGGCCAGAAGGCTGTGGGGGCCAAGCCATGTGCATCTGCAGGAGTGACTGAAAAGTTGGATATGTGGAAACTGAGGCAGGGAAGCCACAGGGCCTCAGAGGAGGTTAAACTGTGACAAGAATCTGGAACAAAGGAAAGTGAGCAACATACACATCTAAAAGTAAGTGAAAAGCCACCCACATTGTGTGGGTGGATGTTATTATTGGTTATTCGTTTTACTGTTGCACCTAGGGACCCTAGTCCTAGACCAGGTCCCCATTGTGCTAGATGCTGTATAAACAGAACAAAAAGACTGTCCTTGCCCTCCTGGGTGTACAATCTAAGTGCAAGACAAGAGACAACAGATGCGGGAGTACAACTAATCATGAGACAATACTGGTCAGCAGGATAGGGTGTAGTCTCTGCACACCATACTGCCTGTTGTCAAGTTTTCTGTAGCCACTGTGATAAGGGAGGGACTTGAAGGTGGATAATGAGGTGGCTTTATGGATGTTTGAGAGGATGCCACCAAGCGCAGCATGGGAGAAAGCACTAAGGTATGTGTTTGAAAATTCATGTGGGCAGTGGAGGCTGGCATCGTGGGTCGATCAGAGGCAAGCACCAGCAGTGTGATTGGTGAATCAGAGATGGCAGGTAGGGTGGGGATTGACTGTGAAGGGCCCTGCAAGTGAATAGAAGCCGTTTATGTTTGATGTGATAGAGAAGTTCCAATTTAATTCTTAAGAAACTGTTGGCCCAAGACCCAGCATTTGCCAAAGGGACTGCAGGTTACGAAGAGGAAACTTGAGGCAGCAGGTCAGTAAGTGCCATCGCCTACAGCAGATACCAAGAAAGGGCAAATTGAATAGTAAAAGCTTCTGGGTAACACAAAGAGCAATGCTAGTTTGGTGGCCAGTCGTTACTTCTCTATCCTCCTCCACCAAAGGGGCCAGCTGGACATCCCTACACATGTATACGGTCACTGCATCACCTCCTGCCCCACAAAAGACAGCTCGAAGTACATGGTGGGGAGCCTGGGGACCGCAGGTGCCAAGCTGTCCCAGGATATTCATAGGCTATAGCAACGATGCCCAAACTGTGGGGCGCACACCCCTAGAGAGGATGCGGAGGGAAGTTCGGGGAGGCATGGCGGGGACTAGGTCAAGCCCCACAGGAGGTGGGGAGGGAGCACCCCCCAGCCATGCTTTGCCCCCAGATCCGCTCCGGCCCAGCTCTCAGTCCCCAGGGGGTGTGGATGGGGGGGGGGGGGTGTTTGAGGACCACTGGGTTATAGAGTAAGGCCAGAAGGGACCACTGTGACAATCCAGTCTGACCTCCTGCATAACAAAAGCTAGAGAATTCCACCAAGTGATTCCTGCATCAAGCCCATAATTTCAGGCTGAGCTAGAGTATAGTTTAGAAAGGCATCCAACCTCAAATTAAAAAGACTCCAAGTGATGGAGAATCTGCCATATCCCTAGGCAGACTGTTCCAATGGTTAATACAGATTGAACCGCCTGAACTCACATGAGTAGGGCCCTACCAAATTCATGGTCCATTTTGGTCAATTTCACGGCCGTAGGATTTTTAAAAATTATAAATTTCATGATTTCAGCTATTTAACTCTGAAATTTCACCGTGTTGTAATTGTAGGGTCCTGCCCCCAAAAGGAGTTGTGTGTGTGTGCGCGTGTGGGGGGGGCGGCGCTGGTTTTGCAAGGTTATTGTCGGGTGGGGTCACGGTACTGCTACCTGCACTTCTGTGCTGCTGCCGGTGGCGGCGCTGCCTTCCGAGCTGGCAGCTGGAGAGCGGCAGCTGCTGGCGGGGAGCCTTCAGAGCCACTGGCGGCAGCAGTGCAGAAGTAAGGATGCCCTGCTACGGTATTTCCACCCTTCCTTCTGCACTGCTACTGGCGGGGCGCTGCCTTCAGAACGGGGCACCCGGCCAACAGCTGTCCTTCTTCGGCTGCTCAGCTCGGCGGGCAGCGCAGAAGTAAGGGTGGCCATGCTGTGACCACCCCCCCTAAAATAACCTTGCAACTCCCTTTTGGGTCAGGGCCCCAGATTTGACAAACACTGGTCTCCCCCATGAAATCTGTGTGGTATAGGGTAAAAACACACACAAGACCAGATTTCACGGGAGACCACCAGGTTTCACGGTCCACGACGTGTTTTTCATGGCCGTGAATTTGGCAGGGCCCTACAGATGAGCATATCCGTCCATCCATACTGTTGTGAAGGTAGAGAGAGCTTCAGAAACCATGAGTAGCCTGCAGGCATGAAGCAAATGGATGCCCAAGTGCCTTTAGTAGCGCTGGGCAGAGTCCAGAGTTCAATCATCTTCTGAGACCCAGCTTTTTTAGGACTGGGTGAGAGCAGGTTAGATGAACCAGCTCCTCAGTCCAGCTTCGGTCACCAGTGAAGAGAGGAGTCCTTGGTTTCAGTCTAGGCCTTAGTAAACCTGCATCCATTTATCCCACAGAATCTCAGACTGCCTCTGTCTGCACTGGGGAAGCCTAGAGCTGGGGCATCCTCTGGCAGTTCTGATTTGAGGTTTGTGTAGGCAAAACACACACCTAGCTCTAATCACTGTTCTCTCCCCTCTTTTCAAGCGATCCAAATTCATACCTACACAAACAGCTGTCAGCTGTACCCTTATTCTTTACTCAACTTGGTCTTTGACCAGGAAAAGATCTATGGCATAACCACCACCACTCAGTGTTCTGTCACAACTGAAGTTCAACAGTTAAGCTTTTCCTAACCCAAAGATTTTAAACAGTTTCCACTCTTAACTTATGCTCAAATAAATTTGTAATAGCAGTGTTCGTGAGCTACAGCTCACTTCATCGGATGCATTCAGTGGATTTCCACTGAATGCATCCGATGAAGTGAGCTGTAGCTCACGAAAGCTTATGCGCAAATAAATTGGTTAGTCTCTAAGGTGCCACAAGTCCTCCTTTTCTTTTTGCGAATACAGACTAACACGGCTGCTACTCTGAAACCTGCTATTACAGTGACTGCTACGTCAGGGATTTCTTGGCAGTCAGAGTATGTCTACACTGCAGCTGCAAGCCAGCCTCGAGCTAGTTCTACACAAGCTAGCATGCTAAAAATATCAGTGTGGACGTCACAGCTCTGGCGGAGACTTGGTTTAGCCACCTGAGCTCAGACCCAGAGGTCAGGTGGGCTTGAGAGTCTGAGTTGCTGCATACACACTACTATTTTTAGCATGCTAGCTAACACGAGTCTGTCTACCTGGGCTTGGAAGCTTACTTCCAGATGCAGTATAGACATAACCCAGCTGACCACTAAGGGTAAGGGCCCAAGTCACTCCACAAGAAAATGAACACACAACGCAGCTCTTCTGCTGTTTTACTTCCAGAAAGCCAAAACGCAAGATGTTAACATTCCAGCTACTGAAAACCAACCACAAGATCACATCTGCCTCACCTGGAGAGAAGTTTAAACCCAATTACTTTTCTGTTCCTCACAACAAACAGGATACAAATCTAGGGAATCTTTCATACTTAATTGCTACTTGGTTAGATATAGTCTTATTTAAGAGAGAGCAATAAAATATATTGTCTTCAGCTCTAGTACAATCACTCACTTTCTTTGCTAAATACAAGTGTCAGGAGTGGAAGAACTCATACCACCATGGACAAGGTCAACTTATAACTCTATCCGAACGTGCCCACATCTGGACTGGGATAGTACACCTTTCTGTTTCCACACAGAGCCACTGGGTCTTAATTTCGGTGCAAAGGGGGAAAAATAGCTAATTTCAGCTTGATGCACAAGGATTTAGCTGCCAGTTGCTAGCTGTGTGGGAATTGAGCTGTACAATAGCCTATGTCCAGGACTCAGTCCAAGCGTTGAACTCTCACTGCTGCCAGCATAGCTAAGTACCTAATCCACTCGATGTTCTCTGGCAAACTATAGCTATTTTGAGAAATGTCAGTCTTGGGGGTATAAACTCCTAGCAACATTCCCTTTAAACGGGACTGAATGCATTATGTAATTGAAAGGAGTTTTATTAGTGAAACAGCACAAATCCCACTGCCATTAAGAATAAAAATTCATGAGCTACTGAACAGCAATGATTATTCAGAAGGCTATCATGTTTGCTGTGAAACCATAGCCATGAATTAGGCTTTTTTAAAAAATGTAATATATAAATAACCTACATTTTAAAATAATTTTACCCAGCAGCTAGCTCAGCATTCAAACCGTTTTACCATTGGATGGACTACCTTTCAGATCACTTTTTTCCCTTTCCTAAATCACAAGACCAAATATACGGTTAAAGGGTTAAATAAAAACAACCCCCTTAAGTTTTGTTTTTCAATACATAGAGCACAGGAAGATAGAACAGCTGTACATGAATGCTAGCATCCTGACAACACCAGATCACTTAAATTTTGCTCTCAGATTCCTATAGTTGATTTGCTCCCTGGGAGGTATGGAAGATTGGTGTTAGATGCCTGCTATTCCCCCTTCTTTTTTTTAAATTTTGGGGGATGAAAGGAAAATCCAAGGCTATGTTATGTGTGTGCATAATATTATAAAACACTCACATGCAGAGTGGGTGCCACTAAAGTTTTTTTGACATGTGTGCTATTTCCTGTAATAAACTTGCTGTGGTGGTTCCTATTCTTAACGACCATGGGTGGTTAGCAACCACTTCTTCATGGCACCTACTGTACACTTCCCACAACCTCCTCCAGCCTTCTACTTATGTTCACTTCTGAAAGTGTAAGTAATACTAAAACCACACCCAAAAACCCCAGAAAATGCAGACAGTTTCCTGACAATTTCCATTCCGCTTTGCCTTCCATGGTGTAATGATGGAGATGCTGATGTGCTGGACACTGGTCATGCTGGAACCTCCACCACACTTCCATAATACCCCTTATTAGAAAATGGACATTGTGTCAGTTTAAAAAAAATCATAATTTTCAATTAATGGTAACCATTTAATCCTGTTGTCAATCTACATTTCCTTTAGCTGCTTGGATTAGGAAGAGGAGGTTATGGAAAAATATAGGACATGTCCTGAGTATAAAGATGAAGCATATATTGCCATCAGGGAAAGTATAAAAAACACACAGCCTTTTTCCTGAGCAGAGCCCACTTTACATGAAGAAGCAGAAGACAAGTATTCATCACACTGTTCCTATGGAAACTGACACTAAGCAACTTCCCTGTTCTACCTTTCGGCTGTCTGCATGTGTGCCCACAGTACTGTCTGGAGCATCCATCCCTTAAAATGTTCTCTCATCAGGAGAGAGTGAAACTGTGCAGGAGGACAGCCACATTAGAGTCAGGGACTGGGACAGAACTAGGAGTGAAAATTAATGAGTCCTGCAGCTTGTTGAAGAGAACAAACAGGAGAGTAAGAAGCTGGCATAATGAAGAAGGGAATGAGATTTATCCCCACCTGAGCCTTGTCTATACTAGTAAAAAGTATAGCTTCTCTCTTTTCTTACAAGATAGCTTTCTCATTGTAAAAAACCCACACCATTATGCTTAGAGTAGACGTGGCCTTTGACTGAACCTGTAAAGCCTGGAAAACAGAAGTGAAACAGAGTCGTAAGTTCTCTTCTTATTGCACACCCAGATTTGACGTTAGGCAGCTGGTTAGCACCCCTGCAGAAGGTGTACCTGGACTTTTTTATTGGAAAATAAACATTCCACTAACTGATGGAGAATAGTAAAAAGCTCACAGAGTCTTGTTTAAAGACTATAGATAAACTTATTACTTTTACTCTCATAGCAAGTGGACATGCTAACGATTTCCTGCAGCTAAACCAATGCCAATGCAAAGCTAACCTGTTTGGTTTTTAAATCAAGGGACACTGATCCTGCGATGAGGTTTCTTGCCCAGCAATGTAGTTTCTCATACATCAGATGAGTGATTTAATCTGATGGCTGTTGGTAGAATGAGTTCTTCATTTTACCCAGTCATTAATATAGTACACTCTGATTGGCTTTAGGAACAGACCTCTTGTACACTTCAGCCAATCAAGAGGCAGAGCTAACCACAAAAGTACATAATAACTAGTCTGGTCCGGATTTAGTTATTAAGATTAAAACAAAACAAAAAAACCCACCCCACACCACCCAACCATGCCTAAAGATCAGCCATCCAGTAACCTGTTTGGTGTAATTACAATGATAAAAGAAATCCTACATCAGATTGAGCTAAATTTCCCTAATTCAAGCATGTGTCAGGACAAGTGTGGCAAACGCCACTTGGCCACTCACACTTTCTGTGAGGTTAACAATATTGTTGGTTTTCAAATGGGGCGTGAAATCCTGGGGCAGGACAATCAAATCCTGAACTTTAGTATTATGGACTGAATAGGCAGGAGAAAGAGGGGGGTATGTGGCTTATTTGTCATGTATTTTTGCTGCTTGTATTGTATGATGTGCATCACCAGAGCATATGCCCCGGGTGGTGTAAGAGTTGGTGCTTTCCTAGTGCCTTCCACATGGGGATCTCAAAACTCTTAACACACACACACACACACACACACACAACCTTTTTTAAATTGACTAATGGGGGAGGGGAGATTCCGACGGCGTACACTTCGAATAGAAGGTCCTGAAAATTAAAATTCAAGACCACATCTGGCCAAATAGTGAATCTGGTGACTCCTTTGGAGCTACAAATTTGTTGCTATCTATATTAATTCTTGTTTGCGTGTGAGTGGGGGGCAGGCAGGTGGATGGTTCAAAGACTAGTGTACTGTTCCTTTAAACAGGGGCTGGAGGAGGTTCTGGGCAGCAACTTCAGAAAGAATGAAGAGTTTTATGGACAATACTACTTCCCTTATCTAATAAAGTTCTTCGTTCAGTGTTGGTAGAAAGTGAGTTTTTGCAATAGTTTACCAATGTCCATGACAATTCCCTTAATAAGGAGGCAGAGGGGGCTGTTCTGGTCCCGTTTGGATAGGTCTTTTCTGCAATTAATCTGAATTACAGTAGTAATACCCATTGGCCCCAACTGAGATCAGTGCCCCACTGTCCTGAACAGCTTACAATCTAAAGAGACAAGACTGACGGAGGGTGGGAGAGGGAGAAAACCCATGAATAAGTGACTAAGAATATCCATCGGTTAAAACCAGAATAAGACCAATATTGTGTGCTTGAGGCCTTTGGTATTAAAAACCTGCTCAAAAAGGAGGAGTTACTTCCACGCTTGTTCAGTCCTGTCAGATAGGGAGGACAGTCCAAGACTGTCGACTCCCAAGAACCTCATTCCGCAGAGGTTTTAAAAGGTATTCGCGCCTGCCTGGTGTTAACCAGAGGGGCGCGAAATCAGGCACACTGGGCAGGTACAACACTCCTTTGCTGACAGAAGGGTTGAGCAATTGGGTTTTACTCAGACAAGTGTTTGCAAAAAAAAAAAAAAAAAAAAAAAAAACCCAAACAAAAGACAAACAAAAAACCCCAACAACTCTTGTGCACTCCCAGTTTTTTGTTATATATAACAAACAGGCTAATTTCATCTTGGCACAACAGGAGCTGCCCCAAGACCCTTGCTAGAGCCCTGGCATGGAGGTAATTGTGAGAGCCAGGCAAAGACCTGACCACACCCATCACAACTACTTTGTGTGAATGGAACATTACATTAGCCCATAAGCATTACCATAGCCTAACTTCTCTCTCTGAATACCACCTCAGGCAAGGACTGTGTAGCCCAGAATGGGGAAAAACATTTCCAATTTTCTAAGATTCCCGGATCCTGCTTATCTTCAACCTTTCCCAAAACTACTGAATCCCTAAGACATGCCTTCTCCGAGGCTGCCTCCAGATGATAAAATTACCCTCTTCCAATCAGGGAACAGAAAAAGTACAAGGTAGCCTATATGACCAATCATAAATAGCAGCGTGAAGATTGAATAGTCACACAATGAACAGGAGCAATTCATAGAGTAAAATAACTCACAAAACAGCTGCCAAATAAAATATGACAGTGACCATCTGCTCATGGATATTCCCTGGGCAGGAAGAGGGGCTAAATTCACTGGGCTAGCTATTTGCTGATCATTGGGAGAGAAAGCATGTGCACCAAGAAGCAGCTAGCACTAGCTGCTGGGAGTGCTCTCGGCCAAGAGCTGAGCATCAGCATGTTCCACCCGCTACTTTGGATAGGTACCCAGGGGGAGGTGGTGTGTATGCCATGTTAGCCAGCTTCAGCATGCGCCAGGGAAATACTTTTTATCTCAGTCTAAACACACAGTTCCAGCTAATCAGGTTTCCAACAATGGTTTGGCTGGATTCTGAGGATGCCATAGAACGTGACATGTTCTGACCACCTTCCAGGCCAGGTTTTGCTCTGTCAGAAGCCCAGTACTGACAGGACTTAGGTTTGGAATATTTGACAGAAACTGTTTGTGGAAAATGCATTTAAACTCAGGCCAGGTCTACACTCCAGACTTTAGTTGATGCAAGTTACATGGGCAAAGAGCTGCTGAAGTGTATATATCATTTGTGCACAGGCATAGTTGGCTGTTTGGATTGGCACCATGCCTACTCAGCAGGAGTGCTTTAGTCAGTGTAAAGTGTGGTGCATCAGAGATAAGTATCCCAGCATGCTACGTGCTGCCATCTAGCGTGAGGCCTTTTCACAATGTGTTCTGGGGTAGAAATCACTGTCCCAGGAATCTCTGGGAGCTAGGGGTCAAGTTCCCAGCACGCAACTTTTGCCATCCCATAATGTCATCCATGTCCCATAATCTTTTTGCCTTTTTTTCCAAAATCCGTACAAAAGTACAGTACTTTTGGCACTAGCCCACCTTGCTACCGAGTACATAAACAGAAAAGGCTAACTTTCTACGAGTATGCAAGTGTTGGAGGATCACACGACACCAATATCCAAGGCGGCTGGTCAGGGAAGATGCATGACACTTGAACCTATAAGAACACAGGACTGTTCATAAAGCTGCAGACAGCGGCATTCTTTCCCAGCTGAAATGCCCATAGTTACTCTGGGGACCCAGACTCCCTCTTGCTCACAAAGTCGTATACCAGCCACCTTGACAGCGCCAAGGAGAGATTCAGTTATTGGCTCAGCCGGTGCCAAATGACTGTTGAATGTGCTGTTGGTAGACTGTTGGGATGCTTGGCAGGGAGAAAAATACCAATGGTTAGAGCTGCCTGTAGTGACGGACACTATCCAAGAGGAAAAGCCACAGCCAAGGTGGAGGTGCAGCAGCTCTCTGACTTTGAACAGCTAGACACAAGGCCCATTACAAGAGCTCAGCTTGGAGTTATGGAGTTGAGGGAGGTTTTGAAAAACCCCTTCAATAGTCAGCCACAGTAATGTTCTGTGCTGGACTGTTCTCCGGGCCTGGAGAACTGGTGCTTCTAGGAACCATGTAGTGCTTGCCGTACATTTATAAATGTGTATTTCCCTCAAGCTAGGAATTATGCGGTGCTTGCTGTACACTTACCAATGCTGTGGGCTTTGAGTACCGCTGTGCATTCTGCAACATTTCTTGTGAACTCAAAGATAACAGTCTTCAAAAATAGAAATTTATTGACTTGCAAAACCAGTGCAGAAAAACAATGTGCAAAAAACAGCAGGCAATGAAATACAAGCTTTAAACTTAACAGAATGGAACTCTGACATTGGAAAGGCAGCAAACATTTCTGCCCATTTCAGTGCACAAATGTAGACTGTTGTGGCTACACATACACTGACCTGTAAGAGCCAAGGTTGGTGTACGTGCAGCTGTGGTTTTCCTTGCTGTCACCCAACGTGGAGTAGAAAGGCTAAGGATGGAGCCTGTGATGCCATGGGGGTGAGGGGGGGGATGGATGTAAGGAGCTGCTACCATGGAGTTCTCCAACGATGGCAAAGGGAGAGAGTCTGGAATCCTTGGATCTGTAGGTCAACCAGGGTCTGCAGCAGTTGGGTTTGCTGCCTGAGAAAACCCATTATGTGCTGGATCATCTCCCTCTCCTTTTCCTGATAGGATTCCTGGGCCTGTCTCCTGTCCGTTCTTTCCTTCTCCATGCCATCTGCCATGTTGGCCCTCCAGGCCATCTGTTTGCAGTCCAGTGCAGCATTAGCTTGCAGGATCTCCCTGAATATGTCCTCCCTATTCCTCGTTCTCCTCCTAGTCAGGGCCAGGAGTTCTGTGAGCAGGGGAGGAGTGCCCCTCAAGGCTGCAAAAGTAGCAGCTGCTGATAAAAAACACAGATGTCATTGGATTTACAGTCCCAATGGAAAGGGAAAGAGTTTCAAAACTCCCTTCTCTTGTTCCCATAAACACTTAATATGAAATGCTTATAGATACTTCAGCTTTGGAGCCCAGCCACAAGGAGAGCAGCCCACCAAGGGCGAGGAAGGAATTTCAGTTGCATGAAACAATAAATGTTGGTCTCTATTCCATGGTTACATGTGCAGGGCAACGGCACTGAATAGTGGCACTATTTTCCAAGGCAGCGGGAGTTTTAGCGGACATCTTGCCCCTGAGGGAAATGAAGGCATAGAACACTCAGCTGCCAATGGCTGCCCGGGTCCACATGCCTCTTGCCTGTTCACTGCAATGGTGTGGGAACGCATCCTACCGTGGAGGAAGAAATCTTCAGGAGAGGGTTGCAGAGTATCTCCCGGATACAAGAGACTTCCCTATGTACATAAACAAGCTCCATGTGGCTCCCCCACCAGCTCCCACCTCTAATCCAACAGGGGAACGAAGAGCAGGTGCCAGCTCTAACTCGTCTGGTAAGAGCAGAACAATGAAAAGCAGATACCTTTGTCTCAACCAGGGGATGGGCCAGGTGCCATCTTGAAATTTCAAAGTTGTAAAGAAAAATGCATGCTTACCGGAGGTCCCTTCCCCTCCACTGGGCTCGTCCATGCTCGCCTGCTGGGACTTGCTAGATGGGGTGAAGTCTCAAACAGGTCCTGGCTCATGACATCTTTGGAGTCTCGTCTCTCGGCTCTTCCTCGTCGCTGTTCACAGAAGAAATCTCTGGCTTCTCAGAGGCATCCATGGTGGTCTATGGGGTCTCCGCCAACAACGGCATGCCGCTCATTGTAAAAGCGGCAAGTGTGTGGCTCAGCACCAGGTTGATTGTTGGCCTCCCTGGCCTCGTGATATGTCTGGCCAAATTCCTTCGCTTTCATGTGGTGCTGCAGCTGGTCCCTATTATGCCCCTTTGCTGCAACCCCTGTGCAATCTTTTCATAGGTGTCAACCTAACCTTTAGGGCTGTCTACTCTTAACTGAAGATATTCCAGGAGAGTCCCCCCTCCCCCAACATTACGTAATGTCGTTTTCTTAAAATATCTTATTAAAATCTCCTGGATTGCTTTCAGTAGTCTGTGGGAGATTGATGCCAATTCCAGGAGACTACAGGCCAATCCTGGAGGGTTGGCAACCCTGCTAACTTTGCAGCATAGACCAGGCCCTCGTTCTGCTAGTGTCCTATCCCCAATGAAGACAAGTGTTTAAGAAGTGTAGCCAATAACACTGTTAAAACACAAGACACCAGAAAATACCACTCCAGTAGATCCTCCACATCTTCATAATCTTTGGCCCTGAGCAGCATAGTACTTGAAGAGAAGTTATTGCTGCTAAGAGACACAGGCACTTCTGAAAACTTTACCCATAAGTCACATGGACTGGGGGGGGGGTGGGGGGACAACTTTGCAATTTCGGATAAATATTTTGAACAAACTCAAGCAATCACCAACAAACTGATGTTGAATAAATACAAGGAATCAAATTAGTCCTTTATAGAGATGAGTTATAAAGACTGACAAGTCTGAAATGACCTGAAATAATAATTTTCCATGTACATGAATATTTCTAACACAACCATCCAAGGGACCGGAGAGAGAGTTTGTTGCCTCTTAAAGGTGGACCTTTAACTAAAAAGGTTGAACAAGATTATAGTGGAAACCCTGATGATACTTTGAAGTGGTTTTGCTGTGTTTGGGCACACCATCTAAAAACCACACTCTTGGGATTTTCCAGCAAGCTAGTATTTTCCTTGCTCCACCAACTTTCCTCCCCCCGCCATTATTAAATGAAGGAGAGTTGCTTGATAAATTAAAGTAGTATACTGAACAGAGAAACCGTGGAGAGGTTAAGTAACTTGGCCGAGGTCCCAAAGCATGCCCAGTAGAAGAGCATGGTCTACAACCCAACTCGCTGTCCTTTTGTAACAAATCCAACATAGCAGACAGGCAGTTAGGTAAATTACGTATCTGCATAGTTTGGACTAGAGCACTGATCTTTCAGCTCCCCCAAAACACACACACACACACACAATGACCTCTATCACTTGGGCTAAAGCTGCTCCCCCATAGCTTATAATAATTAATAATAAAGCCCCTCTTCTTCTGAGGGCCAGACACTAGAGAATTATATTACAGACATACATAGGCAGTACATTATACACAGATCTATAGGGTGAGCCATGCAAAATGTAACATTTAAGGCGCCTATCACAGAGTTATCTAAATGCAAATGTAACACTTTATGGAGAAAAGAAAAGGAGTACTTGTGGCACCTTAGAGACTAACCAATTTATTTGAGCATAAGATTTCGTGAGCTACAGCTCACTCCACAGTATGCATCCGATGAAGTGAGCTGTAGCTCACGAAATCTTATGCTCAAATAAATTGGTTAGTCTCTAAGGTGCCACAAGTCCTCCTTTTCTTTTTGCGAATACAGACTAACACGGCTGTTACTCTGAAACCTGACTTTATAGAGACCAGACAAAAGCTCCCTGCCCTCAGTTGCTTACAATGTGTGTGTTCCAGTGAAGCAGAGAATCCTGCAAGGGGATGATAATCATGGTGATCACTGAGAGCATGATTTAGGTTTGAGACTGGAGGAAGGCCAGCTGGACTAACTTGTTAAGTGCTGTAGTTAGAATGGAATGGAGAAGCTCTGTTCCACTCCCGTCCCCTCCTCCCCCGGCACTACCTCCCCCCCAAAAAAGGGAGGGGGGAAAGAAGAGTCCAAAAGGAAAACAGAACTAACTACCCATGTCAGGAGTAGTTTACCAAATATACCAAGAACACCATCATGAGCTCTCTCTCACAAAATAAATTCTACAAGAGCACCTCTCCCCTCCACCCCCCGAAACACACACATTCACTTCCAGTCTTAGAAGCTCATATCAAATTCCAGGCCAAAATAAAAGTTATAAGCCTCCTGGTTCTTAGAGTCAGTCTTAGACAGGACTGTCCTGACACAGCATACACAGATCTTTTGTAATTGTAGGGACTGTTCATATGTTAGGGGTATTACACGTAAACAAATTAATGGTATAAAATACACAGGTCCTGTCCACACTACAACTTTTAAACCAAGTTTATCAGTTACCTGCATAAACAGCTCCAAACATACTTTGTGTTCACACATCACAAGGTTAATTCTTGTTTGGCAACTGGTAGCTTACAGTATTCCACCCCTGCCAGAAGAGAAAACGGTCTTTCTATAACCAGTTCAATGTATTTTTTTGCATGGTGAATAGAACAGCTCCCCCCACATACTCTACTGTGCACGTGTAACCAGTTTTTCTATTTCTACTCCCTCTCAACTAATAGCAATAGGGTATCATAGTGTGTAATGCCCCATTCACTGCTAATGCTGCTCTAGCTGTAGGTCTTCCAAGTACACCCCTGAGACAGTATGGGATTGTGTTCCAGAATGCCATTAGAGAGTTAGCCATTGTGATAGATGTCTACCCCAGGGGTGGGCAAACTACGGCCCAGGGGCCGCATCCAGTGCTTCAGACATTTTAATCCAGCCCTCGAGCTCCTGCCGGAGAGTGGGGTCCACAGCTTGCCCATTCCATGCGTGCCGTGGGTCCATGCGGCTTCCGGAAGCAGCAGCATGTCTCCCCTCTGGCTCCTACACACAAGGGCAGATAGCATCACCCCTGCAGCTCCCATTGGCCGGCAACCACAGCCAATGGGAGCTGCAGGGGGAATGCCTGCAGACTGGGCAGTGCACAGAGCCGCCTGGCCATGCCTCTGCATAGGAGCCAGAGGGGGGAACATGCTGCTCCTGCTTCTGGGAGCAGCCCTGATCCCCCTTCCATCCTCCAAACCCCTTGGTCCCAGCCTCCTGCACCCCAGAGCCTGCACCCCAAGCTGGAGCCCTCATCCCCCACTGCAACCCCCTGTCCCAGTCTGGAGCCCCCTCCTGGACCCCAACCTCCAATTTCATGAGCATTCATGGCCCGCCATATAATTTCCATAGCCAGATGTGGCCCTCAAGCCAAAAAGTTTGCCCACCCCTGGTCTACAACGAGGAAACGAACAGAGAGTTGTGCTATGAAAAGAGCTGCTACCTGAACATAAAATTAACCGATGCTTGTTACAACACAGTTGAGACAAGAACTCGTTAAAAAGCCATGATTGTACTTGTAGCATATAGAAGGCCTTATACACATGTGACATTTTTGCACTTTAAAACCTCTGGACAGATTTTCTTCAAATTTGGCTTATTCCTCAGATTTAAGTGAGGTCACAAGTCAAAGGGATCTTTGAGCTTTCTATGTTCATCCATTATTAGCGTAAAAGATTTCTGATCCAAAAAGGATGGAAAATGCCTAGCACATTAGGGATGCTAGGCATTATTGACTAAATTAAATAAACACCTGACAAATTCTCTCCCCTCCCTCCACTAAACAGATGCAGATGTAAATAAAAAAAAAAATAGAAAGCTTCATTATGTGCAACTGAAAGGGGAAATGGAGGAAAAACACAAACACTGAAATTCAGCCTTCACTACAGCGTGCACAACCTATGTCCACTACTATGTGAAGGCTTGTCACGCGCAATTGCATTAACACATTCATAAAGAATGTTTTTACACGGGCTCTGCACACTTTTAAGGAAAGTACAAGTCAGGCCAAGTTTGGAATCCTCCAACCTATGCAGCCTGAATTACAGCAGCCCAAATTCAATTCCTTTGTGGAACTCAGATTCAAAAAAAGAGGGGGGAAAAAAACCTACCCAAACTTGGATTATCTAAGGATTTTATCATGAAGCCAGAAAGCAGTAATATTTATTGACATGCCAAGAGTCCTGCAGCGCAAGAATTTAGGAAAACCCAGAATACAGATACATCTAAATATCTTAAACCACCATTTTGTTTTATATAATGTAATCTTACAAGTGGGGATGATCACACTGCCCATTAAGGTTGCTTGATCCATTTCATCATAAGATGGTGTTTTCAGTTGCTCATAATTTTACCAGTTTGTAACTGATTGGACTGAAGTTTTCCATGCTGTCTGCCTCAGGCTGATATTTTTATTATTATTATTATTATTATTATTTTTTTTTTTTTTTTTACAGAAAATTTTGAAAGGAAAATAGTTCAGCCATTGCCAAGGGAGGGTGGGGGGAAAATATATATTGTTTGGCCCATATTAAATTCTGGCAAACTTCTCTTTGAAAAACTCCAAGCCCGCTATGTGTTGAAGGTAGAACTTGACTTTTAGCGTGAGGGTGGCCTTGGTGAAAATCTGACCAAACCTGGCCAAGTTATGGAAACTTTTTTTTTTTTTTTTTGGGGGGGGGGGGGGGGCAAAAAAAACAAAACCCAAGTTCTCTCATGCTCAGACTTCAGATTTTAGCAGCTTAATTACTACGATTATTAAAAAGAAAAGGAGGACTTGTGGCACCTTAGAGACTAACCAATTTATCTGAGCATGAGCTTTCGTGAGCTACAGCTCACTTCATCGGCTGCATACTGTGGAAATTGCAGAAGACATTATATACACAGATACCATATAATGTCTTCTGCAATTTCCACAGTATGCAGCCGATGAAGTGAGCTGTAGCTCACGAAAGCTCATGCTCAGATAAATTGGTTAGTCTCTAAGGTGCCACAAGTCCTCCTTTTCTTTTTGCGAATACAGACTAACACGGCTGTTACTCTGAAACCTACGATTATTAATACCTTTTCCAGAATGGCTATTCTGGTAAATTGTCAAGTATAGACAAACCCTCAGACTCTGTCCAATATCTGTGAAACCCACTGGCAAAGTGTCCAATACTCCTCTAGTGCCAGTCCGCACAAGGTAACAGCCTACTACAGTTATCAGTTACTCTGTTTGCTCAAGTGGCAGAGGCCTGTTTGGTGCATCTGAAGGGTCCAACCCTGCTGATGACCTACTTAGGTGTCAATATGATGGAATCAGCTTCTTCAGTTCTCTCTCTCTCTTTTTTTTTTTAAAGTAGGCTATTAAAACACCTACAACCATGTTAAAAGGACATTAATGTCACAAAGTCAAGCCCTCAGAAGTTAGGAAATGCCAGAATTAAAGTGGCCTGTGCAGCCTTAATTTGGTCCCCTTGAACGTATGCATAAGTACATATTTTCCACAGGCCTCCTGCCTCATTCAGTGCCCAGGATGGATGGCGCTCACTTAATGAGCGGCTATTCACGATTTTGCTTTCTCGTTGCGCAGTGTGTGGCCCTGAGCCTTACTCACTGTATTCTATCCAAACCCGGCTCTGAGGCAGAGTTATCAATTTCCACAGTGGTTTTTCTATGGTGCTCGTCACTACAGACGGAGTACTTCAGAAACATTCATGAATTTATTTTCACAACACCCTGTGAGCTGAGGGAACATCATCCCCATTTTGCAGCTGGGAAACTGAGTCAGATTAAGGTCAAAATTAACACTGAGTTTGGGTGTACAATTTGAGATGCCTAGGCCCTCGGAGCACTTATCATATCACACTTCATTTGTTCAAAGCAGAGCTCAGCTGCTTCAGTTGCAGCTGTGGGTGCCCGGCACTTCTGCAAATCAGAACCAGGGTCTCAAGCAGGGCACCCAGAAAATGAGGAACAGACAATTAGTGAGCACCTGTGCAATGTTTGGTTTAAGTGACTTAACTAGCATCACACAGGAACTCTGGCAGAGGCATCAATAGTCACATTCCCCAGAAGTCAGCTATCTTAACTGTGACACTGTCCCTTCTATGCCAGCAATCCCCCGCCTCACTCATGACATTCCTTCCAACTGCTGCAATAAGCAAAACATGGGTCCTACAGAAATACATAATTCTGAATCATCCCCAGAGCAGGTCCATCTGCAATGTATGAGACAAGCATCCTGTGGGGGGGAAAAAAAAAATACTATGATCATGTAATTAAATCCTCTATCAATGCATATGCACAAAAGGCTGAATTAAGGTTACACAGGCAACCTTAATAGTGGCATTTCATAACTTGACTTTGCAACCTTACTAATGTTCTTTTAATGTAGTGTTGTGTGATTGCTTTTGAAATAACATTTACAGACCATCTGTGAAAACACAAACTTGATTTTTCTCAGTTGAATTTGCCAGGTTTGGGGGCTGCTCAAGGCTATAAAAAATTGGAGCCTGAAGCAACTTTTGTGGGTTCATTTCCCCAGAGACCAGCATAGCTAAGAGGAATAGTCAACCTAATGGAGAGAGGAAAATTATAGTATGTGTAAATCAAATAGGGTCACAGAAGTAAACTGAAACCAGTTCTAATCTCTGTATCCCACAAATCCCTCTCCCATGTGCTCTCTGGCACCACTTCAGAGTAACCTGGGGAAGAAGCATGTTCACCTGTTTCAGTGTACACGATTTCCTCAGTGGCTACAGAAACAGGCACAAAGAGGATCCCACCTGGAACAGCCATTGTACTTCCTGACCGGAATCTTGCACATGGTAAACTTTATTTTGAAGGGGAGGAAAAGAACAGCCAGCCTGTGCTTGTGCCCTCTCTGTCTTCTTTGAGCAACTAATATCAGGAGATTTATATTCAGGGCAAGAGCCCATGCTGGCAGGAGAGGAAACTGCTTCTGAGAAGGAGGGGGAGGTGGGTAGAGGGAATAGCCTCCAGTTTCTTGGCTTGTGATCAGCAAGCTGGGACGCATTCTGTGGAACTAGGCCAAAGTATTAGTAGTTATATTCAAAAGAATACTTGAATCCCAGCTCAAGGGAGCCTAGTTTGTGGCTCTCATTTATGCTGTACATCAATTGAATATCAAACCACATTTTCTGCCTTCTGAATAATAAAGCTTAACAGTTTGGGACTCCCATATGGTCTATTGTTAAGATATTTCCAAACACTGGTGGCTGTTTTATTTCTGAAGGAAAGACGACTTCTCCCTCCTCCGAGCTTTACTTGGTAAAAATAGGCATGTGGCAAAATAAAAATAAAGTGCATCAAAAGTTCTGAGAGAAGCTTAAAAATGAAGGGGTTGAAAAGATGGGAAATACATTTTGAAATGTAAGGGGGGGGGAGGGGAGAGCCACTGTCTCATGCAAATGCGTGTTTCAGGCAGAAGCAGCTGGTGCCACCAGGCTCTGCAGTACAGAACAGGGGGTGCAGAAGCTTTCAAAGCCCACGAGCTGCCCTAACAAAGGAGGACCACACAGATTCAAGCCATTCACAAAAGGAGCCAGGCTGATTATTTGATGATTACTTACAGGGGGTCTTTGCCAGTAATGTAGGCAATAATACCGGAGAACCTGTTTAATGTGTAACCTGGGTTTGTCTTTTCCACACGTCCCTCTTTACTCAGCTACTCATTCTCAGAGGGCAAGGCTGTTGGATGAAATTATCAATTTTCTACACAAGACACTAAAATTGTTAATAAATCAATCTACAGTGCAATACACACTGCCACTATTTTACCTGAACATTCAGGTGAAGACAGGGAGTATTTTTATTCCCACTTCACAGATAGGACAATGAGGCAGAGAGATGTTAGAAAACTTACTCAAGGTCAGAGTCATGGTCAAAGCCAGGATTAGAATTAGACGTTGCCCACTTCCTGTCCTGTGTTCAGACCAGTTGGCCACAAGGCCCTCTTTGAAAAAGAGTAAGTCAGTTTGTACTGTAACAAAATTTGACAAGTGTGCCCAAGCACCCAGTTCCATTCAGTAAAGGCCAGCGAACTGCTCAGAAACCTCTCAAGTCCTATACTCCTAACAGACAGTGCTGTTAGGACATCCAACTGAACAAACTCCTGCTCTTAGCAAGAAGCCCCACAAACTGGCCCGAAAGAGGGGCTATCCAGGCCTCCTTACGGAGGAAGATGAAGCCCTGCATCTTGACCATCCATGGTGTAACATACTGGACTGCGTTTAAGCAAATGATCCAGGAAGATAAAAGAATTCTCATACCAGGCAGGGGTATGGGGACAAGCAAGATCACCAAAACCTAGCAGCCACTAGACTCCAAGGAACTATGGGGGCAGGAAGGTTAAGGAGAAGCTTTTTTTCCCCTCCTGCTGTTGTCACTGCTTCACCCTTGCCCCACAGCACCTTCTCATTCCTTCCTCCTCCCTTCCTCACACTCCTGCTCTAGAGAAGAACAACCAGTAGCTCACAGCTGTCACCTGCCTCTTCCCTAGAGCTATGCAAAACCCAGAATTTCCATCCCACAGGGAATTCTGACATTTCAACATTTGTCTTCATCCCGAATCAGGGCACAAAGTTGAAATTGTGAAACTTTTTGCAGAACAGAAATTCTGAAAAATGTGTTTCCAAAAAGTTGTAATGTTTCAATTGGACATTTTCCATCAAACCAGTTAGACACTGAAACTAAATAACTTCAGTTTGGGCAGTTTACTGAACTGAGCTGAAATGTTTTATTTCAAGTCAGTGTGCTATTAAACCTCAGTCACAGGAAAATCTGTGTTTCATTATGGGAAGGCATAATCCCCAGGAATTCTGCCCCACAGAAGATAAAGATGGCTTGAACAACTCCTCCCAAAAGGCAATGCGCTGTCAGGGAAATGCAGTGTAATGTTTTGTTGAACTGACCGGAAACATTTTGTTTCCAATCAGTTTTAACATTTTGATTTTTTTTTTTTTTTAAACTCTGGTTGAACCGACCCAAATTTATTTCATTTTCCTAAAGGGGGGGGGGGGGGGCTGAAGATTTTCAACAAAATCAATTTTCCCCACAGAAGACTTTGATTTTGCAGAAACTGCATTTTCCATTGGACAATAATTGACAGAATTTCCAAGTAGCTCCATGTCTCACTATGTATAAATGGCACTTCTGGGAAGCATAACGCAGAATTGAGGGGCACAGAAAGTATCCTACAACCCCACGTACACCCTTACCCACTAGCTACAGCCTGCACCCCTTCCCTTGGCACCTATTCCCAGCCCTCATTAACTTCATCAAAAGTTCCATCAAATTTTATACCGAAGGATAACTTCTCTGCGGAGTTTCCTGGATCCTCCTAGAATAAATTCTCTCTCTGCTGTAGAATTCTGGGATACCTTAAAAATAAACTTTTGATTGAAGCTCATTCTCTAGAACAGAAATTTCTCTAAAATGGTATTTTAGACTTGAGTCAGTTTCACAGCTATGGAAAGGGTCTTTAGAAATTAGGGAAAACACCCCTTCCCTCCCCCCCCCCCACAACCTCAAAAGGATTGAGGTCATCGTAAGACTGGACTGTGGGGTTTGGAAAGAATTTTGAGAGCCTCTACTATAGAGGTTACTCAACACAGGTGCCCGTAGGTAGATCCCATCCTTCTACTGCTTGCGCTGTTGATGCTTCTTTACTCACTGGGTTGAAGCAGTGAGTGTGTATGGAGGTTCTTGAGGTTGCAAGTTCTTTCTCATCCCACACATGTGCCCAGATCATCCATAATGACACAATGGAGGATCCTACTGTTAGAAGGAGTGCAGGGTTACCCTCCCACTGTAAATAGCAAGATGCTGCATAAGGACCAATGTGTATTCCTAATTCTTATATAATCTTGGGAAAGGGGAAATGGGATGTGCATATATTTTGATTTACTTTTTTAAAAAACACTTAGCCCACAGAATTCCAATGTTGGAAACTGTAATAAACCTCTTTATAAACCCCATAACCTTGTGACTGTTTTATAGTTGTAAGGAATCATAACCAGAGAAAGTTTTAGTCTAGCAGTGATCTGCCCTCAAACATATTAATCTGTCACATCTAATATAAAAGCAACAAGGAGACTAATGATTTCACAGAGTAACTTATACAGACTGAGTATGGATTTAATGGGATCTTAAACTTAAAATTACCCCTGAAGCCAGAGTAAATTTCTCAGCCCAGCACCTACTAGCCCAAGGACTAAGCCTACTAGCCAGAGTGGAAAAAACCACTTTGTTTTTATTCATGATTTTAAGCCTTCAATGTATGTTTTACAGTTGTATTTTACTGCTGTTGGACATTCTCCACATGGCTGTGACACACATGACCGGCTTCCTTTTTATTTCCTCCTTTAGCTGGGAGATTTGATTTTTCTGTTTCTGACTACAGTAAGATATGCAGTGGGGGACGGGGACGGGGCCTTTGCCACCATGCACTCCCCACAGCTATGCTGCCTGACATGTAAAGGAATACAATAACAATGCATTGTATACAACATTTTTAATAAAAAGAAAAAGGAGTACTTGTGATCCCTTAGAGACTAACCAGTTTATTTGAGCATAAGCTTTCGTGAGCTACAGCTCACTTCATCGGATGAAGTTGCATCCGTTCATCCGATGAAGCGAGCTGTAGCTCACAAAAGCTTATGCTCAAATAAACTGGTTAGTCTCTAAGGTGCCACAAGTACTCCTTTTCTTTTTGCAGATAGAGACTAACATGGCTGCTACTCTGAAACCTAACATTTTTAATATTAATTCTCTACTTAATATTTGAAATGTTAGTTTTTTCTTTTCTAGCTTCATTCCACTTTCTTTCCTAGCACAGATCATAGGGTAGGTCTTCTTGCCTTGTTTTTAGGGTATGTTTCATGTCTCCTTCATTTCCCTACACCCTAGCCTCTCTTTCCCCTCTATTTTCTCTCTCCTGCCTTCTTACTTGAAATCTGTCCTCTACTTCTCTTCTCTAGCTTAATAATTCAATCATCTAGATCTTAAACCTCTCCCTTCTTTCTCCTACCCACTCACATGCTCCTCAGTACCCTTCAGCGAACAGAGTTCTGGCCCACTCCACATTTGGTTCCTTCCTATCCTCCAGAGAAGTAGCAAACAGCTCCTAGGGATGTGCAACTCCCCACTCTTCCTCCAGAAAGGAAGACAGCAGCTCACTCAGTCCTCCTGACCCCGGACCTGCTACTCAGCCCTCTAACCGATCCCAATTAACCGCTCTTGCAGAGGGAACGGGCAAGTAAGTTTTTCCAAACAGAGATTAAGAGAACCCTGAATGCATTTTATAGTCACTTGCATATAGAAGGAGCCAGACCTGAAACCCACTACTGATGCTTACAAAAAGTCTTTTGGTGTTGAACCAGGAAGCCCTGGTTTCAACAGTAGCAAGACCAACAAAACCAAGTGTGTCAGCACGGCTAACTTAGGATACTGAAGAGAGTTTTCTACACTCTCATGTAGTGCTGTAATGTAGACGCCTATGCCAACAGGAGTGTTTTTTTCTGAACAACGTTGGCTAGGTCAGCAGACGCCTCTTAAGTTGACATAAGCCCCAATGTAGATGGAATTATGTCAGCACAGCTACATTGGTCGGGGTGTGGGTTTTTTTCCATATCCATGACCTATGCTGCTAGGCCCACATAACCTTTCACGGTAGAATCCCATCAAGAACTTCAGAACATATGGGGAGGGACAATGGTTCATGTGGTGAATAACTGTATCCAGGAAGCAGTTTCCTACTGCTTCAAACATGAATTCCTTCTGCTATCAGGGAGCCAATCACCTCCCTGCTCAATATTAAATTGTAACATTACTAGTGCCTAGGATGAACTTTTAGTTCCACTCTACAGCAATGGACAGACTACAACATGTTGGAGAGACAGAGAGAAAAAATATCCAGGTGTGAGACGCTTATTGCTCTGGCCACTGCAAAAAAAATGAAGGCTTGAGCTCACATTTTTGCCTGATTGCATAGCTGTCTCTGCTACCCATCTAATCTGCTTAGAAAACTGGTTTTGAAGGATATGGTTCAGACATACCAGTCGGGGGGGGGGGGGGGGGGGGGGAGAAGCAGCGAGAAGTGCTGCAGCTGCAAAAGATATCTCAGAGATTGCAACACAAGCTCTCTCCCCCTCCTCCACATACAGTCAACTGCACTGGGCGGATAAGCTAGAGATTCTACAGTGTAAGCAAGAAGGCAGAACAAGGTGTGAGAGCTTCTCTCCCCCCCCCTTTCCCTGATACCCACACCCTTTGGGGGTGCAGTGGAAAAAGCAAGAGGCTGAAAGTCCAGCCACCAGAAAGAGGGAGGTGGCAGAAATACCTGTCCTGGCTCATTTCAATTGTGAAACCACTTTCACGATGGGCTGGAGGGAAATACATGTCACTAGATGTTATACTGAAACAATATGTGGATAAGGAGTTGCAACGTCTGTTTGGTGGTTCGGTTTTGAACCCTTATTGTGTGACCTGATTTTCTCCTATTATCCAGACCATTTTGCAAACTCCAACACAAATTCAGTTGAGCCATGTGTCCTGGAAATTAAACATATCAAGGGGGAAGGAGGGAAATCCACTGCATTTTTTGGTGACAATATCTGAAACTCACACATAGAAATCTCATTTTATAGGTCACTGCCATCTCTAAACTACGGCTGGATGATAGAGGGAGTATAATTTTAAGCAGCCCTTGAACACCACAAAATAGGCCAAACATTTCAGTCTATAACACGAATGGGTCACCAACAGAAGATGAAGCAGCAAAATTAGCGGACCAGATTCTGGTTGCACTTACAATCACATCAGTTAAGTTACTCCAGATTTACAGTAGCAAAACTGAAATCAGAATCCAGAATCAGAAGCACGTTAGGAAGGCAGCTGCATTTTTTGTTTTAAATGCGTAGGACTTCAATCCAGTTTGCTTTGGTTCAGAAGTTTGCGCTCCCCTTTTCAGGGGGGGCTAATGGTCTTTAGCAGTTGAAAGAAGACTTCTAAACATTAGACATGCGTGCTTTTTGTCTTCTTTGTGATGGCCAAAGAAGGTATAGGATAGATACTGGTATTTGTCACTCTCTCAAAGTTGTGGTTTTTCCCCTGTTTGTCATCTTCCTCTTCCCCCTCCCTCCTTGGAAATATCAGGAATGTGACACTAGTCATTAGGAGGGTCTCTGAGGCTGTATTTTGTGAGCGCGGACTCCTTAATTGGTGCAAGCGTATAGAGTCTTAACAAAAACCTCCTCTCCCCAAAATGATTGTCATTTAAGTTAAACAGGTGTTAATGAAAAGAGTTTGAGTCTGACTAAAAATCCCTTTTCCCGCTTAATTGTTCAAACTATCACTGTCTTAACTCTTGCAAGGTCACCATTTCATTCTCTCTCAAGTCCTCAGAATCTTTCAGGTCACTCTTTCCTACCAAAGACCAGACAAGGTTCCAAGTGCAATTCTAGCCACCCAACCCCATTTGCTGGTCATCTCTCCCTCACCCCCCAATTTTTAGGTGTATTATACTACAGCTGGCTGAAGTACACAGGTATTATAGATGTAAATGGAAGCCAAAAATACAGCCAACGCAGGGATGCTTAGAACATCTGATATCAGGGGACACCCAATCCACTAGCAGCATACCACATGGTGTTGATAGGGCAAAACCCAACCTGCTTCTGCTGAAGCACAAAGCTCAAAGACCAAGTATTTTTCGCTATCCAGAGAAGTGCCGTTTTTTCCTCCTGCTTAGCTCCCGTCCTCAGCACAGGGTACAATTCCAAAAAATCATTAGAAAAAGGTATTTGTGACTCTAGATAACATGACTAGTCCTTTGTATTTAAATAGGTCACTTGATTCAAGAATGTCATAGCGCTTGGCACTGCTATTTGCCACTTCACAGATGTGAGGTTAGATGACTTGCTCAAGGTCACAAAGCAATAAAAGGGGGAAATGCCCAAGGTCAAAAAGCAATAAAGGGGGAAACTGGACATGGAGTCCAGACTTCTCCAATTCTGAACCCACTACCCTAACCTCTAGACCAAAGGCGTCAAACAATGGGGTCTGCAGGCCAGATCAAGCTCAGCCGATGGACTTGTCTGGTCTTTGACATTCAAATACTGCAAAATCTGAAGCTTTTATTTTGAAAAAAGCATTTCTAGTCTTCATGGTTATGAAGGTAACAATCCAAATAAGTGTGTGAAGCCCGACAGCAGCATCCTTCCAGGGCTGCAGGCAGCCTGAAAGATGTTGACTGCCCACCCCCCATTAATCTCATTAGGATATTAATGCTGAAGCCCAATGACAACACTTCAGTGATCAGCAATTAAATGGTTAATGCTTCCATTTGAGCAGATGGAATGGGAGTTACTGTAGGGAAAAACAGAGGTGGCACAGACAGGGAAGGCAGAGAGAAGGAAAAGGAAGATGGGAAGACGACAAAAGGTGCAGAAACAGCAAAGATCCTGACGGGCAGCATAATTTCCCTCCTTGGTGCTAATTAGCAACCAAACCATGCAGCTTCTAAGACCCTCTGCAGACTAAGCTAGTCAGGACACGTTAGCTAACATCACATTTCTAAATCCTAGTCGAAGCATTCAAGTCTATATAGATCAAGTTTCTGATGACATCACAGGGACCAAGAGCAAAGCTATAATGTGGTGTGAGGTCACTGGGATGACAAGCAATAGAGAGCACCTTGCATCTATGTTCTGGTGTATTTTATATTCGACAGACAAGAATAAGTTGTACTTCTCAGGCTGAAGGTTGCATGTGAAAAAGTTAATATTTCAATTTCTAGTATCATTTTGTAGTTAGACACTACCACAAGGCTAGTATTCTCTCTGCTGCTTCATCCAAAGCCCCATTACCCAATGGAAAAAGGGATTAAACTACTAGTTTGCACTCCCCTCGAACTTTCCAAATCAAAGGATTTCAAATTGCTTTAAAATCAATGACTCACCTACCTTGAACGCAGCTATAAATAGTATACCCGTTTGATAGATGGGTAAACAGTCCCTCTGAAGTCACCGAGATTGCAAGGCTGTGATTGAGGGCATATTTGACCCAAAGATGTTGACTTCAATGTGAGTTGTGGGTGCTCATCATTTCTGAAAGGGAAAACAAAAAAACAAACAAACAAACAAACAAAAAAAAACCAATCAGGCTACTTTTACTTAATTATTGAAGCCTGGAAATTTTGGCTAACATTAGGCACTTAAGTGACTTATCCAAGGCCACAGAGACCAAAACACTCACCCCCACCCCACTTCAACAAGGGGACTACACTTCTTGCCAATGGTCTCTTTGTTCTCTAGAGCTGGGGTCGCATTATTAGGGGCACGGTCTCCTTGGTCTTTATGGCTCCAGAGAGTGTATAGAAGGAGAGCAAGGAAACTCTAAAACTGAACTCTGAAGTTTTATTTTGTGGGAGTGTGGCATATACTTATGGGATAGGGGATTCTATCTGAGAACCAGTGATTCAAAGAGATTTGGGGGTCATAATGGATAAGCAGCTGAACATGAACTCCCAATGTGATGCTGTGGCCAAAAGAACTAATGCAATCCTGGGATGCATCAACAGGGGAATCTCGCATAGGAGTAGAGAGGTTATTTTACCTCTGTATTTGGCACTGGTGCGACCACTGCTGAAATACTGTGGCCAGTTCTGGTGCTGACAATTCAAGAAAGATGTTGATAAATTGGAGAGGGTTCAGAGAAGATTAGAAAACCTGCCTTATAGCGATAAAATAAATAGATTGAGCTCCTTGAGTCTAACGAAGAGACGGTTGAGGTGACTTGATTACAAGTCTAAGGGCTTGTCTACACAGACAGCACTGCAGCTATGCTGCCGTAGTGCTTCAGTGAAGATTATGTCGATGGGACAGTTTCTCTCGTCGTCTTTGTTAATCCACCTCTGCGAGAGACGGTACCTATGTCAATAGGAGACGCTCTCCTGGGAACATGGCACTGTCTACACTAGGGGTTAGGTCAACAGAACTACGTCGCTAAGGGATGGATGGCCATAGTATCTCCATGGGGAACAAATATTTAATAATGGGCTCTTCCATCTAGCAAAGGTCTAACACGATCCAATAGCTGGAAGCTGAAGCTAGACAAATTCAGACGGGATAGGAGTAAATATTTGACAGTAGGGGTAATTGTTCCAGTGGTTAATTTACCCAGGGTCATGGTGGATTCTCCATCACTGACAATTTTTAAGATCAAGATTGGATGTTTTTCTAAGGGATACGCTCTAGGAATTATTTTGGTGAAGTTCTCTGACCTGTGGTACACAGGGGGTCAGACTAGATGACCACATAGATTCCAAGGCCAGGAGGAGTCAGTGAATCCGTAAGAAGGGAACTGGACTTGCCCCCTTTCCTCCTCCAGTGACCAAAGTGCTTATAGCAAGTTTTCAAGGGGCAATGAAGATGATGCCCTGGATCCCAGCAACACCATTTTCACAATTACCCGACTTATTATTCAAATACACAGAGTTCCCCCTTGCTGGGGCAGCATCACCCATCGACACAGAGCCGGTTCAGAGTTATTACAATAAATACCAGAAGAGTTATGAATCTTGTGGCATCTTCTAGCCCTTTCAAGCTGACAAACTGTTCCCCAAATACTGCTGGAAGACTGATAATTTCTCATTGCTTGTCCTGGGCAATAGGCGTGCCCCTCACCAAATAGGCTTACCACTTAAAAGCTTAATTGCACCTGTGGTTTAAACATTATCCTCAACAGCACTTGGGAGTATTTGGATTTGGGCGTTCCAGGTGTGGGACTCGGGCCTGCATTCACAAACAGAGCTGGGCAAGCGGGAGTGGAAGCCGCTGGTAAGAGCAGGTTATATACACCAGAGGGCAAAGGAGCGTTTTTGTTTTGATCAGATTTGGCTTCACTTGCATTTCCAGCTGGGTTTGGGTAATGTCCACCGCATTGTTTGTGACTAAGGGCAGGTTTCCTGGTCTCAGATTTCATTTCCACAACAAAAAGATCAAAGTTTGAGCCACTTGTACAACTTGGGTGTTTGCAGCCAGCAAGCGGTAACTGCACAGCAAGCACAGTCCGCTGTGCTCCTTCATCCCACAGGCTATGTGAAAAATGGAGGAAGAGGAAATAGCCCAGATCTGACCTGGATTAGAAATTTGCCATCCTTCCTTTACAATCTGACGTTTTACAAAAAGGTTAATACTCCAAGATTAAAGGCACACTCAAATGCTTCTCTATAAAACCCTTTTAAAAAACCTGCAACCTACAGAGGCAGTCCTCCTTTTCTCCCCTCTCATTTGGCAAATAGGGATTCCTATACCCCACAGTTCTTATGGAGACCACCACAGTAGATCAAGTTCCTTTCATTCACTCATTTGTAGACCCATTTAGTCCATGCAATGTAGACATGCAATGCACTCTGTTCCCAGAAAAGAGTTTGTGCTGCTTCTTCGGAGACGGTGGGAGAAAACAAATAAAGCAGGCCTTGAAACTAGGTACATCATAGTAGCCAAACTTAGAGCCAGGGACCAGGAATCAGCATGTCTTAAATTCTAATCTCTGTTTACAGTGACTTACCATATTAACTCAAGCAGCGCACAAACTTCCCAGGTCTCAGCTCTGCAGTCTACAAAAGGGAAAAACTATAGGGTGTTGCATGGTTTTATTATAGCTCAGATATGGGGAGCTTTGCCCCTCTGAGGGTGTCTGAGCCCCTGTTGTTGCTGCCTTTGTGTACTCCAGGATCTGGAAGGACCGTGCCCACCTACAGGGGTCGGACTCCCTCCTTACTCCCCCGCCATATGAGCTCGTTCTGGGGGAGCCTACCCTTCTGGAAGGGTCAGAGGCCCCATCCCCAGCCAGGATCTGCCCTTTTGAGTGGGGGTGCAGAGAACAGGTACAGTTCATCCATATCATAGGCTCTAAAGCACATGAGAGGGATGGAACACCCAGAGAGATGAATGGAGCAGTTCACATATTTCACTGCTGTTTCAGGTTGTATTCATCTCCATGGGGTGTTCTCATTCAGCTCAGACCATCACAGTGTGAGGAATGGGCCACTTCGGACCTTTCAGAGCCTCCAATGCTACAGATGGCCAAGCAGAGGAGCCTTTTCCCTCCATCGTCCCTCAAGCCCTCCCGTTTAAAGGACGATGATTGTAAGGGCTTGTCTACACTTAAAATGCTGCAGTAGTACAGCTGCACCGCTGTAGCATTTCCGTGAAAATGATACCTATGCCAAAAGGAGGGCTTCTCCCACTCAGTGTAGGTACTCCACCTGCCCGAGAGGCAGTAGCTATGTGAAGGGGAGAAGCCCTCCCATTGACATAGTGCTGTCTACCCTGGGAGTTAGTTCGGGATAACTGCGTTGCTCAGGGGTATAAATGCCTGCATGGATTTCCTTGAAATTTGCTATGCTTTGTGGGAGTGCAGGGTAGGGTTACTGACCCACATTTGGAGTCAATCGAGCCAGGGGTTCCAGAGATATAATCCCGGAGAAAAAAAATAGACATTTTTGAAAAAGTTTCTAGGGTTTGTCTTGTTTTGCACGGAGCTGAAGATCAAACTATTGCTGTGATGTGTGTCAGAATGGTCTCCAATCGGTCAATTTTCACCCGAGGTAGTGCATGGTACCCACTAAGTCTTTGGAAAACCCAAATTGTGAATGGTATTTAAGAACACGTTCACTTCGCTTGCACAGATGTGCAGTCTGGAAGGACTGAAGTGTGCATGCGCCGATAAAGAAAAAACAATTTCTATGCAGCCACTTTGTGCTTGCCTGCGTAATCCAAGGGAATGTGCTGACACCACTGCCCCAGTGAACACCTTGCCACTGATGTTTCTAGTCCGAACCTTTGTACCTCTGTGCACAGAGAGGGAAAATGGCCTAGGCAACTTGTCTCCCCCCACCCTTTTTGTCTTTTAACAGTGTTAGACTGAATCCTTTTAGAGTAGCAGCCGTGTTAGTCTGTATTCACAAAAAGAAAAGGAGTACTTGTGGCACCTTAGATTGAATCCTGTGAGTGAGTGTGAGCAGGCTACGCAAAGAGCTTGGACACTGTAGCAACTGTGTGTTAAAGGGGCATAGCTGAAAGGAGGGCAGAGTTAAGATTATATGGACAACCTTAAGTGAGCATTTCCTGGTATTGAGAAGTTTTAAATTTTCCTCAACTCTGTGTTCTGCAAGAGGCTCACCTACCACCAAGCAACCATAATTCTGTGTTAATGTAGTTTTTTGCCGCTGAATAAATATATTTTTGGGAAGTACACAGATCTTCATGTAAAAACCTGTGGCTATGGGCAAGGGATCTGTCTCTTGGGCAGGGTAGATTGATTTAAATCAGCAAGCAGGAAACCTTGATTTAAATTGATTTTTAAATTGCATTTTGCACTGTACTTTATTTTCCTGAAGTAGGTGGATTCTTGTTAACACACGTTATTTGCAACTAAATATAGCCTTTACACTAACTTTGATGCTTCTCTTTGCTAACCAGGAGACTACACTATATCGATACACAATTAAATTATATAGCTCAACTTTATCTTTATTCAGATTCTTACTTTTTACATTTACTATGTTAGAAAATGCTTGAAGATGCAAGAAAAAATTTAGTAAATAAAAAATGTGATTTGTGTCAAGCTCTATTTGGATGGAAATTCAATTCAAAATATACAAACAATTTTAATTTTTTTTAAATTAAACTACCTTAAAAGTGCCTGATATATTAACTCTTTTCTTACCAAAAGATGTTTTGATACAAACATTGATTAAGCAAAGGAAGTTGAATAGTTAAGTAACTGAACTGATAGATTCTGGCCACCCTGTCCTTCAAGATTTTAGAACTAGTAGATCTTACCCTCTCACACCTAGTTTTTAATTCATAGATTGGAAGAGGAAAACAAACTTTCCTGCATTTTCAACTCTCAGTTGGTTTCCTCACTTTTTTAAATGAACTGAACTAAAATGAAGAAAATATTCTCTCCATCTGCGGGAGAGATGACTGTTAAAAGCTGGTTTCGCTCTTTAACAAGTGTGGTTACAGGTGTTTAGCCTGTAACTTCCAGCAGCTCAGTGGTTTGACTTTCTTTAAAACTTGGCAGCAAACGTACTGCTTAATTTTTTTGTATTAAATTATTCTAATAGATTATAATAAAAGTGTAGGCCTTAATGTAGGTTGTCATAATTTTCAAATTTAATTTTAAATAGGTTTATTGAAAAAAAACACCCCTGTATTTAAATGAAATCTAATTTAAATAAAACTGTAGGTTTTTTTTTTTTTATTCAAAATATTTTTATCCATCCTGTTCTTGGGAATAGTGAATTCCATGCATGGACCAAAGAGGGCATGTAGAGCTAAGAGAGACAGCAATAGGAGTTGGTTCTGTGTTTAAAAAAAAAAAAAAAAAAAAAAAAAAAGTTAAACTAGATATCCTGGAGACGGAGTATTGTCTACCAGGTTACAGCAGCTTTCAATTAAAGTTACATTTTATCCTTAGGCAAAGTTATACAGTATCTCTCTAATATTAGCGGGGCACATTTTCACTCATGTAGATCTTATTCCCCACACACCACATTAATAATAGAACAACATTGTGAACATCGACCAAATCAGCTGGGAAATAAGAATTTTCTCTTCCCTCTCCTCTAAAGAAATATCCCTCCTCTAGAAATATCACTGAGCAACTGGAGTTAAGGGGGAGGGAAGTGGGGTGAAAATGCAGGGGGATGTTTGCTTCCCAGTAACGTGTACAATAGTGTGGCAGGAGTTCACACACACACACACACTATACGTTTTTGTGCAGCATGAATGACTGAACCCCCCACCCCCACCTCACACATATGTTAAGGCTCAGCTTCTGCTTTAAGCCATCATAACCAGAACAGAAGTAACACCAACATATTGTTTTGAACATGCTTCAGAAAGGTCTCGGGCTCTGGCCATGACTCTCCGCGAGTACTGCAGTCCAATGACAGAGGCAGCATTAGAATGTGATCTACAGCAGAGCCTCTCCTATCCCCTACCCTGCCTGGGAGGCATGCTGAGAAGGCGGCTCTTTGCAGCAAGTCTCCGGAATGCAGTATGGCCCCAGGCAGCAAGAGTGGTTTCCAGAGAGGCTGTTTGCCAATTGTTTCTTGTAGGGTCCCACAGCTCTATTCTTTAATATTAAAGACAATGGGGATCAAAGGCAATGGAATCTGTGCCTCTCCCAGCCCAGCTCCTGGGGAAAATTCTGAGCCTCATTAGCAGCCTTACCTTGCTGAAGAGGATTCCCATTCTAGGCACGGAAGACAGTTGTTGGCAGCCAGGCAAAGGAGACCTTGAATAAAATTGTCAAGAGTCCCTGTATGATGTAAGTTCCTAAGTCACTTCAGCCTGCTCCGCACTGCACGGTTAGGTTGACGTAAGCTGCCTTGCGTCAACCTAGCTGTGGAAGAGTCTCCACTTAAATTTGGCTACCGCCAACATAAGCGCCTCTCTACAACAGGTCTACACTACAGACCTATATTGGTATAACCCAGGGGAGAGGACAGTTATATCAACCTACTCCCCCCACCCCCCATAGACAGTGCCATGTCGATGGGAGAGCTTCTCCCACTGAGAGAGCTACTGCCTCTCAGGGAGGTGGATTAACTATGCCAATGGGAGAGCTCCCTCCCGTGGTCATCGCAGCATCTCCACTTAAGCGCTACAGCTGCATCAGCGTTTTTAGCGTAGACCTGCCCTTAGCGACACCACCTCCCCAGGCAGCACAGAGCCAACGCTGATGTAGTTAGGTCGACGCAGCGTCAGTGTAGACGCGGCATTGCTTACATCAACTGTTGCTGGCTTTCAGGAGCAGTCCCGCAATGCCCCGCACTGACAGTACAATCCATACAAGTGCTCCTGGTGAGGGACACGCACTGCCGACATAAGGAGCCAAGTGCGCGCACACAAGCGATTTAATAACTGCGGTGACTGTATGCCGATGTAAGTTAGGTCCACGTAATTTTGTGGCATAGACATAGCCTAAGAAAGTCACGGGGACTAATGATAGAAAGTCACATCTGAATCCTTCCCATGCCATCACATTTTGCTTAGGGCAGTGGTCACTAGTCAGTCCTAGAGAATCTCCCAGTCAATTGTGATCTCTGGTGGTGCAGCCGCTAAGGCAGACTTCCTGCCTGCCCTGGCCCCACACCACTCCCAGAAGTGGCCAACATGGCCCTGGGGACGGAGGGGCAGGGGTCTCCTTCCACGCGCTGCTCCTGCCAGCAAGCACCGCCCCCGAAGCTCCCATTGGCTGGGAACAGGGAGCTGCGGCTAATGGGAGCTGCGGGGGCGTTGCTGGAAGAGAGGCACGGTGTGCAGAATCACATGCCCCCCACCCTCCAGGGGTGCATTGGCCCCTTCCGGGAGTGGTGTATGGCTGGGGTAGGCAGGGAACCTACCTTGCTGCGCTACCAACCAGGAGCTGCCTAAGGTAAGTGCTGCCTGGCGGGAGGCCGCACCCCAACCCCCAGCCCCTCCTGGAGCCAGCAGCCCAAACCCCCTCCTGCACCTCAAGCCCCTGCCCCAGACCTGAGCCCCTCCTGGAGCCAGCACTCCACACCCTCTCCTGCACCTCAACACTCTGCCCCAGTCTGGAGCCCTGTCCTGCATCTGAACTCCCTCCCAGAGCCTGCACCCCTCACCCCCTCCCAAACCCCTACCCCAGCCCAGTGAAAGTAAGTGAGGGTGGGGGAGAGCGAGCGACAGAGAGAGAGGATGGAGTGAGCAGGGCAGGGCTTTGGGGGAAGGGGTGGGGTAGATCCTAGGTTGTCCTTAAATTCAAAAAGTGATCTTGGGCATACAAAGGTTGGAGACCACTGGCTTAGGGCATGAACAAGACCCCACCCTCTCTCCCTCCCTATCATGTTGTTTGGCAGAACACCTACCTTGTGTTTCTATAACTTAACTTTTTACTGGCACAGGTTAGGCTGGAGGGCCAGTTGGCTGCTTTTCCGGTGGTCCTACCCTTTGACAGTCCTCCCTAGAGTTAAAGCTCCCACCAGCATTGCTTTAAGGGTCATTTAAACACACAAGCCTTCCTGCTGCAGCTCATGATGTAGTCCCCAGGGAAGACCTAAGTCACTTAAGCACTTTTAAAATGTTTAGCCTGTATCCCTGCATACAAGCTTGCTAACCTCAACCATGGTTTTTGGAACAATGCTGGAATGGCTTGTTGCCTTGTACACTTGCTATTAAGCTTTCACCCCTGGTTCAGGTGCATGCACTGGCTGTATATACACTAGGAAAACTGGGACCTAGATTTTATTAATGGTGGTAGCAGCAGTGGAAACCATGACGTAGACGTGATTCAGACACTTCCAGTTGCATCATCTAACTGCTTAGAACAGGTCCAGAAAGGGCAGCGAGGAAGAATGCACATGCTTTTATGTTGTTAGCATTCGTGCTACAGCAATGGTGGGAGATTTTTCAGAACAAACAAGCAACAGGATCATTACTGTGGATACTGGATGTTCATGACATGGGTTAAGAATTGCTTAGTGTATCCAGAGTCCATGCTGCCTACTTTTAAACACCTTCAGTGTCAAGGGTGGTGTTGTGTCTAGGTAGTGGCATGTTATCTAAAACACGGAACTGGTAGCAGCATGTCACTGAATCAAACCCCAAAAAACCAACACCTTACACACAAAGTGGATGGTTAGTCAGTCAGCTTTTTCCAGCTGACTTTTGCACATCTACCGTGATAACTGACTGAAAGGCCATACTCAAAGAGCAGTTATCAATGGCTCATTGTCAAACTGGTAGGACATATCCATTGAAGTCCCACAGGGATCTAGCCTGGGTCAGGTACTAGTCAATATTTTCAATAATGATGGATGAAAGAGTAGAGAGTATGCTTATAAAATTTTCAGATGACACCACAGTCAGAGGAGTTGCTAGCACTTTGGAGGACAGGATTAGAATTCAAAATGATCTTAACAAATTGGTCTGAAAAATCAACAAGATGAAAAAGTCACTAAAGAGAAGTACAATATTTAGGGAGGGGGAAAAAAATCAAAAGCTCCTATGCAACATAGGAAATAACTGGCTAGGCAGCAGTACTGCACAAAAGGATGTGGGGTTATAGTGGATCACGAATTGAAACAGTCGATGATGCAAAAAAAACACCAAACAAAAAAAACCCCACGCAATATGTAGAACGGGGGAGATAATTGTTCCACTCTACTCAGCACTGGTGAGGCCTCATCTGGAGTAATGTGTCCAGTTTTAGGCTCCACATTTGAAGAAGGACATGAACAAATTGGAGAGAGTTGGGGGCGGGGGGGGAGGGAATGTTTGGAAAACATGACCTATGAGGAGAGGTTGACAGAAATGGGCATGTTTAGCCTAGGGAAGAGAAGGCTGAAGAGATACATGACAGTCTTCAAATAAATAAAAAGCTGTTTAAAAGAGGACTGATCAATTATTCTCCATGTCGACTGAGGCTAGGGCAAGAAGTAATCTGGTTAGTTTGCTGCAAGGGAGATTTAGATTGGATATTAAAATTTTTTTCTTAACAGGTTATGTAAGGAGGTTGTAGAATCTTTATTATTGGAGGCTTTTATGGAAACAGGTTACACTAACTCCTGTCAGGGATGGGTCTGGGTATACTTCATCCTACCTCAGTGCAGGGGGATGGACTAAATGACCTCTTGAGGTCCTCCCCAGGCCCAGATTTCTGATTTTATTTTAAGAGAAAAACCTAGCCTCCATGGTGGCTTATCCCTCTCACTGAACAGCAGCCCCCCCCAAAAAAGTCAATTTGGAAAGTGTCACATTAGAGGAAATTGGATATACTATGCCCCCACATCTGCCCCCCAGAATTCAGTTAATTGGCACCCAGTTCATCTCCATATCTCATTTAAGGGCCCGAACACGAAGATACATTGCAAAACCAGAGCATGAGAGGATTTACATTTTTCCCCCAAACAAACTTCTTTGTAGCAGCATCTAAATTCCCTCTGGTGATCGCTAAAGGAAGGGCACAACAGCCAGGGAAGTGTACTTGGACATCAGTCCAGTACTGTGTCAGGGTTAAGGTGTCCAACACTGACCAAGAGGCACTAGATTCTAGTAGCAGGCAGGAACAACTCTCCATCTGTCTTAGTTTTAGTGAGTTAAACATCAGCTTTTGATAAAGAACATAATGTCCTAACCTTAGAAGTTTGCTCTTCTCCTTGATTTGGAGTTTTTCCACAGAGCAGGTGTTTTTCCCCCTGTACATGTATCTTGTTTCCTCTTATTCCATCTAGGCATTTACAGCACCCATCACTGGGGTATTCCACCTGCCCTCTCTAACTACTTAGATACATTCACAAAGAAAATAAACCCAGATTTTAAAAAACCTGTCAGTTATGTCCACACACAGTTGAAGTTTAATTAGAATTAATTAGTGGCAAAACAATGCTCTAGCTACAAAGTCTCACATTTATTTATAAAAAGCAAAATTTGCCCAGGTCTATAATACAGGTCTTGGGCACAGCAGCACTATAATAAAGTCGCCTGGCACAGTGCTTACTGTTGACTTTAAAAAAAAAAAAATAGTGTTGAAAGTGTTTAGTTGCAGAAACATCAAGGATGATCCATCTCTAGCAAAACATGCTTCACCTGCATGGAGAAGTCCCATTTTGTAAATGAAGGGACAGAGCCATTGCTTTTCATTCAGAACACAACTGGAGCCTACCAACCAAGAAAGTGGGTTAGGGTTAAACCACTGGAGTAGGGGCTGGGTTGCCAACTGTCTAATCACACAAACCCAAACACCCTTGCCCTGCCCCCTCCACACCCCCCCCCGTCGCTCCCTCCCCCCCACCCTCACTCACTTTCACTGGGCTGGGGCGGGGATGCAGGGTGCAAGCTCCGGGAGGGAGTTTGGGTGCGGGAGGGGGCTCCGGGTTGGGGTACAGGAGGGGATTTGGGGTGCTGGCTCCAGGAGGGGGCTCTGGGCTGGGGTGCAGGAGGGAGTGAGGGGTGCGGGCTCTGGCCAGGCAGCGCTTCCCTCAGGTGGCTCCTGGTCAGCAGTACAGTGGGGCTAAGGCAGGCTCCCTGCCTGCCCTGGCCCCATGCTGCTCCCGGAAGTGGCCGGCATGTCTCTGCAACCTCGGGGGGGCGGGGGGGGGGCTCTGCCCCTGCCTGCAGGCATCCCCCCTCCCCCCCTTTGGCCTCAGTTCCTGGCCAATGGGAGCTGCAGAGCTGGTGATTGGGTGCGGGGGCAGCATGCAGAGACCTCCTGGACCTCCAACCCAGGGCCACAGGGACATGCCAGCTGCTTCTGGGAGCGGTGTGGGGTCAGGGCAGGCAGGGAACCTGCCTTAGCCCTGCTGCGCCACTGGACTTTTAGCAGCCTAAAATCTTCCAGTTTGGCTTCAGTAGCCTCCGAGAGATAGAGTCCAATTCCGGGAGATTCCTGGCAAACCCGAGAGGGTTGGCAACCCTAGTAGTGGCCCTACTGCTCCCTCTAGCAGATCCCTGCTTTACAGGCCTATAAAAAAGGACCCAGAGACTATTTAGGTCAACTCTCCAAACCACACAAACATTGCTGAGCATCCCTTCTGAGTGCTCCCTTGCTGCTCCTGTCTCCATGCTGCAAAACATCTCCCGTCTTCATCTGAGGCAAAAACATAACAAACAGCGTGTAGGTGTCCAATGTAGAAAGGATCCCAAATTGCATCAGTGGGATAAAACCTCAGACCAAGAAGGGACTGAAAGTCTATTTCAATACCCCTGACCAAGGCTGGAGTCTATTTGTCCCTGTTGGAAGAGGTAACTAATGGGCATTCAGGAGGCACTTGAGATTTTGACATCAGAAGTCGAACAAAAGCTGAACATGCTGTGGTCGACAGATGGCCACTGATCACTGAGGCTCAGACTATTCTCAGAATTTCGAACTTGTCACTTCCCTTAAACACCAACAGTTCAGTTTTAAATACAAGAACGGGGAGAGGGGAGAAAACTTAAAACCACCTGAGTCAAATACCAAGAGCCTTTTTGATTCACAGTGCTTTAAACTGCTCAAAGACCAAAGATTAGTCTAAGAAGAAATTCCTCTTTATGAGTACACGGCAGCCCAGATGACAAAAATTAAACTGCCACTCAGCCCTAGTAGAAATTCACCTATCTTTCACCTCCCACTGACATCATTAGCATGCTACTGTCAGCAATAAAGAGCAACTGAGATCAAACACAAACACCACTCTTCCTCTGGTCTCCCCCTAATGGGTCAGAATTTTTGGCTGGAGCTGGTCTTTTCCTGATAGGGCAAGTTAGTTCACTTTTCAGTTCGTGCCACTGCTATGATACAAAAAGTACAGAGCCAGGAAATCCCATGTTCACACCAACGCGGTCCTTTTCATTCACACCTTTTAGCACATGGAACCCAACATTAGTCATCTAAATGCAAAAATTAATCTGTTTTAAATGTGGGTTTGGGCACCTATAATCAAAAGCCTCCCCTGTTCCCAAGTTCTGAGGCCCTTTCTTAGATTTGGGATAAATTTTTTATAAATCTCTCTACCACTTGATTTGTACAATAGTTTGCAACACTATTTTTAAACTGCCAGTAACTAAGCTAAAACATGGCCTGAAACACCAAACCAACTGCTGTCACAGTCCAGAAATGTTGGGATTTTAAAACTCAAGTCCAGTCCTGTATAAAGGGGCTGCACACACATGTGTCAATCAGCCACTGTGGCAAAACAGAGGAGCTCAGGCTGAGCTTTCAGAATGGCACAAACTTTTTTTGTGGGGAGAGAAACTGCCAGTCCCCTAACACATCTGGAACACCCTCTGAATTGTTAGTATTGACTCCGGGGTTGGTACTTGGAGAAGCCAGATGCTACTCCATTCTAGTTTTGTTTATCTATCTCCAGTTTCACACAAAACGACACTTTTGGTAGTGACGAAGAAAAGAGGGAAAGAAACCAGTTATATATAAGCTATACAGGAGCTAGGTACTGTACGAATGAGAGTTTTTACAGACAAACTGCCTACACTCAGGGCTTGTCTACACTTACATTTTATAGCGCTCTAACTTGCTGGCTCAGGGGTGCGAAAAATCACCCCCCTGAGCAAGCAAGTCTGAGCGCTTCAAAGCGCTAGTGTAGACAGGCTCCCAGCGCTTGGAGCTAATCCCCTCGTGGAGGTGGATTACCAGGAGCGCCGGGAGAGCTCTCTCCCAGCGCTCGCGCACGACCACACTCGCACTTCAAAGCGCTACCGCGGGAGCACTTGGAAGCTTCTAGCGTAGCCATGCCCTCAGTGTCCTGAAATTCTTCAAGAGCTGGTCTGACATTTTTACTTCAACCCGTATGAGGAAGCATCATGAATCCCCATCCTCCCGCTCCTAGCATCAGAAAAAAAAGGAAAGAAGGAAAAAAGGAAAGCACCTACATGGTATTTATGCAGAGTGGTAAACAGACAGGTGACAAAACCCTGGGGGTGTCAAGGCAGCAAAAAGCCCTGGCAGGAGGGCTGATATTGCCATGCGTTTGGATGCTCAGCAAAAGGCTGATAATTAAGAACACAGACCTAAGCCTACATGATATTGCAACAGCTCAAGTACTGTTCTGAAGCAGGTAAACTAATATTGCTTGTACCTGTTCCAAACCACATATTAATACATGGCTTCTGTTTCTACAAAGCCTGCTGGCAGCTCTCCTGGAAGGAGCTCCTATCTCCAAGACGATCTTGCATTTTTGCCTGGTTTCTGAAAAAGGATCTCAAATAAGTGGCTGGAGCCCACAGTTTTGGAAACCCCACTGTGTTTATCTTTACTGATAAGCCTGCAATCTTGGTTGGGAGTGCATCAGCCCGTGTCTGCAGCAAAACCCTCCTCTAGCCAATGCCTTCTTACACTATGGGCTCTCGGCCTGGGCATTTCATTTAACCCCTTACTGGCCTGTGACTAATAGTCTTCTGCATCAGTGCCTTTGTAAAAAAGGGCACAGACAGAAATAACTCCTTTGAGTCAAACCATCGGATCCAATTAAGTGGGTTTTGGACCACGAAAGCTTATGCCCAAATAAATTTGTTAGTCTCTAAGGTGCCACAAGGACTCCTCATTTTTGTTTTTTGTTTTGTTTTTTGCTGATACAGACTAACGCGGCTGCCATTCTGAACCCGGTCTCCATTGAGTCAATCGCTGAGAGCCCTTTGGTTTTCTGAAGCTGGAGAACAGCGCAATGCCGAAGTGTAGTTAGTAGGTTTGATCCTTTGCTAGGGGACTGAAGGTCTGCTCGTGCAGGTTTGTTAGTACTTGAGCGTTCCATCCACATACACAAACCAAGGCTAAATATCAAGAGTCCCTAGGGACTTCCCAAGGTTGTGATGCCTAGAGCTTGGGCAGCTGAATGCTACAAACAAGAGACTGTTCTCTCAGAACAGCCTCCACTTCTTCTCTTCCCCACGCCCCCCCTCCAGTCCCCTTTCAACACACATGAGGTGGCCATCACCAAGCTGGTTTCAGTTAAGCATGTGCCTTGCCAGAGGTGTTTTTTTTAAATGGTGTTTTCAAAAAGTTATTTTTATTTATATTACGTGCATACAGTGCACCAGGCTTTCAGAAGCAGTACAAGCCTAGAGAGGGCCTTTGCACTCATGAGCTGCTGCAGCCTTTATTCCAGACACACCTCTTGCCAGGTGGAAGAGCATTTACTCATTAACTGATCCATAGAGAACCACTTTCCCTAGGTCTGCCTGTCCCCATATCCTAATCACATACAAAGAAAATAGTACAGCAAAACGTACTACCTGTCTCCCCACTGCTCTTAAACAGACAACCAGCCGACTGGAAATTCCAGCTGAAACGTTTTCATCTCTGTTTTGGAGCAATACAGTGGGTCCTGGCCTACTAGTCCTCCAGCAGAAATGAGACGCCAGACAAAGGATTATAATGAGTCTACTGGAATTTCCATTAGAGCATTACAGCTCTGAGGGACACAGTGCAATAAATAGAGCTGGGAATGCTAGCCGGTCAGTGTTCATATGGCCTGGCACTCCTTGAGCTTGACGAAGACAGCAAGTTTCTTCAGCAGCGTTTGCATGGGTTTATTTAACTCACGTGACCAGTTTCACACTTTCTTACTAAAGGAAAAACGAGAGCACAAAATTGTTTCTGGGCAGAAAAGCGTGCCCATCCAGAGAGACACACTTTTACTTGAGTGCCGATCCAAAAAAATCGTTTTGTGTGCAACTCTGCTGGTTTTGCTTTCACATCCAAATGCAAAGCTAGCCGAGTTTCACTGTGCAGGTCCTCATAGCAATAGCTGTAAGTCGCCCATTTTCCCCTCACCCTTGGCTTGTCCTGCACAATCTAAATAAACCTTTGCCAGACACAGACCTTTTCAAGATCACAAAATAAATTCCTAGAACCTGAAAAATGACTTTCCTCTTCTGAAATGATCCAAACTGAAACATTTTGTCTTAATTGTACAACAAGTGGCTTAAAGCAGTGATAGAGGAGGAGTGGAGATGTGCTACAGAAGTAGAGAAACAGGAGGGGGCAGGCTGACCCAATTGCTAATGCCACTCAAAGCCCAGAAACCCTCACTGAAAGGGTCAGCTGCATGCTAGACTGCTGCTGGACAGAAATGGCTCTGCCATTCCCTGGGCTCACTCTTGGGAGGTTCTGAACAAGTTTGTGCAAACTCTACTAGTCCTGCATTTGCCCTCCACTTTATTTCAATCCATTGGAACCATGAACGGTACAGCCATGTGCGTGTGAGTACAATATGGTTTTGGGTCCAAGAACAACAACAAAAACATAGGAAGGAAGAGAAGGTAACAGTAAATCCGTTCCAGACAGAGAAAAAGACAACCTGTCACTAGTACATAGAGACTCACAGAGCACTCTCACATAGAAAGGGACCAGGCCAAGTGACTAACCACCCCCAGCCCATTGCTGGAGAAGTTTGATTCTGGAACTGCATCCAGATCTGAACTCCCTAGCTCAGGCCCACTAACCCTCTTGCCAGGTTGCTGGAAAGAGGGACTCTCAAACATCTTAAAGTTGTATTATTTGTTTGGATAGTAATGCCGAGAAGACCCCCTTGGGCTGAACACTGCACAAACACATAACAGAATCCCTGCCTCAAAGAGACTATAAGCTCTGTAGTACAGCACTATAACATCAAATGCCATACTATGTAACTTAAATACGTGCATTTATATAGTTTTTCCATCAGATGACCTCAAAGCAAAGCACTCTTCAGAAGTGAGGAGGATTTATTATACCCAGTTTCCAGATGGGTAAACTGAGGCAGAGGTTAAGTGATTTGCGCCGAGGCAGAGCAAGCGAGAACCCAAGTAGTCCCAAATTCCCCCTTTCCAGGCTCTAACCACGAGACATGCTGTCTTACATTTCACCTTTTTACTGTTGTATAGTAGGCCAGAAAACAACTAACAACAGGTGAGCAATAAGGTCCCTCAGTTGGCATACAAGTCATTGAGCGGGGGTTTAGGGTAAGAGTATTTGCCAAGGTGAATATGCTATGAAGCAGGGCACCATTTCCAAACACAGTATGTGCTAGTTTTATATATTGTCCTTATCACCAGCACTTTTTTCCCCCCTGATGGTGGCAGTGAGGTGGGGGATTGGCTGAAGAATTTCTCTAATTTATATCAATAATTTAAAAAATAAAATTTGTTGAGAGACACGCCTGCCACAATGGAATATTCCACCAGGAGGAAAACTCCCCTCCCAAGCGAGTGTAGATTGCGAAGCATTCTGTGAGCAACGTCCTTAAGCTAAATACAATACTGCTTCAGAATGCTGGGGAAGCCTGGGCACTGAGTGACTGCAGAAGAATTAGCAAATCAGAAATTAAGATATGCCACCCCCAGAGGTGGATACTGGTCCTGCCTAAAATTGGCTTCTGCCTCAACACCAGAAACCGAGTTGCTGCTTAAGGTCTTGCTCCTCTCGAGCAAGGAGCTGACAAGGCCTCTCCCCCTTGTGCTGTGTTGCTTTGAGGCTATTTCACACCAGCGACCAGCAATATTGCTACGTGGCAGGACACACTGTTTATGCATGTAGTTTGTGATAAAGGGTTTAGCTGCTGCAAAACACTAGGCATGGGAGAGAAGATAGGGAGTTCTTATCTTGTCCTGCAATAGATGGTACTCAGTTATTGAACGCAAGTCTGTACTGAATGGAATGGATCAGCAGCTCCCTCCCGTTCACTGGTGTGAGAGAGAGAGAGAGAGAAGGAAGGGTTTATGCAATGATTTACTGAACAGAAAAAATATTGATGTGTCTGGTTAGAGCATCTTGGAACACAGTCTCATGAGATGACCATCTCCATAGCAAGTTATTTTAAGGTGTGGAACATCCGGCATGACCAACAGAATTCCAGATCTAGCAGAAAAAAAAAAGATTGAGATTCAGGTAAAAAAAAATTACAGCATGAAAAGACTTTTGTAAGAGTAGAGCAAGAAAAGATTGGAGCTGTTTAGTTCACTGAGAAGACATAATGGAGGTTTGCAAAACAAGGAATGCTACAGAGAAGAAAGGCAAGCAGGCACTATTTATCCCCCCCTCAATAACTCAAAATGCATTTGAAACTGAAATACAACACGCAGTTAGCCTATGGAACTCATTGCCACAAGATACAAGAGGCTGGGAGCTTAGGATGATTAAAAAAATAAAAGAATTTAAAAATGGATGTGAATACCCAGCTACACAAATTTGAATACAAATCTGAGGGATAAAAGACCTCGTGCTTCAGTACATAAAACCAACTACTTGCTTCCCCTATGAGCAGGTTATTCCTTAATAAATTTACTTTCATTGGTCCTGTCACCTTTCTCTGAAGCATCTGGCATTTGCCTCTATTGGAGTGGATGCCAGACTAGACAGACAGATCCTGGTTCTGATCTGGCATAGCAATTCCTGCATTCCAAGCTGGAAAGGAAAGAACATGCTGGGGAAAGTGTAGAATATTAGATAGCAAGTTCCATTAACAGACAGCCCTGTTAGATAGCCTTTGCTCCCCATCAGGCCCTGCGCTCAGGCTAGTGGGAAGCAGGAGAGCATGGCAGTGGGTAGGTTGCTTCAAGAACACCAAGGGCCAAACTTGGACTTCAGTTGTGGGTGTTTAGGGGGCTAAGTTTGGCCCTTTAAGCCCCCCTCAATGGGGGAAGGGGTGCACTGGAGTAGATGTGTTACAAAATAAAAGAAGGACCAGCAAAACGGCCATTTGCAGACTGTACTGTAAAATGCTAGATTTAAAGCAGAAATACTGACAGCACCAGACATGAAGGTCCCAAGAGCGAGCTTAAAAAACAAAACACCCCAAACCAATCACTCCTGTGCCACGAGTACTTCTGCAGCTAGAAAACTTAGTTTTCTTAGCGCTCTTTCCTATTAGCCTTTGGATGAGCCTTACCTCTCACAGCAGAGCGGTAGGGCAAATTCATACACCAGTTTGTAAACCTCAGGCCCAGGACACACTGCATCCACTCCAAAGGGGCATTTAAGACAATGGCCTCTGTCTTCCTCTTGAGCTAGGAGGTTCTGAGTCAGCTGAGGAAATTGCCATTTGGGGGAAAATTAGGCCCATGTCTCTGGATGAAGCTTCCCCGTTGGCTTTGGCTCCAAGCCAGATTAGCCCTCAGACTGAGGCCTTGCGAGGTGTACTCTACAGAAATTGCTACCGAATATCTGCCCAGAGCAGTATCCTGGAAAACCAGCTCGCTCATACCCCTGCTTTGCGGACACTCTGCTTGAAATCAGCTGCCATTGTTACATTATTCATTATTAACTATTATCATAGCACCCAGGCACTCTAGACATGGAACAGAACCTCACTGTACTAGGTGCTGTACAAACACAGAACAACCCCTCCTGCCCCCAAGTCCTCATTCAACTACCCATGCCAGATATCGAGCAGCAGGCACCACCACAGACAAGAGACAAATAAACCAATCAACATTAAAAGTAGTTGCAACACTAGCTAATAAAAGCCAGGAAATCCAAAACCTACAAGTAAAGATAATCTCGCTTATTGTAAAACAGAGAAAACTACATTATTGTCCACAGTGATGACTGACTATTTAACTTCATTTGAATTTCTTAACTCAGTTACTCCTAGACATAAATTTGTCTAAAATGGTTAGCAATATTTCAATTTAATTCATTAAAGAAGAAGAGTTGACACAATAAACTTATTTTTGGACCAAAAAGTGCTGCATGAATGAACCAAGGTTTATTCCATTATCTCATCAAATCAGTACATAAAAATCGAACGTCTCCATACAGCAATAGAAGAAAATCCTGAGTCTGTATCACAAAAGAAGTCCTCAAAAGATTGGGAATGGGGAGGACAAATTTAGCAGGCACAGCGTGACTGACAAACCCAGTTACTGTATATGTGCATTAATGATTCCCTTGCCTCTTAAAAAAATACTACTTACTGTTATCCTTTAAAGTTGTACATAGGGTTGCCAGTTTTCATTGGATGTATTCCTGAAGGTTTCATCACAAGACCATCTTTAATGCCTAGAGACCTCCAGGACAATCCTGGAGGGCTGGCAACCCTAGTCAAACTTGTACATCATGGCCAGGAAAACTGCTTTTCGGAACATCTCATTGTTCCTTACTAACCTCTTTCCACCCCTCCAAAAAGGGCAGTCTATAGAATTACCCCAAAAGCTCCGTACAAGGGCAATGGTAACAAATCCATTAGGTGGAGGGCAAAACTACCATGTCTCTTGTCCTCTCAAGGCACATGTGTAACACCTTATTAACAATTAATAGGTTAATACCTTGCATTTATGTAGCATCTTTGGTCTACAGGCCTCAAAGTGATTTACAGAACATCGGGATGTGTTCTTACCCCTGGTGAAACTGAGGCACGAACACACACACAAAACAAGTCAGGTGTCTCACCCAAGATCATGGAGCAAGTTGGGGCAGAGTAAAAATAGAAACCCAAGTTCACTGACTCCCAAATCCTGGATCTAACCACTTAACACTGCATCCTAAACAATGGGAGCTATGTATGTATCTAATAGAGAATAGTCCTCATCACCAGGGGTATTTAACCCATCACCCTGGCTCTGAAGCAGCTGAATATTAAGCATATTACATATCTGGTATAAATTTGTGCACCCTTGAAAAAGCAGAGCATTTGAAGCCCATTGGAGTTATGAACACTATGATGTTACAAAGAAGAACATCCACAGAATGAACCTGTAGAATTAGAACGCTTTTACTTCGAGAAAGGAGAAAAATCCTGCTACTAATCCTTCAGACATTTTAAACAAACCGCTGAAGTGAAGCTCTCTCTCTCCTTGGCAGGAGGGGAGGGGGGAAAACAAAAATCTTACTTCAACTGGGGGTATAAGAAAGATCATGAAATTAATTTAAAAGCACTGAAGTAACAAAAACAAAAAAAGTGAGTACTTCACTTCTCCTCCTCCTCCCCAACTCCCATAGCAGACAGCGGAAACAAACAGCTCACAGAGGGCAGAATGGTCAGACTCAGTTTTTAAAATATTAATAAGAAAAAAATCCACCCAGTGCAGCTTTAAAGATGAGGGCTCTTTATATTATTATAGATACACACACACACACACCCTAGATTCCAGGGGGGATGAGAGATTTGGTGGCTACTAGCATTTGTCAAAGAACTGTAATGGAAATATTCTAAAATGCATGCAATAGTTATAGGCTTTTTCATGTCTCTGGAGGGGTGGGCATGGAGAATAGTAAAAAGAGGAATTAAATCCTGTAGTTTTTTTTTTTTTTTTTTTATTAAAGTTTTCACTTCAAATAAAGCTTTGTTTTAAAATGTATACGGCCAGCTGTTAGTGCATTGAGCTGGAGGTCCTGGGTATTAGCCAACTAGAGCCTGTGAATTGTGTTTAGTGAGAAGTTTATTAGCTCAGTAAACACCATTCTAGTTCCCCTCACCCCCAACTGTAGAAGTTAAACCATGAGGGCATACGGGACCTCGAGCACCCAGAGCAACAGTTAGCTAGATTACAAGAGCTTTTTAAAGCAAGTTACTATAGCATTTACAGCAGTGAAATCACAGCACAAATGGTAGGTAACATTTGTGACGGTGGTTATCATGTTGTGGCATCAGTAAGCTAGTTTTCCTTTGTAGTTTTTATGAGGCAAGCAGTAACAAATGTCATCATGGGGGCACTTGGCAAGGCAGGACATCAACTTAAATACTAGTACGATAAGTAACAGAGAGGTAGGGGGGGTTTGAATCAGAAAACATTCCTCGTGGTCTGTGTTTCTTGAGTGTGAACTATGACAATTCACTGTTTTAATCTGTTGGTGCTCTGTCACCAGGAGGCATGTATGGGAAAACCTGTCAAGTTCTTGTTCTGAGCACACACAGCAGGGAGGCTCAGTGCAGTTGGTTGTAGCTCAAGAGATGCACCATCAAGAATGACATCTTATCACTTGACCCAATCAGAGAGCTGGCAGAGCTTAGAAGCAGTCCGAGTAGGATATAGGCATGCCAGCGACGTTGAGAGGGAAAGCAAGAACTGTTTCAAGTTCCTGGGTGACCGCATGTGTTGGCAGAGCTAATGCTATACTGCAGGATAATTAGGTTTCGAGAGCACGAAGCAATAGGCAGGGCATCTTCAGACCAGCCAGGGCTCATGACAGCTGTACAAGACATGAGTGCAGAGATGACTTGTTTAGCTGAGCAGAGAAAGCTCTTCCCAAGGTGTTCTGGACAGAAAGCGTAACTGGTTTTGACCAGCTACAGGCAGTATTTCAGTTTAGACTATGTTAGACAAAAGGGAAATCTGGATTCCTGGTCACTGAAATCTTTCCTTGACTGACTTCCCACCCCACACCCAGCCCCAACAAGCAGAAAATGCTCGTGACCAGTAGGATATAGACAAACACTGCAGCCTACACAGATTAGTAACTAAATAAAGGTCCATTAAAGGGAGCCTGCTACATTGGTGCAGTGAGTGAATGAGACAGTGGAGCCACATGTGTGTTTTCTGATTGCAGCTTGGATTCTATGGGTACGTCTACGCTGCAATTAAAAATCCATAGGCAGCCAGCGCCAGCTGACTCAGGCTTGTGGGGTTCTGGCTAAGAGGCTGTTTAAAGGCCATGTAGACATTTGGGCTTGGGCTGGGGCCAGGAGCTAGGACCCTACAAGGTGGGAGGGTCCAGAGCTCGAATGTCTACACCGCAGTTAACAGCCCCTTAGCCCAAGCCCCTTCGCCCAAGTCAGCTAATTGCAGAGTAGACATACCTGAAGGGGTGAAAAGCAGCAAAGCCAGGACAAATAGTGGTGAGGAACCAACTCTTCAAACCCTCTAGCAGCTAGGCTCCTCACTGTTGCCTCTCCCTTTCCCAATCTGAGGACTTCCAGAGCTGTAACTACATTTGAATCAACACCAAACAACTTGGAGAACATAATATTTTTGAACTTAGTGATAGGTGGGTAGCTGTTGTCCACGCCTTCCTGGATGGACCTGCGTGACCAAGACCACAGCTGCTCTGCCTTTTATATTTTCTTCAACGTTCTCCCATGCAAGGAGCCAGGGAAGGACTGAGAATCCAATTGTTACATTAAAATGTACAGTGAACTGGGAGAGCATTGGTGCATTCACTACCTACAAAACTGGTATTTGTTTTCAGTCATCTCCCTAGCGAGAACTGAACATTCAGTTATACTTTAGCTGCCTGTCTGAAGGACCACGAATTTTACAGTGGGTGAAATTATGAGTTATGTGTTTGCTTAGGGAGCCAAGACTTGGCCACTTGCAGCTGGAGACTTATTCTATAAAGATACTGGGAAAAAGATGCATAGGGCACATTCTGCGCATCCCAGAATGGCCACATCAAGTTAATGTTTGGGGTTTTTTGCCACAGATCTCCTCCAGCATAGAAAGTCCTTGGGGAAGTATTGGCAACTAGGATGGGTTATATCCAAGAGCCCAGGGAGAGGTCTACTTGCGGAGCTGGGCACCAGGAGTTCTAGATGTCCTTTCATGATTGGTCATTCTTCTTACGTAGCATCTCCTTTAAGTCAAGTAAAGCCTATCAACTTTCTAAGAGACCACAAGTAAGTTATTTTCACTTAGTCATCTAGGAAAATGGGAAGATGAGTGTCAATAGCCTCTTCTTTCTCTAATGGCTTATCTTTAGGGGGAGACACTGCTATTCTGGAATATTTCCCTGCGTGGACACACTGTTCTGAAATAAAGTGACTATTACAGAATAATTAATCCACTCATAAAGCTAAATTCTACCAGGATAGTTATAGTGGGATAGTTTCTTTGGAACAGCTAGATCGGTCAATTAGACAAGGCCTTAAGACAGAATTTCAAGAGTCCAAGTAAGAGGACTGAGACACAGGGATTTAGGAAAGAGTGCATGTTTCAGTAGACAGGGCTCTGCCACTCACCTGCTGTGTGAAATTGAGCCCATTAGTTCACCTCTGTGCCTCTACTTCCCCTCTCACCCTTTGTCTTGTCTATTTAAATTATAAGTGCTTGGTGGCAGAGTTTGTCTATTACTTCGTTAGTACAGCACCTAGCAAAAACTTTAGTAACTTCAGAATCCTAAACTAACATGGCCCTTTAGCCCCTACCTGTTTGAAGCTAAATTACACAAGACAATAATTGCGACTCTCTTTTTTAAAGAAATCTCATCTTCCAAAGTAAATGTTTTCTAAGTTGTTGCTGCCAGGCTCTGTGTTGAGGACCCCTGGACAAGGAAGAGCTACCTAACCAAACCAACCAAAGACATGCCAAGGCCATGTCAAACCCATAATAAAGCAGTTCCAGAGAGCACGCTCAGTTCAATCCCCTCCTCCACCAGCAGCAGTTAAAGACAAGACATCCAGCTCTTTAAACTTAACCCTCTCCCTTCCAAAGAATGTCTGGAATTTCTTCTATTTCCCTACAGAGAATGGAGAGGAGAGGATTGGCAGTGGGGTGAGATAGATAAGAATGCTTGCCTTAGCTGCAGGTTTTGTTAAGTCCACCTGGATGCTTTGGGCATGTGATGGCAAGAAGGAGACAGCCTGGAAAAAAAGGGGCAAATTTTTAACAGTGAGGGTAATGAACCACTGGAACGTGGTGAATTCTCCATCACTAAGTCTTTAAATCAAGATTGGGTGCCTCTTCTAAAGAATACACTGTATCTTAACCAGGAGTTACAGGTTTGATACAGGAATTACTGGGTGAGGTTCTCTGGGCTATACTATGCAGGAGGTCAGACAAGATGGTAATGGTCCCTGCTGGCTTTAAAAACCTATGAATCACATCTGCAAAAGACTCAGACTGCAAATAGCTGGTATGATAGCCAAGTAAACAGAACCTGTAGTTTACAGCATGGTTAGAGTATATAAAACACCTCCATAAAAACAACAACAGTATAATCCAATTGCTGCAGGTTTCATTTATGAAGCAACAATAAAGTTCCTTTTCCCCCCCTCCAAAGTGTCCTTTAGGATTTGCTAAGATGTTGTATAAAGTGCCAAAAGAGGGCTAACAGTAGTTACTGTTGCTGGGAAGCTACGAAAGGGTAGCATGCTGCAAGCTAGACCCACATGTTTAAAAGCCTGTATTGCAACCATACATACACAGAATTTCCTGTGTGTGAATGCAAGTCCCTGCGCCACTGAAATTTGGGCCAGGGCAATTTACTTATTTTTGTAATCCTTTCCCAAAGCTGATGATATATGGTATTTAAAATGGTAGATATAAGACCACGGACCAAACTATTAGCTGCTCTACATCATGCATGCACTGTTTAGAATGTATCTGCCAAGCCTCACTGACACAGTCCCATAGTAGCAGGAGATTCAGCGTACACACAATGTGTTTTTTTGGCAGTCCTGTAAAACTAAACAGTTGAGTGTGCAATCTAGGGGTTGTACTGGGTCCTGAGATCGTCAACTATCATCTATGGCGGAGATTTTCTATCTGCAGTCAGCAAGGAGCAAGGGATTTTTCCCCACTCAGATGGGGTCTTTACCTGTTAACCATGTCTGTGTCACCTCCCTGTTGGATTATTGCAATGTACCCTTCTTGGGGCTACAGTACTACTTTGAAGCTTCAGCTAGTGCAGAATACAGCTGCCTGCTCACTTAGCTGCATTTCTCACAGAAATCACATAGGACACCTGGGTTCTGTGGTGGCTTCCACTTAGTTACTGAGTGTAATTCCAGGTGGTGCTTTTAATTACTGAAGCCCTTCATGATTTGGGTCCTGGCTAGAGATCAGCTCTCTTCTTGCATATTAACACCCGGTTTTCGTTAGCAGGGCGGTAGGCTGGTAGTTATGCCACCCGATCAAGAGTCTAACTAACATGCAAAACCAAATTCCACACCAAAACTGTGGTATTTAGTATTGTAAGATTACCAACATACTAAAAAAATAAGGCTGGAAACAGTAAACAAAGAAACCTGGAAATATTTCCACTGTCTCGCAATATTTCTGTAGTCAAAAAATATTCTTAATACAATCTGCATCTTGGGGACAGAGCGCGAAAGACAGTAAGTGGAGTAATATTGTCATCCCTACCTGGTCACTTACAAAGGGAGAGACTGCACAATCCTACACATCTTAGGTGATTTCTGGATTCTCTTTCCCTCATTCGTGAGTCAGGAAGAATTAAAAATATCTGCCTACACTAAGCTAAAGGGAGCCCTCCCCTCACTTCAGACACAACCACAACAAACATTCCCAACAGTCAATGGCTTAATGGAGCACCACTTTGCGGTTATACCCACCACTGGGATTTCATCATGTTGAATTTATTGCAGCTCACATATCAAGTCAAGTCAAAAGGAGGCGTTCAAGATTTGGACTGTTTTTATTTATTTATTTTTTTAATTTTTTTGAGGGGAGAGTGTAAAGGACAGGACAGAGTAGGGACTGCTGGGGTATGTCTGTATATTTGTACACCTGCAAACTTGTAGACACTGAGAAAAAGAAAGTTATAAAAAGAATCAATTCCATTAAATAGCTCTATAAATCAGTTCCACCCAAAAATCAATAGGAAACTACATCCGCTAAATGCTAGGTAACACCCACACTGGGTGGAGTGCAGCTGTCTGTGAAAGCGGCCATGCCAAAGCCCTCAGTAGCTGCTCTTCACCAGGTTACTTGCACGACCTGCAGTGATACTTGTGTTCCCCACATTTCCCCCTCACCCAGCTCTCTGTTGGCCTGCATTTGTTCTATTTTAAACAGAGTATAGAATGGAGCTACAGGGTATATCTAGGCTGGAGCTGGAAGTGCAATTTCCAGCCCAGGTAGACATGCCGTGCTCTCTCTGATCGAGCTAGGGTGCTAAACACAGAAGTGTAGCCACGGCAGGACGGGCTAGCCACGGCAGGACGCGCTAGCCACCCCAACAGAATACCATCCAAGACCTCAGACCTGTCCTCAGGAGGCTAGCCCCTCTCTCCAACTGTGCAGCCACAGCTACGTCTCTCTTCTCACCGTGCTAGCTCGGTCAGAGCTGGCAATTACACCTCCAGCTCCAGCATAGACACACCAATTGACTAAAGAGGATTCAGTGTAACCCCCACCCCAAAGAGTGGCAGGAGGACACCTTGACCAGAAACACAAACACACACACGCGCCAGTTTTATGCTCTTTTCCTAATAGGCATTGACTCCATGTATCTAGGCACTTGAAACCCTAGCGTTTGAAACGAGCTTAGGCCTTTAGAAAGAGCTTCCCAACGTATCACATTATAATTAACTCTCTCTTCCTCCCAGCTTTGTGGATAGCTGTTGTCGTTACACCAGGCTGTGGTGTCAGGGGCCAAAGCTCATCCTCCATGTTGGAACAGAGGGCTCTGGCTGGCTTGCTGCGGCAGGCTGCTGATACCACCTCACGCTGGCTGTTGTTGTGCTAAGTTACGTAATGATTAAAACAGAAACAACTTTCATTTGGCGACAAGCTCTCTGTGCCTAAAAGAGAAGAACACTACAGACACCATAACGCTCCCCAGAGACAAGTGTCCCAATACTAGATGTCAGCCTTCACGTGGTTAGATATCTGCCCATTGATGGTGATTAGCTATCACGCTCTCACTTTCCAGTTGCGATTTGGCTGCAGCTTCACGGTCTTTTCTACAGGGGAGCAGATGTCTTGCCCCCATCTTTCCTGGCAGTAGAAAGCTCTGTAACTTTCATTTTGTCATGGCACAGCTAGAAGGGTACAGAAAATTCATATTTTATTTCAACCAGCAAGAGATTGACATACTGAATAATTGTACATGCTAACTTTCATTTTATGCACCTCATATCACAAATCGTGTCAAACCAACCTGATAGCTTTCTTTGACAGGGTAACAAGCCTTGTGGATGGGGGGAAAGCTGTAGATGTGGTATATTTTGACTTTAGTAAGGCTTTTGATACTGTCTCGCATGACCTCAAACAAAATCGGGAAATACAACCTAGAAAGAGTTGTTATAAGGCGGGTGCATAACTGATTGAAAAATCATTCCCAGAGAGAGTAGTTATCAGTGGTTCACAGTCATGCTGGGAGGGCATAACGAGTGGGGTTCCGCAGGGATCGGTTCTGTTCAATATCTTCATTAATGATTTAGATAATGGCAGAGAGAGTACACTTACAAAGTTTGTGGACAATCCCAAGCTGGGAGGGGTTGCAAGCGCTTTGGAGGATAGGATTAAAATTCAAAATGATCTGGACAAACTGGAGAAACGGTCTGAAATAAACAGGATGAAATTCAGTAAGGACAAATGCAAAGTACTCCGTTTAGGAAGGAACAATCAGTTGCACACAAACAGAATGGGAAATGACTGCCTAGGAAGGAGTACTGCAGGAAGAGATCTGGGGATCATAGTGGATCACAAGCTAAATATGAGTCAACAGTGTAACGCTGTTGCAAAAAAAGCAAACATCATTCTGGGATGTATTAGCAGGAGTACAGTCAAACAAGACATGAGAATTAATTCTTCAGCTCTACTCTGTGCTGATTAGGCCTCAACTGGAGTATTGTGTCCAGTTCTGGGCGCCACATTTCAGGAAAGATATGGACAGAGAAGAGCAAAAAAATGATTAAAGGTCTAGAAAACATGACCTATGACGGAAGATTGAAAAAAAAAATTGGGTTTGTTTAGTCTGGAGAAGAGAAGACAGAGGGGACATAACAGTTTTCAAGTACATAAAACTTTGTTACAAGGAAGAGGGAGAACATTTGTTCTTCTTAACCTCTGAGGATAGGATAAGAAGCAATGGGCTTAAATTGCAGCAAGGGCAGTTTAGGTTGGACATTAGGAAAAGACTTCCTTACTCTCAGAGTGGAAAAGCACTGGAATAAATTGCCTAGGGAGGTTGTGGAATCTCCATCATTGGGGATTTTTAAGAGCAGGTTGGACAAACACCTGACAGGGATGGTCTAGATAATACTTAGTCCCGCCTTGAGTGCAGGGGACTGGACAAGATGACCTCTCGAGGTCCCTTCCAGTCCTATGATGCTGGGTGCTGCGTGTTTGCCTATTTTCATGCAAAATTTGTGAAATTCAGACAAAGTTTTTAAATTGCAAAAGCGAACTTAAGGCTCAATTTTTCCTTTTCATATTTTGTAGTTATCCGAACAGGGAGGCTCTTGTCTGGTGTTATAGATGGGGCCTTATCATTTAGTCTGGGTCCCAATACTGCCCAGGGAGGGAAATAGAAGTGGACTGTACGTTGCCTTCCTCTTCGGTTCCATGGCCAAGTGAAGAACTGATGTGGTCTGTGGGTTGCTGAGATTAGGCCTAAGTATTTATCCCACCAAAGCATCTGGGACCCTTGTCATGGTCCAGGATGCCAGCATACTAGGCGCTGTACGAACAGAGAACAAGAAGATGGTCCTGGCCCCCAGGGACTTACAAGCTAAGTAATTGCTGCAAGATACTGAGCACCTTCAACTGACTGATGTCAGTGGCATTTGAGGGCATTCAGCATGTTACAGGATCAGGCCCACAGTCACAGGTTCCCCCCAAAAGAGATAGTCACTAGGCCCTGGATAGCCCTGAGGAGGCCTGTCCAAGAACACACAGATGGCACCCTGGTGGGTAGGCTGGATGTTTTTAAGAACAAGAACAAGCATGAATTGTCTGACTGAAGGCTTCAGTTTAACCACTGGCATCCAGCGAGAACGAAGCATATGCACCAACATCAAGCTCTCCTGCTTTCCTAATAGGTAAGAAAAGCAGAAGCAGCAGCAAACGGACACCCCTCACAAACTCCATCTGAACGGTGGTCAGGTATTCTTACAGGCCCAGTGTACACAGAGCAGTTCAAAACAAACAGCCTACAGTCTATAGGCACAAGCAAGTGCAGCACACAAAGCCCTGCAGGGGACTGTTACAAATGCAACGCTTCATGGAGTAGTTCAGTACGTATTAGATGGCTGGCTGCGCCATATAAAGTGCAGCAGGAGACCCAATGCAAATCTGAGTGGAGAAGACAAAACAAGACGACGACAGACAGGAATGAGCACGGTGCTAAGAATGGGAAGGTGCACAGGAGAAAGTAGGGCAGACACAAAGGCAGAGCTGGAAACAGAGGAACATGCAGAGTCTGGGGGCTTTGGAAGAAAGGCAAAACTTGACTTTAAAAAGACATGGAAAGGGGAAGTCAGCATGGAGATCAGATGGTCAAAGGGGAAGTCAGCATGGAGATCAGATGGTCAACTGGAATTTAAGAACTGGCATAGCAAAAGAGTTAAGTCATGCACCAAATTGTTTAATAAAAGAGACAGGTCAATTATGAGAACTGCCGTAGGAGAACTGGGTTCAGAGGATTGCAAATTATTTGACCATTAAAATTCTCCTCCCAACGCATTTCAGTCACTCAAGCATCAGAACTTAAATCCCATCTCCATCCACTACAAAGCTAAGCTAAGCTTTCTATGAATGGGATAGAAGTTTTTTTCTTCAAAACAGTGTATGTTAAACAGCACTACTGTGCTGATTCAATCTTGGACAGCATATTTGATATATTTATTTATTTTGATAGAACTGGATCAACAAGGCGGCTGACTTCATTCTGTCAATTCCTAGAACAAAAGAAGGGAAACAATACAGAGACTTTTAGGAACCAACTTGCTCAAATCCTCAAGCTGCCTACCACCCAAAACAGAACTGATGTTCATTACCAAACAGCTCTAAAATCAAGTGACACTTTTGTGCAGTTGTCCATTGTAGATTCTGCTTTTGAGGGAGAGATTGTTCACTCAAATACCAGTGAATTAGGAACTACTATGCAAGAGAGTCTCCATTTTACTAATTACTGCATAGTGAAGAGTTGCTCTTCTATTAGGGACAGCTCCAATTCTGTTGACTCTGGTGCCTTGCAGAATCAGGTCCCATTAGAAAGCCATTCTTAAAACAAGTACAGTAACTCCCCACTTAACATCCCCCCGCTTAATGTTGTTTCGAAGTTACGTCGCTGCTCCATTAGGGAACATGCTCGTTTAAAGTTGTACAGTGCTCCCTTATAACATCGTTTGGCTGCCTGCTCGGTCTGCTGCTTGTAAGATTCTGTGGAAGAGCAGCAACTTTACAAGGGAGCATTGCACAAGTTCCTCTTCTCTGCCTCCTCCCCCCTCCCTCCCAGTGCTTCCCCCGCTGCCAAACAGCTGTTTGGCAGCAGGTAGGAATCACTGCATCTCCACTCCTGCCCCTCCCTCCCAGAAAGTCCTAGGCACCACCAAATAAGCTGTTTGGCAGCAAGGAAGCACTGGGAGGGAGAGGAACGGGGACGCGGTGTGCTCCGGAGAGGGGGTGGAGTGGGGGTGAGAAGAGGTGGGCCTGGAGTGGAGCAGGGACAGGAAAAGGCGAGACTGGAGCATCCCCCAGCAAAGTCAGCGCCTGTTCTTCTTGGGGGAAGCTGCCGCTGCTGCTGCACAAGGTGCTTCCTAGCGTCCTTGCCTGCAACGGGCTGTGCTTGTGTGGGGTAAGCCGGGGCACCTCCCAAACCACAGTACAGTACTGTACAGTATACAATGCCTTTTGTCTGCCCCAAAAAAAATTTTCTTGCAACCTAACCCTCTGCATTTACATTAAATCTTATGGGAAAATGGGATTCGTTTAACAGCGTTTGACTTAAAGTTGCATTTTTCAGGAACATAACTACAACGTTAAGTGAGGAGTTACTGTACAGTATCATTTTTTAAAAAGGTGGTTTTTATTTGATACACCAAAGTGATAATGTTTGATTTAAAAAGTTTACCAAGGTGACTGATTAGCAGGAGAATTGCAAGTAAGATAATAAATTGTCCATTTCCCTGCCCTTCAAATGAAGGTTTTATGTTCTCATCAAATGCTTCTTTCGCATTATTGTGTGCGGTGTTGTTTTAGGTGTGTTGGTCCCAGGATATTGGGAAGACAACATGGGCGAGATCTTTTATTGGACCAACTTCTGTTGGTGAGAGAGACAAGCTTGCAAGCTCTGTAAGTTTGCAAGCTTCTCTCTCTCTCACCAACAGAAGACAGATTACCTTGTCTCTCTTTTACATTATGTCAAGTAAGTGTTGCATGTCCTTGAAATTAGGTAGTTTTCAGAGTAAATCCAAAAAAAAAAAAAATCTCTGGGTCCACTGGCCCACCAGAGAGAAGGATTTTTGGTAATTCATTGACTAACAAACCTATTCAGGAGGTTTTAGGGTTTTCTTCTTTTTAAAAAAGAATAAAGACCGACAAGAAGAGCCAGAGACTTACTGGGAATCACTCATGCCAATCTATTTTACATGGAAGGCACTGACATTATGATAATGGGCAATAGGACAAAACCCTGAAATGCGTGTGCAGCAGGAAGAATCATGTCTTATCTCAAACCTCTACACTGTGGCCTGAGGCCGACTGGTCGAAGAAGAAAATATGCATAGGGTTAGGACTCGAACATGCCTTCCCCAGACGGTCCCCTGCAGCGTTTGAGCCAGTCCCATTGCTAGAAAGAGGAGGTAGAGGGTGCCGCTTCTCAAACTGCCCCCACCACTTCCTCTGCAGCCTCACGAGCAACTGTAATGTCAAAATGGACGCCCCTTTCCGGTCGCAGCTCCCCCTGCTGCAGCACAGGGGAGGGAGAAGAGTGGCGCTGGCTCTACCATCTGCTTCCCAGCCAGGCTCTGGGAGAAAGGAGGAGAGCCGGTCTGAGCTCAGCTGCCTCTGTCTGAGCATAGGGGCACACCTAGCAAAGGACAGTTCCCCTCCCGGATAAAGGACAGCCCGGGAAGCAGGAGAGTGGGAGGAGTGGGGACTGAAGTAAGAGAAGCTGAGAACCCACACCCAGTGAAGACTCTCCAATGCTCTGCGCCAGCCCCAATGTGGGTTAAAATGTGCTCCAGACACATGCCCCTTCTCACTTCCTGCACTAGGGACTATGGCGGCTCCACACCTGTTTGAGCCTCCTTCACATTTTGAGAGAATCTCCAGCAGGAGACTTGCAGGTGGTTTCCATTCCCTTTACAGAGCACAGGGAGCAGAACAGGACCGAGAAGCTGTCCCAAACTATCAACTGTGACCCAGGGACCATTTTGAAATAGTATCTTCAGCTCCTGGCCCAAAAGACTGGACCACACCAAGTGTCAGTTACAAAGTAGGAAAAAGTGCACTAGACTTTTGCCTTGGTAGTGTACAAAGCATTCACCCATGTGAGAACCAGGCCTTTGCCAAGAGCCCTCTGCATAAAACCACAAATAATAATCCACCAGCAGTTCTCTTTTGTTCAACAGCTACAATGTCCCCACTCCTTGGACTGGACTGTGCAAGCCCTTACTCCAGCAGAGTCACACTGACTTCCGGAGATGTGCCCAAACGTTTGCAGAGTCTGACCCCAATCAGTTACCTGTCTTGCACCTATCTGAGCCTTTGATTTGCAAGCTCCTTAGGCCAGGAAGGCAGTCTGGTTTTTGAGTACATTCTATCAGCTGCGAAGTGCTCTGTGTCCATTTGTGGCACTAAGTCTAATTTTTGGTGCAAAGAGCAACTCTACACTCTATCATATGCTCATAGGGGCTTTTTCCACTGAACATTTAGCTCTGACCAACAATTAGTTTGCACTAATTAATTGATTTCTTTATTTTACTGTAAAAGTCATGTGTTCATATTACCACTTGTTTAATATTCAAACCCTGACTCTAAATTAAAAGAAAAAAAAAATCAATCTGCAAAGTACGGGCTTGCAGAAATACCTATATGGCACAGCACTGAAGTCCGTGCAATGCCAGGATACTCTTCGCACCTTGGCATTCCCTCCTTCTGGAAGATTTAAGAAGAGTGGGAACTGAAAGTTTTTCTAGCACAAACATGCCCAATTAGTTTCCAATAATTTACACTAAATTTAGCAGGGACTGGGTTCTCTCTCCCACTGCCAATATACGAGCTCCTGGCCAACACACGAATCACTCCTCCCCCACCTCGTGAGGCGCAGCTCAGCGTGGGGGTGGGGCAATAACATGGCACAGCACGTAGCGATTCTTATTTTTGGGTGCGGGGGGGGGGGGGGGGGACTTTCTGAAACTTCCCCTGAATTGCTGCATGCCACAAAGGACAGCTGTTACCTTCTCACTTACAAAAACGTGACCTCAGCCAATCAAGCTACAGCCCTAGGGCTGTAAGATACCCTCTTACTCACCACTTTGACTGGCCAAACCTAGTGAAATAAGGCAGCTTTCCTCTCAACCTCAAACAGGCATGTGCATGGCTATTGCTTCAAGAGGTTTTGGAGGAGGGCAGGGAGAGGAGAGAGGGTGCAGATCAAGCAGTTTCAGAGAGACAGACAAGCGTGGGTCTATGTATGATCAGTGAGGAGACAAAGGCGAGTCAGCAAATATTTTGAATAATGTCAGAACAACTACACATCAGTAAACTAGCTTGGACTTATCTGGACTCCTGTCCCTTCTCTCTTGTCTAACCAGTTCACTGAGAGCGGGGGGTGGAGTTGGGGGGTGAGATGAACCCCCAAGCATCTAACACATACTACTGGACATGCTGGGCTGATTTAGTACACTGCCATCAGTAAAGTCGGGCTCTGCCAGGGATGCAGCTGGTTTCCCTGCCTTTAGAGGGAGCGGGGGATATCATGGGTGGATTTGGTTTCTCAGGACTCTGTTGGATGAGGCTGTATTTCACAAAACCCTACTCACATATGGTTCAGATACAGATCCCATTCATCTGAATCCCCCAGATTCCGGGAGGGGAAAGGAGTCACAAAAGATTGGTTAAGTTTTACAGTTTAGTTTGCTCTACGTGGAGAGGAAATATGTACCATCACACACATTGATGGTGTGACCTGGGCAGGGTTGGGGGGGGTGTCGGGGAAATCACAGCATTGCCATATTTCAGATCTGGAAATGCAGGCACAGAGGAGTTAGTACCATCAATCTGACAGTTATGTTTATAAAGCACTTTGAGATCTTCGGATGAAAATGCTATATAAGGACAAGTATTCTACCACTTCCAACCTGTAACCACCACTGTTTTAATGTAAAGCTACTGTATATATTCCTTTTCCCATAGCCTACAGTAGCTGGCCACACCCTTGAAACAGCTTTCCATTTAACAAACTGCTTCCCACTGCAGTAGTACTGCAAGTTCGAACTGCTTTTCCTTAACAACCAGCTCTCCTTGTAGATATGGGCAACTGAACCAGAAGTGTTAAGCCTGAAATAATTAGGCAGTTTTCACCAGAAGAAATTAGACAATGGTAGCAGCTATTACTCCTTTCCTTTCATAAAACATGAAGGAAAAAGCCCAGGAGGTCATCCAGCCCATCTTTCAAATATCGTGCCCATTATACAGATGGGGAAACAGAGGCGCAAGTGACTTTCCCAAAATTACACAGCCAGTGAGTGGCAAAGGAATCATTACATCCAAGCCTTTGTTTTAGCCACTAAACCAGGGATTCTCAGACTCTTTCCCCGCTGCGTACTGCAAGTGAACGAGGGGATCCCCTTGTAGCCTTCCAAGCATGGACCACCTTGCCTCTGACTGGTGACGGAGTAACAGCACTATGGCAACTACAGCAGCTGATGACATTTAATAACTGGAAATGACGAGTGCCAGCACCAAGTGGCCAGCCAGCTGTCTACTAACCACTATCAAGTGGTCCACAGACCACAGTTTGGGAAACTCTGCATTAGACCATGCCCTTTCCTTTTCAAGCAGTCCCACCCATTATAACAGGCCAGTATTTTCAAACACCTCTGCAACTTGGATGGATGTAGAGCGCAACACGCATTAAACTGTTCTTCTTGGAGTTCGCTTAAGAGTGCTGCCAACTTGTAAACAGTAGAGTCAGTTTGCTGCCAACACAATTTTGACCTAGAGCAAACGGAAGTGCTTTTCCAAGAATCTCTAAGGCTGTTGAGTCACGCTGTATGCTGGCACTGGACCACGTAACCCAAGAGGGGAAAACAAACACAAGAGAAGAAACCACTCCTAGCAGAGGTTAAAGGGGGACAGATGACTGTTTTCAAATTATTCGGGGACATATCCAGGGAAGAGGTGGTGGTGCAAGAGACTCTTTCCGAAGAGCTACTCACCACAGGGGAACAAAATCGCATTCATATTTTCATCGTTGTGGTAAGGTTAAGTAGATTTGATACTCCGGATGGTAAATATTCATGATATTTTGCAACACTGATTTAATAACTGTACAACAGAGCCTAACAAGCCCAACTTACAAGAGGCCTGGATATCAAGTTTTGCATAACATCATTGACTTAGCCCTTTAGGATGCATCAATAGTTTAGAGGTTTTTTTAGGATTATTATTTGTATTATGGTGGCTCCTAAAGGCCCGCAACTGAGGTCAGAGTCCCATTGTGAAAAGATCTAGTAAAATACAGTCCCTCCTCCAGAGGGCTGACAGCTAAATAGACAACGGACATCATCCCCATTTTACAGATGGGGAACTGAGGCAGAGAGAAATTAAGTGACTTGCCCTAAGTCACACAGGAAGTATGTGGCAGAGCCACAAACCAAACCCAGATCTCCCAAGTCTCAATCAAGACCATCCAGGAGAGCTGACATACAAGCCACTGGTGCATTCATATGCACCAACTCAGGGCAGAACAAGGTTTGCCCCCTTTTTAAACGAACAACGTCAGACCAGTTATTAACCAACTCAGCAGGTATAAGAAGCTTTCAGCTTTGGGAAACTTGGGTATAACTGGATTTCAGGTCACAAGTGAAATTACTTTCAAACCAATCCTAAGCAGACATCAGTCTATGAACCTCACAAAGCTACAAAACAACTGGCCGTCTCCGACGAAAGGAAACCTTTTAAGGACATCACCCACAGGTCAGGATTTAAATGTACGAGCAGAGCTCTGAAAATGCGTATGTGGGAAGTTAACGGATACATTCTCTGTGTCATACAAACATTGGTAGGCCTGGTCCCTGCCCCAAAACACTTAGATTTTTCTTTGAAAAATAGGTTGTGTCAGGTCAGCAACATCAGAGTATGAAGAGCTTTCGATCGCCTCTGAAAATGGACAACAGGTTTTTTTCAGAGACTCAAAGAGTTTAATTCAAAAATATTCCCCATAAACACTGCTCTGAACTCTTTATTGGACAAAAGGAAAGGTTTCACAGGGTCAGACAAAACTCAGACGGGCCAGTGGCATACTGACAGCACGTGGAAAAACTAAAATAAGCATGATGATTTTAGTCCTGTATGACAGTATCTTCTTGTGGCACATTGAAGACTGGATCCATGTACAATGAATGCTTCTTTTATTTAAGAGAAAAAAGAAAAGCTACAAACATATATTTCATGAGTGAGAATTTTCTATATACCTAGGTGAAGGCAATTTAGGGGTGAGCTGGGCTTGCAAAATGTCAAGCAGCATAGTAAATTAACTTCTGTGATGTGGCATTTCCAATGGCCACCATATCATGCATCACTTTTAAAACCCAGAGTTGTAAAAGCAAAGGGAAACAAGGAGAAGTCTATGGCCAGCAGAGTTAAGGACAATAAGGAGTTTTTTAAGGTTTATTAGAAACAAAAAGAATCCAAACAATGGTATTGTCCACTGGTGGAAATTATAGAATTATAATGCAGAAAAGGCAGAAGGTTTCAATAAGTATTTCTGTTCTGCATTCGGGGGGGGGGGGGGGGGGAGGAGATAATGTAGTTATATCATCGGACGACACTCTTTCCATTCCACTAGTATCTCAGAAGGACATTAAACAGCCACCACTAAGGGGACAGAAGCTTCTCTTTTACCAACAGAAGTTGGTCCAATAAAAGATATTACCTCCCCCACCATGTGTCTCATATCCTGGGATCCACACAGCTGCAATGCCACAAACAGCAGCTACTAAAGTTAGACATCTTTAAATCAGCAGATTCAGATAATTTGCATCTAAGAATTTTAAAAGAGCTGGCTGAGGAGCTTGCTGGACTGTTAATGTTTGATTTTCAGTAAATTGTGGAATACTGGGAAATTTCAAAAGACTGGAGGAACGCTAATGTGACAATATTTAAGAAGGGTAAACTGGATGACGTGAGTAATTATAGGTCTTTCAGTCGGACATTGATCCTGGGCAAGGTAGTGGAGAAGCTGATATGGGACTAGATTAATTAAGAATTAAAGGGGTGATAATATTGTTAATGCCACAGGGGTTTGTGGAAAACAGAGCCCATCAAATTAACTTGATTTTTTTTTAAATGAGATTACAAGTTTGGTTGATAAAAGGTAATAATGTTTATGTAATATACTTAGACTTCTGAAAGGCATTTGGTATAGCACAACATTTTGATTAAAAAACTAGAAAGATATAAGATTAACATGGCACATGTTAAGTGGATTAAAAACTGGCTAACTGATCGATCTTAAAATAACTGTAAACAGAGAATCACCATTGAGGAGGTGCTTCTGGAGGTTTCCCCAGTGAGCAATATGTGGCCCTCATCTGTATAACATGTGTGTGTGAGACCTGGAAGAAAATAAAATCATCACTGATAAAGTTTGAAGATATCATAAAAATTAGGGGAGTGGTAAATAATGCAGAGGACAAGTCACTGACAGAGCGATCTGGTTCACTTGGTAAAACTGGGTACAACCAAACTATGCATTTTAATATGGCTACATGTAAAAAGTATGTAACAAAGAACATAGGCCATACTTACAAGATGGGAAACTGTCTCCAGGGAAGCAGTCACTCAGAATAAGATATGGGGGGACATGGTGGATAATCAGCTGAACATGAGCTCCCACTGCAATGCTATGACCAAAAGGGCTAATGAAATTCATGGATACATAAATAGGGGAACCTCGAGTAGGAGCAGAGATGTTTTCACCTCTGTATTTGGCACTGGTGGAATACTGTGTCCAGTTCTGATGTCCAAAATTCAAGGAGGGTGTTGATAAATTGGAGAGGGTTCCAGGAAGAGCTATGAGGATGATTACAGTATTAGAAAACACGTCTTATAGTGACAGATTGAGCTTGTTCAGTCTACTTAGCTAAACAAAGAGGGAGTTAATAGGTGACTGGATTACAGTCTACAAGTATGTACATGGGGAACAAATATTTAATAATGGGCTCTTCAATCTAGCAGAGGAAGGTCTGACACGATCCAGTGCTAGAAGCTGAAGCTAGACTAATTCAGAGTGTAAATAAGACACATTTTTGGGCGGTGGTGTTTGTTTTTTTAAACCAATGAGGATAGTTAACCATTGGAACAATTTACCAAGGTTCGTGGTGGATTCTCCACCATGGACAATTTTAAAATCAAGATTGGACGTTTTTCCTAAAAGATCTGCTCTAGGAATTATTTTGGGGAAGTTCTATGGCCTGTGTTCTACAGGAGGTCAGACAAGATGACGACAATGGTCCCTTCTGGCCTTAGAATATAAGAAGAGCTGCTTCGGTTTGATGATAAGTTCATGTATCATTGAAAGTTACCCCTTCTTCCTTTACCTAAGAGACTGAAGGACAGAATGCCTCAGGCCAGCCTGCTAAAGCTCAATGCTTTCTACCTCTCTCAGCCAGAGGATGAGCTAGGGCAACAGTGGAAAGTTTTTAAAACCTAATCCTGCCGGACGACACCTGCTTTAGCTAACGGGTGGAATCACACCTAGCTCTTGGACAGCACTATCAATACATCCGAAAGCTTTCTGCAAAGGAAGCAAAACACGAATAATGAGGCATCCCAGTTTTGGGTCCAGTAGTATTAGGAAAATGAGCCACTGATGACAATGTTTTTCAGACGTGGACTTCCTGCTTCTCCATAAACAGTTTTCACCACCAGCTGAATTGACAGAGTAGGGAGACGGAATGGATCAGTATCTCCATCATGCTGGCTGTTGAGCCTGGTAGAACAGCAGCACTGTAACAGAAAGCGTGATGGAGATGAACAGTTTGTTCCAGCTACGCTAGCAACAGAAACCCATTCAGCACTGGCTGAGGTGGCTCCATTTCCGACTACCATTTTCTACAACAGATCTGTTCACTAGCAGAGACAGCGCCTTCGGCTCTCAGGTTACAATTTTAGTTACTGTGTAAGCGCAGCTTTGTCTCTTCAAGTCCTGCAACATACATTTCAGGTTGCCTGATGGGCAAGAGATGTAGGCTTGGGTAAATCAGATTCCCCACTGCTTTCCAAACTTTTTCAATAACTCAGATCTGCAAATAGAGCCCTTGTTTGGGATCTGCAATTACCAGGATCACTCTCCACCCCTTCCTCCTCAAACAATACGGGCTCTAGGAAGGCACGAGGGTTGTCATTTCAATAATGCAAAACCCTGTTGCTTCCACTCCAGAACAGCTGACTGCAGGTGCATAGTAGGCTGTGCTTATCAACAAAATAGGAAATTGGATATATAGAAAGAAAACACTGGGGATTAATCCTGGATTGTAGTTTGTGGCCAACACTGGGCCTCCATCCAAACACCGATGACAAGGAGCGAAGTTTTCTCCCACCTGTCACTTAAAGCAGGTACAATTATTGCAGTGTTGTAGTCTCTCTCCCCTACAGCTATTGTGACAATCACTTTTATATCAGTTTCACATTCATGACGACCTCATTATTTCGTTTCTTTCTTGTTTTGCCAACAACCAGCAATGGAGGGTGAATTCTCCTTCCACAAAATTGCGAATTAAAAAAAAAAAGTGACTAACTCTTACAAATTTTGACAGCTAGCTGCTAATGCACACATTCTTCAGGGGAAATATTCTGGTCTTCAAATTGGCATTCTGGTGGAAGTTTGATGGGCCAATTTAACAGGAAAATGCAACTTTAAAGAATATTTTGAGGCAGATTTTGAACTACTCCAGGCAGAAGAAAAAATAATTACATGTACCATTGCGGCAGCTTAAAATATTTGCTTTAGCACCGAAGCTGCAGAGCAGGAGACAAATCTCTATCGCAATGCACTATCCCTGAAATGGAGAGTGTATGGTAAACTCACTTAAGCAGCCTCAGTGATACAGTCAGTCCTTTTCAATCACAGCCAACCCAACAGGGGAAGGCTTTTCAGATATTTTTCTCAAAAATATTCTTCCGCTTGTAGTTGGGCCAGGACTCTGGTGTTGTAAGCAATTCCACAGCTGAGCCCTGTTAATTCTTCTCCAAGCCCAGCAGGGTAGGCATGTCCACTGATGCTGAAATGGTCCCCCTTCTCACTGAGCTTTTCCTGTCACAGTACAGCCTACGTAATGGCTGCATTGCAAATGCAATTCCATTTTCTCCCACTCTGAGACTATATCTGCTGTGGTGTTGAAACCCAGGGACTCACTTTGTGGCAAGTATTGTTGACTGCCATTAAATCACAAGATGCAGCAGCAGCTTTGGGGTACAATGAATCGTTAAGTTACAATAAAGTCCAGTTTTGCTAGTGTACCAAAAGTTTGGTGTCCTGTGGTAGGGAAACTGAAGACCATCTTTCTAGCAGTACCACGACCTGCTATCTATCAAGCCATGATACATCCATCAAAAGATGGCAGTGCAAAACACCATAATCAATGCAAATAGGAATTCTGATTCTAAAGCAACTATGCATCCACTAAAAAGCATTATCCTATTTCTCTATACCTATTAGCCAGAAGTATGGGTGGGAATCAAAACAGAGCTATACATTCCATTTTCTACAAGGTCAAAAGAATTAGTAATATGCAATTTAGGTTTATCGCTACAAGCTTTAAAAATGCTGGAATCTAAGAACTCGCAGCAACATCCTTTAGTCAAAATTTGGATTTTCAAATCTGATCAGTATTTTTGGATTGCAGTGGTTTGCGGGGCTTTTCAATCCATTCCACACCAAAACAGATTAGCCATAAATAAATAAATAAATAAATAAATAAAAAGTACCATTATGCTAATCAAAGTAAATTGAGCCGTGCACCTTCTAGGACTGATGCCTCCTCACCCCCTTTATCCTTTCACACATTGGCTTCTGCCAAACAATTCAGTACGGCCACTACAACACAGCACATGATAGCAAGTGCTTCAAGCATCTTACAATATTTATTACTATCTACAGGTCTATAAGTCATTTTGCACAGCGACGTATGTGGACACTAACATGAGTTATTGCATTAAAGATGTAAATCTCTCCCAGATCTTTGGCAAGAGAGTTGTTTTTAAGGGGGGGGGGGGGGACAGGAAGAGAATTTTGTATTTTTTCTACATTTGACCCAGAATAGAGAGGATACACTAAGAGAACAAGTGCTACAGGCTCACACTCACTCCCTTTTGCACCCCACCATACTTAGATCAAACAATATATTTTAGACCCCAGAGAACAAGGTATTTATGGTTGGTGTCTTCTCCCCACATCTGAATGGAAAGTAACAAATGTAAGCAGCCGTTTATTCTTAATGCTGATCTCCCCTATAACTAAAATGATATGCCAGTGGCAGGTGGCAAGTTTGAGGGGGGATGGGAGTTGTTTCTTTTCTTTCTTTCCTTTTAATAAATATAACAACAAAGGGCAGCCAGATTTGACCTAATGGGTCAACCATCAAGAGTTAAACTGATTTAAATAATTAGACCTAGAATGTCAGGCACCACCACAAATAATTGCTCCTAATGCTTTTAGGATTAGATTGCTAATGAAAAGGCACAAAAAAGAGGCCACTTGCAGTTGTGGAAATAAGTCAATTTTCCTTTCATATGTCATTTTCTCCATGCAGAGCTGCTGTGATATGATCCTAAGGAGCCATTTATGGTTCCCTCTCCAGAACTGCTGCAGCATAAGCAATAGCTTTAAGTCACAAAAAATTCTGACTGTGCTATTTATATGTACAGTGCATTTATTAAACATAAAAATTAAATATTTTTGTTCAAAGTTCAGGATGTTTTTTCAGTGAAAACTGTGAGTAGCAGCATATTGTTATCTCCCTTAGTTGGTATATAAATTCCACCAGATTATTCAAAGAGCATTTTGCAGTATTTTAAGCTTCCTTCAATCAAAAGATAAAAACAGTCATTTTGTAATAAATTGTGTTCTTATTGGTTTTTGGCTTGTTGCATGAATATATTCCATAATTAAGTAGTATCCAGTGGGATCTGAGTAGCCCTCTGGTACATACTTGGTTTCATATATAATTCATTAATTTTATGTAGAGCTATACACCCTTACACTCCCAGACACTGAATGCAAAGTTACAGCTCTCTCAGTAACAAGAGGTAGCGGCTTTATTTTGTTTCTAAATGGCAAGTTTTCCTAGCAAAAAGTTCGCAGAAGTTATAAAAATCCCAGAGTATATTCTAGGGTACACAAAAGACTCCAAGCTGCGCCTAAATAAAAGGCGCTCTGCTCGCATTAGCGACGAACTGACTAGCTACTCTCTCTGCACTGTATCCAGCACTGCTGTGAAATGACCAAATAAGAGCGCCCAGCTGGCAGCACTGATAAAGGGATAAACAGACATGCTGGAAAACCCTCCACCCCTCGCTCAGATGCCCACTTCTACGTGGGACAAGTGTAGACCGAAGTAAATTATTGACTTCTCCCCTCTCGCACCGGTCACGATCAGCTCGGACTGGGTGTTTACAACACGCACCGAACTGCGCCGAGCATAATGGGCGCCTCGGAGATCGCCCCGCAGCAGCTGCCGAGCGTGGTCATTTCCCGGGCGCAAGAGGTTTTCATTCAGAATTCGGCCGGGGCAAAAGATTCACTCACACGTCTCACAATTCTTATTGATCTGGGAAGAGGGAGCCCACGTAAGCCTCAGAGCCCCCATTGAGAAAAAGAAGAGTTCACGGCTTAGCCATGGGGATCCCACCGGGTCTTGCTTTGTAACCGAGGGGAGGGGGGGTATGGTATACAGCTGAAGGGGGGCAGAAGCCCCACTCAATGGCAGATAAAGTGTTACCCTCCGGTCTGATTTAACAGCAGCTTGGCCAGGTTTTAAATCTTCCCCAGGTACCTCGTACACTAAAGGGACTGGGGGGCGGGGGGGCGCACCGGGAAGCCGGGTCCTAGCGAGCCCCAAACAGTGGGGCTGCGTAGTATCCTCTGCTCCGTCCATTGCATTGGAGACGGTGCAGTCGGTAACAAAAGCCAGAGACACCCCCCCACACACACAAACACACACAGCAGCAGCGGCGGCTCCGTCCCTCCTTGATCTCAGGGCGGTGGGGAGGAGGAGATGGGGCAAAAGTTCAATGCGATCCCACTGAGCGGTCGGGGTGCGTGTTTGGGGGAAGGGGTCAGCTTTATGGGGAGGAAACCTGGCCTCCGGGCTCCGGAGAGCGGCATGGGAAGAAGAACAGTGACCGGCGATTGCCACCCCTATCTCGACCTCCCTCCTGAGCGCTCCGGGGGGAGGGGAAGGTGGAAATAGGTGGACCGAGGGGGGGGGGGGGGAGATTCATGGGAACCCCTAGCACAATACAGGCAAACACAAAACACGCCCCCACCCCAGTGCACTGCACCCTCCCTGCCCAAGAATGGCTCAACCGCGATCTCCACGCAGGGGGCGGGGAGGGGGCTGGGGCAGCTAGCGACTCCGGGGGCTGCTGGTCCCCCTTGGCTCCTCCAGGCAGCAGCTGCCGCAACCTCCCCGCTGCCCCCTCCCCCCGACCGCTAGGCATCGAGCAAAAGGGGCAGAGCACCGGGGGGGGGGGGGCAAAAAGTTTCCAGCCGCTGCCACCAAATAGCAGCGATTTACCATCCAGCGATCCATCCAAATTCACCCCCTTCCCCGCCCCCTTCCCATGCAGCAGGGGCAGCACATGGGGGGAGAGAGCAGCGGCTGCCAGGCACTTCAAGGCAGGGGACCCCCCCCCACGCCCCTGTGCGTGGGCCCCCCCCCATTGCACCCGAGCAGTGGGCACATAAAGAGCACGGGGCAGCAGGGCTGGGCGGAGAGCCCCGAGCAGCAGCCGCCGGGCTGGAGTCTGCCGCGTCCGGCCCCCGAGCGGGGAGCCCCGGGCCCTCCACGGCGCCTTTGCCTCGTTACCTGTTTTCTGTTTTATTGTACGGGCAGCCGCGGCTTTGCTCCCCCTTCCCCTTCGGCTCTCGGGCTATACCAGCCTGTTCCTCATCTCACAGCCTTCCTCCCAGCGCCATCTTGCAAGCTTGTGACGTTGGGAGCTGCTCACCCCTGACCCACATTTGAATAGAAGCCAAAATGAAAAAAAAAGGGGGGGGGGAGAAAGAAAAGAAAAGGAGGAGAGGGGGGAAGAGAGAGGGAGAGGGGGAAGAACAAAAAGAAAGAGAAGGAGAGAGAGAAAGGCAACAGCCAAGCAAGTGCTGCGCCAATAACACATCAGCTCCTGCCCTCTTGCCAGCTAGTTTAGTAATAAGCAATTTCCTGCTTTTGCAATAAATGTTGCAGCAGCAGCGCTGGGAGAGAGGGACAGCGAGCTTTGTAATTCCCATTAAAGGACGCAGGCTTCCCCCACCCCCCTCCCCTACCACCCACACCTCCGAATTCAACCCCGGAATCCTAGCACTCGTTTATGGCAATCTAAATATTGCTACCCACGCTCCGATTTTCAGCAATTAGAAAGGCATTTGTGAAGATTATTTCCCCCTCTCCTAGTGAGATCTAGACTGTGTCTGTAAAATAATTATAGGGACTATAACCTGTAAATGTGTTGAGATTTTCTTTTAAAAAAATTAGTTTCATGCTGTATGCAAAACCAGAAAATTTTACAATGCAATCTGTATGTTATTCGTTTATTACCATTATTTATTTGTTAAGCACTGCCAGTGTGTTCTGTATCATACAAGACAGCAATAGAGACATAGCCCTTGCCCCAAGGACTCAATAGGAATTTAAGATTTCTTTTATTTATTGGAACTGTATTGGAGGAGAAAGTTGTTTGGGATTTACATCCCCAGTCCTGCAAGCATTTACACGTGTTTAATTTTACACACATGAGTAATTCCCTTGAACAAAATGGGACTAAGTGCTTAAATTGAGCATGTGCATAATTTTTTTAGGATTAGGGCTTCAATTTTAAAATTTTTGAACTGATAGATAAGTGTCAACTTTTCCACATTGATGAGCATGGCCAGCAACATGCATGTAATGCTGAATAGGAATAATATTTAGTATTACATTTTCAAATGTGTTACATTTTCCAAATGCTATACGGAACTTAACTAATTAACCTCTAATAATGAAGCAACATATATGACCACATATTATGGCAATTAGATATAAGATTCTTTTGCTCCGACACAGAAATAATTGGAATATTTGCAAGTGTGAGATAACGTTTTCTTTTATTTGATATGTTATATATTTATTAATAAAGGAGGAAATTATTGTGCCAAGGAGGTTTTGCCTCTCAGAAGCAAAGTCCTCAATATCGCCCAGGACCCAAGTCCCTTTTACATTGGGCAGGGTGATGACATTACTGAAGTTGATCCTATAATTTGTAATGTCTCTGAGAATTTGATGGTAGCCCTGGCAATATCAAGTATTTCAGGGGCTTCTTGTGCAGATCCAGGCAGTTAAGCTCCTTCATAGCCCCACAGCCTATATTAGCCTTGTCTGATAATAAAGTTCCTTTCATAGTTGCTCACCTGGGGTTTTTGCCACAGAGGTCTCAGTCCCACCATAGGGGCCTGAATAGACAAATAAAGATAAGAGAGATCACAACCGAGTGTCAGAAGGGTCTGGACCTGCAGTACTCTCACCATACTCTCAGTAAAGAGCAGAAAACATCCGCTGTGGAGAGAACAGCAGATCTGACTGTGAGTACAAGACACAGCAAATTAGATCTAGATCAGTTCAAGATTCCTGCCTCACTGATGCTCACAGGGAAATGGTGATGGGAGTGGTTCCCAGCTATATTTTAAAGCTAGTGGCCTTGCAAAAAGCTAGAGAGGTGCAGAGAGCCATCTTACTCCATGCTGTGCTGGAGGAGTCATAGGAGAATGCCCAACCCTTGTGGCATGTGAACTAAGCAGGGAAGAGAGACCAATCTGGAAGCTGTTTTAGCCAAGTTTAGAAATTACTTTCATCCAAAATCTCCATAGGACCCTCTGTTCTGGACACACCCACTCAAAGGAAATGGAGACATGGACAAATACCTAATGGAGCTGAGACAAAAAACTATACATTAGGAGGTTGGCACGGTGGAAAATGCTACGATAGGACACAAATCTGTGTTCAGCTTAATATATACATTAGAGTTATATGGCTAAAGAGGGGCTAATGAGAACACCAGACTTGGACATTCCATTAAAACTGTGGATAGCTGAGAATCTGCTGGAACAAATAGGGCACAGGCTACGACCACACCTCCATCTGAACAAGACTTACAGGCATACAAGAGAGATACCAAGATACTTATAGTGTGTCCAAACAAGGCACACAGCCATGGACGTTGCCATCCAAACAGACAGCGCCCCCAAAACACATCCACTGTGGGCATGTCTAGCATTGGGTACAACATGTGCCAAGTAAAAGTACTACTCAGGCATGGACAGCAGCAATGTCAGGGCCAAGACCAAATGAGAAAGACAACTCTGGCATAAATACATTGTTCCTGGGGATTGTGGTGTGGCACATATGAGTAAGTTGGACTAGATGACCTCCTGAGGTCCCTTCCCACCCTGATATTCTATGATTCTAAGTTTTGAGAGATGGTCGGTACTCAGTGATATCTTGAGGAGGACAACCATTCCAGTTCTAATCAGATACTGGTGCTTATAACAATTATTTATATATATATATGCTGCAGTAGCCCGCTGAGGCCCCAATCAGGATCGGGGCCCTTTGTGCCAGGTGCTGTACAGACACATACAAAGACAATGACCTTGTCCTGTGGATGGTGGTGAATATGTTGAAGACACTGGATCTAATGCAAGTACAACAAACAGATTTCATCCTAGTAGTGTATAAATAGTTCAGAATAGAACCTGAAGAGCTAGTAAACCTGACTGGAATTAGATCCCCTACTCACATTAGTCTCCAGCCCTTCTTCATAAACGTCTCAGTGACGCTGTTTCTGAGCAGAGAAGCATCTGTGGACCTTAATATTAAATACAAGATGGAGGCGCTGCAGGCAAAATTGGTAGATGAAACCTCAGAGGGTTTTCAGGGCTGTAGTAAGTTTAAAGGCACTCACCACGCATGGATGGACTTTAAAGCACCTCCAGCCTTTCAAAGCTATGCTGATGGCTGGCTTATGCTCATGGAGGAGGACATTGCTGTGATATGTAGAGCTGAATCCCTACCCTGTGGGTCAGCAGTGAAGCCCTCACAGAAAAGAACAATGTCACTGCAGAAAGTAAAGAGGACTCCAGAGCTGGTGTGCCCCTGTGCCCTGACAGCCATTCAGCACCACCGCTCCCAGCGGCAGTGGATGTCCAGTGCCACCTAGCAGGCAAAGCAGTTGTTTACAATAGTGAATGAAAAGGGTGGGTATGGCTGAGTTAAACTCGGCATCGGCTAGTACTGTGTTCTCTTTCTGCACCTTCTAGTGCAGGTGCAGATTTAAATAATCACTTTTTGCAGTTAGACAGCAAGGGAAATTTTCCAGCAGTGAAACTTCCAGAGAGGTACAAGAGAGCCACTTCATTGGCTTATTGCAATGTCTTTATTGCAGGTGCAACACAGAAAATAATCTGACTGCAAAGGTCGGCAGGGTATAAAATGCACAAAGGAAGAAAATTTTGAACTAAATCAGGAATAAAATGCAGTTCTAGGAAGGAAGCAAAGTACGGGGGCAAATAATCATACCACCAAAGGTTTGACTGAAAGGAAAATACAGGCAATTGCTAACCTACCAGCTCCACAAAGACAGGAAGTGGCTACAGCAGTTTCTAGGCATGGTCTGCTACCTGATTTACGGCATCCCGAATGGGACAAGACTAAGAGTCCAACTGAAAAAACTGTTTCTTAATGATACGAGGATGAGAACATAAGATTGCCTATGAGCAACTGAAAGATGCATCTTTTTAGGCATTGGTACTTAAGTTCTGACGTAGAACTGTGCGAATTGTGCTCAAGTAGAAAAAGACCTGTTGGTAATAGTATATGCAATGTAGTCATACCAATGTCTGATAAAGAGGTTCTTCTACAATCAGACCATAAGCCCCTGGAAGGCATGTTCACTAACCCACTGAACAAGAGACACTCCAGAATGGCCATGGAGGACACTGTGTTTTATGCCAAGATGTATTTGAAAAGCTTCTCCATCTCTTCTATCTCTTCATCTGTAAATACATCCATGCACTATTAGACTATTCTCACTAAGACCTCTTCATAATTAGGTTATTTCAATTCCCCACCCCTTTTTGTGGATTATTCCTACTCGAATTATTATTGCAGTTGATGGATGCTTGCAGGAAAATTACTTTTTTACCCTTGCATATAAAAACCTCCACCTCTAAAAAAATTCTTTGATAATTAAATTCTAGATAGTGCTGGAGTTCCACTTTCATTTTTCATGGAGCTTTGTTCCAATGGAATTGAAAGGCAAAACACAAGTTTTTAAGAAACACGTGTTTAATTTAGAAGGAATCTTTACTGGAAACATAATATGAATCCAGAGCTATCTAGTGAAGAGATGAATTGTTCAGGTCCCACCTCTCAGAGCTATTGTTTTTGTGTGCCTAGCTGTAAACTCAGTGGGACAGTCCTGCGCTGGTTCGGATTTGGAAGATTCTCTTTGCAAACAGTTCAATATCATATATACAGTGATATATTATTTTAATTTTGGGGGGAGAAAGAGGGACAGTTGTATTGCTGTAGGATGAGTTCTTTTGTTTTATACCAAACATTTTATTAATGCACTGTAAAATACCTATGTCTGAAATGTTAGTGGCTATAGTCTGTGCAGTGGTTTATCTCCATTAGATTATGGGTACACAATATCACAGGTGGAAGACAAGTGATCAGTAAGTGTGTGTACAAATTTCAGTCTGATTTGTTCAGTTCTACTTTTATTTTTGTACTTATAACATCTTTGGTTAGAGTTTTTATGTTATTATTTATTGCTAAGATAGGGGTACTAAGTCGTATTTTAGATTGTCTATAACAAACCATAGAACCAGCAGGTGCTTGTTAAAATGCAGTTCTGAAATACTTGTGGAGTAGATTTTCAGATTACATGTAGCCTAGAATTAATCTCTCTCTTTCTACATGTTAGAGATAAATTTTAGAAAAGCAAATACAACAATATATAAATATTTTTTACTTTCTTTGTGTGTGTGTGTGCCTGTTTGAATGAATGTGTGTGCTGCTTATATGAGTAATTAAGATTGCATGCTGAAAGATTAACCTATCATAAGATGGATAGGAAGTAGATAACATGGCCAAGAAAGCCATTCCAATAAGAGGAGTGCATTAAGAAGTAACACGTATTGGAGAACAGTACACTGGTTGCCAGTTGGTGTCTAGGTGGAATTTAAAGTACCAGTTTTGCCTGAATGCTTTGGGACCTACTTGGGAATGGTGTGAGATGGCTCATTCGCCGGTGTAAGCGTGATGGAAGAAATGGAATTTATTCCAGAAGAGGAACACAAAGGCTATGTCTACCCTGCAAAAACAGATGTGTTCTTACATTGGGTTAGCTATCTCAGACCTTGTCTACACTACAGGTTCCTTCAGTATAACTTACATTGCTCAGGGGGTGTCAATAATCCACACCCCTGAGTGACATCAGTTATAGTGACCTCAGTGCCAGTGTGAACAGTGCTATGTGGATGGGAGAGCTCTCTCTTGTCAGCTTAGCGCATCTCCGCTCCACCACAAACTCTGCCGCTGTAAGCGCTGTAGTGTAGATATCGCCTTAGTGTAAAACCGTACTGGAGACATGTCACAGTCACTGTATCTAGTGGAGGTCAACCTTATACCCCTCCTACCTGGGGTTGATCTTGACTAGCAACTCTGAGGTAAAAACTACCCGTGCCTGTCTGCTCCAGGGTTTTACATGGAGATAGCTACCTCATTGTACAAACACACCTATCTTGCCGTGAAGATGTAGCCAAAGAGAAGAGCCCTCATAAGGCTATTCAATGACAAGCCCTAAAAGGGTGGGGGAAATTGTCCAGAACAGAATTAAAGATCAAGGCAATGCTCCAGACTTGGACAATCCAAAGCAGTCTTCTGAATTAAGACGGTGAAGAAGGTAGTCACCAGATACAGATCAGACGAACAAGGAAGATTCTATTAGGTTCAATTACATGCAAAGACGATCCTGGCATGTTAGGACATATTGCACTGCAGCTGCATGGCAAAAGCTCCTTTTAAAAATCCATAGAAATGCAAACATCACTTTCTCTGTCTCATTATATACCTGTAGGGTGAAATCCTGGACTTGGTGGAGTTTTGCCATTGACTTCAATGGAATCAGAATTTCATCCATAATCTTTATCTGACTCTCTTCCATCAACCTTTTTTCTGGATCGTCTGTGTTACTCTTTGCAATGGGGTCTACTCCGTGCAGGTGGTGAAAGGGTTAATGTTGGCTTGAGAGGTCAGTTAATCACCTGGTTGCACCTGGAGGGTGGGTCAGGCCTAATTAAGAATGAAACCCAGCTGGAGAAAATCTGGTTGGTGCTATGAAGAGGGGAAGTCAGGAGCAGAAGCGGGCTGTAAGGAGAGGAGAGAATTCTGCCGTGACCAGTCACTTTCTTGGTAGCAGAGAGTGGAGAAACCTGTGGGGACCAGGAAGGCTCCTGCCAGTGAGCAGGAAGCCTGGAGTGAAAGGGGAAAAGACACCTGAAAGACGCAGGATTGGAGCAAGCTCCTGTGCATGACCCTGACACAAGGGTAGAAACTGGACCTCTGGGGAGAAGTCTTGGGGGGTGCTCTGGTCACAAAGAGCTCAGGAAGGGGCTGGGGGAAAGGCCTGTAGACGGCTAATGGTAGGAAGGAGTCATAGGAGGCAATGGTGAGGTGTCTGATGGAGCAAAACGTGGCTGCTTGTCCTCGGGATACTGGACTGGAACCCAGTGTAGTGGGTGAACCTGGCTGGGTTCCCCTACCACTCTGCAGGAAGGTGCTGTGAAGCCCCCTGACATGAGGGAGCAAGGACAATTTAAAGCCCTGAGAGAAGAGTGTGAAGACCACGGGGCCAAGAGGTGGAGTGGACTAGGTGTAAAGACACTGGGTTTCCTATTGGACTTTCTTTTACCTGTCCAGTGGGCCGAGTCGCGGGAAAAGAGACCTGCCCAGGAACAGAGCGATTGCCTGCAGCGGGTGCTAAAGAGGACAGAGCGGCCACGCCACGCCCAGCAGTAAGTTCAGTCTCCTGCACCGTCATAGGAATTAGAACATGTCATGTGCAAACACACTGACAAGAGTGGGTGACAGTTACAGAGTGGCTACTTCTCCACCTGTGAAAGTGCCCATTGGCAGGTCAGCAATGCCTAGTGGCTAACGATAACAAAGGCTGCTAAATGCTAATAAAACCCATATGTCCTTTTGCCAACAGGACGGCACTGGTTGAGGACTCAAGCCTCTATACCAACAGTGAGTCATCTTGTTTGGCACCAGAGCAGACTGTGTTTATTATGACCTAAAATATTAATGCAAAAATATGGGTGTGAAGTATGTGTTGCTTTATGCTGGCAGAGGATTTGCCTTGGAGGCCAGACCGCCTTACTCTACCAGATGCTTTGCTAATTTGAGAGGCTGAGGCAGTCGAATGCACCTGACAAAGGAGAAAATAGCTTCACTGAGACTTTCCCTTCTGTTGATTTTGATCTGTTTTCTTCTTGTCTTCTAAAAACCACCCTCCCGTCTGATCCTGATATCACTTTTCCTGGTGTAAATCAGGAGTAACTCTACTGGCATCCATGAAGTTATCCTGGTGTATGTCAGAGGAGAATCCAGCCCAGTGTTTGATGTGGTTTAAATGAGGTTATAAACACTCAGGGTCAGTTTTGAAAGTCATCTTCTGTGATTAATGCTGATCACCATGGAAAGCCTTGCAAGTCATTTCATACCGTGTAATGGAAGGTGACTATAGTTCAGGGGACAAAGAATAAAGGGGTTGGGTTTTTTTCAGCTGCAGACAGAAGACTGGTTATGAGCGTCTGGAAATGTTTAGTCTCCTGATTGTCTGCGTTGGCACTGAGGTATTAACGTGGCTTTGCGGCTGGCTTTGGGTGTGAGATACCAGTCCAGGGTTGATAGTGTGGGGACAGAACTCCAGTTATTAATTTTTTCTTTCCTCTCTTTAGGATTTGTAGTCTATTTTTCTTTAAGACAGAAGGAACATGGCCTTGCCCTCACATTGTTCAAGCTCAAAGGACAATTCAAGTCCAACATGAACTGCTAAGAAGCTGAAGAAAGCACACAAAGCCCATGCCATGCAGTGTGGTCCCTGTACCCTCTCCTAGGGATCATATGCCAGTGGTGTGAGACAGAGCTTCCCCTGGTTTGCTCTAACCAGAGGAGAATGTAGCCTCCTGACTCAATGGGTGCACTGCACTAAACTCTAGTGTAATTGCAGTAAATCACACAATAGCTTCTTGGACGTGATTTTGAGTTGTAGTGAAGGAGGGCACTGGCCACCTGCAGCAGCACCCACTGCCCGGGCACTGCAATCCTAATCCTGGCCTGGTGTGGTGGAGGAAGGCCATGGGGTGTGGTGGGGCAGGACAGTGAGCCCTCTCTGCACTTACCCAACAGCGGCACCTCCCCTCCCACGAGGCTGGGCCTGGCTTGCCATTTCAGGCATTGCAACCTGGCACATGGGGTTGCAGCGCCACTTAGATTTGGCACCCTTGGTTGCGTGATTTCTGTGCAGTTGAACCCACACTAAACCCACCCCGGCTCTAACTGATGCTGGGGCCAAGCTGGTGCAGAATCAGGGAGCTGTAACTGGCTCCCTTACTTTTCTCCTGCTTCCTGTGCAAAGTGGAGTTCAGACGCAGGGGAGAATGGAGAGCTGCATACTGGTTTATCACTGCCATAGTTTCAGGCTGTTAGTAAAGTAACTGCAGCAAGAGGTACTCAGCAGGCTTTCATCTTGGATCTCTGCAGGGGAGAAGGGGTAGAGTACCTTAACTCTTTATGCTAACCCAATTCTCTAGTGTGATATTTGCAAACTGAATCACGTGTTGCCAGGTGATATTCTGCTTAATCTAAAACCCAAGTAAAGATAAAAGTTGATGTAGGGGAGAGGGAGGGAAAGAGAGAGAGAAAATTGACATCATGAACAATAATTGCAAAACATATATCTCTGTATCATAAATAAAATGTAGCATTTACATAGTGCTTTTCAGCAGACAGTAGCTAAGCCTTCTAAGCAGACAGCCTTCTAAGATACAGGGCAGTAAATATTATCCTCATTATTCCATAAATGTGGACAAATTATTGCTTCCAGTAAGCAGGTGAACAAGGGCCCTTCACATCTGGAATGGTATAACAACACTATGGTAATAATAATAATTAATAAAAGCTGCCTCAGAACTTCTAGTTCAGTGGTTTTCAACATTTTGTCATTTGCAAACCCATAAAAAATTTCAAATGGAGGTTGCGGATCCCTTTGGAAATCTTAAGACATAGTCTGTGGACCCCCAGGGGTGCGCAGACCACAATTTGAAAACTGCTGTTCTAGACCCATGTCAGCAGGGTTACAGTACTGGATATGCTTCAGAAACTACCCTTATCAAACTGGTCAATGGTCTTCTGAAGTGTCCATAGTGACAGTATTAGATGTTTCAGCCGCTTTTAGTACTGCTAATCATGAGGTGATGTTGACTCATAATTAGGTCTCGGAAGATTGTACCAGGAAACTGCTCATTGCCATCATGCAGGATGCTGCGGGGTTCCATCTGATTAACCCTCTTGTTCAGTATGTATGTGGGGCAAGTCAGTGAGATAGGGCGGAGACATGACTGGTGGCGGCATCAGTATGTTGACGTCACTCCCTTCTATACCTTCCTGCTAACTAATCGTACTGGTGCAGATGAGTCTTGCGGCAGGGGTGAAGGATAATTGGTTGAAGTTCAATCAAAATAAGATGGAGGGGAGGAGAGCAAGTTCCACCTACCGATCACCAGAGGCAGTTGAGCTAGAGCCCACTTGATTTATGTAACAGGGAGCTGCTGGCAAGCCATTCTCCTTCCGTTTTGGAATTACTGCACCCTTTTGGTCCAAAATGGCTTAAATGTGTTGACCTTCAGGGCATGCTACTGAGACGATGCATTTTCCTGGATATTTGGAAAGGTGGGGTGTCATTGTATGGCTGGATTTCATTGGCTTGAATGATTTTCTGTATTTTAAAATTTTGTGTGCAACGTTTTACACCTGTGAAGGCTCTTAGGAGTATTGCAGAGGCACTTCTTTTAGTCTTTTAAAATATCATAATAAACAAATAAATGGCATCTGTTCCTGTTACTTTGCTGCTCAGAATCCAGGAGTGAGATAAACTATTTTAAGGAAAATGAGAAAAGATATTTAAAAAAAAAACAACAGACAGTGCCCTAATAAAAAATGCATGGATATCTGTTGGTGTTGTTTTAAAAGTAAGCCCCTGCACCTTTGTAATTAAGGATTAAAGGGTCTATATGCACATACGTACAGTGAAGACCCCCCAAGTGATTTTGAGATGAGGGTAAACTGTATTTTTTTTGCCTAGTTGGGTTGAAATTACTTACCACTTGAAGAGCATCTGCAACAGCGTATGGCATGGAAGCAATTTTTCTTTTGCAAGAAGATGAAAAAGATGTAAAAAAGGAGTCAAAGAGTAAGCTGGCTGAATGGGCCATTAGCACCAAACTCTAAAGATGCAGAAGTCAAATAGGATAGAAAGGCCCCATAAATTTTTACAACTCCTTGGAGAAAAACACTGTGATTATTAAAACATGAAACCTTGCTTTTCTAAAATGCTTAAAAGATTAATATAGAAATGTCATACTGTGGCTGCTGGAGGGATTATCCTTAATGGGAATGTTAGAAGTTATTTTAACGTGAAGCAAACATAGCCACTGAAGAAAGATCAAAAGTGGAACAAATTCAAGGCTCTTAATTTCAGGAAAATGAAAGGATTTCTACTTTGTTAATTAGAATGAGCAAATTCTCCATAAATATTGTCCATATGTGACAACATCAAATGTGGTGACCTCATCTAATTAGTCATTACTTAGTCCAATCACTGGTGCGAGAGAAAAGCTTAGTTCTCTTTTGGGAGGAATGCAAAACTCCTAGTTCCCATTTCTGCATGAGGAAAATATCCTTTTTTGCAGAAGTAGTGTTTTTTTGGTGAGGTCATGTGTGTAGCCAAATAATGTCTGTGGTAACGCATGGTCTTCAGGCAGGGTTAGGTACATCACATGATGCAATGGGAAATGATAACTGAGTTTGTGGTCTCTTCAACGCAAGCCCCAAGGTTACATTTAAGAGAGGATTTTTTTACTTTCAGTTTTCTTTTTAATCCAGCTTCTTCCAGCAAACTGGTCACAATGCTCAACATGCTGCTCTGTGCTCTAAGTAAAACTGCAAAGTTTAAATTAATGACTTGCGGTTAGTAAGAAACTTAATATTCTCTTTGCCATTCTGAATGGCACTTAATTTACTGTCTCTCCTTGTTTGGTCATTGCTGCAGTCAAACACCTGATTCTCTTAGAACTCCAGTTAGCAGCACAAGACCATCAATTCCAGAGGCTGTAATTGGTTTACAAATTGTGCTGGCGTCTACTTGTTTTTTCCACTAATGGGAAGCATGAAACCACACTACACCATGCTGCAGTCCTAACACATTACTGTCCTTGTTCCTCTGTGAAATGGTTGAGCAGATGGAACACAGGTTCTTTTAATATTTATTTTTTAAATGATCCATCATCACGTGAGCACTCAGTTTGAGTCAGCTCTCCTGCTGGTAATAGCTCACCTTACCTGATCACTCTCATTACAGTGTGTATGGTAACACCCATTGTTTCATGTTCTCTATATATATAAATCTCCCCACTGTGTTTTCCACAGCCTGCATCCGATGAAGTGAGCTGCAGCTCATGGAAGCTTATGCTCAAATAAACTTGTTAGTCTGTAAGGTGCCACAAGTCCTCCTTTTCTTTTTGCGGATACAGGCTAACACGGCTGCTACTCTGAAACCTAGTTTTGCAAGAAGAACATTCCTGGAAAGTGAAAAATAAAAGTGCTCTATCACTATATTCTGTCCCCACAAGTGCATTTAATACAAAGTTCAGTGATGTATATGCTGAAAACAATACTATTAGTGAGTAATCAAATAGCAATGATAACATGTTTCTTGGAAAAAATAGTTTGCAACTATTTAAAAGAAAATCCTGATTCATCTGACAAAATCTGCTTCTTTGCATTGTCTTCCACAAGACAATAAATTGATGCCTAGTTCTAAACTCTGTTGAACACAGAGTGGGGTGGGGGGGAGGTATTTTTTCATGCTTTGTGTGTATAAAACATCTTCTACACTTTCCACAGTATGCATCCGATGAAGTGAGCTGTAGCTCACGAAAGCTTATGCTCAAATAAATTGGTTAGTCTCTAAGGTGCCACAAGTCCTCCTTTTCTTTTTACAAAAACAGTGTCATTCTTTTTGACCTGTCACTCGTCTGCATTGTAAAATCATGCAATCCTACACATAATCACTTAGGAGTTTTTGGTTCAGTCAAAACAACGTCATCATCCAGTTATTATTAATGTTCACTTAGGGACATTACTTCATGTTCGAGTTCTTTCTTTCTTATCCCTTTGCACCTTGGAATGCCTGCAGCAATTTCAGTTGGCTCCAGTGATGCAGCTTGCTTAGGCAGAGTTGCTCAGCTGGATTCAGTCTTGACTTCCATCCTCAGGAAACATGCACTCTCCCCGTATTTTCTACATTCTCTGCAAGCAAATGTCAACACTGATGACGAGGTGACACAGTTAGAGAGTGGGACTAACGGGTTTTTGGTTTGCTGATGGTTCTGATTAATAAAAAGAAAAATAATAATAAAAATCATTTCCCATTGACCCAAAAATGAAATTTTCAGCAAATTGAAAAGCTGAAGGAAAATTTGCTTTGACTTGGACAAATATTTCATTCTGATTTCAAGCTCTTTTTTTGCATTTTTTTTAAATTGAAGGAAATTTTGAAAAAAAGTTATTTTGACCCCAAAATCAAACTATTTTGTTTCTAAAATGTTGAAACAACATACGTTCGCAAAACACTTCAGTGTTGGGGAATCCACATTTTTAACTCAAACACTTTTGACAGAAGAGTTTTGTCTGGCTCCAGACACAATGCTTGAGATAAGGAGTACTTGTGGCACCTTAGAGACTAACAGTAATTTTTTTATAGCTGGAAAGATTAACAACATTGCTGGGTGGGTTAAGGGAACCACTGTTGTGGCTCCTTGTGGCATGTAGTAGTTTAGATAGTTTAGTGTCCTTTTTCCTTTGTAGAGAAGCAAAGCGTGTGCTGTAAATGGCTTGTCTAGTTTTTGTAAAGTCCAGCCACGAGGAAGTTTGTGTGGAAGGTTGGTTTTTTTATGAGAGTATCCAGTTTTGAGAGCTCATTCTTAATCTTTCCCTGTTTGCTGTAGAGGATGTTGATCAGGTGGTTTCGCAATTTCTTTGAGAGCGTGTGGCACAATCTCTCATCATAGTCTGTGTGGTATGTAGATTGTAATGGATTTTTTACCTTTAGTCCTTTTGGTACGATGTCCATCTGTTTGCATTTGGAAAGGAAGATGATGTCTGTCTGTATCTGTATGAGTTTTTTCATGAAGTCGATGGATTTCCATTCCATACGGCTAAATTCAGTGCCTTGCATAATGACAGGTTTCAGAGTAGCAGCCGTGTTAGTCTGTATCCACAAAAAGAACAGGAGTCTCTAAGGTGCCACAAGTACTCCTGTTCTTTTTGCGGATACAGACTAACACGGCTGCTACTCTGAAACCAGTGCTTGTGATGTGCAGCTTAGTGGGGTATGCACTTGGCTCAAGAGAAGGAAGGTCTCAAAAAGGACAGAAGGAACATAATCAGTAGAAGTAGAGGAATCTAGTTAATTCCCAGGGATCTAAACACCTTAAAACATTCTGTCTTGGTTTAATAACTAATTGTAAATTTACAAAACCCCAACTGGCTTCTGTTGCAAGAAACTAGAAATATATCTCAAAATACTTAGAAAACTATCAAGGAGGAGAATGGGAACCAGGCTTTGTAGAATCAGAATCTTCATTTGTAAGTGGAAGTACAATCCACAGTTGTTCAGGCACTTGAATGCTTGGGAATGTTACCTATCAATACTGTATGAAGTTATTTGCACACCTGACTTTGTTTTGGCCACCATAGAAATCAATCTCCTACTTCTCCAGTCTGTTTGCAGACCGTGCTATATGGCACACATCCTAATTCTGGCATGCCAAAACAGTACCTTACCAATGAGAGAGCCTGGGACACAAGCACATGTAAAAGATTACTGCTAAGATGTGTAACAATTTCCGTATCTCATTACTATTATTTATATCCCCCCAATTCTCTTTGAAATAAAAGCAAGATCCACCTAGGAAGAGACATCACTTTGTCTCTAGTCCTTTTTCTCCATATGGTTTTGGGAAATGTGCTGCTAAGATAAAATGAAAGCACTATAATTTCCCGAGGTATCCTAATTGTGACAGTGCTCTTTTGTTGACAGAGTTGTGGTCTACAGGGTGACCACATAAATAAGGTTGCTGTGGCAAAACACAGTGAAGCTGTACCTTGGCAAGTGTATACAGTCTCTAAAACTTAACAGACTTGAGGGCTGCACTCCTTGCCTCTCTGATGTTCCTTGAATTTGCAAGGGTAAGATAGCACAGTAAAAATCACCTATATGCCCTACGTCGTCATTAAAATATGCATATATTTTAATTAATTTAAATGCTCTGAATACAATACCAAATGCAGGATGTGAACCATTACATGGCAGTTCTGAATTCTGTAGATACCTAAAGCTTTACAGCCCAGTTCTGCAACCATTACTCACATAGCAAGTTTTACTCATATCGGTATTCCTATTTACTTCAGTGAAACATTAACAAGAAGGGGGGCAAGATTAGACCCTTAAACTTCATCTACCTTGTGTGCTTGCATTTAGTACTCTCCACTTTCTGGTATCCACCCATTTATTGGTTGCCTGACCAGTGGTTGAAAACAGAGGAAAAGACTGGAAGGTCCATATTTCCTAAAGTTATGAGAAGAGAAGAGATTTTTATTAAAAAACCTTGACTGTGTGCTGGGGAAAGACTCTAGGTTGGTTGCACTAGAAATCTAAATCTGCTAGCCACAGCAGCTGCAGAATGTACCAAGACAGTGGAAGTTTCTCCATGCCACTCCACTAATGAGCCTCGGTCCTGACAGATAGCACCAACCTCTAGAATAGAGAGGACAGTTCTTGTGCTCAGGTGAAGTCACGATCCTATTGGAATCAATGAGAGTTTTGGCACTGACATAAAGGAGCCAGGATTCCACCTTCATGCCAATTAATCCTTGGCCTCTCTGCTGACTCTGCCAGTAAGACAAGGGGTGTCAACTGTGGGTGTGGTTTTTGTGATGTGAACACATGTCCATAAGAACTTGTTGGCCTACAAGTCATTTCATATAAGCTGCTAACAAACAATTGAATTATTTCCATTCACTGCCCGGCCCAAAGCTGAACCAGTGTCCTCAGGGTGAAAGCATTTCATGCCATTAGGTGGCTGATTCTAACTAAGGACTGGTCTGTACTTAAAATTTAGATTGACATAGCTATTCGCACTCTTGACTGGTGTAGCTATGCCAGCCTAACCCCCATTGGAGACACAAGTAGGCTGACCGAAGAATGCTTCTATCACCCTAATTAACGTTGATCAGGGAGGTGGTGTTCCTACAGCGACATGAAAACCCCTGCTGTTGCTGTAGGCTGCATCTACACAACAGGGTTATGCTGGCATCACTACAGTGCCACAGTCCCTTACTTAGCCAATCGGTCAGGACCCTGGTCTTGAGCCCAGACCCATGGGGTTCTTGAGAAGCAACTTGGGCCATCATGCCACACCAATTTGTTTACATACCAGGGAATTCACAGACTTGGATGGGCCAGTTTCTAGGGTTCTGCTATCTGCTTCCTGATTGGGCACATGGTCTTCACCCTGATTGGCTGTGACCATATATAAACTTCCTGCTTTCTTTCTGGCCTTGTCTGAACAACAAGCTGTTGCCTGCTAGCGGCTATTTGGACCCTGCTTGACCCTGCCAGCTGCCTTGTTGTACCTTCCTCTTGGATTGGATCTCCTGCCTGTTGGACCTATTGTGTGACCTCTGACCACTGATCTGAACTGTCCTTTGACCGGCTTGACCCCTGGGTATTACATTATCGCTTTCCATACCACCTTCCCCTTTCCCCCAAATATTTCCTACTAACAATTTATCCTGAATAATCCTGGCTTCACCATATGTTTTGATCTCCTGGTAGGCCATCAGCAGTGTCAAAAATAAGTAAAAAATTGCAGCTGTCATTTATGACCAGAAGAACAGAGGTTGTTGTCCCTCAACTTCAGAGTTCCAGATCTCCGGCACTCATACTTTTACACAGAGGCCTGCTCAACACTTCAAAATTAGATTGACCTAGCTACCTTGCTCAGGGCTGTGAAAAATTTAGTGTCCTGAGTTCTGCAGCTAGGTCAACAGAAGAATTCTTCATTGACCTAGCTATTGCCTCAGGGACAGGAGGAATAACTGTATCGATGGAAGAATCTTTTCTGTTGATGTAGGAGATATCGACACCATGGTACTACAGCAGCACAGCGGCAGTATTGTAGCTATGCCACTGAAGTGGATGTAGGGTAGACATACCCTCAGATACTAGATTGTTTTGTCCCAGTACTCTGTTATGGCAAGAATATTACAAGTGCACGAAGCCTGCACAGCGGCTGCCATAGGCTCTGTCTTAACCTATTTTTCAGGTTAAAAAATGGGGAGGAGAAGTTATAGGAGGAAAAACGTTTAATGCTTAGCCTCAAATGCCTCTGGAATAACTAGAATGAAATATTATTTAGCAGGGGTGTGTGTTAGGGATCAGATGGGGATGCTAACAAAGAGCCATGCTCAGCTGCAAACTGGTCAGTTATGTCTTGGGTAGGGAGCATCATGAGAGACCATGGTCTAGTTGTTTGACTTGTGGGTTGCATACAGATAGCCATGAGCTGGGGGCCATGCAACTGCTCACACCGGCTTTTTGATCTCAGAGAGGAGGCCTCACTCCGTTCATCCAATATCCAGCCAGCTCTAAGACCAGAGTCAGAAGACAGAAGACAAAGACCATGACCTGCATGGTGAACCAGCTAGATCCAGCCAGCAAAGCATGTAGCAAAATCAAGAACGTACCTGGTGTGCGCACCCAAAGCAGTCAAGGGGTTCAGAACACTGGTTTGATCAAATTTGAATGATCATTTAAACAGATTATTACACTCTTTTTAAATGATCTTTTGAAGCAACCACAGAAAATAGCATACGAGATTTCATGTGACAGGAATGGGGTAGCTGTGGGGAAATGTGAAAGGAGTAACTGGTGCATACGTGCGCAGTTTTATCTACAGAACTAGCACTTTTTAGGGAAGTTGGACATACAGCGAAACCTGACTTGTGATGACTAAAGGAATTGAGAGACTCAGTGAGCACAGTTGGTCTTCAAAGACGGAGTTCAGCTGCACTCAATGGGCCTGATTCACCACTCCACTCTACCAGCTTTGTACTGGTATGACTCCATATAAGTCAGCGTAGCTCCATTTAAGGCAAAGGTGTTATGCTGTCATAAAACTGATGTAACAGCCTGGTGAACCAGACTCAATGTATAAGGGAAGGTACCTTAAGGCAGGAGATTGCCAAAGAAGGATGATCTTTTGTACACCTTTTCCTGTAGTAAAGCTTGAGTTATAGTGTGGTAGAATGTGGGAGCTGCTTTCTGCTGCCTTGTCCCTTGTGTCGCCATTTACACCTGTGCAAAATGAGTGTAAAATGTAACCAATTCAGAAGAGCAGCAGTTTGCAGCCAGTCTGCACAGGTGTGAGCAGTTTACAAAGGGAGCAAAGCAGTGGAGAACTGGGCCCTTAAAGGTCCCAGATTGTTTTACGCACTTCACTGTGCAGGTCCTGGTTACAGTGAATATCTGCTGACAGTAAGGCGGTTCTGTGGGAAAAAAAGACTTCTCTATAAGAGGGTTTCGCTCTGCATGTATAGACAAGTGCATGGCTGAATGTACGCGTGTGAGAGAGAGTTGAGGCAGGTTTTCCAGGCCACCATTTTGTTCTTGCTCTGATAAAAAGCAACAAAATGGTTGCTATTAGTGCTCCCTTGGATAATGCCCACAAAAATTCCAGATGTTAGCTCTGTGATCAGTCTGGATTAAAAGGAGTGCTTTCTCTTGGCCCACGTGTAATTTCTGTGCAAGGAACAGCAATTACCTGAATCCTAACTACTGTATAGGGATTGAACCATGCAAACAGGGCTTTTCTCATTGTGAATTATGGGCAGAAACTGCAATCTACCTTAGGCACAAACAGCTAATAAGCCCCAAATGAATGCACTCTACCTGCAGGGAAAGGGTTTATCCTACAAGCAGAATCCTGCAGTATTTTCACATTTCACTCAGGATGTTAACTGGCATCACAGTTCTCACTAGAAGGACACATGCTGCCGATGGGAAATACACATTATTCACTTTCCTTTATTTTTAACGCCGTTCAGGCACAACATGGTGAATTCGGACGCAAGTCCCAGAACAGTTTCACGACCAGTTTGTAAGATTGTGTTCAAATTTTTATTAACATGATTGTTCTAGCAAACTGCTGCTCTCTTGTACGTGACGAGCCCAGTTTTGAATTTCACACGGGGGAACTGTAAGTGAATACGATGCAGGTTGCTTAAAACATTGGGTTAAGTCAGTGATTGTGTAATATGCTGTAACTGACAGGACCTCAAATGGAAGTGTCCACCAGTAACGAAAGTTTAGTTACAAAGGAAGAAACGTGCCTAGAGACACACTGGTAGGGAGTCGGCAAGCCGTGGAAATAAGGGGCTGAGAACAGCTAACCCAAGATGGAGAATTTCTCATTTGCTTGCTCACACTGAGAAACAGAAGGGATGTGGGGAACTAGGCCGGACAGTATAGTTAAGAAACAGGCCAGCTCTACAAATGAGGATAAAACCTTGCAGCCTGTTCTCTTCCCTTAAAACACTCTGTACCCAGCTAACAAATTAGTGAATCAGAGCAGCAATCTCCTGACATCTTGTGGCTTCACTGCAAAATACAGCTAACCCTCCCCCAGCCCGAAGGCACAAGTGTCAGCTGAAAAAGTTGACCTTGGCATTAACTACAGCCACAGGCACTGAAGATCCTTATATTTATATATAGCCACATTCCTCTCTCAAATGCTGGGTTGCTTTCCCCTCCACCCACAAAGCATGTATGTGTTCAAGTGATGCTGCATCTTCCTAGGCACTTACATATGGGCTTACCATGCTGTACACCAGAGATGGCCGCAAACTTAAATCCAGGAGCTGAATTGGATTCAGATTCTGGGCCTGCCACCCTGTCTTGAATGAATCAACCAAAGACCCCGGATCCAAACATCCCAAGCTTTCCCAGATTTCCTCCTTCATCTTTGCCCCAGAAACTCATTATTTCTCAGGTTGGTGTTGGCCTTCAGTAGAGACACGAGATTTTATTTTCCCTCTGTAGAATATAACTAATTCCTTGGCTTCAATGGCCCAGCTTCATTCATCTCACTCTGGGGGAACCAGCAATTTTAAGAGCATGAGAGAAAGATTTCATTTTTTAAGGATTAATTTAGCTTTTTGTTTAAAAATCCATTGTTGCTAACAAACAATCTAAATTTACAGATTTTTAAAAAATCAAATGTATGCATAATATCTGTCACCTGAAAGCATCGCCTCATTCTTGAATGGATTCATGAAAGAATCTTTTATCCTTCTTCTGAGCGGTTGTTCCTGACTTTGGTCTTTGCCCCAATTACTCTGTTTCAGAAGCTGGAAAGGAATGAACCACACTGAATAATCGCAAGCACAGACAGCAAAATCGCCTTCTTGGTGTTTGGGTCCCACTGGGTCTCCCTCTTGTTATTCATTACACTGGAGTTTTAGATTGTGAATGGCACTGCACTGGCTATTAGAGACAACAGCCCGAGCCAGATTCAGAACCCCATGGGAATACCAACACTGGAACTGGAAAGAGCTCAGACTGCCCATGATGTGAGTGTAATGCAGAGGTGCTGGTTGTTGAGTACTAGGTGGGGAGATAAGATGCTTCTCATATATTTTACAAAGTGCATCGCACATGTTATCTACTCCAGATTGCCAGATTACCATACATGGGAAAATATATAAACTACACTATGCCCAAAATCCCTCTGAAGTCCAGGCAGGGAGGCGTACTGCATTCCATAGAGAGTGGGGGGCTCAGTTGCCTCTGTGGCACTGTCCCGCCCCCCACTCTGGGAGACAAAGAGGGGCAGGCTGTGAGCAGGAAGGCCAGAGTTGGAGCCATAGGGGATGCATACTGTTCCCTGTGAAGCCCTGAAGGGAATTCATGGAAAAGTAAGAGAGACAGAGGTTATATTGACATTTTTGTGCCCCCCGCCCCAGCCCTTCACATTGTCACTTTTCCTAGACAATGTTCCAGAGGCAGAGCCCACGGGACAGAGGAGCCGGTGGCAGGGGATAACTGCAAGGGGCTAGGAAGCCATGGAGAGGCAGCAGTTCCCCCAGGGTCTGTGTGAATCCCAGCTGATTTGCAGGGTTAGGAGTTAGACCCACTGGTTCCTTAGCTAATACCCTCCTCCTATCACTTCCCAGGAGGATTTGGAGGAAACTCTCACTCCGAGGCCAAGAAGCTCTCTCTGTGGACTTTTCTATAGGGTGATGCAATTGGGCTCAGTATTACAAAATCAGCCAGTTTTCCAATTTAAAAACTCTGATAGTTTCTGAAACAGGACTAAATGACACGAGAGATTTCTCCCAGCCTTGGCTCATATGTGAACCCATTTTAAATTCATATAACGTATGTACTTTATGAAGCATATAATGGATCAAATTCTGCTCTCTGTCACATCATACAACCAACCCTCTTAAGTTCAGTGGGTTTGCCAGGGCTCAGAGCCAAAATCTGATCCAATAAACATATGCAATATACCACAATGAAACCTGTGCTAAGGGTCGCCTATAGTAAGTCACCTCAGTCTTATGTAAGCACTTGACACTATCACCAAAGTCAGCTTTCAAGTTTAACTATGTTAACCCTTTAAAGTCTACCACTAATATGCAACTGACTGTGACTTGTGGCTGCTCTCTTAAAACAGGTTATAAACTGAAGATGATTACCAAGTGTTAAATAAAACAAACATGTAACCAAATGGAAATTACTAAATGCTCAAAGAAATTCCCTTTCAAATATTTATAATTAGGCATAGAGATTTCTCATATATATACAAACACACAGTCTGTACAAGTGTGAATTTCCTTGACAGAAACAATTCACACTTATGAAAATGTAGTGGTCGTCATGACATGTCTTGCTGCTCCAAACTAAAGTCATCTGTTTCTCTCGAATGCTAAACAGGGTAAAGGCAGCTGCAATTTGCACTTTGCACTGGCCAGCGAAAGTGGGGGAGGGGGGTGAGATGTCTTCCCTAACTTGGTCCTTGAACTAGCCAGAGTACAAGGTGGCTTTGTTAGAAGATGGGTTATTACTCACTGGGAAGTACTGCTGTGTTGATATTACTAGCTGAATTTCACTTAGTAGGACTCTGCACCAGGCTAGAAGCTCCCTCTCCCGGAGAATATACAGCGTCTCATATTGACTCAGCGCCACCTGTCTAGAAATACATCGTTCTCAGAACATTTCTTTGGCTTTTTCCCCTATAATTAGTATTTGTTTCTCTCTCAATTTCCTGTCAAATCATTGTAAGTGTGGCATTTACAAGAAGTGGCATTTAACTTTTAGAAGTGGCATTTAACTTAAAAACACAACCCCCCTCACTCCCCATTTTAGGAATATCATAGTTAGCTACTGAAAAGACCAATTAGGTCATCTTTCTCCTTACATTTCCAGAATATAGTTAGCCTCCCAACAGGGGATGTACAGTAGCAGATATTAAAGTGATTCTATGCTTGAATGTGTACGTGTGTGTGTGTATAAGTGAAAAAGAAAAATGTTACCTTACATCAGCAGCTGCATGTGGAGAAGAATTGACACAATGGCATGTGTAGGGGGCTCATTTGAATAAGTAACAAGAGGAAAGAGAAGAAGAAAACCTGTGATTTATGTCCATTTAGTTATTTTAAGCGACAGAATGCTTATACACAAACTGGCTCCAACTGGCTTTCTTAAGTGAGCAAATACCCTCTTTGCAGCTGCTAGAGCTCAATGCTAGCGTAGCTAGTACACTGTAATAATAATATTTAACTTGTTTGTCACCATTGAGAATTTTTTCTAGTGATTATTTTTTCTGGTGTGTATGTACTGATTTTAAGATTTCAGAATCACAATGCAGAAGACCCATCAATATGGAAAGGCAATCTTGAATATACACATGCAGACTGTCTGGATGGATAGCCATATTTTTTCACTGAAGAATTTGTTTAGGTTAAATAAAAGAAACAGGCAGGAACCTGGGGGGGGTTCATTTGGTGGTGCTCTCTCTGTTCTGCTTGGCTTCTCAGCTTTCAATAGATCCCAAGGTCAGGCAGTTGTTTGTTGCTAGGCCAAAGTGGCAGCCTCCCACCCTAACAATGCTGCTATCTTCATATCATCTGAGTGATGGGGGCAACATTGTGATACTTTGGCAGTGTTGCTAAGGAGGTTGCTAGGTTAGATTGATGTCACAATGTGGGTTATAAATTGCCTTTACCCTGCTGGCCCTTACTTGGCCCCATAATACAATGATCTAGTAGATGGCACCAAAGTCTTCAAATGATACATTGGAGCAACATGTTAAGACCCTGAACTTGGCAGCAAACACATGTGGTATCCATTGAACAAAGGGACCACTTGTAATATAGTAAAGTAAATAAGCAATTGCTTTTGATACTACAACCAAAATAATGATGCATTCTTTCATGTCCAGGAATTAACAAAAGTGTAGTGACAGAATCCCCAGTTTGTGACCCAAATGCATGCGCTAAAAACAGGGCATTCAGTTAACAAGGAAGTTCTGCACTTTACTCCCACTATTCCTGAAAGAAGAAAGTTTTTACAAGGCATCAGAGAGTGAGTGAGCTGAGGTATAAATTAGCCAGAAGTGTGAATTTCCCAGCTTTCAGTGGCGTGTGCCCATAACCTCAACAATACCAAAATATACCAGAGTCCTCTTTACATTAGTGTCTGTTTATTCTAGTACAAAAGCAACAGGACCTGTATTTATCCTGAATTATTTGCAATGCAAGCAGCGTCCACAGAGGATGCTTGCCACTTGCCTATTGCAAAAAATAATTGCTGAAGAGTCATTTTCACAGATTTTTTTCAAATTCATGAATAGAGCAAAAATTAATTTTCAGTCATTATTTTCAGTTCTACAGTGCCTACGTGTGTGTGTGGTTAATTTCATTTTTAAAAAGAATAAATAAAAATTGATCAACAGTCATGCCCTTCAGAGCTGTGCTGATTTAACAAGTAAATATATCATTAGACAGGCTTTTCTTTATGCACGACGTCTTGATAGCAGGGCTTTAGCTGCACACCTCTCATTAGCGTTAATGAAATTTATGTGGCTAAATCCCCATGCATTGCGTTGAGCATATACCTCAGTATATTTATAATTATTTTTAAAGACTGCATTACTCTCAAGACAGATCAGAACCCAGCTTGTACAAGGCCACTGTGGTCCATAGGGTGAATACATATTTATAAATGTTTTAAAAATGCATATTCTATTTACTCCACAGAGCATAACAGATCTGCTAGCTAGCAACACATATTAAAGGAGATAACCAAAAATCCAGAAGAAATGTCTTTGAAAAATAGTTAATACACATGGGGTACTGCAGCCTTTTTAAAGATTAATTTCTTGGCCATTTATAATGTAGTTTTTATTATTAAAAGCCATTGGACCATATCACTCAAAAGCATGCTTTGTAAATTTCTTTTGCTCTTATTGGGCCCCATTCTGATCTCACACTGGTTTTATACAGACTTCAAAGGCATGAATTCTTGATTTACACCAAGGTGAGATGAGCATCAGGCCTACACAATTTGAGGATCACATCTAGCCCACCATACTCACGTGCAGTCCCACTGAAGTCACTTGTACTCACTGGGTACGTCTACACAGCAGTTCAAGCTGGCCTGGGTCAGCTGACTTGGACTTGCCAGGCTTTGGCTGTGGGGCTGTCAAACTGCTGTGTAGACATCTGGGCTTGAGCTGGAGTCTGAGCTCTGGGATCACGTGAAGGGGGAGGGTCCTCCGAGAGCCCAGACACCAACCTGAACCCAAATGTCTACACACCAGCTTTTAGCCTTGCAGCCCAAGCCCATGAGCCCAAGTCAGCAGCCTCAGAGCTATATTAAGGGCCATGAGTTGCTCTGCCACCCCGCACCCTCCATGAGAGAAAGGATGCTCTAGTTGTTAGGGTGCTAGCCGAACACCTGGGTTCAATTCCCTGCTCTGCCACAGATGCCCTCTGTGCTCTTGGGCAGGTCACTGAGTGTCTATCCTGCAATCACAGGGTGTGAGTGCAAGCTCAAGTAACGTACCTGAGCAAGCTTTAACATAGCCCGTGGCAACACACGTTTCAGCACAGGCTAGCTGTGCAAATCATTACCCAGCGTTCCAGGCAGGCTTCTACAGCCTGTGCGGAAGCACATCTCGCCATGTCTTCACTGCTCAGGACCTGAGCTAGCTAGATGAAAGCTAGCTCGGGTAGGTCTACGCAAGCTGTGATTGCACCCCAGGACTACGCTATAGCCATAGGGGGTCTCAGTCAGCCATCTGTAAAATGGGGATAACAGCACTTCTGTGCCACAAAGGGTGTTGCAAGGGTACAGTGATTAGTGATTGTGAGGTGCTGGGGTGGTGATGGGGGAGCCATATAAGTGCCTAAGATAGAGATGTAAATAATTCTTCCTCAGCTCCAGAAAGCCCCTCTCCCCCGCCTTAAACCAGCTGCTTAGCATGGAAGACAGGATTTAGCTGTAGATAAACAGGATAATTTGCAGTGTATTTATTACGGCATAAAGAGCATGGGAGGAGGTATTCTCATTCCTGTTACACTACTCAATATATGAAAATTCCTGTATTGTCAATAATACAGAGGCCTGATAACACAGGACATTCCAAGGTGACTTATTTTAATGGAGGTTACACACTACAACTGTGGCTTGGGGTGTTACTTTAACTCTGTGCCTTGATGATACAGTGTCTACCCTTAATACTGAAATGTACAGTTCTTGGAACAGGTTAAACGCTAACAAATACATTTTTATTTTTTTTAATAATGTGCTCCAAGGCTTTCACCGGCTATGCCAAGATTCAGTCCAAAGGGAATTTTTACAGCCAACTTGTAAATTCCCAACAAGAAAAGCTTAGAACAAGAAGTGTTGACATAGTCTTAACTACAGTGATAACTAAAGCTGATTTGTTGGGACAGAAGCAAATAAGTTTCATGCAGTAAGGCAAGAGTCGGGTATGGAAGGTGAGGCAGCTAAATTTTTCCTCTGAGAATCCCTGGAGGCTATTGTGTGAGACAGCACGTGAAATGAAGCTGAAGCAGATCGCAAAGCAGGCAGAGGAAGAAACTCTTTGGAATTTGTTCATTTTCATTAAAGGCCAGGTGAATTTATCCATATATATATATATCAGAATTTCTTCCCTCAAAGGCGATCAGGGGTCTGCTAGCATGTCAGTGCTCACCTTCTAACCTACTATGGCTCTGACTTATTTCTTTGTATCCTAGAGCCCACAGAGGAACACGCAATGAACTCTTGTTTGTAATCTCATTGCCTCAATGAGGGCAGGAGCAGGCTGTTTGTTTGCAATCTGTCCTGTGTCTCTTAAGAGGAATAATAATAAAAAATCACTCCACAGGTGAGTCGGGTATATTTCCTTGTGGGACACATAAGAATCAGAAGTTTGAGATTTTAAAATAACAATCAGCAATAGACTGATACCCTTTTGTACATCTGTATTGGGCCAGATTCTGATCTACATGTCAGTGGCTTTACCCCAGGCTTGTACTGCTGTAACTGGTAACAGAATCTGATCCACAGGTAAACACAAACAGTTCCTGAGACTGGGATTTTTGGACAATCATAGAATTTCATAGGACTGGAAGGCACCTTGAGAGGTCATATAGTCCAGCCCCCTGAATTCATGGCAGGACTAAGTATTATGTAGATCATCTCTGACAGGTGTTTGTCTAATCTGCTCTTAAAAACCTCCAAAGATGGAGATTCCACAACCTCCCTGGGCAATGTGCTCCAGTGCTTAACCACTCTGACCGTTAGGAAGTTTTTTCTTAATGTCCAACCTAAACCGCCCTTGCTGCAATTTAAGCCCGTTGCTTCTTCTCCTATCCTCAGAGGTTAAGAAGAACAATTTTTCTCCCTCCTCTTTGTAACAACCTTTCATGTACTTGAAAACTGTTATCATGTCCCCCTCAGTCTTCTCTTCTCCAGACCAAATAAACCCATTTTTTTCTATCTTCCCTCAAAAGTCATGTTTTCTAGACCTTTAATTATTTTTGTTGCTCTTCTCTGGACTTTCTCCAATTTGTCCACATCTTTCCTGAAATGTGGTGCCCAGAACTGGACACAGTACTCCAGTTGAGGCCGACTGAGCGCAGAGTAGAGTGGAAAAATTATTTATTTTGTCTTGCTTACAACACACCTGCTAATACATCCCACAATGATATTTGCTTTTTTTTGCAACAGTGTTCCACTGTTGACTTATATTTAGTTTGTGATCCACTATGACCCCCGGATCCCTTCCCGCAGTACTCCTTCCTAGGCAGTCATTTCCCATTTTGTATGTGTGCAACTGATTGTTCCCTCCAAAGTAGAATATTTTGCATTTGTCCTTATTGAATTTCATCTCATTTACTTCGGACCATTTCTCCAGTTTGTCCAGACCATTTTGAATTTTAATCCTATCCTCCAAAGCACTTGCAACCCCTCCCAGCTTGGGATCATCTGCAAACTTTGTAAGTGTACTCTCTCTGCCGTTATCTAAATCATTGATGAAGATATTGAAGAGAACCTATTACAATAGGTGTAATATAGACACTATAGATAGAACTATTTCCCCACCACACATAATGCCATTTTTTCATTTTGTTACTTTCATTTCCCCAGAGCCAGCCCATATTTGCTTTTATTCTTTTCAGTTTTCTCCCAGAGGTTACGTAGCAGGGGAAGGGAAAAGTTTTCAGTTCCTCTGGCAGCAGTACAATCTTCAGGGTGGGGTGTCAGTGTGATGTCTTCTCCCACTGGAGGAATCAATCGACAGCTGTGCCAAGCTCCCGCTCAGAGTGGTGGCTCGGGTCCAGCCTGATCCCACTCACGTTGCTTTCAGTGGGGCAGGGTCAGCCCGTCGCCCTCCTGCTTCTCCCTTAGGGTTTACTTCTAAAATGCACCATATTTCCTAAATGCTTAAGAGGGAACCTGACTCCCTCCTCCTTCCTCTTTTTAATGGTTACTTGTGGGAGGCAATAATCTAACTAGTAAATAGCAGGAAGGCTTGTTATGAGCGAGAGCAATTTAGAATCACAACGTCGGGGAGAAAAGATTGATCCTGCTCTTCCTTTCCTCCCCCAATCCATGCTCCCTCCCACCCCCAACCCCTGGCAAAATCCTGGGGGGGAGGGGAGGGGAGAAGATGGGACTCGGAAGGTGGAGAGAGCTACAGCCTGACAGGGAAAGCCAAAACAAAACCCATTATTAAAGAGTCAACCCTCGGGCAGCTGTGCTGTTAAATGAAGGCTCAGGGCCAGACTGTGAACCGCTTACACACCCTGGTACGCAGCACATGCATCTGCTTACTTACGGGCCAAAGCAAACATGGTTTTACTGCAGGCTGAGCATGCACCTTTGACAACAGGCTGCGTTTTTCAAAACAAGATCTCAAATGTACAGCAAAAATTTGGGGGCAATCTCCAGATTCTCCTTTCATAGAATCATAGAATATGAGGGTTGGAAGGGACCTCAGGAGGTCACCTAGTCCAACCCCCTGCTTTCAGCCTTTTCTAGGAACCAATGTATTAAGCACTCAAAGAAAAATTCCTAAGGTTGGGTGTGCATCTGCAACAATATTATTCACCTGGCCCCAAATTGTCATAAGTGAATTTGGCCGCCTCGATTTTCAGACACTCGGCTTGAGACACCTGACAATCTGCTTCCAAAACTGCTGAACACGCGCATTGCCAAGTCAAATCAGTGGGAACTGCGGCTGCTCAGCCCTCTTTGAAAATCAAGCACAGCGTGTCTCACGCTCAGCACCCAAAGGCAGAGACCACTTGTGACAGTGTTGCCATCTGTACACATGGTTCACAGACAGGTCAGAAGATACAATCCCTGCCCCAAGGAGCTCACAGTCTAAACGCACACCAATGCAGGATGCAACCTAAAAGGAGAGCGACTGAGCAGAGACATCCTCCTAGTTCCAATGGCTTCTTAAAAATTTGTTTTTAATGGTTAAATTGTAATATAAGCTAAGTGATGTGAGACGGGGTGTCCGGTTAGTAGTGGGAGGCAAGCCATAAGGAGAAGGATTTGGGAAGGGGACTTGGAGAGCAGAATGAGACTCTGGAATTCTCACCTGCTCCATAAAAGCAAGGATTTGTGCATCTCCACATTTTGGTCTAAATAATGAACTCAGAGTCACAGCACTAATGCACCAGTAGCGAACCCAGGATAAATAATGCAGTTAAAGCAATAGCTGGGGGGTGGGGGGGAGGGCGGGAATCATTTTTTTTCTTTGACAAACAGAATACATCCTGACTGTAAGTCAGAGAGGCTAGCTATAGAATGAGCTTTTGTGCTTTTCTTCAGAAAGTTCATTTTTGCCAGGTGTTTCTCAGATCAGTGAGTGCGCATCAGGTGAATGGAAAATAAACAGGCCAACAAGAACAGTGTGTTTAAATTGCAAATACTAAGTTTAAGATTAATAATATGGTACCAGCGTTTGCTTCCACCTTCTGCTTAACTGGGGGTCTCTTACAGTGCTTGTTAAGAGCACCCTCTCCTCATGCTAGGGTGAAAGAGAATATAGAAGTATTGTAGCTCAGGCCAGTAAAACAAATCGGTACACTGACTCTGTCTTGAAATCTGGTGTGGTTTAGTTATGCACTTTTATTGCTCTGCACTCCAAAATGAAGTAATATTTCCTAGCCAGGATGCAAGGACTAAAGTCTGCGTCTCTGTAAGTTTGTTGTGGTGGTGGTGGTGATTGTATATTTAGCCTCAGGTCTCTGTCTCTCACATAGGGATATGGCGTGTAAAGTAGAGTTATACTGACACAATACATGGAGGCATCCAGCCACCAGAGATCAGCATGGGGACACTTTCCCATCGCATACTGAGTCCCAGCTCATGGTTATGACTCAAAGTATTGTCAGCAACAAAATGGCAGCATGCAGCACTGCAGGGGTTCGCTGCGGTATCGATACTGTCTCTAGGGGACTGATACGACTGTTTTCTCTTTAGGACATCTTTCCATTTTGAAGGAGGCTCCCTGTTTGTGGGGAGCTGTAATTAGAGAGGTGGACCAAACTCTGAATGTCACCAAGGACATATTCACTGTGCTCTCCCAGGAATACATCACCTTTTTTTTGGTTTTTGTTGGGTTGGCTTTGTTCCTGTTGATCTAAAATCTGTGACATTTGCCCTGAAATTATAATGCAGCTCCATGTATGGAAGAACATTGCGTCTCAAACGCTGCTGCTGAGGAACCTTATCTGCTAATGCTTTAAAAAAAATCACAGCCTTTCGCTATTTCGGTTGATCATGATTTTCAGTAAATCATATTTTAAAGAAAAAATCAGGGTATTTTCTGGACATGTGCATGCTCGGAAGTTTTCACAAACCCCAGTCTGAGCACAGCTGGCCGATCAGAAAGCTATTACTTCCTACTGAAACCCAACTGCTCTTCAGAAAAATCACTTCCCTTTTCCTACATAGCAAACCAGCCACTTTTTCTTTTCATGTACTAACTTCTTCAGTGAATTGAAAGGGATTTTTGAAATAAAAGATTGTGAACAGTGATCTAGGGTAGGGAGCAAAAACAGAGACCCTCCCAGGGAGCCATGGGAAGATGTATGTGATGTATGTGATGGTTTGAAGTAAATAGGATGAAATTCAATAAGGACAAATGCAATGTATTCCACTTAGGAAGGAACCATGAGCTGCACACATACAAAATGGGAAATGACTGCCTAGGAAGAGATCTGGGGGTCACAGTGGATCACAAGCTAAATATGAGTCAACAGTGTAATGCTGTTGCAAAAAAAGCAAACATCGTTCTGGGATGTATTAGCAGGAGTATTGTAAGCAAGACATGAAAAGTAATTCTTCTGCTCTACTCCCTGCTGATTAGGTCTCAACTGGAGTACTGTGTCCAGTTCTGGGGGCCACATTTCAGGAAAGATGTGGACAAATTGGAGAATGTCCAGAGAAGAGCGACAAAAATTATTAAAAGTCGAGAAAACATGACCTATGAGGGAAAGATTGAAAAAATTGGGTTTGTTTAGTCTGCAGAAGAGAAGACTGAGAGGGGACATGATAACAGTTTTCAAGTACATAAAAGGTTGTTACAAGGAGGAGGGAGAAAAATTGTTCTTCTTAACCTCTGAGGATAGGCAAAGAAGCAATGGGCTTAAATTGCAGCAAGGGCAGTTTAGGTTGGACATTAGGAAAAACTTCCTTACTGTCAGGGTGGTTAAGCACTGGAACACATTGCCCAGGGAGGTTATGGAATCTCCATCACTGGGGATTTTTAAGAGCAGGTTGGACAAACACCTGACAGGGATGGTTTAGATCAGTGGTTCTCAAAGCCGGTCCGCCGCTTGTTCAGGGAAAGCCCCTGGCGCGCTGGACCGGTTTGTTTACCTGCCGCGTCCGCAGGTTCGGCCTATCGCGGCTCCCACTGGCCGCGGTTCGCCGCTCCAGGCCAATAGGGGCTGTGGGAAGCGGCGCGGGCCAAGGGATGTGCTGGCAGCCCTTCCTGCAGCCCCATTGGCCTGGAGCGGCGAACCGCGGCCAGTGGGAGCCGCAGTCGGCCGAACCTGCGGATGCGGCAGGTAAACAAACCAGTCTGGCCCACCAGGGGCTTTCCCTGAACAAACGGCGGACCGGCTTTGAGAACCACTGGTCTAGATAATACTTAGTCCTGCCTTGAGTGCAGGGGGCTGGACTAGGTGACCCCTCAAGCTCCCTTCCAGTTCTATGATCCTATGATTCTATCACTAATACATGGAGAGACAGGAGAACTGGAAGAGGGACAAGCTGAAGGAATGAGGGTGAAGGAATTCTCTTCTAAAGAAAAAGGGTGATGCCTTTGAGATGTGACAAGGATGTTCTCTGCCCCAGAGAGTATTGGAGGAGGGTTTGGAGGGATCCCAAGAAGGGGGAAACTGAGGCTGAGCCCCTACAGGGCACTTTCCTGCCATGCTGGGGGCACTTAAGGAGGACTTGGCTTGTTGCACCATCCCTAGTATGAAACTACTGGATAATACATCAGCGACTGCGTTCTTGCCAGGATTTTAAGTGAAAGGTCGCTCCAAACTAGACACAGTTTGTACCCAGATTTGGTTCTAAAATTTCAAAAGTTTTGGGTCAGGCCTATCGTTACTAAAACCAAGCACAAATCTCCTAGCCCTGTTCAGACTCTGCTGGCTAACCTGACTTTTGGAACATGTTGTAAGCATTGATTAGACTAGATCTACACCAAAATGAACTGTGGAGTCTCTGTTTGAATCGGAAGTCCCATTTGCATCCATAGCATCACTCCACTGACTTCCTGAAGTGTGCCCCAGGGAGGTTACACTTTGGTGTGAACTATTTGAGCAGCACAACCAAGTCCAGTTCCATTCCAGATGTTTCCTCCCTTCAAACTTGATCAGGAATCCCATGGGGCCTATGCCATTTTTATTTCCTAAGATTATCTGCGAGGCCATGGAAAGATACTGTACCAAACCACAGCCACAAAAAAATTATAAATAGTAATGGCCATCCCACACCTGAAAGAAGCAGGCTATAATGATGCAGGAGGATAACCAGTCAGAAAGATATCCTTTAAGTGAAAGGTAGAATTGCATGAGAGAACACTAATTGAAGACACCATGTTTTGATTATTAATTCCTCATTTGCCTGGGTGAGGGTATGCCACTCCTTGGCTGAGTCTGTTGAACTGTACAGTGTATCACTCTATCATTCTAATATCATCCTTCTGGCATGCCGCAGCTCCAAAGTCCTCATGTTAATGTCATCGGAGGGTTTGTAATGCTAGTACGTGCTTAGCTCACACACATTAACTAATGAGTGCCTGTCCAGTGCTTTGAAGATGTAAATCCAGAATGCAAGTGCCAAGTATTATTGTTATTAGGGATTGGGGAATGCTCTTGGGCCACTCAAACACTGCGGGTTTAAAGAAATGCCGATATTACTGGTGTTGCATTCTGCTTAGGAGAGGTTGTGAAAGGGTGTGGGGGAGGGGAGGAAGAGCCAGTAGATACTGCATATGACGGCTTGTGTCATCCTAACTTTTAGGAGGAGCTCTTCTATCCTTCCCATAAAAGACAGCACAGGTTTCCCTTTAGGTACAGAGACGGTGGATCACCACTGGGGAAAGAAAGGACTGATGTTACAGGAAAATTTGTTTACAAACTAGGCAGCAGCCTCTCCATAACTAAGGTTGGGACCCTCTTCCCTCATTCTAGTCCCATTATAACTTTAATGTGGAACGTTGGTTTGGCCTGAAAATTGCTGCATTTATTCTGAAGGCAAAAGAGTAGTCTGCAAAAAAAAAAAAAAACAACCCAAATCGAATGGTTTCTGAGTTACAGCTCATTGACATTTCAACTCTCGTTCATTTCTGATTTTCCCCCCTAAAGTTTATTTCTCCTTCCAGCTCAGCAACAGTTTATTTCTACCCCTTCAAACTTGTAGCTAGTTAAACTTGAAAACATTTGCTTTGTCTACCTTTGAAGAACATAGGAAGAAATTAACCAAAGTTGTTATTAATTCAGGGCCAACTCCTACTCCCATTGATACCATTGGGAGTATTTTGCCATTACTTTAGTAGGAGCAGGATCAGGGCACTATATTTTTGTGCAGAGATGTTTCTCTTGGCTGGCTGCAGATTAGAAGGAACATTAGACTATTTCTATAAATACCAGCAAAGAGATCTTCCTTCTGCTCAGGTAGCAGGGACCTGTTTTCTGGAGCTGGGAGAATACTTCCAAATCTGCCTCTGCAAGCGTGGGCAGTTTATTATGAAATGGGGGCAGTCTTTCCATAATTATAGCAACAATCCTAGTCCCATTATAAAGCTGATTGGAATTCCCTGTGGAGGGCCAGTAGTGCTAAAATAAATAAATAAATTAAATAAAATCCTCATGCTTTCAGATTTGTGGGACCAATTCTTATTGTAAACTAGGAACTGGTGTGGATCTAAAGAAAATCTAATGACTTCATAAGCCTATCATAACTGAAAGGCAAGCAAGCTGGGTATCACAGAGGAAGCTCTTATTCTGCAGTTTAACAAAGAGAAACAGTTACTGAAATAGCTTTTGTGTGTGTGATAGTTATGCATTTCCCACCATATGGAATCAGAGCAGTTGAGTGCAGAGATGAAGTCTCTGCTTTAAAAAATTGTTCTATCCTCATTCATTTACCAGGGCTCATTTTACATTCCACAGGTCCCCCAGCAAAAGCAGGGTCCAAGGCGCTGGGGAAGGAACTGAGTTATGAATTGCCTCCCCCTTCTGTCTGGCAGATAAAGGGAGAAGGAGGATATGGACGGGGAGAGTTTCCTTCCCCTGCAGACTTTCTGCTGGAGGGGAGAGCAGGCTGGACAGTGAATGGCCAACTGCAAACCCCAAGTGGCTGCTCGTGCTCAAGGCTGGCCCTGAGTATACGAACATTCTGGACTTCATTAGGTTACATTTTGGAACTGACCCATCGAGTTCTGAACATGTTTTTAAGTCTTTTTTTTTCTTTAATCATACACTTGATTTTCTCCCCTATAACTGTATATTGCAGAGGGAAAATCAGGAACATTTCATACCATGCATAGCAGCAGCCAAATCTGTCTTCAAAGATCCAGTTAAAAACAAAGAAGCCTCAATGCTTTTTTAAATCTGCTGTCCTGTCTTAAACTCACTTACACAAACATTCATGGACTTAATTTACCTAGACAACATGATTAAAAACCTAAACAGATCAAATGTACATGTGCGCAAAGCCTTCCATCATGCTCTCAGAAGGGGTTTATTTCACACACCCCCTGTTTAAGAGATCCATTTTATAGATTCAAGGACAGCTCTCTCCAAGAGAAGAAGAGATGTTGCCAAGATACCAGATGTGGTTCCATTCAAGACCACTCATAGGAGCAATTCAAGATGAAATGAAATTAGATGTGTTGGTTATACATAGCGCAGCCTGCTCAGGATACTAAATGACAGAGTTTGCCAATAATTAAGTGAAATCTCAGAGATGATGAGTCCCCAGAGCTCTGTGGGTTATGTCGGTCTAATTCTAAGTGTCATCATTATAGCAGCAGAGCAGAATATTCTGCATAGGCCACAGAGCGGGAATTGTTGCTGTGGGTTATTAGCTTTTTACATGCACTATTAGAGGGCAGTGCAGTGCTTCATTACATGTATCTCTGTTATTACACTCTCTTAACCTTTCTCTGTTATAAAGCTCCTGAAGTCTGATTGCCATTGAATAATTAATACTTAGCACTTACTGTACAATGCCGTTTTCTTCTTCAAAGCACTTTACAAGCCCGTAATTAATCCTCCTCAAACCTCCTAAGAGGTAGGTAAGCACAGTTATCCTCTTTTTACAGATGGGGAAACTGAGGCAGAAAGGTTGTCACTTAACCATGGGCCACCGTGATACTGACAGTGTTACAGCCAGGAGTAAAACTCAGGAGTTCCTGTGCAGAAACTGATATGGGACAAATTATTTTCATTTTGGTTCAGGTGCACTGGGGGAAGAAGATTCAGGGAACCCTTTCTGACCCTATAGCACATGCAAAAGAGGCTGCTCTCATTTGACTGGAGAGTGCTAGGAGGTAGCCAGCTAGGGTTACCACCTGGCCGGTATTTGACCAGCCTGGCCAGTTTTTTTTATGGATTTGCCAATTACCAGAAAAATAATTTAATCTACTGGTTTTTTTTTTTAACATAGGTCTAAAGATTTGCATTATTATCACAGTGCACTGGGATATCTAATGTTAAAAGTGTCTGTGTCCAGCTAAAGAGGCTGCCGCATTCCCACGTCCACAGTTTAAGCGATAACAGATTAACCCTGTTGACAATACAGCAGCGTCTGCCCAGCAACATGCCAGCGCACCACACGCGTGTGCGTGTGAGAGAGGGTTTGAGTCACAGGAAAGTGAGGAGACCTGTGATGTTACCAATCTTACCCATATGTGTTATCGCTCTGGATACTATAAGAGGCTGCTGAAAGGGGGGGTTCCGGAGTTGTCTTGTGGTTGGGGGTTGAAGTTGTGGCAGGCTTTCCTTGCGTGTAGGAGGCTGGGTTTTTTTTGCATTTGAAAGGTGGTAACGCAATAGCCAGAGCGGGCTTATCTGGGTGGGCCTACGCGAAGGGGACACTGCTGGGCAGTTGTAACAGTCCCACTACCCAACATGTTCCCCTGCCACCTCAGCAACGTAGTGTCTTAGGAAGGCAAGACAGAGCTGTTCCCCTCTGTGCTGCACCTTGGGTGATCAGTTACACCTGTACAAAATGGGTGTAAAACTGATGTGAGTGAAGAATTCTGACTAGGCTGCATTTACACCAATGGAACGACCACACGGGGGAAGAGCAGGGCAGAATCAGGACCAGTGCCTGCTTCCACCCCTTCTGCTCCCCCATGACCCCAGTGTAAATAGGTTGTGGGAGCTTCTAGCGCGGCAGTGGTGTTACTATTAAAAAAGAAAAAATCAGCCCACAAATAGATTCAAACAGGGGTGTTCGCTGCTTCAGTCTGTCTGCACTGAAAATACCGGTGTGTTCTTAACTCAGGTTAGCAAACTCCAAATAGCAGCGAAGACTCAGCAATTCATCTTTTAATGAAGATTAGCAGCTCAAGTTAAAACCTTGAGAAGAGCCTGGGGTTGAACTAGAGCTGCTGCTGACCTAACTTTAAAGCTGAATTGCCATGTGTTCACAGCTATTTTGACCCATGTTTGCTAACTTGGATTAAGACCATACCATTTTGGTTTTTTTTGGTTTTTTTTTTTTTTTTGCAGTGTAGACATATCCTTCGTGAGCACTTCATGCAGATTTCGTGAACAAAAATGGTGGCAAATTGAATTGCAGGTGGGCTTGAGCACTCTGCAAAGAAATCACAGAGGAAAACATTTGTCTTTCTATACAGAACATGAACCAAAACTTCATAGATAATCTTGATATTTAAAACAGAGGGAAATAATCGTGAAACAAAGAAAGCCAGATTCAGAATGATTTGGATGGCACTGGTGACTGGGTCGGGAGAGGAATAATGCAGTTCAGTGTAGACATGTAAAATGCTGAGGCCAAAGGCAAGGAACTAAGTGAGTTCAAAATTCAACCACCATCATGTACATGAAGGAGGAAAAAGATCTGGGGATTGTTACAGAAAAATCACTGTAGCCATTAAAGTATATGACCACAGATAAAAAGACAAACACTGCGTTACATCAGCAGAAGGATGGAATACTAAGGGAAAGAGGTGATAGTGTTAGGGCCAAACCTGAATTCAGCAGAGTCATGGGTGCTTTCCACTTCTCCTGATTTAGCCCTTCCTGTATTCATTTAGGATTTTAGGCCTTGTCTGGACAAATACGGCGAGGCAACCTGGGGTGTACATCTACAGCGCACTAGTGTTGCTGCTGCATACTAATTGCCTTGCTCCCTTGCACTTTGATCTACTCCCGTTTCGAAGCAGAGGTGATCAAAGTGCACTAGGGAATGTTTAGTGCACGGCAGCAGGGTCCACATGGACAGTTAGTGTGAGGCAAGCTAGTGCAGGGTAGATTCATACCCCTGCTTGCGGCATGCTAACTGTTCATCTAGCCAAGCCCTTAGATCTCTAATTGGAATCATGCATATAGTCCTGGTCAGAGGTGGATTGGGGTTTGTGGGGCCCTGCGCCAGGGCAAGTGGGGGCCCTTCCCCACCCCTTCCACCTGCAGTCACCCCCCCCCAGCACTCCTGCCGGGGAAATGGGGTCAAGACGCTTCCCCGCACTCCCCAGCAGGAGCACCGGGCGGGCAGAGCAGGGCAAGCCCCAACACCTCCACCCGGCTCCCCGGCAGGAGCACTGGGCGGGCGGAGCAGGTCAGGGCACAAGGGCACCCATTTTTCTGGTGGCCCCCCCAATTGGTTGGGGCCCCTGGTCATGGGCCCCCTTGGCCAATCTCCCACTGGTCCTGGGCACCATCCCACAGGAAGTATATTGTTGCCTTGGAGAGCATGTAATATTAGGTGTGCTAATCTCTTTGGTAGGATAGGTGTTAGGCGGGGAAAATGTTAAGGGAGGTGGGCTTATTCTGAAAGGAAAGAGGCAACTTGGAGATGACCGGAGGAATGTTAGCAAATTTATGGGAGGTACTGACAAAGTTCTTAGGCATGTTCATGCCACTGCCAGTAAAGCGTTAAAACCTAAGGGGCGTACACTGAACGTCCGGGCACTCAGGCAGGGCTATTTCACAAAAAAGTATATAAAGTTATAACAAAGGCAGCTGAAGCAAAACGTTTAAATGATTTCTAGAGACTGTGCCCCAGCTGAAGGTTATAGTGAGAGAACCAGCAGCGCCGTTAACCCAAATGAAGTCAAGCATGTTGGGCCTCAAGGCCTTTGCCCATTCCTCAGACTCTTTTTGTGCTTATAAGTCAGTTAGAAGGAAGCCCCCACCCCCCAACCATTTAACTGTCTCATGAAGAAGTTTGTAACGTTTTTTATTTTTCTGCAAATTGTCTCCTACAAAGCAGCTTTCAGCATTTCAGGCAGCATGTGGCCAATGCATGCTTCACACTGTCTTTTTTCTCGTTTATCCTCTGCACATGCAAGGTACTTTATACGCTGACGGAAAGGTCTGCCTTGTCAATGTGAAATGTGGTCAGTACAAACACTGTCGCCATTTAAAGCTGTACTGTATGATGTTGGAACCTTGTGTGGCTCCTCTCTCTCCCACCTACATATACTTTCCTTTACTTGCTTTCTTGTGCCTGTGTGAATGAGAAATGGGCAAACTCATTTCCTATCCACTTGCACGCTATAGGCTGATGTGCATCATTGTGTCTTGGCCCTGAGTGTTACCACGTTCAGTGAATAGGAGAAGAGCGTCTATCATGATAAGCCCGTAAGCAAGCCCTTGTAGACCTAAGAGATACCAATGCAAATTCATTAATGTATTATATGTTCTTTATCGGGATTTTTTTTAAAAATAATTCATTCATTAATTATGTACTAGTTCATTTGTAAAACAGAACATTTTTATACTTACATCTTCTGGGCATAAGGAGTTCTTGAGTTCACAGGCATATCAGGGAAGGATGCTTTAACCTGCCGTAAGAAAGACTTAGAATTCCCACCTCTTAAAGTTGGGGAATATTCTGGACTTGTTCACCACTCAGAATGCTCTGGTAATGTGTCTAGTCATGGGTACTGTGATGGGGAGTGTACACCATATGCATAATGAAGGGGTTAACTGGAGCTGGCGTGTTCAGTTAAGGCACATAGTTACACCTGGAGGATGGGCCAGGCCCAAGTAAAGAGGAATCCCAGCTGGGGTGGAGCTGGGTGGTCAGTTTAAAGAAAGGAAGCTCAGAGTAGAAGGCTGGCTACGGAGAGAGCGGGAAAGGACTTTGTAGTCCTGCTCTTGGTACTAGAAGGCGGTGAGACTGGCAGGTGAGCAGTTAATCTAGCGAGCAGTTGAAGAGGAGGCCAAGGGGGAGAGTTGGCCTGGTGATACTCTCCTGAGTAAAGAAGTCTGTTAGGAGGTCAAGAGAGACACAGAGCACTTGCTGGGGTGGAGCAAGCTCCAGTGGTGAGCACTGATAATAGGGCAGGATCTGGACTTGCAGGGAGAGAGAGCTCTGGAAACTATTCAGTTGAGGAATGCAGCAGGGGAAACAAGAGGGATGAAAGGTCAAGTCTGAGGAGGGCAGAAGTCAGTTTAACTTTTTACTTTTGATTCTGGGGTTCCAGGGGGAGAGTCCTGTGAGTCCTGGCCCTGAAAGAAGGGTGAACCTAGAGAGGCTTTGGAGCTTGGGAAGACAGAGGGGCCAGTTACTTACTGGAGCATATGAAGAGATTCCTTCTCAAAGGAAAGAGAAAAAGAAGGAGGTAACTGTCTAGGCATAAAGTCAGAGGCAGAGTGAAGGCTGTGATCTTCCTCCCAAGCAGTGTCATAGTAAGGTTTAGGAATCCCACTATAGGTATGAGGACATCTGAACAATCTGAAAGCTGTTAGTTACTGTTACAACTGTTCCTCGCGGATTTGTCCAACATCTTCACTCTTCATTGTGCCAGAGGTCTCATTTGATGGGGTTTACTCTTGGTTTCTTGTAACAGGAATCCTTACCCTTCTAGGCAAAATAAAGATCTGTCATATAGGAATGAATATACATGTTACCAGAAACATTTAAGTGAAAGTATTACAGCTGAACTTAGAACGTGCTCCTTACTCTGATCCCTGTTCTAAGCCTATTCCCCTCTCTTCCAGTTTGTTGAAGTGTCTCCTTCCCCAAAAGAAACGGATATTATATGACAAATAAACTGTATTACAAATAAACACAGAAAGAGATGTTATTGCAACATTAAGGTTGCGCAATTAGAGATTTGGGAAATACAGATGTAAGGTTCTAGGTCAATGTTAACGCATCCACACATGCACACATGCAGTCCTGCCTATTCTTGTTTTACTGGTTACATGTGTAGCTTAATATAACTCTCTCTAAATACATACCTCAAAATACCCAGGACGTGCAATGTGACTCAATTTACTGGGCTATTAGAAAGTTAAGACTCATGTTTCCAGGCTATTTTAACTGTGCAGTTTGTATTAATATAGATCTTGCAGTTAATATCCTGGTTGTTTTAAAGTAAAAACATGGTCACCAAGTTTCCAGGGTGTCAAATCTCCAGGTGAGGTAGAGGATTGTTCCATGGTGGCTTCTATTAACTGGTAGTGTACCTAAGATGAAGTGGTACTGTAAAAAAAACACCCCAAACAAAAAAACCCGAATGCAAAACATCAAGAATTTCACACACATGCTGATACTGGCAAAAAGCCAGAAATATGTTGGTTTCGCTTGGGGTGTGAATATGTTTGAATATTGGAATTCAAAAGCATTTTTTTCAACAGAAAGAGACAGTATGTTGCAACGGACTTTGGAGTGATAAATATCAACTGTGTCATTTCTCTCACAAAAGGGGTTTTCCCACGGTGATATCATAATATGCAGTTGAAAAGGCCACACTGAGATGTATAGAGCTATATATTTTAAAAGTGGCATGCGAGTCATTTTGTTCGGCTCGAGTGTTTGACATGCAACCTTCACAGTTCTGCATGACTGAAAAAACAGCCCCATGTCCCAAGGTTCCAACAGACCTGAAGTGATTAGTGACAGTGTGTCAGTCAGGTCATACAAATTTGTGTGAGCAGTTAATCTAGCGAGCAGTCATTTGTCATGTGACTAGGCACGTTGGGAGTTTTAGAAGGTATTTGGGCAAGTAGACTTAGTAACCACTGGTAAAAGGGCACAACTCCATTCAAACCAAAGGAGTCATGCCTGTGTACAACAGAAGTGAATTTGGCCATGGCCACTTGCGGAAGATAATTATTATAGTTGTGGGTTGAATGAAACATCCTTGAAGCTGGTGGGTGTAACTGCAGAGAGCTGTAAGAACAGTTAAGCTCCTTTATAGCAGCCCCTGCCTAAAACAAAGGTACATGGAAGTCTCCCCAGGAATTAGAATATGTGAGTGGAGGGCTTCACTAGGTATTGTTTTGGGTAAAGGTGTGTGAAGTAGTAAGAAACAGGACAAGAAAGAGGAAGCACACTGAAATGCAGAGAGAAGGAAGCTGTGTACAGAGCCTGGACAAGCTGGCTAAAAGAGGGTTGGGGCTGTAAGCAAAGAAACTGTCTCCTGTTGTTTGGTTCTTCCTGTGCTTGGAGGAAAGAAGGATTTGTAAATTTCCTGGAAGTAAACAAGATAGCATCAAAATTACCTGACTCGTCATCCGTTTCTCCTCTTAACGGGAACCACCTGCAAAACCCTGAATTCTTGCTTGGCGGCTCTGTAATATTATTTATGCTTACAGTGCCCAAAGTCAGGCTATATACTTTACAGCCCAGATAAAAAGACATGACCCTTCCCCTGACGCGTTTTTAACCATAGACTCTGAAGGACTATATATCTCCACAGGAAATGTGTCCAGTTATACCTATATAATTATACCGGTATAGTGAGACCACTGCAATTAAGCTCTTAAATGATTTTATCTTTCTCTATCCACTAAAATTAAGGATTGCAGTATTGTCTCTATGCAAGCATTACAAAGCACAGAAGCCAGTATTAAAAGGGGACAAAGTCATGACCATCCTGTTTGTGTTTATCAGCCGATCCCCAGTGAAGTTCTTTTATTGTTTGTTTTATGATCATTTTAATTAGTTTTAAAATCAAGAATGAATTCCTTCCCTCAGTGACTTGGAGCAGCACTCCCCAGCTCTCCCCAAAATAAATTCTCAGAGCTTGGCCAACTTCTGCTGTACAAGGCGGGAATGGGGAGAGAACTGTTTTGTGGAATAACTCCAAAGGGAAATTCAGAAAGGTTACTAGTTGTTTAGAATTGAAGAAGTATTTCAAATGCGAGCAATACTGGGAAGGAAGACTGAAAATCAAGGACCAAATCATGACCCCTTTGAAGTCAATGGGAAAATTCAGTGGGGCTAGACTAGGGCAGCAAATGAGAATGTAACTCCCAGCTCCAACAGGCTGCAGTTATTTTCCCCTTCAGGAATAAGAAGGTATCTACAAAATACAAAACCCAAATCACCTCCTTCAACATGAACTGAATTGAAGCAAATATTTATTTGCAGAGGCTTCAAAAAGTTAACTCCTATTTTACAGTTATTTCACATTTGTGCATAGCCCTACTTCCTGGTTCTGATGAGGTCTGGAAGCCAAAGTTCCAAAATACCATGAGAAGGTGCTGTTCTTGTGATGTTTCTAGCCAGCAGGAAGCACCAGAAATATCTAGAGATGGGTCAAGCTGCAAAACTCAGATCTCGATTTTAAATACCTGAAAGGGAGCTCTAATCATGACCATTCTATGACATTATATGATTTGGCAGGTGTGAACCGAAGTCATAGTTTCAATATTCAAAGTACTTGGTGTAGTTAGGGTTGCCAATTTTGGTTGGACATATTCTTGGAGGTTTCATCACACAACATAATCTTTAATTAAATGCATCTGATGAAGTGAGCTGTAGCTCATGAAAGCTTATGCTCAAATAAATTTGTTAGTCTCTAAGGTGCCACAAGTACTCCTTTTCTTTAATTCCCGGAGACTCCAGGACAAGCCTGGAGGCTTGACAACCCTAGTTAGTAAGGTGGTCATGATAGGCTTAGCCCGAGTTATCCAGAGTATGATGGGATGAAGGTTTACTCCACTCCTCTCTTCCTTCCTGTTTTAGTCAGTGGGAGTTTCCCTCCCCCCCCCCGAGGGGGTTAAATTAAGCAGCAAGTTTCCCACCCTGCAGTCCTGTGAGTAGACTTACATTTCTTGCACTGGGCAGTCCCTTTACAAAACTTGGGAAGGCGAAAGCCATTATGTATCTCAACTTTCTAGGAAACCTGGTTTATACAGAAAGCTAATTTTAATAGAAGTGATGATGGCAGGTCAGTTAAGCAAACAAAAAATAATATAACTATTTTATATCTGCAAGTTGTTTTAACCACATTAGAGAGTTCCTGCAAAGAGACAGCGGGCGAGGCGGGAGAAGCAAAAGGGGAAAAATCAAGCCAGCATAACAAGGAATTGCTCCCCAGATAGAGGAACTCAAATGAGCACAGATACAGAGAAATGTGTGCACATTCTTTTGGTTTCTGTTCATCCTATATATAGACCATGTGCCAAATTCTGACCCTGGGCTCAGCTACACATGTATAAATGTGGAGGAGCACCATTATAGGGACAAACCTTTTTACCTTTTGACTATTAGTTTGTAAAACATAGGTATCAATTCTTGGTCAGCTTGCCTGTTTGCTATTACATTTCCTTAGGACCTGACACTCGGAAGTGCTGGGCGTGCATCGCTCTAGCTGGAGTCCGCGAAATCTGTGATTGCTCAGCACCTCTGGAAAGCAAGGTCGCACTTGTTAAAAAGTTTGCTCAGAAAATAGTCCTCGTTCTGCTTCTGTGGTTCCAGTTCCCTTTCGATGGTGTCTAATACCACCCTGGCTGTTCTCGTAAGGGTCATCGAAATGTGTTCCTGCCGGAGTTTGCTGAAGCCCTAACTTTTTCTTTTCTGCCCCTTATCAAGGAAGCTTCTCATCAAAACTCAGCAGCAGTGAAGCTGCTTACACAGACTTCTCACAAAACCATCCCCAGAAAAGGACGTTGTTTAAGCGCCATCTGTCACTTTCAGTCCTGCAGTGAGCAATACGTTATTTGCAATTGAAAGAAAAAACTGAAATTATTTTCTAAAAGTTTCACAGTTAGCCCAGTCCATTTCTAGATGCAATTACATATCTATTGGTTTGGTTGACCTCTTGTGTTTATATCCTTTCAGAATCTCAAAGGTATCGTACTTAGAACACATTCGTACAACCATTTAAAGACATACCAGCATTCAGTGGTTCACTGATTGTAGCAATAACATGCAAAATGTCGATAGCCGCGAAAGTTGACTTATTCCCACTCTTCGATAAAAATGGTTAGTAGAAGCTACTTTCAAAAATAATCCGCCAACTTCAACCCCACAGTGACTCTGAGCCTCTGTAAATCAGTAACTGAGATAAAAATTAAGTTTTTAATTTTTAAAAACATGCTTGTGGACTCATGCAAGCAGGGAACATGAAAAAGACTGTATTTGCTGATCAATCACAACTACGCCACATAGCTCAATTTCAAATATCTACTATCTACTTACTAATCTTGCTTTATAAAAAAACCCCGGTATTTCCATTTGAAGCACCAGAGTCTTCTGTAGATAAAAGCAGTGTCGACAAAACACACATTCTGGACATTGCAGGATAAATCATGTCATGGACAAATAAGCAATAACTAGGCATTAAAACAGAGTAGCCACTTTCCAAGCAGCTAGGCAAAGTCATGGTCCAACTGCACTTGATGGCAAAACTCCTATTGATTTCAGTGAAATAATGGTTTAACCCATGTGGCTGCTATTATAGTCCTATAAATACCTCCTCCCCTTTAAACCAAAACAAGCAACTGCAATAGAAAGAAAAACGTTGATATGTTTTTATAAGAAAAGGAGTAATACATAGTATTTAATAAGTTTAATCAAAGAGACAACCATTTAAGATAACAAAACAGATAAAACTGGGGAGTTATTACTAGAGCTGTGAATGTAAAAGTTGTCTGTTAATAGTTTGGTTTGGTTTGGTTTTTTTTTAAATGAATTCATGTCAGTCATATTCACACGTTTTTTGTGTTTACTTTCCATGGAATGTTAGTGAGACTGAGTTCTACTGGCACAATCCTTTGTGGAAAATGGATTTTAAGTCACATTCATGAGTATTTGTGGAAATCCAATTTTAAATTTGCATGCCTGGGTGTCCATGCCGGACATGTTTGTGGCCTCATGCAAGCAGGGAACATGAAAAAGACTGTATTTGCTGATCAATCACAACTACGCCACATAGCTCAATTTCAAATATCTACTATCAATTGAGTACAAACAACCCCTAAGATATTTGAAAATAAACTCAAATAATGAGCAATTTTGAGGAAATTGCAATCATCTACTCAGCTCTAACAACAATGTTCACAAATAAAAAGGCAAGTTAATTCTCTCTCAGGTGCAAACAACACCCAATTGCTTATTTAAAACAATATAAATCTCACATAATTGCTTTTACTTCTGCTTCATATATCCATTTAGCAAAGTCGGCACCCTGATACAATAATGATCCAGGCGACAAGCGGGGGACCCTATTGCTGAACTGGGGCTGATGCGATCATATTGGCCCCTGAGGTTAAGAGGGCCCATGTTTCTGATAGGCTATATCTATCCCAGACAAAAAACCCCTGTGTTAAGATGGAGCTAAGGCTGAGAGTATGTATCAGTAATGTAAGGGTAAAAAGCATTGTAAGGATGATTTAATTACCCCCAAACCAAGAATTTTAAACCCAGATCATTCAGAATTAAGGCTACAGTCAAAAGAAACCCAGAGATTTTAAAGGGAAGTAATGCATAGTCAAGGTGCCCAAGCAATCTTAACTCTGCCCTGTAGAGACATCATGCAATAGCATTGTGATTAAGGTGTTTCTATTTTGTGGCCCCAGGTTAGATTAAACTAGTTTTTAAAGACATTACATTTTTTCATCCCCCTCCTCACCCGCTTGTGACACCTCTATAGAGCAGGAAAGTAAAGGTCCTCTGAAGGAGGATCAGTATTCATCTATATTAATATTTGTCCATCCAGTGAAAGACATCAGGGAGTTGAGTTCTTTGGTCAACTGGTTCAGACAACTGAAGTCCCTAAAGGGACAAGAACAAGAAAAGCTTGTATAATAGAGTTTAATTAATATGGCTCAGATCCTGCAATGAGCTCCATTCAGGCAGAGCTCTATGCCTCTGAGAAGCTCTTAGAACTTCAGTAGGGCTCTGGGATAGACAGAAGTTCATCTGCATGGATCTCATTGCAGCGTCAGGGCTTAAGGCAACAAAGTTACGTATTGGATGCCAGTAACCCACAATTTGGGCACATGTATGGACATTCACAAAAATAATGAAATGAAGTCCCTCCCTGAGAGTTATGTTTAAGCGGGATAACTCAAAGTCTAGGAAACCAAACTGAAAGTCTTTGTTTGGGGCCTGGGGATTTTATTTGTCCTCATACAAGAAAAGACAAAAGGAAGCCAAGTTCTAACAGACTTTTAAATAAAAACTGTTTAAAATACAATTTTTCCTCTAACTTATTTTCATTGTTGAGATGTAACCAAGCTTCTGGAATTAAGTGGAAAATGTTGGCATAATATAAAATATAAGTCAATTCATTCTAATGATTCTGCATTTTCACTTTCTCTAGTGACGTGCCATCAGTTCTGCTCTTAAGTGAATTGAAAAACAAATGTAAAATAGGCCTCGTGAAATTTTCGTGTTCCCAGTGGTTTGGTCATTTAGCTGCATCGAAAATGTGCTTTAGTCTATGTCTGTTACAGAAAACCAGCAGGATTTCCTAATAGATTAGCTCCTGTATCTGAAACACCAAAGAAGAAGACATGCAAGGAAACTGGCAGCAGAATAGTGTGAGCAGTCAGGTTCTTCAGTACCACGGGGGGAATAGGCTAACAGTAAATACAAAGTCTGCTCTTAGCTAAAAACATACAGGAACAATAGGTGGAAGGATTTAGCAAAAGATCTCTCGTAATGACTCCATCTGATTAATTCTGAAGATAAATAAATGAAGATAGATGGCACGTGTGTACTGTTCAGGGGTTCAGCTGTGTCCAGGGAAGGGTCTACTTGTTTATGGACTGTAAATGGGCAATACTATCACCTAGCCGATAGGGGTGTGTTCTGAGGCTTGATTCAGTAACGCTTGTAAAGCCCTTTGAGATCTTTGGATGAAAGGTGCTGTCAAACTGAAACATATTATTTTGCTCAGCAGCCTGTTAAAAGTGCAAGTGAAATGTACTTTATAAATCAATAAGTGATCATTTAACTGAAAGGCTTGCCTATAGCATTTTAGTTTCTCAATTTGTATTCTAAGTGGAGGATATATGATTGTTATCCAGAAAGCAGCGAAGGATTATGGTGGTGACAAAGCAGAAATTGAACAGAGATCCCAAGAGCAGAATGTCCCAAAACATAGAAATAACAGCGATTGAGTCAATTTCTCTTTATGCTTCAAACGGAGTTCTAGCTCCCTGTCTCACAAGAATTTATATTAGTCTGCTTAGGCACAGTCATGGGGTTAATCCTCACTGGGAAATGCTGATGTTGCTAAAACCATAAACATAGTGTTATTTTTCCCTCTGTATATCCTCCTGCCTAGCTAGAAAAAACAACATTCAGGTACCGGTATAAGTTTTTCTGCTGTAAAATGCAAATATCTAGCTAAATTCTGTAGTACCCTGCATGGAATGGGAGGGAGGAGCACAGATTGCAGGACGGAAGAATTGGGAGGTGGTGGCAGTAAATCAGTCTGTGACCACATGGCTGGAATGCTAGTTACAATTGCACCATCTCTCTCTATAGTACTCTTAATAAAGTGCTAAATTTATTTTAGAAACATGGAATCTTCTCCTGTTATTACACAGCATGCAGTACCTGAAACAAATTCTGCTCTCATTTGCACTGATAGAAAGCCGTTGACTTCAATTTGGTTGTGGGGTTGTGTCAATAGAATAGAGAGTGGAACTTAGCTCATAGTGTTAAATCTTAGTGTCCTGGCCAAATTGCCTCAACCGCCAGCCAGAAGATCAAACAGGGAAGTTTCATCAACTTATGAGTAAATGGAAACAGGACTATAACGGAAATCATTCTGCATCCTTAACTATGAGGTTGACTTCCAGTGACCTTTATAACTTTTATTTATTTATATATCAGATGAAATATGTATGCTGTTTGCAACCTCACTATTTTAGGAAATCTTGGAAAGAATGAGTTTCAGCACAGCAAAAGTCCATGGGGATCATTGATAATTTGTTGATAGCAGTGGGTTCATTAAAACCATGCACTTCATTATCTCTTTAAGTCAAAGGCATGTTTGTAGTCAGAATGATGAAATGTTTAGTTTTCTTCTGCTCTGGCCTCCACGACCTCCTACAGCTCATTAGAAAAGCTAATCAGATTGAATTTTCCACCGTGCTGTTTATTGGAGCCCTAATGGAAGACAATCACTTTAAAATTACACACTCGGCAGGTAATTTCTAAAAGCTATAAGCCATGGAAGCATTATTCTCCCTGGAATATTTCTCTTTGTCTTTCTTCCTTAGGATAAGATAGGCAATTAAGGTTTCTGGTAGAGTTTTGAAGGCTATATTTGCAATCAAAAATGTAATGAAGTGCTGCTAAAGGCACAAATAAATGTACTTGTTATCAAACATGAATATAGCTTGATAGAAGAATAGCAATGTGTGATATGGTTAATAGAATGGGTTTCTACTTTATGATTTAATTATCAAAAATCATTAAAAACTTTTTTCTTGCCTCTGTGTCATGGGATGCAGATCACGGTTCATATAGTTGAGGACAAAACTTTCTGATTTTCACATCACAAACTTGTCATTGTAAACCATGATGTGTTAGAATCTCATGAAATAATTTAGCAGTGTGATCAGAAGCCAAGATGTAACAAAATGTAATGAAAATAGAATCACAAACAAGGGTGACCTAAAATCTTAGGTGAGGCAGGACTTGGGTAATACCTTCTAAAAACACAGACGCTTGATAATCAGAGAGGAAGAGGCAAAGAGACAATATGGGGGTGATCTACAACCCCTGGCATCCATCCTCTTGTTGTATAACTATCTCAACATAAGTTAAAGGTTTTGCAGAGGGAAGTGGAAAAAAGGTCTCACAATCAGATGCCTCGTTGACGCAATCAGTAAGTTTAAATGGGGCTCAGATTGACCAAGACTCCAAACTAACCTCTCTCTCTGTTAACCGCACGTGCCAATTCTGTTACCATAGTGTGTAGAAAGACAAGGTGGGTGAATAAGATCTTTAATTGTGCCAACTTCTGTTGGTGAGAGAGACAATCTTTTCAGTTTATACAGAGCTCTTAAGCTCGAAAGCTTGTTTCTCCCTCACCAACAGAAGTTGGGCCAATAAAAGATATTACCTCACCCACCTTGTCTTTCTAATATCCTGGGGCCCACATGGCTACAACAATGCACACAACATGTTGTGTAGTCACACTTCCAAATTAAGATATAGTAAGAGTGGATTTTACATATGACCCTTGCAGCATCCTTCTACATAAATCCTCCAAAGTCCGTTGCCAACTGTAACAACACCATTGCCCTTAGTTTACTTTATATGGTCCTTCATCCAGTTTACAGACCAGGTGGCAGTCGTAATAATACCCAAGACAACTAGATTTTCTAAGTAGGATTTCATGAGACATTGCTAAGTGCACATGTTTCAATAAAATCCAAATATTACACCTACTACACTGTCTTCTATTGCAGCCTAGCCCACTACCATTCTGTACGGTCACCATTTGGTTGTGAGTAAACGCAATCACTTGGTTCCACATGCACCCAAGCCAACTGCGTCTGGATGGAGTCTAGTCAATGTTTCTAGCTCTAGGACTCTAGGCACATTCGCAGACTCAGACTGCCTGTCTAACGCCCTTTCTTGAGAGGTGGGTCACTGCCAGCCAACCTCCCTAGGCTGTGAAACCAGTGTGTGTGAGACCTCCAAAATCCCCCCCCCCAGCTGTTTACATTCCCCCAGAGCTCTGCCTAGGCACTGAGCAATTTGCATTTCTAGTTTAACCCCCACAGGGACAACATAGCAAAAAGCAAGGAATACAGGCTTAGGAAAGGAATTTTTTAACCACAGAAACTTTACTCTTAAAGTACTTGAGAGTTACAGAGCTTTGAAAACAACAAAAGTTCTCAGATGCACCCTCCCCTAGTCTAATCTCACTCCTCCTGTGAGTCCAAGGATCATCAGGCTGGGCAGAATCCTTCCTGCCCTCTCGCCTGTTCGTTCTGCTTACATGTAGTGATTGGTGGACGCCCTGCAGTGAGCAGAACCCTGGTCTTTAGTAGGGTCTCTCTTCTGTGATGTGCTCTGCAGGAAAGCTCCAGTCTCCTTGCCCAGTCACATGTACCCCACCAGTGTAGAAAAACTGTTGTTCCATGGCGGAGGGGGACAGCAGTTGAGTCGTTCCACGTGGATTGTTCTTGATGGCTTTTAGCGTTAGTCTTTCAATGAGCTGTCAAACACCTGGGCAGGGCAGCAGTCTGAATGCATTATAGTAGGCTGTCTTTGGGCATCTCCAGACTTGTTTTCACTCAGCATAACAAAGAGCTCACAATCTGACACAACTACACATTAATTTTCTAATTTTAGTATCATATACAGCTACTCTCTCCTCTTTCCTACGTCTACAGCACTGCCTTCTGTTGCAGCCTGGCCCAGTATTATTTTGTATGGCACCAGTTGGTTGTGAGTGGCCCCAGTAGCTAGGTTCCAGGTGCTTCCAAGCCAACTGGGTCTGGGTGGCACACAGGACTCCTTAGCTCAAACACATATAAGATGCAACTGCATACAATTTGGCCTCCCCTTTGGACCATGTTCTTATCTCTGAAATCAGATTCAAGTGCATTCCATTTTCAACAAGAAAGTCTGACTTCTAGCATATTGGGGATATTACCTCCCTAAAGTATTGCTTGGAGCAATTTACCACTCTGATCTCTTAACTTTGACCTTGACATCAGTAACCGTATTGGGGTGGATTCTGAAGAGCCTGTGCAAAGAAGCCACCCTTCATTATTATTATATTATTATTATATTTTACAATCACTGTTAGGTATGGGCTTTAAAAGAATGATATGGGCAATTTAAAAGCAAGTTTAGGATTTTCAGTTAGCATTATGTTAACTGCATTTTCATTGATCCATTACAGGTTCTTCTAAATAACCTATAGTTTTTCTTCTTATTCCTTATATTTATTATGTCTTTTTTCTATTAACTTCAGTGCAGATTTACAAGCACTTCGGCCATATAAAGACCAACTTTCCTGTAACGACATATATTACATATATGGTAAGTTTCCTGCTTTTCCTATCTGTTTAATGTTAGCATAATTATAGCATAGCTTTGGGGAATCAAAATCTGTTTTTCCTGGTGTTAAAAACTTTGTTTCCCTGAAATTATTCTAAAATATGAGAACCTGTGAAATATGAGATGACTTCTCATATCAGCATTGGCTAGTAAAACCGATTCTGCCCCACAATCAGTTTCATTCCTTTCTTCTCCTCATATCACACTCATCGTCTAAACTGTCCACCAGCAAACTTTCTCAGTGCATCCTTTCCCTATCCCTCATCCAGTTATTTATTCAGTCTTACTGAGGTACCAAAAATCTTTTATTGCACCAACTTCAGCTGGTGAAAGAGACAGCTTTTGACTTACACAGAAGTCAAAGAAATATGAGATTACATCGGAAGCATGCAGTAGAAAATAGTGGGGAAATTTTAAATACACAGAGAACATGAAACAATGGGTGTTACCATACACACTGTAACGAGAGTGATCAGGTAAGGCATCTGATGAAGTGAGCTGTAGCTCATGAAAGCTTATGCTCAAGTAAATTTGTTAGTCTCTAAGGTGCCACAAGTACTCCTTTTTGCAAATACAGACTAACACGGCTGCTACTCTGAAACCTAAATAATGCAGGTTCAATGTTGACAACTATCTGAACGTAGGGTTTCCTAAAGGTTCTCATAGCATCCTTTTGTCAAGCAATTAAAACATGTGTCAGTCCTGCAAACGCTTATTCACAAGCTTAACATAAAGTATCTGAGTAATACCATTTACTTCCGTGGGACAACTTATGCTCAGAGTTAAGAGCAAATTCATGTGTGTTTGTAGGATTGGGGCCTCAGCCACTCACAGTTTGAAGGGGTGCTGTCAGGTCAAGTTTGGTCCCAAATTTAGATTTTTTTAAACAAGCTTTTCCAAACTTAAGACTAACAGGAAAATGCTTCCATTAATGTAAAAAAATTAAAAATACCAAACCTTCACTTGCAGTATTCATAACCAAAGCAAATCTGACTACTCTATTTTCCTTGTCTGAGCCAAGAATCAGAGAACCATAGAATATTAGAGCTGGAAGAGACCTCAAGAGGTTATCTAGTCCAACCCCCTGCTCGAAGCAGGACCAACACCAACTAAATCATCCCAGCCAAGGCTTTGTCAAGCCGGGCCTTAAAAACCTCTAAGGATGGAGATTCCACCACCTCCCTAGGTAACCCATTCCAGTGCTTCACCACCCTCCTAGTGAAATAGTGTTTCCTAATATCCAACCTAGACCTCCCGCACTGCAACTTGAGACCACTGCTCCTTGTTCTGTCATCTGCCACCACTGAGAACAGCTGAGCTCCATCCTCTTTGGAACCCCCCTTCAGGTAGTTGAAGGCTGCTATCAAATCCCCCCTCACTCTTTTCTTCTGCAGACCAAATAATCGCAGTTCCCTCAGCCTCTCCTTGTAAGTCATGTGCCCCAGCCCCCTAATCATTTTAGTTGCCCTCCGCTGGGCTCGCTCCAATTTGTCCACATCCCTTCTCTAGTGGGGGGACCAAAACTGGATGCAATACTCCAGGTGTAGCCTCACCAGTGCCAAATAGAGGGGAATAATCATGTCCCTCGATCTGCTGGCAATGCTCCTACTAATACAGCCCAATATGCCGTTGGCCTTCTTGGCAATGAGGGCACATTGCTGACTCATCCAGCTTCTCATCCACTGTAATCCCCAAGTCCTTTTCTACAGAACTGCTGCTTAGCCAGTCAGTCCCTAGTCTGTAGCGGTGCATGGGATTCTTCCTTCCTAAGTGCAGGACTCTGCACTTGTCCTTGTTGAACCTCATCAGCTTTTGGCCCAATCCTCCAATTTGTCTAGGTCACTCTGGACCCTATCCTTACCCTCCAGCGTATCTACCTCTCCTCCCAGCTTAGTGTCATCTGTGAACATGCTGAGGGTGCAATTAATTCCATCATTCAGATTGAGAAAGATGTTGAACAAAAGCAGCCCCAGGGGCACTCCACTTGATACCGGATGCCAACTAGACATCGAGCCATTGATCACTACCCGTTGAGCCTGACAATCTAGCCAGCTTTCTATCCACCTTATAGTCCATTAATCCAATCCATACTTTTTTAACTTGCTGGCAAGAATACTGTGGGAGACCGTATCAAAAGCTTTGCTAAAGTCAAGATATATCACACCCACTGCTTTCCCCATATCTACAGAGCCAGTTATCTCATCATAGAAGGCAATCAGGTTGGTCAGGCATGATTTGCCCTTGGTGAATCTATGTTGACTGTTCCTGATCACTTTCTTCTCCTCCAAGTGTTTCAAAATGGATTCCTTGAAGACCTGCTCCATGATTTTGCTGGGGACTGAAGTGAGGCTGACCGGTCTGTAGTTCCCCGGGTTCTCTTTCTTCCCTTTTTAAAATATGGGCACTATATTTGCCTTTTTCCAATCGTCCGGGACTGCCCCCGATCGCCACGAATTTTCAAAGATAATGGCCAATGGCTCTGCAATCACATCAGCCAACACTCTCAGCACCCTTAGATGCATTAGATCGGGACCCAAGGACTTGTGCACATCCAGCTTTTCTAAATAGTCCTTAACCTGTTCTTTCATCACCTAGGGCTGCTCACCTCCTCCCCATACTGTGTTGCCCAGTGCAGCAGTCTGGGAACTGACCTTGTCTGTGAAGACCGAGGCAAAAAAGCATTGAGTACTTCAGCTTTTTCCACATCATCAGTCACTATGTTGCCTCCCCCATTCAGTAAGGGTCCCACACTTGCCATGACCTTCTTCTCGTTGCTAACATACCTGTAGAAACCCTTCTTGTTACTCTTCACATCCCTTGCTAGCTGCAACCCCACTTGTGCCTTGGCCTTCCTGATTACACCCCTGCATGCTCTAGCAATATTTTTATACTCCTCCCTAGTCATCTGTCCAAATTTCCACTTCTTGTAAGCTTCGTTTTTGAGCTTAAGCTCACCGAAGATTTCACTGTTAAGCCAAGCTGGTCGCCTGCCATATTTGCTATTCTTTCTGCACTTTGGGATGTTGTGCAAAAAAGAGAAATGCAAAAAATAAACAGCATAAACAGTTAAAAGTAAATTCAGTGTTAACAGTTCTTTTTAAAAATAATCTAACGGTGTCACCACCAACAGCTTAGAAAAAAACAAAGTGATGTTTAACCTGACCATGTCCTTAGCTAACACGGCCATATAGTCTGATACCGTGGGCTCTGCTGCCATCTAGTGGTACCATATAATTATTTATATAAATGAATAATTAGCATATACTGCTGTTTTCTGCATGGGTGACAATTTTCTCATAACAAGTATTTGTTGCCACCATGCATGCTCATTTAAATCTAGAAAATAAATGAATGTTAGAAAGAAATACTATCTGAAACCACAGAAGGGTGCACAACAGAAGGAGGCATGGCTGGAACAATCTGTGCTCTGTTTATTCTAGGCTACTGGGCAATTACTTATCTCCGGGACAAAACCGGCCCCCAGCTGCCCAGAATCCAGGAGGTTCAAAGGTGGCATAAAAATACCATCTCTACCCTTAGGGATAAACCAAGGTCAATTCTGCCACAACCCAAAATCAGGGCCTTAAATCTGAAAATTTATTAGGCTTCAAAGTGATTGGTGTATTGTTTAGACGCAGGATGAAATGGGAAAACCAAACAAGAGAAGTCAAAAAACTTTTAATCAAAATTTTGCAAGTTCATAACACCACTTTAAGTGTCAATGAAGAACAGGGGCAAATTCTCAGAAAATAAGAAATAAGTTTTATTAAAATACTTTTTTTTAAAATAAAAATGTATCACCAGCACCGATGGATATCACTTTTAAAATTCAAATTTCAAAATGAAACAAATTGCTTTCTTAAGACAATTAAAGTGAAATATGCAAGGAAATTAACATTGGTATAAAAGACAGTAAACTTCCCATAGGTCTAAAAAGTAACATCATAACACAAAGAATACATCTCATAAGGAAACATCTGCAAACTTTCCTGTTTTCAAACCCGTCTACATATACAGCTTTGATCCTACTTCAAGAGCTTTGAGTCACTCTTCACAGCTTCTGTAGTCATAGTCTGAATCATACAATAGTAAAACAAGTATTTAGATATGTAAACAAGTAAAATATTTAAATAAGTAAACAAGTAAAACAGTTTAATATCTCCATAAATAAGTGAACAAGTAAAATATTTAAATAAGTTAAAGGACAGAAACTGACCCCTCCATTTTCAATACAAACGGCACAAAAGGACGCCCTGTCCCTGAGAGTAAGTTTGTGCAAGCGGACTGCTGTGCCTGAATGGAGTCATCTCCAGATTGGGAGCCTAACGTTAACCAACAGAATCCTTCCTATGAAAGCCTGTCATTGGGAGGATTATTCTCTGCAGCAAATGTAAGCCTTACAGTGTGCAAAGCTATTTAACACAGCCCTTAGTGCAAGAACACTTTTGGTACTAACTCCTATGTGGAGCATGGCTTATGTGATCCTAAGCACAAATGCATATTTATAGGACAAATGCCTATGTTAGTAACCCTTGAGATGTGAGACAATGAAGTGCAACCAGTGGACGCAATCCAGCTCTCCTTGAAATTGACTGAAAAACTCCTACAGATTTCAATGACAGCAGGAGAGGGCATATTCTTTTCAACAAGTTTTGAGGTATTACAGACCTCCCACTCTGAAACACGAAAGAAACATTTCAGTGTAAATCACACAAAGAAACCACAGTATTAAAGCATATGTAGCTGTTAAGTTTCTCCTAGATAATATGAGCTTTAATGGGAGCAACTGGCTAGAGAGAAACCAGTGTCTTCCTTAAAATCAAATCTCAAATGAAAAAGGGTTTATATTCAGTTCAGAGCTGGAAATCATTTGGACACTGTAATAGGTAAGTGTCTACCGTTAAATATTTTTGTTTTGCTCTATGTCAGCTATTGGAACATTCTGCCCACAGTCACTGTAGCATTCTACACATTTGGAACATCTTCCTCTCTTTGAACTGCAACTCTCAATGAAGAAGAGAAGTGGGCTAATGAATCAGTTATTTTTGTAGAGAAAGACATACTAAAAAGTAGTCAAAGTTCATCTACCCCTTAAGAAAAAGATTATCTGGCATGCTTTTAACAGCCATTTCACACCAATACTGTATGTACTCTAGAAAGTGGGAAAAGTTGATCCATTAAGTACTAACATATTTTCTCTATGTACATCTCCTCCTTATTTAAAAAGAAAAAGAAAAAAAAGATTAAGGTCATACAATGTTTTAAACTGTATGTGAAAGTCACTTTTATCTCTGCGATGCAGTCTTTTCATAATCCCTACAGGAAAATATTTAAAAGTTACTTCTAACTTTCTTACAGGTCTTTGAAACAAATTTAAAGGTACCCAGTTTGTTTCACAACTAAAAATCTATTTGGAGTCTCCTGCAAATAGTTCAAACTATTAATCTCATATGAGCGGAGATTCATGTACATATGAATTGTCTAGTTGTTCAATTCTTAAAAATATACATTTTGTAGGAGGCATTTGCATGGATAGTTTTTAATGCTAGACTTCGCTAAAGATTTAATTTTTCATCTACATTTTGTGCTTTTTTGTTGTTGATATATCAGATTTTTCTTTTCCTTCTTCTATAACTCTCTGCAGAGGTGTCTTTTAAATGAATCCTCTTTTACTCTTCATCCCAAGAGATAGTTTTTAGAAAGTCAGAAGGGATAAGGCCTCTCTGTCCGTGTAACTCCCCATAGTAGAGTCCATCATCATCCACAGACCCAAATACTGTGATGATGTCTCCAGCACTAAATGTCAGCTCACTTTCCACACCTACATTTAATGAGTTCTCCCTTGGATTGTAGTCAAAGACAGCCACCATTGTCTTAGAAGTAAGCTGTTCAGCCTTGCTATCCTGCCAGCTATGTTCTGTGCGAGACTTATTGTTATTCTGTGTATCCACCTCTACTAAGTTTATCACAGATTTTTCATCAGTAATGGAACCTTGTTTTAACAGGTGCTGTTTCATTTCATTACTCTCCACCTGCACTTCAGACACCATATTATAGGGAATATACCCTACCCTTCCTGCATATTCACCTCTGTAAAAGCCATCAGCATCTTTATCACCAACCACCTTTAGAATCTGCCCCTTTTTAAATGGGAGCTCCTCTTCAGCTGCATCAAGATTAGGTGACATCAATATGGGATCATAGTCAAAAAGGGCCACAAATATCCTTACTGAATCATCATTAACTATTTCCTCTGAGACGAAGCTTCTCAGAGGGCCTGTTTTGGAAAATGAAGATGTCCCTGCTTGGCCTATTCTTAAAGCCTTGCTCATTTTTCTGTTTTGAGCCCACTGCATGGGAAACTCTGGAAGCTCTGGTAGCCTGGAATCATTACCAACCACCTTTATTCTATTCTCTTCCTGCGTGTCTAAATCCAGGTCCTCTTCTTCCTCTTCCAAAATATCTGAAAGATCAGAACTGTGGCTGTGGTCACCAACAGGATTCAATTGCCAGTTTTCTGTTCTTGATATTTGGTCTTCCTGTATTTCACCTCTAGACATCGCTAGGCTGGGGACTTCTTTGGATAATCCTTTCATCTGTTTCTTCTCAGTGGAAATATCTGGGACTTCCTGATCACAGATATCATGTATACCTATGTCTCTGTAACTGTCCTCCTCCAATTCAAGCTGACTAGAACACTGGTCAGGCACAGAACTCAAGCAGCTCTCATCATATCCCTCAATATCTCCAGTGGTTGAATCTTTCACAGACTTGTTGTCAGAGTGCACGTAGTGGGTGATCATAGACATTTTCATGTTGCTAGTGTCTGTTTGATTTTCAAGCACAGCTTTTTTAGTAACAAAGAGCTTTTTTATCCTCTTTCTCTGGCTGTCTTCAGCAAGTTCTTTTAACGGTGACATCCTGGAATTGACTGATTCTTCATACCATCTAGTTGGAAAGACAAGGCCTGAATGTTGCACACTGACTGCTGTCTGCTGATAAGACTTTAAACATTTATCGTCTTTATCTCTTGCTACGTTATCACCAATGTTGCACATTGAAAGCTCATGTATCAAGGAAGAACTCTGCGAGGAGAACAACTGGGGTGGAGGGATGCTTGCTGGCAGAGAAGCTACTGAGTCTCTGCAGTTGGAGGTGAAGTGAATGGTGAATTTGTTATCTTGACTGGCCATGAACATCTCTGAAGAGGGTGAAGATATGCAATGTGTCAAAGGGATTTTCACATGCTGAGAATCTATGAATTCCCCATAGGGTAGTCCAGAGGTCAGGCTGGTAGACATAGACTTTGATGATGAAGAACAACTGGGAACATTTAACATGGCTGAGGGAATCAGAGCTGGCACAGAATCAACTGACTCTCCATTGGGGGAGACAGTTCTCACAGAAACCTTCTGAGACCCTTGTAGCATGTCTAACTGGGACAGTTCTACTATGGCACTGCCAGCTGTTGGAGATATAACTTCTCTTACTCTTTGTCCATTGACATACACAGCATAACCAGTAACACGTACCCCATTGGATGATCCTGCTGCATCAATTGTCACTGGTAGCCAGCTGATAACTAGAATGTCCGCTGAGGGATCAGGCTGTACTTGGACATCAAGTGGAGCATCAGGTGGTCCTGCTGATGGAGTTACGAACTTAATCATTGCTGATTTCTGCTCCCATTTCTCTTGAGGCAAATCCCATACTGTCCTCTGAAGCTGTGTTTCCACTTTTGCATTGTATTGAGTGCTGGGTTGCAGGTTATGGAAAGTGTACCAGTAGATCCCTGCCTTTGTCACATCACACTCCTTCTCATTAAGGTACACTGCATGAGTGTAGTTGCTACTGCTTGGTAACCAGGTGACCTCTGCTGAAGTGGCAGTGATGCACCTAAGTTTCAGAAGTGCTGGTGCTATATGAAAACCTTGCCCTACAAGGAAGGTACATTGCATCTTATCCGAGTTTCCCTTCTCTGTCACACTTTGTACTGAGATCCGATAAGCCTTAATCTTTAAATCCAGATTCTCAATTGCTGTTTGAGTCTGACAACCAGACCTCACATTTTGGCATAGTTCTGTATCTACATAAATGTTATAGCTCTGCACATCTCCCCAGCCAGCTGGCATGAGTGGTGACTCCCAGCCTATAACAACACTTCTTGCAAACTGTTTGATTAGAGTCAAATTTCTTGGATAAGGCACCGCTGTATGATCAGGCATTTCCATGTCTCCTTCTAGTCTACTGGGCAATAGATTGACACTGATTTCTTCATCATGGCAATCACTCTTTTCTCCACTACTAGCACTTCTGCTGAGGAAACTCATTTCATGATCTGAAGTATGGGAGAGGTCACTTGTCTTTGGAGGCACAAAGGTCATGAGGTCATCATCTGAAACTTCTTCTATCAAATTAGAGGGAACCAGCCCTCTTCTGCCATCCATCAGCTCTCCTTCAAAGAAGCCATCCTCATCCATCTCTCCATAGATGTAAATGTATTCTCCAGCTGTCAGTGGAAGCTCTGCCTCAGGGTTCTTATTAGGACCATCAAAAGGGTCATAGCTGTATCGAGCTAAAAACACTTGAAGTTTTGCGGGACCTTGTCTCTCAGGCTCCAAGATTAGGGAAAATTTGTCTGTCTCCAATTCATCCACCTCACTTGCACTATCCCCCTCTGGAGTGGGGCACGACTTAGGACTGTACTGTGTGGATTCTGATTTTGAGGAGTTTGACTGGAACTCCAGTTTCTTGGTTTGCTTCTTAGAAGCAGCAGGAGTGGATACAAAGTCTACATCACTAATATTTTTACTACACTGAAGAGCATGGCAATCTTCTGAGGAACAGCATGTAGCATGTGGCAAGTTTGAAGTCACAAGGTCAGAATTTTTTATTTGTAATTGTTCGAGTTCCTGAGACAGAAGATTAAAATGTTCAGTTTGACTGTGATACTGATTCTCCAATTTCCTCACCTGGGCTTCTAATAGCTGTACTACCTCTTCATGTTCCCTTTTTGCTTCTACCTGGGCCTGCTGCAAATATTTGACCTCCTCTTCTTTCTTCTGCAGTGCTAACAGTGTTTCCTCATGGTCAACCTCCAGCTGTTGCCTTCTCTCTGCCATTTCTTTCATGTCCTTCAGTACATGCTCTAAATCCTCCACCTTGGTTTGAAGTCCTGTGGTCAATTGGACAGCAGAATTCCGCTCCTCTGTCACTCCCATTAGTTTCACCTTCAGGTCAGCATTTTCAGATTCAACCTTTTCTGTCCATTTAGTTTTCCCACTGAGTTGAGCGTTTTCCTCAGCCACTTTGGCATTTTCAGTCAGCACCTCCTGAAGCTGCATTTCCAACTCTTCACATTTTTTCTGCTTTTTCTCCATTTCTTGTTCAAGGTTTTCACACTGCTTACTTTTCTTACTAAGCTCTACTTCCAAATGCTGTATTTGATTTTTGCTGTCTGGGTCTGTTTTCAAAGGGATGTTTTCATATTCCTCAGACACATTTCCAGAAGGTAATACTACTGGCTTAATATCCTTTGCCAAAGTGATTGATCCTGGTGGTGTCTGTTTTGGCAAAGATGAACCATCTAAGCTTGCACCAATGTTTGGTGCAAGTGTTTCCTGTATTAGGCACATGGTAACAGCTGGAGAAGAACTGTCTGGACCCATTTTGGAGGACTGTAGAGACTCTTTCAGGTTCTTCAGCGTGATCTGTCTCTGTAATCGTAACACTTCTTTCTGAGACTCCCGCAACAAACGATCAAAGTCACTTAAATTGAGCCAGCATGAGCCCTCCTTGCCTGTGGCCAGTTTGGCCTGCAGCTCCCAACACTCTCTCTGCAAGGCTTCTATTTGTTTATCTTTGGCTAGAAGGATGCTAGCTTGTTCGCTCAGGTCTTTAGCCCGCTGCCGGGCAAATGCTTTCTTGCACAGTTCCACATTGGAGCCTTTGAGGGAAAGTGGTATTGGAGCATTGACCACCTTGAGGTTGGACTCCTGGAGTTTCCTGGCTCTCTCTTCCAATCGCTTGGCAATGATGGCCAGATCTGCATTTTTCTTCTTGAGCCGCTTCACCTTCTCCTGCATCTCAAGGAAACTGCTCCTCCTCAGAAGGCCGTTCTCTTCCTTAAGGGCCGTGCATCGCCGCTCTAGATCCTCCAGGGCACTTAGCAGGTCGGTGTTCTGCTTCACCAGCTGGTTGTAATTGTTGCCAGACAGCCACTCCTGCTGCTGCCCCACTGCCAGGGTGCCACCCTCTCCTGCAGACCCCCAGCTGCCCATCTTCCCTTCAGGAGGCGAGTCCAGGCACTCCAGGGGCCGCTCCTGGCTGGTGGGCTTCAGAGGGAGCTCCTTGGCAGCTCCTTCCTGGGGGCTGGCAGCTTGTTCTAATGCCTTTTGGGCCGGCTGCTGCCCCCGGCAGGGGCTCTGCGGGGGGCTCCCCTCCAGCGGGGCCTGGCGCGCTGCCTGCGAAGACTTGGGCTTGGCTAGGCTGCTGTCCAGCGAGCGCGACCTGGCGGCTCCCCCATCTGGGGAGGCGGCGGCGATGAGGCTTTCCAAGGAGCGGGGCCTCGGCCCTTCCAGGAGGCTCCTGCTGAGGCGGGGCTGCGGGCTGTGCCTGGGCCTGTGTGGGGAGCCGGCGGGCTGCTGCTCGACCTCGAAGCGCTCCAGGATGTATTTGAGGAAGAGGCTCCGCTCCAGCTCCAGCTCGGCCCTGAGGTGGCGGATGCGGGCGGCCTGGTCGCCATCGGTCTCCCAGCGCAGCTTGCCCAGCACCTCCTGCAGCTTGCCGCGGCATTCGCTGCTCAGCCCCGCGGGGCCGCCCCGGGTGCTGCCGTAGCCCCGGCTCACTAGCTCCTCGGCCAGCTGCCGCTGCAGGTCCCGGGCCTGCCGCACGGCGGCGTCCCGCTCCCGCTGGAGCAGCTCCTGGGCCTGGCGCAGCTCGGCGTCCTTCCAGCGAATGAGCTGGCGGATCTCGGCTTCTCGCTCCCGCAGGCTCAGCTCCCGCAGCTGGTGCAGCTCTCGGGCCCGCTGCTGCTCCCACTTGGAGCGGAGCTGGTCGGCCAGCAGCTGCCGGTCGCGCTCGGCCGCCTCCCGCAGCTCGCGGGCCTCGGCGGCGAAGCGGCGCCGGCTCTCCTGCGAGCGCAGCCGCTCCCCGTCCAGCTCGGCCCGCAGCGCCTCCAGCTCCCGCTTGTGCTCGTCGTGCTGGGCCTGGCTGCCGGCGGGCGGCGCCGGGGCCTTGCGGGGAGACAGCCGGCCCCCCGGGGGCGGGCCCCCGCCCGGGCTGTCTCGGGTCATGGCCCAGGGGAGGCGCGGCGGCGGCGGGCCAGGGCCGGCCGAGGGGCGAAGCGAGGAGCGCGGGCCGGCGGGGAACGGCCGCCAACCGCCGCCGGCGCGCGCGCGCGGCCCCTTCAGCGCTGGGCTCGGGCCCCTCGGGCGAGGCCCTAACTCCCCGCTTCCCCAGCGGGGCAGCCGCCTCCTCGCGGCCCCCTTCTGCCCCCCATTGCCTCCATCCCGCTGACCCGGCCTTGCCCCAGCCCCTGGGGCCGGTGTGAACAGTCAGCGTCTTGGCAGTCCTCAGAGATCGCCTCGGTGTGCGCTGGGTAACCCCGCTCCCCATATCCCCAGCCCGTGCGTGGATTTCTCCTGTGTCGGGTTAACCCCTAGCAGCAGCGCGAACCGGACTGCATGCACAAAGAAGCATAAAGCATTCTTCACCAAATCAAGATTATCTTCCAAACCTGAGAGGCTGCTACTCTTCCCACTTATGCAACAACCCCACCCCCCTTGAGACAGCCAAAACGGAGCAAGTCAAAGATGCCATCTGCTGAAACTCCAGAGGAATTGCTGCGTTGCATTCAGAGCAGGGGTTGTCAAACGTTTTAATGGCATGGCCCACTTGGTAACACAAGAAGTATCTCGTTGGCAGCCTTCCTGTTCCTTATTATAGGAATCACCTTTTCTCCCATTTACCATCACAGCCATGTTTTGTCGCTAAAACTGCCATTTGTTGATCCAAACAGTGAGTGTGTACACACTGCGAGGCAACTTTTATTGGGGAAAATGCCCGGTTTTGGAGACAAAATACATCCACCCTCATGAGAGATTTACATCTTTTTCCTCTATTTTTTTTGTCAACAAAGTGCAAGTGTAGACCTCACGCTTCATTTCATCACTTTAATTGGCATCCAGGAGGTGTCCCACAATGCCCATCCTGACCACTGTGGTCAGCTGTTTGAACTCCACTGCCTTGTAGTCAGGTAAACAACCATCCGCCCCTTCCCTTTAGAAGCCCTGGGAATTTTTGAAATTCCATTTCCTGTTTGCTCGGGGTGGAGAGGTCTCATTGCATCTTCCCAGATGACATGGCAGGATATCGCAGCAAACGCTCTCCCGCTTGTACCACTGCAGAGCTGTTGGATCTGCTCAGTATATGGGGAGAGGAGGCTATGCAGTCCCAGCTGCGCTTGAGCCATAGGAATTGGGATACCTATGGGCAGATTTCACGAGGCTTGTATGAAAAGGCTATGATCGGGACACGCTGCAGTGCAGCGTGAAGATAAAGGAGCTGAAGCAGGCGTACCATAACACGACGGAGGCAAATCTTCCCTCGGGTGCTTCACTTAAGACCCGCTAGTTCTATAAGGAGCTGGATGCCATCCTTGGTGATGACCCCACTTCCATCACCAAGAGTCCCATGGATACTTCAGACGCCACAGAGGTGGCGGAAAGAGGACCTAACCCCGAGGACAAAGTTAGCTTCTTGTGCAATAAAAGCAAACTTTTATAATGGTAAATCATCTTTATTTTTTTTCTTCAAGGTGAGATTGCAGGCACTGCCAATACAGGCACAGGCATTTAAATCACTTTATTACAGGAATATAAGGCCCCAAATGTCACCATTGCCCCATAGAAAAACTGCATGTAAGGTAACATTGAAGCAACTCAGACAGAAATATGTTACTGGTGGTCATTGCCTCAAAGCCTCCCTGATTTGAATAGCTCTCCTCTGGGCTCCTCTGACAGCCCTGGTTTCTGGCTGCTCAAAATCAGCAGTCAAGCGGTCTGCCTCAGCACTCCACCTCTGAGCAAACCTTTCACCCTTAGCTTCACAGAGATTATGCAACGTACAGCATGCAGATATGACCATAGAAATATTATCCTCAGTGAGGTCCAACCTCCCATAAAGGCATCGCCAGCGTGCCTTTAATCTGCCAAAGGCGCATTCAACTGCCATGTGGCACCTACTGAGCCTGTTGTTGAACCGCTCCTTACTGCTGTCCAGGTGTCCCATATAAGGTTTCATGAGCCACAGCTGTAAGGGGTATGCAGGGTCCCCCAGGATCACTATGAGCATTTCAACACCCCCCACTGTAATCTTCCGGTTAGGAAAGAAAATCCCCACTTGCAGCTTTCTGTACAGGCTGTTGTTCCTGAACATGTGAGCGTCATGCACCTTCCCAGACCACCCCGCGTTGATGTCAGTGAAATGCCCACAGTGATCAAAAAGTGCCTGCAACATCATGGAGAAGTACCCCTTCCTCCTGATGTACTCCATCGCAAGGTGATCTGGTGCCAAAATTGGAATATGTGTGCCATCTATTGCTGCTCCACAGTTAGGGAAACCCATTTCTGAAAAGCCGTCCACTATTTCACGCACATTTCCCAGAGTCACAGTCCTTCATAGCAGGATGCGATTTATTGCCTTGCACACTTGCAGTCGACTTCCCCACTCTAAATTGATTGGTAGCAGTCTGGAGTTGCTAGCTTCCACAGAGTTGCTAGCTTCTCTGCCGAGAGGGCAGTTCTCATTCTGGTGTCCTTGCGCTGCAGGTCCAGGGCGAGCTCCGCACACAGTTCCAGGAAGGTGGCTTTCTGCATCCGAAAGTCCTGTAGCCACTGCTCGCTATCTCACATCTACATGGTGATATGATCCCACCATTCAGTGCTTGTTTTACAAGCCCCAAAGCGACAGCTTACCCTAATCACCTGCTCTGTGAATGCCAAAAGCAATCTAAAGTTGCTCCTATCCATATCACGCAACATGTCGGGCACCTGTGAGTCTTCTTCAGGTAGGAACTTCATGATTAACTGCACTGCCATCTGCAATGTCTTCATGACAGTTAACAGAGCATAGGACAGCAGTGTGAGATCCATCCCTTCTCACAAAGATGCCAGGGTGCACAGCAAAGAAGGGCTGTTGAAAAAATGCTGCAAAAGAAAGCCGGAAGCCCATGGAGTGCTGGGTCAGAAAGCAGTGCATCACGGGACACTTAGCACTGTCCCCAGATGCACCACGTTCCACTCCGTCATCCCACAACACCTAGCGACAGAAGGACTGTGAGATAGATACCCACAGGGCATTGCTCACACCTTCGATGATGGTGCCCCCACTGTGGATGCGGTCTGCCGACAGAGGGAACAAGTGTGAACACAAAATTGCGATTTTTATTATGTCGACTTACGGGTGTCGACGTCACTTTTGTCGACACAAATTGGTAGTGTAGACATGGCCTTAAATTCCCTGTTGCAAATACAGCAATTTTGTTCGGAAAATATTTGTGTACTTTTTTTGCTGTCTTTATGCCAGGCATCTGGAAGTATTACAGATTTCCACTCTTTTGCACTGAAGGATCTGAATTCATGTACAGGCAGTTGGAAACAAGGACAAGAGCAACTATGTTACCAGCCAGTGAAAACTCCTCAGAGCAACAGTGCTCAGAGGACCACATTTGGGAACTGCTGTTTAAAAATGCCCCATTCTTTGTCCCCTCATTAATCAGGATGTATTGCTTTTGAGAAAGTCATTCACACACGCCATCATTGTTCAAAACAAGGTAATGGCAGCAGCTACTAGAACTTCCTCTGCATTAGGAAAGTGATCGTGGCTGACAATGTTTATCAATAGGTCACTGAACTAGTACTGAAAATGGTTTAAGCACTCATATAGTAGGGACACTTGGTTCTGAAAGTCTCTGTCAGTTTTTGTAATGATGCTGAAAACAGATTTTTCATATCTATACTAGCAGTCAAACCATTTGTAACATTGGTTCAGGAGGACTCATTATTGACAGTGACCCTGATCCTGCCAAGATTTATGGATGGGTTTAAGCGTACGAGTGGTCCAATGAGCTCAATGAGAATACTCACAAGTGTAAAGTTAAGCATATGGGTAAATTTGTGTATGATCAGGGCCTTAGACTGTTGGTAATGGGTTGCTTTCCTAGTGCAAATAAACTTTTAAAGTTAGGTGTAGCAATAGAAGAGAGACAGTAAGATGAGTGACCCTTCTCATTCCCAGCAGAACACAAGGAAGGGAACAGTGGGGATCCATGTTTCAGATTTGTAGCCACCCTTTAGGGTCCATCTGGGTGAGGAACCATATTGCTTGAACAGTTTGGCCTGATTCAGACAAACTCATTTGAAATACAGTTTGTCTAAGCTACTGTGGATGGAGCTGGCAAAGACATTTTTAAAAATAGATCCTTGGCTACAACTGAGGAATGCACAGCACAGCTCAGGGAAGAAGAGTGCTAAGGTGACATTAAGCCACACTCTCATTCTTGGGATGTCTGTGCATCAGTCCAGTCTCCGGTCATAAGTTTATGCTGCCTGCAAGTGGCTCCAAAGAGTCACCACAGCAGCTAGCGCAGAAATGCCCCAGCTACAGGGAGAGTGAAGAAATGCTTCTACCAGCTCTGTGCCACCATTCAGTTGATTCTCCTGAAGCAGCCTGAAATTGGGAGAATGTGGGCCTGAAGATCTGAGCCTAGCTCTCTAGTCTGTGCTATGCTAGATCATGTTTTCAAATAGTCTGGTTGGCTAAACCATGTTAAAATATTTTGCTTAATTTACTTTAAATAAAGTTTAAATATGATTTCTATCAAATGTAAAATCCCACTGTAGATGGGGCCAAATGATGATGTCAACTTCATGTGAGTTAGAGTCAGAGAAAAGAGAGTAGAAGGAACTGATGGAGGTTGACATGGGTCTAGCCAGTGGGATTCCTTTCAATTGACTGATAAAAATGAAAAAATTATGGGACATTTGTTGATTGGGTTTTCTTTCTGTTTCCCATTTTTTGTAGTTTATTATTAATATTTCTTGTTCATCTACTTTGTAATTTTATTATCTTACGTGTAAGAGTTTCTTTTGATTTATTGTTTATATTCTTATCTTATGATTGATAGTGGACCAAATTCAGATTTGGCACAACATGCTGCTTTTGGAATAGGTTCTGTTGTGTATAAATCTTAGTTTTGGAAAGAAAAAGAAATATTAAAAAGCAAAAGACAAACATAAAACCTCCAATAGAGGGCACTGGTACACATAGTCACAAACTAGTTGCTCACAAAATAGATGGCACATGTAGCATATGCTCAAATTAGGCCTCATCTCCAGAATATAAAGCAATTGCTAGAATTGAGATTATGTATACACCTGCTATGGCATACTGCATTCATGTGATTAGAACTAAAGTATAATCAAACTTCCATCAGAGAGGAACAGGAACTAAAGAACATGCACAATATGTAGAAAATAACATTAGCTATAAATGTCAAGTATCAGGGGGTAGCTGTGTTAGCCTGTATCCACAAAAACAACAAGGAGTCCGGTGGCACCTTAAAGACTAACAGACTTATTTGAGCATAAGCTTTCGTGGGTAAAAACCTCACTTCTTCAGATGCATGGAGTGAAAGTTACAGATGCAGACATAAATATACTGACACATAAGAGAGGGGAGTTACCTCACAAGTGGAGAACCAGTGTTGACAGGGCCAATTTGATCAGGGTGGATGTAGTCCACTCCCAACAATAGATGAGGAGGTGTCAATTCCAGGAGAGGCAAAGCTGTTTCTGTAATGAGCCAGCCACTCCCAGTCCCTATTCAAGCCCAAATTAATGGTGTTAAATTTGCAAATGAATTTTAGTTCTGATGTTTCTCTTTGAAGTCTGTTTCTGAAGTTTTTTTGTTCAAGTATAGCTACTTTCAAATCTGTTATAGAATGTCCAGGAAGACTGAAGTGTTCTCCCACTGGCTTTTTGTATTACCATTCCTGATGTCCGATTTGTGTCTATTTATTCTTTTACGTAGGGACTGTCCAGGTTGGCCAGTGTACATGGCAGAGGGGCATTGCTGGCACATGATGGCATATATGACATTAGTAGACATGCAGATGAATGGGCCTCTGATGGTGTGGCTGATGTGGTTGGGTCCTCTGATGGTGTCACTAGAGTAGATATGGGGACAGAGTAGGCAACAAGGTTTGCTACAGGGATTGGTTCCTGGGTTAGTGTTTCTGTGGTGTGGTGTGGTGTGTAGTTGCTGGTGAGTATTTGCTTCAGGTTGGAGGGCTGTCTGTAAGCTGTCTGTTAGCCATAAAGTTATCTATTTTAAGATATAATTAAATAGCTTGCAAGAAATGTCATGCTACTTTTTAGAACCATCAAACCCCATAGCTTATTCAGATATGGATGTACTCTTGGCCTCTGTTCAGTTCAGTAGATCCTGTCGTTTCATTATATCTACGTATCGTGCCTACCACAATAGACCCCAATCCCTGATAGGGGCAACTAGACACTGATGCAATACAAATTTAAAAATTGATTTTTATCTATATCTATATAAAGTAAAGCTTCATAGCACATTGATTTTAATACTTTGTACAAGTTTGCATCACCAAAGCTTTGTATTCTGTACACTAGTTTCCTGTGTCAGCCACCAATTTTTAAACATGGTTTCTGCAAAAAATGTCATGTCAGCCAGTGTAAATTGAGTATATCTTTGTTAAATCTCTCTCTCTCTCTCTCTCTCTCTCTATATATATATATATTTGAAAACGTCCTCAAAACCTAGTCTTGTGAATTGTACATATATGTATATATATATATACAAAACAAATCACAAGACTAGGTTTTGAGGACATTTTTCAAAAATGTTTTCAACAAAGTTACGCTTCATTCACCTTATCCAACATAACTGTATTTGAAGAAATGGTGTTTTAACTTGTTTCCTAGCTTTGGGGAAACTCTGTATATGTGGATCCCAAGTAATGTATTAGCTGAAATCTTGCTAGCTCTTAGAGCAACAGTACTCGATCTTCGACTGCTGGTCTGTGCAGAACAGGCTGGTCACCTGGTGCTGGCTTTCCTTGTTTCCAGCTGGTAAATCACATTAAAAGGAAGCTAAAAATATATTTCATATTTTCAAATATTGTTTTTCCATGGAAGCAATTACTGCAGTTGTGACACGGGTGTTATGTGACCATGAATGGAAGGGGAGGCGACTGCTGTGAATGGGAGGAATAGTGGTCCGTGAGTCAATCTGTCCATTAAGACATGGCCCATATTATCTAAAAGCGTGAGAAACCTCTGTATTAGAGGTTTTGTGCATCTGTTCGTGTTAGTGTTATGCACACAATAATACCAATTAAGTCAACACATCCAGCCTTTTTCTCAGGATGGAGAGCTTTGTGAACTTTTTTTTCTGGAGGGAGAGGGGCTGGGAGGCTGTATTTACTTTTTTCATGAATGCTTTAAGAAATGTTCCATAACGTAGAAAGCATCTGCCTAAAACAGAATTAATATGACAATGTACATTACCCAAATCACAGAAGGCAAGACAGAGGGAGAAAAAACAAGTTTATAAATTTGTATTAAATCCTCAAATGAGAGAGTAAGAGTCACAATAACCACCTCAATACATAATTCATTGCTTAAAAATGCTTACTATTAGAAAACAACTCAAGAGATAAGGCAACACATATAAAAACAGCATTTGTCAGCAAATTTATGGGAATGTAGGGTGAAGAATTTCAAATGAAAAAAGTTAAAGTATGTCTTCATTCTTTTATCCATTTTATTCTTTTAACAGTTGCAATTGAGAGGCATATAAAATGGTTTGGGACATGGAAAATGGATTTTTGTAAATGTTTTATCCTATTAGTAGTAGTTATTGGAAGTGAATTTCACAGTACTAGATTAGAGATAGACCCTTTAACTGAATTTCTATCTAAGCATATACAAATTCTACAAGTAAACATAATAAAGGATTTCTTTCTCTCTGCTCCACCCGCCCACCCTCACCCTGGGTCAGCATGGGTTTTTGTGGGGTTTTTTTTGTTATTATGAGAAAGCTTAATCAAAGATATGGGTTTTACATTTGTCTAATGAGTCTGTGAGATATGTCTAATATCATATCCTCTGGGACTGAGTTGCTGTTGTGGGCTAGTGGCTGAGAAAACTTTATTTCCTCTCAAGGATGAGTTATCTATCCTGCAACAATGGAACTGTCATGGGAGATCATGATCTTTGAGTGCGAAGAGGCCCTTAAGGTAGTTTTGGGCAGGCCCTTGGAGGATTTGGAAGATAAGGACTGAAACCTGTGCTCTGGACAGTATTCATTGTCAAGTAAACTCAATCATACATTTTGAATTTCTTGGAGGTGTTTTTTCTTGTTTTTGCTTAAGTCATAAGTTTCATTCTTGGGTATAGCGTATTGCAGTAGTCAAGCCTGAAGGTCACAAAAGCTGGGATCACGTTAGCCAAATGCAGAACATGCTGCAAATTCAGTACAGTTGGGGGTCCTGGTCTCACTCCATGTGGAAGAATGGTGGTACAGGCTCTGGAGGCAAAGGAGCAGTTCCCTGGGGGAGGAAACCCCTGCCACATCTTTGAGATGATACAGCAGCATTTCATGACTGACCATAACAAATGTCATAGAGAGATGCAGCAGCATGGTCACTGTTACATAGCCCTTGTCCATGGACAAGAGATCATCCACCAGTGTGATCACCACAGTATCTGTTGTGTTCAGTCTGAAACCTGATTTGAGGGGTATGCAGGATATTGGTAGTTGGTAGGTGGAATGTACACAGTTCTTTGCAAGCTTCTCAATCATCTGGCTAGAAAAGGGATTTAGGGATTCACATGGTTATTTGGGAAGACAACTGCAATGAACAATGGTTTCTTAAGAATGGATGGACTATAGCTTACTATAGTATGGGTGGTAGCTTTTCCTCTACAAAGGAAGTGTTGACTATCTCCATTAGTAAGGGTCACAGATACTGTTTGGACTCTATTTTACCAGCCACGGAGGGCATTCATCAGAATTGCAGATGATGGCTTAGTTTTCATTAGTGCTTTTAGGACTTCATGTTGAAGAAGAAGGTGGTGGATTTCTTTTTCCAGCAACAGGTGGGGACCTGAGCATCTGTATGTTGGAAAAACTGAAGTTTAAAGAAAAGGGATTTATGGTGTCTTTGAAGGACTATAGCCTTGGTGTGATTAAGAGTTTTGGCAGAGAAGAAATGAAGATAAGGTTTGAAACAGTTCATGTGTCACATATTTACAGGACTGGAAGACACATAAGTGCTATTCTCCCCAGTCAGTATGGTATCAGATTTGGATATTTCAGGTTTCAGTACAGTAAGACTTCAACTAGTCCTTGTTAATCAAATATCAATGTTCTTAAACCTTTAGTACAAACATCCAACTTCAGTAGTACACCAGGAACTTTTATCAGAGAGACTCTGCAGCTTTTCCATCTCATCTGCCTTTTCCCCTTTCTTTCCTGAGCAATAGTCAGCTTTCTCCCACTGTGTACCTGCTAGGCACAGCTGCAATTGCTCTACATATACAGTTACCTCTCTGAGTCACCCTGCTCCTTTTGCTTAACCTCTCTCTGTGCTTCATTTTCCCCATCAGCAAAATGGATATAATAATCCCTAAATGCCTAATATTAGAATAAAGTAATCATAACTCTTAACATTTATATAGCATTTTAACCGTCAAAGCATTTTACAAACTAATTATTTCTCACAACACCCCGATGAGGTAGGTATTAAATTAGTTGCCAGGGGTTGTAGCATGATTTAACTCATTACCTAATGTTAGTAAAGTTCTTTGAGTTCTTGGAACAAAAAGCACCACAAAAAGGCAAAATATTTGATTAAATAATAATTATTATATGATGGATTCATTCTATGCCACTCAAAGGAATTTATTCTGTATGTTTTAATGAGACTTTAAAAATCTCTCATAACAGTTTGAAATTTCACCCTTTCAAATTACCTGAGTTTGACAGGACTCTACAAGTTTGTTGTAAGACTTAAAGCTTTTCAGGAAAGAGGAAGAGCATTTCCTAAAGAGTCAGATTTGCCAAGTCTCAGTCACTTGGGGACATGTCCAATGCAGAGAGGAACTAAGGGGCACAAATACAAACAGAATGGAGTTGGGTAGTACTCCCAGAGAGGATTGTGCCAACAATGTTAATTAGAAAGTCTACTGAAAATTGAGAAGCCAGCCAGGGAGAGATGAAGTTGGGGAGCAACCATGTTTGGAGACCTGGGAAAAGGCTATAAAGCACATCACATTGTTGTGTTGGTTAGTATTAGCTATACTATTCCACAGATTTCATTCTTTCTGGAGAAAGTAGGAATGCACAGCTTCAGCGGGGAAGCCAGCAGGATGATGGCACCTGAACTAGCTGTACTAGTGTATTTTGTGGTGGGGCTACTCAGCGCATCTTGTCTGATATCAGTGGGGCATATGATAGTTTCAAATGACTTCCTGGTCTATGCTGGAACTGCAGCCCCCCCACTCCTGTAAGGGTACCCCCAAAGAGGGAGTATTAGTGGCTCAGAGAATCAGGTGGATTTATTCAGTAACATTTCCTCTTTCCACAGATGCTTCCATGGAAGATGGTGCACAGTAAATAAAATACAACCCAGCAGCAGTAGTAATAGTAAAAAACGGATAATACTAAACCACCCAACCCAAACAACATAAAGGAAGGAGCTTTTAAAACTGTCTTAAAGCTAGTGCCAAAGAAAGGTCTGTGCAGCGCCCTCCCCAGTTTTCCCTCCCTTCAGCCCAGAAGTGTGAATGCTGGGCTCTTCCTCTGCCCCGCATCAGGGCTTTCCAAGAGGGCTGGACGAAGGGTCCCCTCCCCTCTTTCGCCCTGTGCCCCAAGAGGACTGTGTGTGTAGATCTCTGCTCGTACACACACGCACACAGAGGCCCCCAGGAGCACTGAGAGGGAGCCCCCCAAAGGGGTCCAGGGGTCCCTCTCTCAGAAGGGTGGCCTGTGCAGTCCCTGTGGCCCCCCCGCAAGAGTGTGCAGCTCGCACTCGCAGCGTGTGCCTGGGGGGGGGGGAGGGGAGTTCATGTTTCCCTGCAGGCCTCCGGGGCGGGGGGACCCCTCGCTCCTGCCCCCAGGGTACAGGCCCCCTAGGAGGGGACGGGGTGTGTTCTCTCCCCTTGCCCAGAGCTGCAGGCTCTCCACGGGAGAGGCGCGGGGAGCCTCGAGCATCCCCTTGCCCCTGGGCGGGGTCTGGTCTCCTGCCCCCCGAGGTGGGGGGAGCGAGGGAAGGGGCAGCCCCGGCGCGGAGACAGGGGCCGCTCGCACGCTCCCCCCCTCCCTCCGTTCCAGGAAGCGCCGGGCTTTAGCCGCCCAGCCCGCAGCCGCTATGCATTGTGGGGCAGCAGAAGCAGATCCAAGATGGCGGCCAGCAGGAGGCTGATGAAGGTAACATCCAGCCCCGCGCCGGGGAAGGATCGAGCGGGGGGCGGCTTGGGGAGGGCGCGCTTCCGCCCAGGGCCCCTTCCGTGCCGGGGGGGGGCAGGCAGCGACCCCCCCCGACTCGGGGCTCGCGGGGAGCTCTCCCCTCCCCCCCCGCGGCAGCCCGCGGGACGAGGAGACCGGAACGGGAACAGCCGGCATCTAGGCCGCGCCTCGGCGGGGCCTCGCTCCACCCGCTCTGCCCGGGGCCGGGCTCAAGGGGGCCCCACAGCCCCCGCGGCTGCCTGGCCCCGTGTGGGGAGCCAGCGAAGGGCGCTGGGGGGGCCCGAGCCGGGCCGGGCCCCTCCCTGAGGGGGCTCCTGCCGTGACTAAGCAAAGAGGAAGGGCGGGGGCTTTCTCCCCCCGGGCTCGCCGGGATGGCGGCGATTCGCCCGAGCTGGCTGCAGTGCTGCCCGAGCGCCCCGCAGCCCCCGGCGGGCAGGAGCCCCGGCCTGCCGGGACCACGAGGATAGGACGGGGTGGGACGGACGGACGGAGGGTTCCCCCCTCCCAGGCTTATTTTAAGTTGAGTTTTGTCCGGCATTTGTGTGCTTTTAACGTTAATCTGTCCCGCGCGTGAGGCAGACGTGGCTGGTTTATCCCGTTGACATATAGGCCTGGGTTCAGAAGTCACTTCGCTCAGTTTGCCTTAAACACAAACGCATTTGCGTTTCCAAACCTCCGTTCCTTCTGACGTATGTATAATAGTGTAAAGCGCGGCCGCCGCCTGTGGTGGCTGGTTTTTACTTAAGGCTGGTTTTATTCAGTAGTTTTATTCTATTCTGTTGTTCAGTTTTGTATCTTTATTATTTGTTCTCTTGCAATAGCTCTCACAATGTGTAAGATGCTTTTCCGATGCCTAGGAAGACAGTCACTGCCCCCAGAAGTTTACAGTCTTCTGTCGTGGATGACATCGTTATCATCAATTCAGATTGCATACTACTCAGGGCAGGGATCTGCCACACTTTCTGTTTAGCACCTAGTGGGACTGCAACAACTGTCATTATTTCTGTACCTGGTATTAATACAAACATACCTTGATCTTTGCACTTAGGTGTTCATAACCTGAGTTAGATAGATGATATAGTTTAACCACGTGATACATAGATGCAAGAACTAAACTGAATATTGTTCAATGTTCTTCATTTTTCCCATATCTTGTACTTGATGGGAGAGAAGTTTGGTGCCACTTCCGTTAGTTTTGTTCTTTTAAGTCTGGATTCTGAAACTGGCTTCAGGCCAGTGGAACCCTGCCCAGAGCCTCACTGAGATCAGTGGGGTTCCACCCGGACATAGGGTTCTATCCTTGTCGAGCCGGATGCTGGATTGGGGTGTGAAACTTGAGTTATACATTCAAAAATGCCCACGGATTATAAGGACAAAGAGAATTGTGATAGTTTAATATTGATTTCATTTAAGATTAGCTTTGCTCTTTTAAATTTGTTCTGAGTGTAGATTGTAATTTAAACAGTAGAACACCTTCGATGCAGAGTCATGCACACAAGATAACATCCATAACATCAGCGAGGAACATAAACTGCTCCTGAGGAGCTTGATGAGACTGAACTAACTTAGGTTTTTGTTTATTTTTTGATATATTTTATTTTTAATAATATATCTTAACTGCTACCACATATGAAGCTGTTGTTGCAAATATGTCAGAATAAGAACCCCCTCCATTTCACATGGTGAACAAGAGTAGTTATTTTATGTTTTAATAACCTTAGCTTTTCTGTTTTATTTGAAATTGAATTTCATATTCAGTCATATACCTTTTTAAAATTTGTGAAAAGTAAAAAATGTACATAAATACTCCTAGTACATTTCTAAACAGGAGCAAAAAAATATAATCTTAAAAGTCTGGAGGGCTGCAGAGGCAATAGTTAATATTGCTAAGTATCTACCAAAGCTAGTTATCATTCTGCTACATTTTATGGTGTTATTGCCGCAGTATGTTTACAGAGACAGTATATAGATGATAGTTTTTTGAAGTATTTGATTCTTCTGTCTGCACTTAGACATATCTCTTCTAGAAGAAATTTGTGGCCAGACCTTGATTGATTTGAGAGCTTGGTTGGGAATAGAGAATCTATTACTCGATTTTACTTTCATTTTTGTTTCGTGTTCATGAATCATGGTAATCAGAAACTTTTCCCCATGAGTTCAGCAGCTGCAAAATGCTCTTAACAGTTCAGAAATTTCCTTCTTATACACCACAATTAGTAGATATTATTACCCGCTCCCATTACCCCACCCCCAGTTTCAGGATTTTGGACTGTAGTACAATTCCACAGTACCACAAACTGCATCCGTAAGTGTTCCATTGCTGAACAGATTCTGTTTTTTGTTTTTAAATAGTGATAATAATTGGATGTTTTCTCAGTTATTTAAATTATACTTTTTAAAAAAGCTTAGGGTCATAAAATGTAATGAATGCTCAAAACCTCAAAGGAAATCCAATTTTAGCTCTGTATTTTCACACTTGTTAATAATAATAATTAATAATAATTTTAAAATCTCTTAACTTTCTTACAGATCTTTGAACTAAATATAGTTTGTTTTATAACTGAAAATAAATTTGGAACCTCCTGCAGATTGTTCAAAATATAACATTCATGTGAACAAGGATGTAAGTGAATTAAAATAAAACAATTTCCAAAGTACTGGAGTTGTTTGGAACCATTGACATGGATCATGGTTATTTATTTATATTACACCTACAACAAGAGGCTGCACTTGAGATCAGAGTCCTGTTGTGGTAGGTGATAGTGCTTGCTGTGAAGAGAGACAAGACAAAGTGTGGGAGATCGTAGTATCACCCCCACTTTACGGGTGAAAACTGATCTCTCTCTTTAAATTGAGAGAGCCAGTATTTATATTTAGTCTTGGCAGAATTCAATTTTTATTTTTTGTAATTTCAATGGATAATATTGATGTTTATTTTTGAGCATTTTTTAGATTTTTATCAATTAATTTTTTTACATTTCTGTGAAATTATGGGTCATAAGCACTTTTCTCTATCATTTTAAATGTTCAGCTGCAGGAAGCTATGGGGAATCAGAAGATTATTTAATGACAGTAGACACTGAGATTCAAAAAATTCAAGCTTTATAACTTAAAATGCAAATTTTCAATATGTCAAAATATACAAAGTAAATATCCTTAAGTCAACAAATCATAGCTGTTTTTACTAGTCCTCTCGTTAGTCCATTCGTAACAAGTCTAATTCAAAAGTCTAAATCCCTGGGTTTTGACTCTGTTTTCAAGTAGCATTTTTCTTTCTTTGCCTGGCTATACATTTTAGTTATTATTGATTGAAATTTGTTTTGTGACAGTGAAATTGATATTTACCAATAAAAATCAAATATTTCTAAAATTATATTTAACTTTCAAATCTTAATATGACATACTAAAATTTACACAAATGCAATTGTATGGTTACAATCATAAACATTCAAAACAGGGAGGGGGCGTTGTGGTGGTGTCTAGGGGCCTGACCCCCGATGTGCTAGGCCCTGTACAAACAGCAAATAATGGCGTTTCGTCACAAACTCTCATTCATTTGAATAGTCTAATTGAAGTCATTGGGGGCTACTTGCATGAGCATTTTACAGGATCAGGCCCCAAGTTTATCATAACAAACGCAGTTAGTGGATTAAGCCCCGAGTACATCAAAGACCCAGTTTTAATCTATGAGCCACCGTGACAGCTGAGCTCTTCTAGGACAGTGCAGATCTCAAAGCATGTGAGAGCTGGTGACAAAGCATTCTCTGTCGAGGGGATCCAGCTATGGAACAGTCTTTCAGAAGGGAAGTGGTAAATCTGGAGTCTGTCTTAGGAAACCCTGTAAGGACTTCCCTTTTGAGAGAGCTTTTACACCGTAGCTGACACTCAAAATTCAAAGACCCTGTTTATTTCCAGACTGTTACTAACCCTCATCCACCAACACCACAAAAACCCTACCCCAAGTAGAGTTTTGATCCCAGAAAGGGAGGAGTGCCAGAGACTCCGTGGTGTCCATAATAAAGGATTTTGTTGTTGCTATTGATTTTATGCGGAAGTCACTTGGATACCACAGTGATAGGCAACAGTATAAAATCCTAAGGTAGATGGATGGAGAGATGACACTAGCTGGAGGTACAGTTAAAGATGAGAGGGAGGCTTATATGAGAAAGGTGGTGAAGTTACTTGTCTTTGTAGGTATACATCATGTTAATATAAAATACCATGTATGGAACTTGTACTTTTATTGAATTGGGTTGGGACTACTGTATATAGAGATATATACTTAAAAACATAATTAGTAGTCCAGAAGACACTCTTGGACAGTATCTGACACTCCTTCCTCAGGTAAAGCTCCTGTTGAAGTCCCAACTATAATATGACCAAGTAAAGGTTTCTATTAGGTCTATAATATTTCCACTTCCTGGGGGTTTTTAGTGTTTAACAAAGTATAATTAATAGTCTGTTAATGTAAGCTTTTGTTTTTATGTTTTAAGGAAGTGAGGAATGGAAAAGGAAGATTATTTTAATCTTTTCTTTGTGTACTCCCATATTTGCATAGCAAACATTTATGAAGCATTGAACTCCACGGTGAAGTAAATCTCAGAACCACACCCATGTAATTAATGTTGATGGCATGTATTTACATTATGCCTTAGTGTTGTAAACAGTATAACAACCCCAAATTTATTGAGAATTTTGTATTTTTAATCAGATTTTTTTCAGTTTATAGCTTTCATACTTTGTATGTGTAGGTTTTTAATTGTTCTGGCCTTTACTCCTCAGTAACAACTAGTCAGGAGAAACATAAACTTTATCTGTTTTCGTGTTGGTGTTTTTTAAAAAAAGCTTACACATTTTACAGCAGGAGTGAGAACAGTACGGTTTTATAACTCAAAAATGGGTGACGATATTTTACTCAAAATTCACTTTTGAGCAGAGATCAAACGTAGAAACTTTCTGCTGGAAAGAAGAATTATTCAGAAAATAAAGAATATGTGAAAACACACAATTGTAATGTTTCAATGGAACCTTAACTGCAGCTTTTATGAAAACTAAATATTCTCATGATTTTTTTAATTTAAATTTAAAGTTTTTTTTAAAAAAACAAAACACTACCCTGCAGTACCAGAGAACCAGAAATTGAAATAGATCAGCTTCTTACCACTGGCTAAGAGACATATTCATCATAAAAACACTTATGTTTAGAAATTGTTTACCTACTCTTGTTCATAAATAAAAGATTACAGAATATTTTTTCTCTATTCGGTTTATTTACTTTGTGCCTGATGCAAAGCTTATTGGAGTCAATGGGAGTCTTTCCACTGATTTCAATGGGCTTTGGGTTTAAACCCTTTGCGTATAGTCAGTTTCCCTGTTTTCCTTGTGTAGACAATCACTGAGGCAGGCCCCAGTCTTGGGATGGTTCATATGCGCAAGAGTTTGCAGGATTGAGACCAAAGTCGGTTTTCCTTGTTTGTGTGGCTTTTTCAGAAAGCAGCAGGAACATTTTTTTTTTTTTTTAGCCTGTTTATAAAATCACAAACTGACAGAGGGACTCGGGTGCAAGTGCAGTACTTGAAATTACTTTTAACTCTTTTTTAACTGACTAGATTTCAAGTTATTTTTCTTTTCTTTTTACTTTTTGCTTGATTTTGAATTTTTAATTTATGCTTTCAAACAGCATAAATGGTGAAAAGTACTTTTTTCATTTTCAGTACTGTAACATATGTAAGGAAAAATACTAAATGCTTTTTGTGATCCGGTCCCTTCAGTGCTGTACCTGAAGATTAAATATTACATATCAAACAGTATATTCTCCATGTTATATACTGTACTGTGTTTTTTATCTGAACTTGTCGAAACACTTTACAGACTTGAAGTCCCAACACATCCCTTTAAAATAAGTAGATGTCTCCATGTTATAAAAGGGAAACCTAATTCAGCAAGGTCACACGCAGGGTCAGTGGCAGAACTGGAATTAGGAGTGTGCACTCCCACTTCTGTGTTCTAGCTATTAGTACATTCTCTCAGAGGCAATAATTTACATTATTTAAAACAACAACATTAAAGGGGGTGGGAGAGAATGGGAATTCAGCTATTCGCTACATTTCTAACCTTAAGGTTTCTTTTTGAAAAATATGCATGTTTGGCCTCACTCTCTCACTTCCAAAAGACCTTTTTGTCCTTTCAGAGTCAGTGATCTTAAGGTGAAATTAGTCATTTTTCTGTCTCTGAACATGGTACTTACTACCTTTTACCAGCCTGTTGCCTGTGGACATTCAGCAGAATCATATTTTCTTTCTTCTTTGACAAAAGTATGTTTTTATTCATTAGCTATGTTGCCTTTGCTGTGCTAATATTTTATTATGAATTGTGTATCACCAACAAAAGTAACTAAATTTCTGTTACAAAATCTTTATTCCTGGCATTGCATCATCCAGAAAGAACACAATTTGATTTGCAGCTGCTGGTTGAATTTGCAGGGGGGGCAGTAAGCAAAAAGCCACTTCTAAACTGAATAAATTTAATATGGAAGTTACTGATTTGCAATAAATATGGAACCTCACAGTGCTACTTTCAGACAGTCATTTTTGAGTATAAAGTGAAACTTTAAGCAGCCACACAAGGGACTGACAAAAAATGTTTGTCTAATGGAGATGATGATCTAGTAAAGGCAGAGTAGGATTGTACTCAAGGACTTGATTCTCCACAATCTTGCACCTTGTGTAGTCATGCCTGTTTAAAATATATGTATTATATTCTAGTCTGAGATGGCAACTTTTTATACCTACTTTGTACTTCCTTTGCATAAGTAGAAATTGCTACAGTAGGTGAAAGCTGGTGGAGAATCAGGCTCAGATATTTGGGGATACTTGATGGGCTGGGGATCTCTTGAATGGGTTTCACTATTATATGTCATTTCACATGGAAGCGTTGCAGAGCCAGTAGGGTTACTGGCGAAAAAAATTTAATTCTGTCAACTTTGAGTGAAGGATTTTAAGGGAACCAGAGAGAGGCTTGCTGGTTCATTTGAAACTTTCTTTGGTTACATACAAAGCTTAATAATTTTGTGGTGATCACAGTTAACTTCTGCACTGTATTTATTGTATTTCTTAAATCAACCACATTACAGACATGTCAAGTTTTTAAAACAAACTTGAGAGTTTACCTCTTTAAATTAACATCTTTTTTTTTTCATTTTTTCAAAGCTTACCACATTTAAATGTGTTAATTATTTAGAGGGAGACAGACACTGATCACTTGATAGTTAACAACTTGTCTTTATATAACTACTTCATCCTTCATCTGCTTTTATATGTATTAGATTGTAAGCTCTCCGGTCAGGGACCATATGTTCCTGTGTTTTTTGTGTAACACCTAGTACAGTGTGACCGTGATCTTAAATGGGGGGCCATTTGAGAGAAATTAATATAAATTATACATATTATATAAACATCTATCAAGAGTTAGATAATGTCTAAAATAACCAATTTTTCTATCCATCTGTGTTTTGTGGGAGAAGGCATCAGTCATGCATATGTTCTGTTTTAAATGTGTGCTGGTTGATCTGTATCTGTAACTTGCCTGTTTCATGATATCCCATAAGTTATTTTTGGTTTAGAATGGGCTTCATTGTTTAAAATTGTGGGTTATGAAAAAGGGTAGTTCAGTGTGACTGCACAACAGTGCTACATGCAAAAAAAAAGAAATGAACCAGCTGAAAATGCAACTGAATTAGTTACGTACCTTCCTGAGTTTCTCAGAAAAACACCACAATCTTCTGTGCTTTTGAACTGAGACCTTTTGTACTTTCAGTGTCCAAAACCAAATACCTAGCATAGTACTAGATTCATAGTTAAAATGGACATATGATGCCTCCTTATTGCTGCTGCTAATAAAGGTTATCTTCCACTGAACAGCATGGTTTAGGTTTAGCATATCCCTATGAATGGCAATCCATGGGACTCGTGATGTGTGTGTCTTCATGCTCTAAAGCATAATCTAATCACAAAAACCCCTATTTCTGTAATATTGAACAAGTTGGGGCATATTTAATGGCACTGGAGCCAGGGGACCAGACTAATTAATTAGTCATTTCTAGTGTCCCGAAAACAAGTCTGAACCTTATGTTCTGGACATGCTCCTTAACTTGCTTATGTCTATTCTGACATACTTAAAGGTTCATTTTCTATTGTGTATGTTGTATGTGAGTTTGGACTTTGGTCTTCCGGTTGAACTTACATTTAATCATGATGCCATAGTAACACTCTAGTTCTGAAAGAATAAGAGAGTAGTCTTTTTGTTTCACTGGGAGTGCCCTTTGCAAACTACTGACGTATTTATTAATAAAGGAGATAGACGTAGTGTTTGTTTTCCTTGACCTAAACTCTCTTAAAATATTGTGTACACTTGTATGTAATTGGCGCTTTTTTTCACTGAAAACTAGTTAATAACATTTTGGCTCACAAGGCTTGTCATTCCCTCAGAAATAATTTCTGAAGGAAGGGAAAATATAGTTTCTTAGCTCATGCAGTTAACTATATTGCAATTCCTGAAGGTAGGTAAGTAAGTATCCAAATGGCTGTAATATTGCTGTTAACTTTGTTTTGTTTTTCAGCCTTAATTTGGATCTTTGTCTACATGATGGAGGTGCACTGGATTCGTTTTAAAACCAATCTAATTAGACTGGTACAGACCTCTGTCTGGTTACTTATTTTGGTTTAAAGTGGGCATATTTCAGTTTAGTTTAAATCTTAAACCGAAATAAGTGTCCACACGGTAGTTTGTATAAATTTAATTAGATTGGTTTAAAATAATACCTTTAAACCAGCGTAGCTTTCTCGCATAGACAAGTCCTAACACATCTGTTACTTGTATTTGTAGCTGACAAGTTGATACAATATTCTCAATCCACAAATTCTTTGAGAATAAGCTTTTTAAACAAATGAATCTGATATACAAGTGAGTGTAACAAAAGTGTAAATAAAATATATAGCTATGATGCAATATTATTAACCATGCTTCTGTTGTAGCTCCATGGCATATCCCTTAATTCAGCAAATAAAGATTTTGATTCCCTGCCTTAGATAACCCCGATTCTTTATAGGTGTAGGAATTCCATTTGTTTTATTAATTATGTGGCTTGTCACTTCTGAAACCACAAACTCATTTAATATAAAACAAAGGAACCCATTTTCGTTTCTTGAAAAAAAATAAATGAACATGCTGCTTATTACTGTTATTAATGTATACTTACGCTCTGCTTGCTTTTCAGGAGCTTGAAGAAATCCGCAAATGTGGAATGAAAAACTTCCGTAATATCCAGGTTGATGAAGCTAATTTATTGACTTGGCAAGGGCTTATTGTTCCTGTGAGTATAGAACACTTATATTGTGCTTAAAAGCAATCCACAGACCATTTGTACCTGGTGATGACTTGTGCTGAGGGGGGAAAAAACTCTCACAAATCCATAGTTTATTAGTACTGTAGGTGGCCATTACATAATTGTTGCACCCTGACAAATGGGTGATTATTTGCTGTTATAAAACATTACTTTGGTTATTCTGGTTATGTTTGAAGAAGAAAAGATCCAGTGAATGGTTGACTGAAAATATACCTGTTATTTACTGGTTATAAAAATAACTAGGCTTAGCAGGATTCAGTTTTAATTTATAACTTGGTAAATGTTGATTTCAGATGACACACTGAAATTGACAAAAAAGAAAATAAATCGGTAACAGTCACTTTGCCTGCAGCAGTCAAGTGTCACTGGCCCTCTGGTGATTCAGGGAGTACTCTGGAGTCCTGTTGTCAGGGGAGTGAGTGGGTCCAGCTGCAGAGGGCTCCCTGCGCTTCACCTGATCCCACGGTCGAGGCCCCTGGCTGGGACTGCAAGGGGAAGGACGACGAGCCTCCAGCTGTGGGGGAGGCCAACCCACTGCTGAATGGCTCCTGCGACAGTTCAGGGAGCCCTCTGCATCCTCACTAGCACGGACCTGCATTCTCTCACACCAGCTGAGAGTACCAGGAGACTGCAACCTTCCCTGCACCTTGCACCTGTAGGGATTAGGTATCACCAGTGCTGTAGCCATGTAGGGAGCCCACTGAAACTTCGCTGTCACAGCCCCACTCCCTTACTTGTGTGTCAGCAGAGTTGCAGAGGGCTCTCTAGACAGCTGCAGCACCAGTGACACCCAATCCTTGCAGGCATTAGGTGTGGGGGAGGCTGCGATTATCCTGGCCCATCGGAGCAGAGATCCCTGGCCAGGACTGCAAAGAAGGACCACAAGTCTCTGGCTGTGCCAGACACCACCCTGTAGTTGAAGAGTTCCTGCCTGGGGTTGGCTCACACATTCCTGGCTGGAGACACCTAATCACTGCAGGCACAAGATGCAGGGAAAGCTGTGGTCCTGGCCCGGCAGACTAGAGACCCTTGGCCAGGACTGTGAGGAGAAGTCAGTATTCTCCCCAGCCGTGGAGGAGGCTATTCCACTGCTGAATGGCTCCATCATTGGGCAAGAGCCATTTAGCAGTGGGGTGGCCTCCCCCACAGCCAGGGACTCATCTTTGTCCTCCTCCTCTTCCTCCTCGCAGTCCTGGATGGGGATCTCTCCTGTGCCCCGCCAGGACCCCAGCCTTCCCTGCACCTTGTGCTTGCAGGGATCCAGTGTCACCGGCCCTGCAGCTCCATGGTTACAGCCCCACTTGTTCATTCACCAGCCCAGAACATGGGAGCCATCCCCAAGCAGAAGCAGTTCAGCAGTGGGGTGGCCAGCTTCATGACCCAGGGCTAATCCTTACCCCCGGCCAGGTCTGAAGGAGATCTCTACTGGGCCAGGATGACTGCAGCATCCCCTGTACCTGGTGTCTTGGGCCCCTCAGCTGCACAGGAAACCCCCTGCAACCCTGCTGTTAGCGCTGCCCTAACCCCAGCCCTACCCCCACTCCCCCAACAGCAAAAATCACAATAGTTCAAAATAGGGAAAAAAACCTTTTTTTTAAAAAAAAAAAAATAATAATTTTTATTTTCAACAGTAAAAATTAGAAAAAATTGAATTCTGACCACACTAAATGTAACCTAGGTTTGTACGTGATGCATAATGAAATTTTTAGAAGTCTCTAGGGAGGACGGAGCTTTCGAGATTAAGCTGCGTAGACTATAAAACAAACACTGTTGTAAGGTGATTTGAGCATTTAAGTTGCTTAACAATCACTTATTGTCAACTTAGTTGCGGGTGGGGAGAGAGAGAGAGATGTAGGCACGCTACTATTTTCCGGGTATCTGTTTATGTGGAGGTAGCCCATAATTCACAGGTCACGCAGTAACATGTAAAGAATGTTTTGCTTTGAAACAGCTAGACTAAGCAAATACAAAAGCTTTGTGTATGTTGGCACTTAGATCATGTTAGTGAATCCATTTTTACTATTTTTAAATGGTTCCTGCTAATTTGGTGTAAACATAGTTTGCCTGGCCATTAAGACTTGGTGACAAGAGTATTAAAACAGTTATGGTTGTATAATAGTAGCCAGGCAAACCGTATTTACCCTCATTTTAGCAGGAATAATTTTGAAATTGTTTTAAAACAGCTCTGCTAGAATGCTTTCTTTATGCCAGTGAAGGTGGGCCTCAACCAACAGGTCTTAAACTGGTGCAGGCAGTACAAAAAAAGCTGGAGTCGAAGGTGTACTGTGGTATCATAGCTGACTATCCACATGGTTTAAAACTGTTGACTCAAGATAATGGAGAAAAGGATGGAAATACATGGGAAAACATGTGCAATTAATTCCATTTGATAGCCTTTCCAAAAAAATTTAGTCTCACTACTTTAAAATGCTCAGTGCGAAAGAATTTGGCCTGGATTTTCAGGATTGGGTATTTTAAGTTAGGCTCAAGTTGCTAGGTTTTTAAAATCTAAGCACCCCTTGGAAAACAGGCCACTTATGTATGCACTTAGGCAAGGATTTAGGTACCTAACTTTAGGCATCCACTTTTAAAAACCTTGCCCGTGGTTTTGTATTTTTGAAAGAGGAGTGTTAATAGGCAACTTTGGGGCTTGTCTACATGGTGGGGTAATGTATTATATGGGCGTATGATTTCTAAAGTGCACTAAGGTGCTGTGCACTAATTGGTCTGTGTAGAACCTGCTGGTGTGCTTAACAGCATGCTGTTTATATTATGTGAAAACTCACTAGGGAACCTGTAGTATGCACCAGCAGGATCCACAGGGATATATTGATATGTTAGAGCGCTTTAGAAATCACACCTCTGTAGACTGTATTACCCCACTGTTTAGACAAACCCTAAAAGTAAATTACTACTATACTAGTCAAATAGAGAGGGATTTGTTGGAAAGGGGAAGGGAGGAATCCAATGTATTGGATTGTTTGGTTGAAGTCATATGGATTTTCACCTTCTTTATTTTGGGCATTTTCCACTGCCAAGTTTCGTGCTCACTTTCCTGAATGAACAGCTGCACCTAGTCTGTGGAAAGGAGAGTTGGGCTACTTGGACATCAATACTGCCTTTTGGTTGGATGCAGTAGAAAGCTGGAGAGAAATATAATCTGCATGTGATCTGAAAGACTTTCAACATCAGCTCTGCAGCGCTTCTGGCTTTGTTAGTTGAAAGCCACTCCTGAACGTGGATCATGTGTGCTACATCAAGATTCTTGCTGATCCTTTGGATTTGAAACACTGTAGAACGACTGATGCAAATAATCCCTTTGAGTCTTTAGTGCCTCTTTTGTGAATAAAGTGAGCAGGATTTGACTGTTAGAGAGGAGATTTCTATTAAGTAATATATTTTTAATAAAACACTGTTCTTGTACAGCATTTTACTGCTTTGGCATTCTTCCTAAAGCTGAGAGTGTGCCTTTTTTTTTTAAAAGAAAAACATTTTATGGTGATCTATTTCTTAAAAAATAAATAAAAAAAAAAAAACCCCAAAACCCTCAAAATGTTTGATTTAAAAAAAAAAAATTAACAGAAAATATGTAGCTTTAAAAATGAAGTGTTTGTTTAAAACAAAGATTTCTGCTCATCAAGACTTGAATTTGGAATACTTTCCTCTGCAAAGTACATGACATCACAAACACCAAAAACAGCATTGCAGGGAGCTGCATCCCAAAGACCGCTTTAGGTTTTTGTTATGTGCTTTTGCAGGAGAAATGGAACTTTGAGCTCCTGTTTTGGCATTATTATGAGGAAATTATTTTAAAATAACGTTTTGTCGCTGAATCTATATGTATTAAGGATCTTATGTTTCTGTACATATTTAAAAAGCACCTTGGGTCATTATTTAAAGGGAGGACATAATACAAATAATAATCCTCTCCTTTCTTTGCTTCACTGGTCTAGAATTGTCTGAAATTCAGCTGTCACACTGAGTAAACTTTTTTTTTTTAAATCGGCAGACATAATCTGGGTACAGATGAAAGCTTTTTGATGTTAAATTTGCTTTTGAAGTACCAGGTATATGTATTTTTTAAAAGTGCTGACAAGGATTTTTTTAAAAACAACAAATTATCAGTATTTCAACTAGCTTTGGCTAGTTATTGATTGTCCAGTTCTATATTTTTAATCTCCCTTCTGGCCAACCCCTCTCCACAGCTTTTGTAAAAGTGATGCTTGATGTACAGTTGAGAAATTATCTGGCGTATGCAGGAGGCAGGCTTACTGAGTGATATTTTGTGTAATGCCCCGTTAAGGTTGTTGTGGAGGATACAGTTCTAGAAGTAGCTCAGCCTGCTACATTTGTCTCTAAAACATTGTTAAAGAAATAAGCAGTCACCCGGTTATGAAACAAGTCAAAGACAGCTTCTTATCTTGGGTTTTTCCTCTACAGATTTGTGTCAGATTTTTTTTATATTGCTTGTTTTACATGATTTATAACAGGACATTAATTTTAAAAAAAAACCTTGCAGGATAAGATGGTTTCGTATTCTATACATTGAAACAAATTTATGCATGTCATTGAATTTCTATACTATATTTGTTTCAGTTTCAAAATATGAAACATAAAAGAACATCAGACTCCTTGTGCCCTTGTAAAATACATTTATTGATTTATCATAAACTGAATCTTCCTTTTAAATACTGGTCACAATGGATGGCCCTTTGGGAAGTGAAAGGTGTAGCGCAAACATTCAAAGTGAGCATTACAGTCATGCATGTTCAGGTATAAGTGATGAACAACCCTTTGCATGCAATCTTGTAATTCAGCTTCTTGAGTCAGATCCTTACCCCTGCTCTGACCTCTTGTGCTGGGAATAAGGGTTATAGCTGTATAAAGTAGCTGTAAAAGCCCAGGATCTGGCCAGCACAGGATATGTGAAAGATTTGTAAGCCCTGACTCGACAGTGTATCTGGGCCAGGGCGAAGCCTCAGTATGAAGTGTTGCAGAGATTCCAGGAAGCACTACGGCTCATAGGGCACGCTGTTGTAAGTTAAACAGGCTTCCAAGGCTGACTAAGTTATGCCAGGGTCACTTGAGAAAACTGGATGGATGTAAAGTGGTTTAAAGGCATCTTCACCACCCCACATCCTAGCTTTTGAGTTCTTTTCTATCTTCGAGGACAACACAGAATCTCTCCCCATAGGTTTAATACTATTTTCCTTTCCCTGTAGAGTGTTGTTCTTTCCCTAAAGATGCTAATACTGGAGAGCTCATTTTTAATTTCTAAAATGGCTTTGATTAAAGGGATTGGACTGACTGGCTGCTAGGTGGGGGAAGTTAAACCGTACACTAAGTAAAAACTCACTTCCAGCTATTCTGAATCTCCCTTTCCCCAGTATCCTGAGTAGTTTTATCATGCTGGAATTATTGTTTGCAGTATAAAATGTTATATTTTGATAAACTCTAAAAATATCAATAGTTGATTTTTCTTCTGGGTTTCTCAAAATAATTTTTGAAACTAGGACTACTGTGTCTAGCCGCAGTTGCTGTCAGTTTCTGAGCATTGTCTTGCTCAGTTTCACTCTCCCTACTTTCATAGTCCTCTTATTGTGTCCTCCCAATATGATCTGATGAAAAGCACCCGAAACCGCACACGAATTCAGTGTTCTCATCAGCAGAAGTAGTAAAAAAATATGAATGATCAGCAGATTTTATGCAGTCAGCTAAAGCAAAAAGGTTCTCTCAGAACATAGAGGGAAACCTGACAAGTCAAATTGCTCTGTTTGTACCACCATGTTGGGAGAAATGAAATAACTAGGTTTAGAGACAGAAACTGAAAACTTGAGGAAGAAAATTGGTATCTAAGAAAGGACTCGAAAACCTTTGTGAAATTGGGAATAAGTAACAGTTGTGAGATTGGAGGCCTCTTTATCAATGTCACAACGTTCTGCTTTCACCAAGTAGACACGTCAGCCACCCCTCAGGGCTGCCATAGCATGCGTGGCTTTTTTTTTCCTTTCAAGGCAAATACAAATACTGACAAAACACTATTACCCCTTTGCAAAAGAATATTATGGTTTTGATATTTTCTGGCACATAAACCTAAATCTAGACATGTAAATGGACTTGAAGGCCTATACAGACAACAGGTGTATCTTAAACATGGACCATTCAAAAGACTGAGCACACAGTCCCTTCCCGTGTATCTCTTCTGATGTCTTAAGTCCCGTAATGTTCTGTCTTCTCATTTGCAGGACAATCCTCCATATGATAAGGGAGCCTTCAGAATCGAAATCAACTTTCCAGCAGAGTATCCATTCAAACCTCCTAAGATTACATTTAAAACAAAGATCTATCACCCTAACATCGATGAAAAGGGGCAGGTTTGTCTGCCAGTAATTAGTGCTGAAAACTGGAAGCCAGCAACCAAAACTGACCAAGGTAAGACACTGTGTATGGTGAGCTTAATCTCAAGTAACTGTGTTGGTTAAAGCCAAGGGATGCTTGGTATTATCCCAAGGTATCTGTTGTCTGTAGGTTTGTGCAATGGAGTACCCCCTCTGGGAATGTAGTGAATCAGTGGTGGTTGATCTTCAGTTATACGTTAGGATAATGCCATGACTTAGCATGTGTTGCTGTGGAGCTCCATCACTGATGATCAGAGCGTCAGGTTTGAAATACCTGGAAACCATAGAACGACAGATTCAAATCCTAACAAAGATGGCTCCTCTCTTAGTTCTTAAAAGATGATAAATTGAGTACTCTGAGACTTAGTGTGGAGGTCTCTTGGATAAGACCTTAAACATTTTAGGGTACGGTTGGGTTTGAGGGACTTTTTTCTATTTCCATTTATTGTCAGGCTGAGAATTTGTCTCCGTTTGATGCTGGCTGGCAGAGCTAATTGGTTTATATATTGGTATTGAATGCTGCTGGGTGACTATTGTAAGTATAACTATTGTTAGGGAGCTCCTTTTTTGTATGGGCTTTTTTTAGTGTTATAAACCCAAATTAATAATAGAGAGATTCTATATTTCATCAGAGCTTTAGTGACCACAAAGAGCTTTTTTTTTATGTAGGAGGCAGAGTCTGTGCAGGTATCCTTGACCAAAAATTTCCCTTCTCCTAGTCCCCATCTGTCAGTTTCTCGCCGTGAACTATGTGTTGACAATAAACAAATACTATAGTTAATATGGATGTCCATGAAAACCCTTACATCTCTGACCTCCCCTTTTCACTTCCATATACTCATAACTTCCTAATACTATGTCTGATCTCAGCCCAGAGAAGGATTTAGGAAACTAATTGAGGTATTTTTGCCCACCAGTAACTTAAATAGCCAAATAAAAACCACCAAATCTATCACATGGTGAGTCCTCCAGGAGGAATAGCCCTTTAGCCAAACTTGGGGGAAAATTTAAGTTGGGACTGTGCATCTGCTAAAAACTTAAAATGGTGCTTCAGAGTATGTCTGGTACAGAAGAGTAAAAGGAGAACTATACAGTCTCTCTACTTGGCCTAACACCTGGGCTTTGCTCAGCAGCTTCAGCTGATACTAATAATTGAAAATAGCAAAATCCTCTTTTTAAAATAAACAAGGGGAAAAATAAAACTGCCTTAAAATCAGGAATCTGGAAAAATCCTGGGTGAAAAAACATTGCTGATTTTTGCTGCATTTTGCAAGTTTACGCTGTGTTTAAAAATTCAGTTTCTCTCTTGCAATGGCAAAGAGTCTTCACAATGTGAATTCACTGCTTGTTGCCCCAGCCTTGCATAAAACTGTCTGCAACCAAATATTGCCAGTCTGGCTGAGGTGCACATTCCTCTTACCGTAAGACTGGAAGGGACCTCGATCATCTAGTCCAGTCCCCTGCACTCTTCCTCATCCCCATGCTGTGCTACAAGATATGACTTTTACAGTCTGCAGGAACCAAAGGGAAAAATGCAGCATCACTCAATGCAGTATCATGATAGCTTTAAACACACAAATGTCAGGAAAAAGGAAAGTTTAGGGGTTTCAACTCATCGCACCTTTCATATACCAAATGCACCTCTTAAGGCTATATATATTTTAAGGTTACAGCCGCTTAATATTAAAAAGATACATGTGCATTGTGATTGAATTACTGTTAACTCATCTTAATACTATTTTAGGGCCTGACTTGTGTGTGTTAAATATTGCTGTAATATTTTTTTTCATTTAATTATGTAATGTCTGTGAAAGAGGAGCTGTGGCATACTGTAGTGTTGATATTTGGCTTCGTATGGTGGCAGGTCTCAGATGCAGCTGTCTCATAAGTCAATTGTGAAATCAGCCAATATCAACACTACTTTATTTAAACAACTCTAGTTTAAGGTAAGCACATGTAAGCCAGCCCCTACCTTAGAAGTAGAGGAATAGGTTATCCTACTGGGATCCAAGTTTTGGTCTCGAGCTATGTTCCTCGCTCCCAGACGGGCGAGTGATGTGAATGCAATATGTTAGACCCTCTGGCAGAAGCACCTGAATGTAGTATTCTAGTTACCATTTTGGTGAACTCTGAAATGATGTGATAGATGCCCGAGTGATGAACAGAGTCCAAATCCTCATCTGCTGAGACGCTGTTGTGGAGTTGAGCATGGGGAAATATGAGTGCATTTAAAGTTGGGAAGTATGGAGAAGGAAGATGATATGCCTGCAGGAGAACAGTAATTTGTAGCCTGATTTGAGGCCATTCCAAACTCTCAAAAACATGTCCAAACAGTTATCCTCCCACAAGATTATAATATGGTTCATCCTTATAGCATTGATGAGACTGAACTGTGTGTTAACCATGCCCCTTGAATTTTGCTACAGCCTTTGCAACATGTTACAAAAGTCTGTAGCGCATTTCAGTGGTATAGTAGAGACTTCCCTCTTCCCCCTCTTCTACAAGTACTATATTTATCAAGCAACTGTGGTGTTGAGGGAGGGAAGCTTCCTTTAAATGATTTTTATACCCGAACATTCCAGAGAGCTGCTTTCCATTCCATATGACAGCTGGTTACCAGTGTGGAAAATATTAAGTTAATAGAGTTTTGGCATAGTTGCCTGAAAAGCAGGGGAGCAATGCTGTATATTGTTTGAGACCCCTAAATCTGACTGGATTGGGGTATGATGAATGAATGTCAAACAGTGAACTCCTGTTTTTTTCTACACACCTATTTTCTGTAGATGTAAGATATTTATCGCAGATAACCTAGCTTCCATTTGTGCATATTCCTTTCAATGACTGCACACCGTGTAGTACAGTATGAGAATTTGTGATTGCTGCAGCCTGTCAGTTTAGATAATTAGTTCCTAATGGCCAAAGGAACATAAAAAAAAAAGTAGCTTTAGATTTCACAGCAGTTTGCCAGGTCCATAATTTGAGTGCTGAGTCTAGTTTAGGTTAATGTGGTTAAGACAGACATTTCTCATGAAGAACATTGACGTTTTTAGAGCATGGTCATGAATATTGGGGTGATAATCACCCTGAAGTATTACCAGTTTGTTCATCCAGTATATCTTCACCAGCAGGTATATTTGGCAATTCATGTTGGAGTAATGGTAGAAATTGTTTCAGGAAATGAGAGAATATCCAATTTATTGTATTCATTTTAGACCAGGTTGTTTGTAACAATGGTAGTTTCTTCCATATACAGCTAGATAAAATATATTTCATCAATCGCGCCAATTACTTAGCCAGAAAATCTGGAATGCGGTTTGAGCTGTATGGGATTTGTCTATTAGTTTTCTAGTGTCAACTTCCAGTTTTTCCCTTCTTGAGATGAATTATGAATTCAGAATCACTACCAACCTAAAATTTTGAACTGCGTGCGGTTGCTATGTACTTGTTCATACAATGTATTGGCCTGTCTTTGGAAAGCATACAGATTTATAGGGACATTCTTTAACACCATTTAAACTCTTATTTTTAGTGCATCTCTCTTACATTTTGGCTATTTAAAAATTAAATGTTCAAATCACTGACAGTACTTGTACTTCTTTTGACAGTAATCCAGTCCCTCATAGCACTGGTGAATGACCCACAGCCCGAGCACCCCCTTCGGGCTGACCTAGCTGAAGAATACTCTAAGGACCGTAAAAAATTCTGTAAGAACGCTGAAGAGTTTACAAAGAAATATGGTGAAAAGCGACCAGTGGACTAAAATCTGACACAATTGATGTCAGCAACGTGTGTTAGAAGATCCGGAGCAGTGCATTTCAGACACACCACAAAGCAGGACTCTATGGAAAATTGACAAGTGCCACCTTTTGGTGTTAACTTGTGGCTGTTACTAACTTTCTACAGTTTTCTTAATCAAAAGTGGTCTAGGTAACCTGTAAAGAAAGGATTAAACATTTAAGATGTTCTAGTTCTGCTTTCTTTGTTTAAAAATCACTGCTTCAGTATACTTTAAAGGATGCTGTTTCTTTTTCTTGTCAGAATTTATCAAAAATATCTTAGACTTATATTCTGCCCTTAAAATTCAAAAGGTTGTGGCTATTTCTTATTTTCCCTTGCAGTTCCCACTATCTTGCGTTCATTTAATTTTTCATTTAATTTTCTTCCCCCAAACTGATGTCTTAGAAAACATATATTCCTGTCCTGACAGAAAATGGTTGAATGTTTGGCAGTTCTGTTTACTTTTCTCTTTAGATGTTGCACTGTGCTTTGTGGAACTTAGGTTGCAAGTTCCCCTTAACTTCAGTTTGTAACATAATAAACAAAAACAACCCCCCACAAAAACAATCAGAAACAAAGCCTAGGTCTTATGTAAATCTGGCTGATGTTACCACAATAATGTTTATTAAATGGGGAAACCCAAGTTTTGTGTGCGTGATTGAATTAAAATATGACTTATGTGCTGGTTTCGGAAAACTGAAAAAAAAAAAAAAAAATTCTGTAGCAAATGAATAGTGGAATGTGATTAGGAAGTTCTTTCACTTTAATTCTTAATATCTATGCAGACTAGCTAGGAAAAAATTGCACAGAACAGCATTTCAACCACTTTAGAAGAGTTTCAGAAATTGGGGACCAATAGGTACCAAAGTAACAAACTGTGTTTGAATTAAAAATCAATACTTTTTGGAAATGTTAATTTTGAAATTAAAAGCTAAATCTGACACCACGGCTAATCATTTGAGTACATCTTTCCATCAAAATGTATTATGAAACCATCTGTATTTTTTGGGATGGCCACCCCCCCCCCCCCAAATTATTGTATGATTCTTTTTTTGAAAATGGTATGAGAATAGCATTAAGCAATAAACTAATAAATAGAATACATTTCACTAGTACTGTTCATAAATATCTGTAAGAAATAATATACTATGCTTGAGTTAGATGATTCAATGAGTATTTAAAGTAACACTCCCTCCTATCTTATTTTTACCTGAATAAGTTATTTTCCCTTCAATCCAAGGCATGCCTGCTCAGAAAAAAGGACTGTTCAGGACTCAGTACCCTTTATAATCTGTTTTTCATATTTTTTAGCTGCCTGTTTTTCCCCCCTAAATCTAAAGTGAGGTCATAGCCACACAAACCGCCTTCTCTTCTCAACCATTAGAATTTTGATATCTTATTGAACAAGCAGGTTAATTTCCAGAAATTAGGAGTGCATATCATTTTGATGTGCAGGAAGCTGTATTAGTAAGTTCTTCACACCCAGATGGTTATTTGTACTCCTATGCTCAGCATTAGTACAGCCTCTGTCTTTGCGATGTTTCAGGACTTCTGTGTGTCTAGGGAGCAGTAGAGACCCTTTCGGTTTTAATGTCTTGTATGTTTCCAGTCTTTTCTGCCCAGCCCTTTTTATCTAGATCCAGCTTTGATTCAGAATTTAGCATAAAGAATGACAGCCCAGTACCTTTGTTGAAAAGTAAAACATTTTAAAAGTGAGGGACCTTAAGAACTTTTATGTTTAAGTATTCTTAGACAGATTCTTTGGCAGGTAAATAAAGTTAAACCATGGTCACCTTATCCTAAGTGTTTTCAGGCTTGGTGAGAGCACTGTCTATTACCAAATTTTCTCATCTTTGTGTCTTCATTTGCAGAAAGTTCGTACTGATTTTGTTTCATTCACGCTCACTGATTCATAATAAAAAAAAAAAAGCCAAATTATCTGTCAAACTGAAGTGTGTGTAACTTCTGCCTCAGATACCTAAATAGCCCACTGTTTTTTCTCTCCTCTTGATCACGTCTGTTAGCATGGAAACTTGCCATTGCCCAAATTATCCTTTCATATTTATAAAAACTGTAGCACCTGTTTGTCACTCTTGTTTCTATATAAAAGTGAATATACCTTCTGATTGTAAACCTCTCAGGATAAATGCTGCATACATGTGAATTGGTGCCATTAGATACCACTGAAAGGGAACTGAAGAGGTTGGATAATTCCAGGAACTGCAGTTCAAATTCACATCAGCCTATAGCAAGGTCGTGCCTATTATCTAATTTTATGTGTAGGGGTTAGGTGGAAGAAAATATTAATCTCAGTTCTCTTCTTGCTTTCTTTATAGTCCAGTACCCAAACCACAAGATGTGAAACACAAGTAGTAGCTTTTACTTATAGGTGACTCTCTTTGCAAAAGATACAGACCAAATAAGTATGTGTACTGTATGGTTGAAGTGGGAGAAGACAAATGAAGGGTACTAAGCCAGTCCTGTGTTAACTCAGGAATTCAAGCTCTTGTCCTGTCTGGTTCTCTAAGCCATGCTCAATTCTAAACATCCAGTTTAAAACCCCAAACTACAGCATACTGGTGAAACTATACACCCGAGAGTATTGGTATAGGCTTTCTGCAATTCCATTCTGCTATCTGTAATAAAAATGCTCTCAAAGGCTTTGTGGCATGATTTATTTTTAGACAGACTGAATTTTGAAAATATCTGTATACAGGGAAAGCTTATCGTTGGTTTGTTGAGTATTCTTCTTGTGAACTTCATATCTCTCAAGACTTTCTCAGAGCACTTTATCATTTCCCTATTTACATAAAAATAGTTCAGCTAGAAGTCCATGTACTTAAAATGAGGAGTTCTTTACTCACACTTCCACTTGAAAGTGCTTTCAATTCATTTGACTGTTAAAATCCTGTTTTTGTCCTATTTATTTAAAAATATGGACATTTACAAAATTATCTAATATTCACAGTACAGAACTGAATCGGTTAAGGCCACTCATGCTGATTTCACAGTGTTCAGTGCGGGTGAAGGAAGCAGAAAATGAGCACAAATGGTAGTACAGTACATGAAAAGAGAAGATGTTCTGATGATTGTGTGATCAAAGAAAATTCATACTAAGTACTCATGAGAATAAATCAAAGGTTGAAAATTATGTAATAAAACAAGGTCATGTTGTGTAAAAATCTGCGATCCAGTATTAGATAATCCACAGTGCCTCCAGGTATATTACTGCACATGAAAAACATATCATCAAACACTAGGTGGCACTCATACTTCTAACAGCACTTTTACAATCTCATTCTTTCATGGCTGAGTGCAACTCTTCCATTCCTTGTTCTTTTATTCTACTTTATCACAATCAGTAACCTGGAAACTTTACCACTAAATGTAAAGACTGGTATTAATGTAAAGTTGTTTGACGTATCGAGCACTTCCAGAAATTGGTTTCTTTTGTAATTTTGCCTCACCCACATTGTACACCATGTACATATTACAATACAGATTGTAAATCTGGAATTAATATTGTGGCATAATCTAAATTTATGGAATTGCCCTGAAAGGTGCTTGATATAGCAATCTTAATAGTGCATTAATGTTAGTTTTGTTTGGGTTTTTTCCCCTTACAGAAAGTAAGTTCCCAGTTGGTTAGGAACCCGAGGCCAACGAGGTCCTGTTAATCATGGAAAAAATCGTGCCCTCTGAGCACACAGCCCTGGTATGACTGGGCAGTTGTAGACTTTGATTTTTCTACAGTTTATGCTTCAAACAGTTAAGACTTTATAAAAATAAAGGCATTGTGCTAAAATGAGGTTTGCGTTGTCTAAAAGGGGAAAAACACTGGACAGGCTGGGATGAAGTGCATTTTTCCATCTCTTTATAAATCCAAGATGGCTGAACAACACTGACACATTAAACTACACTTTGGATACACTAAGCTTAGAAAAATCTCATACCTCAAGGAGAAAAGCAGTACTCGTAGCACCTTAGAGACTAACCAATTTATTTGAGCATAAGCTTTCGTGAGCTACAGCTCACTTCATCGGTGCTGTAGCTCACGAAAGCTTATGCTCAAATGAATTTGTTAGACTCTTAAGGACTCTCACAAGTCCTCCTTTTCTTTTTGCGAATACAGCCTAACACGGCTGCTACTCTGAAACATACCTCAAGGAGGATTTTTCAGAAAGTACTAGATGAATGAAAACTGACCTGTAGTAGAACTGTAGCAAATGGTGCCAGGAACTGGAGAAATTAGAAAGCACTGATGATAATCAGAGTTTTGTTTTGCCCTTCTCATTGTCATTGCTCCCTCTAGACCTTAGACTACCTTCATGTTTACAGTAAGTGGCCATCACAGGAACTAGCTCATGAAAGGGAAGAGTATGCTGTATTGACAGGCGATGGTAGGATTTTTACAGGTAACATTCTTCATGAACTATCTAATGGGTCAATGGTTGCTGTTCTTGTAAAGTCATCTAAAAAGCCTGTCTGGAAGTGTTGTCACTAAAATGACTTTCTTTCGACTGCGTAATGCCTAGAGCCTACCTAAATAGAACAGTAACTCTGCATCCAACTACTTGTGTGGAGTATGACTGAAGGCATCAGAAGGCTAATAGCATGAGTTGATTACTTTTAGTGAAAAAAAAAAAAGGCCTGCAGTGACCATTCCTTTTCCGTAGGCATGAGTAAAGCTGCAACAGTAAAAAAATGAAAGACAAATACAGTAATTTCTGACTATTTAACTACTTTAAAAAGGGGAATGCTCAAGGCTACTAGGCTGACAAAAAATCAGCCTCCCCGGGCCAGCTGAGTCTGGGGTATGTATCTTTTTGCAACTAATTGCTGCCACCTCACACACACAAAATCTTCCAAAAATTGATGCGTGATTGTCAGCCGTGTGTGGATCTGCTATTGCAGCATCTGCAGGAACTGATTGTTAGTCTGTCAGTTGGGCCTTGGCTTTCAAGTTAAATTTTGGGGTGGAGCGTGAATATGTTACACACAGGAAATCCATCACTTTCCAATCAGCTGGGGTGTTTTACAACTCTGATGACAATGAGAGAGAGACAGACTGGGATATTGCCACTAGGTGCTTTGGAGAGTCCAGGTATTTCAAATTACTGCAAATATAGGCTGCTGCCAGTCCATTCACAGTTCCCTTCTGTGTTAACGAGAGGTATACGATCAGCGACAGATCCCCCACCCCCCCGCCACAAGCTATATTTAGCTTCTCTTGCTTAAAGATCTTTAAATGCGCAAAGTTGAATGTTCCTTGTTTTGTAATAGCTTTGCAACTCTGGATTCATTAATGTTTGGAGTTCATGCAAGCGTTCCCATGACTGTGAAAAATCATCTGGTCCTTCTCCACAGCCACCAACAGGTGGAATAGTGGGGTACCCTGGATGTACCATCAGTTCAATTGTGACTGTTCTGCTTTGCTGATGTTGAGGTGAAAATTGAGTCATCAGAGAGTTTTCCTTGGTGGCAGAAGCCGCCACGGCAGTATCAATGGCGCTTTGAATGTTGCTGACAGACATGCTTTTGCCCATGGTGCTCAAACCGATATAAATGTCAGCCCACCTGTTGGGGGGAGGATACAAAAATTAATATGAACAAAAGGCATGAAACTTAGCTGTAGCCTTAGACTCTCAAAAAAAAGTTAATTTCACATGATCTTTTGTTAGTGTAAATATTTAATACAAAATAAAATCAAATACAACTACCACTGAACAGGATAACTCCTCCTTTCATTATTAGCATACGCCAACACAGAGCACCGGCATTTTACACATCAGTTTTTGAACAAAGGCTCCATTCCTGCAGGCTGTTCGGTGTGGGAGGACCCTGCTCCCACAGAGAGCCCCGATAAAGTCAACCCTAGTCCCACTGGAGAATGTTTAAATGTGTCATGGTACGGCTCTTGCTGGGGCCCTGTGGCTGTAGACCCACCTTAGAATGTGGGGAGGAAGGGTGGTGACCATGCAGGATATTGTTTACTACTATACATGAAAATAGTGTGTTTTTATTGAAAGTTTCATTTTTTTAAAATGAGTAAATCATAGTTTCAGGTTATAGTTACCTCTAATAGCTTAAATTTGACTCTAAAATGGGAAACCTTGCTAACAGATCTGCCCCCTGTGCATAGCAGAGACATGCTTGCTTACTTTAGGGACAAAATTACAGGGTTTTCCTACAGTTAGTACGGAAGAGCCAACAAACCCAAGAGGCAGGGAGCCAGAGGCAATGCATTCTTATGCATTCGCAACAGAATTGTTGACTATGTTCCAGCTGCGGGGCCAAACTCTTGATGTTTCACCTGTGCAATCCCAAACGGGTTTGATGTGTGTAAGGGAGTGCAGAATTAGAACGCAATAAAGTTCCCAGGTATAACTGAGGACAGAACTTGGCCTAGGAAGGCCACTTGTCTGGTGTTAAACTGGACAGTCCTCTTTTTGAAAGGTTTGTCCCCTGTCTGGTACTGGGACAAAACTGGATGTGGTTTTGTTCGGTATTGGCTGAGGGATTCTGCTCTGCCCCCTCCAGCTCTTAAAAATAGCACCCCTGTGTGGCATGACCTTGAATGCGCCATTTGTACAAGATTATGCTGATGGGGCCAGGGCAGCAAGCTCTTAAAGATGGAGCCGCCTCTGTGTGGTGGGACCTCACGCACTGGACACATGAGGTCATGCCAGCAGGGGTGGGCCCACACTGCTCCCGGAAGCACCAGAATGTCGTGTGAGTGACTGCTTTAATCTGTATTACTGCGAATGGTGCATAAGCAGGCAAGACCCCAATGTGACTTTCAGATTTCAGGCTGAGTTTGCAGGACTGACAGCAACTCAGTCTTTTTAATTGTAAACTGATGGAATTTGACATAACCACCATTACTACACAATAAACATAGGGTCATACCAATTATACAAAGTCATGGCTGGAGCACTTTAAGAAGTCTGGTTTGAACGGCCTGCACAGATGCTAGAGATCAGTTTCATGGGGTCTCGCTCTGCTTCCCTTTGGCTTCAGCCATTTTGTCTCCCTCCACCTCTCTGCTATTGTTTTTTTTGCATGTGTTTGTTTTATCACAGTTTGCCCCTTTGGCCAACAGGGGCCTAGATGGAGAAGTGGAAGTAAAACAGACATGAACAAACAGAAGTCAGAGAGACAAGGGGGGTGAGGTCATATCTTTTATTGGATCAACCTCTGTTGGTGAGAGAGAGGTCACACAGAGCTCTTCTTCAGGTCCTGAAGCTGAAAGCTTGTTTCTCTCATCAACAGAGGGCTAGTCCAATGAAAGATATGACCTCACCCACCTTGTCTCGCTCCTATCCTGGGACTGACATGGCTACAGCACTGCAAACAGAAGTTGGTATTTACACTTTCCCTCATGTCTCAGTGGGAGACTGCAGTGCCGCATGTCTACCACCACTTGGTGCTGTGGGAGGCTATAAATCAGCAGCAGTTGCAGGCCAATTACCTGATTCAAGATGGTGTTTCCTATAAGATAACCCAGTGTTTATCTCTGTGCCCTTGAGTCCAAAGGACACACAAACCACGACAGAAACTGTCCCTTTGAGGTAGGACAATGCCTGTTCTCTCTTTCTATAATGTTCTGCATGGGAAGATGAAGAACATCAAGAACTGGTAAAATCTGAGTTCTTTAATGTATATATGCGATGGGTGTGTCTGTCTTACCTTATTCCATGTCTTGTAAACACATCTACTGTGTCAAGGGAATCTTTTTCCACTCCCAAATAAAAGTCCATTAGAGGTGGCTCTATCCACGCACAGCTGTGAAGGCCTGGCTCTATTGGCACACGTGTATACTTGATCCCATACTCTTCTAACACCTGGGCAAACACACATCTAACCTCTACAAGAAAAGCCAGAGAGAATGTACAGGTAGAAATTAGGTAACTAGGAAATCAGCTCCCCTTTTCCTTCCAATTGAAAAATATAATTCCACATAGCCTTTCTCCCCCTGAAAGGGTCTTCACCTGTGGGGCGTCCCAAGACCCTCTCCCTTTACCTCCCTCCCACCCACAAAGCACAGTGTCCAAAGAATCCCATCAGCACCTGGTAAAATTACTCCACAGCCGGAGCTCTGCTACTGGCCCCGCACACGGGGTGCCAGCTGTAGGCCCTGTGCCTGGGGCTCCGCTCCTGGCCCCATGCCCACTCCCAGACTTTTACCCCTGTCTGGGTCTCCCGCTCCCGGAGACACGGCACTGCTCCCGGTCCTAGCTCCAGGGCGGAGGGAGGCACGGACAGGGGTAAAGGGACTGGCTTTCAGCATCCCCACTATTAAAAGGGTTCCAGTGCACTGGCTGTGCCCCACTGATCCCATTTGTAAAATGGGAATAAAGATACTCCCCCACCTTCATAAAGCACACTGAGATCTCTGGATGGAAAGTGCTCCATAAATACAAAGCATTATTGGCATTAGGGGCTGTTTGTACTTGAAGACATCATCAGCTTTAATATGATCTGCTAACATGGGATTTTGCAGTGGAGGCTCTTCAGGATGTATCCATCCTGAGCTACTGTGACTCACATATATCGTGACCCTGCTAATAGAAGCTGGCTCTGAGTGCACCTTTATGTGTCAATTTCACCGAGTTGCTCTAAAATCACCAGCCGCCAGTGAAGTTTTCTTTTGCTGCAATGAGCTGATTGGCCTAGAATGAGGCTCTGTCTCTATCTGAATCTCTGCTGACGGGTGAAAGGTGACTCCAGTCAGGCCCTGTGATTCTCAGAGACTTGCTGGAAGAGTGGGGCCTGAATTGCTCTGAAGCTGGGGCTTCAAATTCCTCACCCTAGAAATAGCAGCTCTGTGGCCCACTGCCAGATCTCCCAATGTACACCTTAAAGTGAGGCTCAGCTGATCAGTTACTGTTGTCCTGGGAGACTGGCAGAAGCGGAAACCTCTCCAGTCTTGTCAGCAGCTGTACTCCATTTACTGCTCCCTGAAGCCAGCACCACAGCTATGGTGGATAAACAGCTTGGCTGAAACCTCCCAAGTGCATGATATACTTCTGGGTGTTTGCATGCAAAGCTCTGGTGTTAGCACTTCAGGAGCTTTGGCACCTCCTACTGCTGCACAAAATCTTCCTACGACAGTGTGATCAGAACAACAACTTCTCTCACCAGGCCTGGGCCGCTTGGAAGCGTAATTTGATCAGTTCTTCCTATTATAATTAAATCTTATATTTATTGCTCTTTGTTATTATAATTAAGAATTAACAGGCAGCATTTGAGTTGTTCTGTTGGAAGGGAAGCCAGGGAAATCTCCACCCTCCACTCAGAAGCTTGAATTTCCCTGGGTGTTTTCAGCATCTATTATCTAGACGTGTCTGGGAAACATGCAGCGTAAAATGTCTTCCCAACTCCTCTCTGACTGGACTGACCACCTGCCTCTTTGAACACAGACCTCTGCACTGCATGTATTTGACAGGAAGGGGCATAGGATGGTATAGCACAGCTTCCTTCCTCCCACCCACAAATCTCTCTCCGATCCTTCTCCACCCGCTTGCTCCCCTCTGTGCTCAGCAGAGAGGGAGAAACGTAGGAGCCCTAAATGTATTGTGTGCAATTCCTGCTACTTAATTATAAGAAATGTGCTGCGGAGATCAGAAAGCTGCAGTGAATGGCAGCAAAACAACTGCTGGTTTGGGCAGGGAGTCAGAATGATTCATAGATTCAGAGCATTTAAGGCCAGAAGGGACCCTCATGATCAGCTAGTCAGATCTCCTGCATAGCACAGGCCAGAGAGCCTTGCCATTTAAGGAGAGCCCAGCACAGATATCCGGGGGGAGAAGGGAACATGTTCAAAGGCACAAAATGTAGTCAGTCACCTAACTGCCATTTGTATTTCTGTACATTCTGCCCCATCCCTCCCCCGAAAGGATTAAAGGGTCTCTTCTTCTCTTGTCGTGATGCCTTTAAGCACAATCATCTCAAATGTCTGATGCTAATAAAATGCGGGGGAAAGAAACACCCAGTTATTGACAAAATTAAAACAATTTTAAGAACAAAAATCTCCCCCAACAGCATTGTAACGCTCTGAGTTTCAGAATGGCCAGTCAGCTGCCCGTCCCCCGCTTGACTCCAACTGTGACGGGGCAGGGAATTAGTAGAGGAAAACCCTGCTCTGAACTGTCAGCCCTGGAAGGGAAGCTGCCATTCTAGGACTGTGAAGATCCTCAATGTTAGAGGCAGCGAAAGGGAAGTTAAATGGCAGCTGATTCAGGCACAAGAAGGATAATTTCCTCTCGTGCTGGCTGGGGACATTTCATGTTATAGTTCTTGACCAAATACCTTTGTGTGAAGGATCATTCAGCAAATCGAGAGTGGGGGTGGGGTGGAGGGGTGTTCCCTCAAAGCAGAATTATCCTTAATTCTGTGGGGCTGGGAGGAATATCACCACCGCCCTACCTGGGAGAACATGAACATGCTGGTGTCCGTCCATGTGATGAGGGACATGACCTGTCAATTCACGAAAGAGGTCAACTTGTGCCGTTAGCTCCTGTTTCACCTAAATAATGAAGACAGCAGATGGTGGGGGGAGGGGGAGGGGAGAGAGAGGGAGAGTTGTCACTAGTGTAGAGAATAGGAGATGTCTGGTACAAGGTATTCACTGGAGTACACCCCACCCCATCCACCACACCGTCCATTATTACTCTTGTAGGGCCTGCTCCTCGGAGGTGCTGAGCACCCTCAACTGGCAGCAAAGCCAACCCTGGACTCTACTCTGTAATTTGCCAAGGGCCCTGGGTTCCCATTAGCTTTCTAGGATCAGGCCCCTAGAGCACGGCCTGTGTGCGCGGGCTATACATGGAGAGTGAGATTGTCAAAGCCACCTAAGGGAGCTGGATTTCCAGTTCCCATTAAAGTGAATGGGAAATAGGAGTTCAGCTCTGACAATCTGAGCCCAACATCCCTGTATGCTCTTTGAAGCAGGCACTGCCGACCTTTCAGTCTGTGCAACGGGGCTGTCCTGGCCAGGGCCTTCAGGCACCACTGCCAGGTTCGCAGGGAAGCCTCTCCTTGAATGTGGTTATCCGTGGCTGAATGCGCAGCTCTTCACAAACAACAGGGAAGTGAAGGCTCTTGGCTTTCGCCAGCCCTTGTGTGGGTGATTCCTACCCTGACCCACCCATGCACCTTAGCACACGTTACCACGCTCCTGGGCCTCTCCTGAAGATCCACCCAGAGGTGTTAAATTGTGTGGTGGCTTTGTGTTCTAAAAGAGTCACTGGGGACAAGATTGAAGCCACAAAACTTCTCTGACTTGCTACCAAAATCCTGTTGGAACACAGATGAAAACTTCTTGCACCAACCCACCAAGTCAATGGGTTTAACATACTCTGAATCTTCAAGTTGATAACTATCAGAATCAAACAGTTTTTCAGCAGGCAAATTAATCCTAATAAGTGCTTCTATTGCATTTCCCATGCAATGATCTCAGGACACCTTATAAACAATAATTCCTGTAAAACCCCATCCACTTAGGTAAGCGGTTATAACATAGCTGCATGTGGGGAAACCGAGGCACAGAAAAGCGCTGTGACTTGCCTATAGTCACAAGGCAGATCTAGGAGTAGAACCCAGAGCGCCTGCCTGCCAGGCTCCTGCTCCAACTACAAGACAATAGTCTCCAACACAGGCCACGTTAATCCTGGAGCTCACCCTGAGCTCTGACCTCGAGAAGCTTTCCACATGATCTATGGATGAGCAATAAAGCAAAATGATTCTAGGGAAAATTATGTCTACGGAAAGTGTTTGGGTAGCGTCAGCTGCTTTTTCTCCCACCTCTGACATTTTCAGGAGACCTTTTGCTAGAACTGTCCTGAATCCCATCTTTCCGTGGAAGAATCCGTCTTTGTTGAGCAGGGAGGAGTTCTTCTTGAGTGCCTTGCTGACGGGAGAGCCCTCGGACAGGTTGGCGTGCAGACCTATTGGAATGTTATGCCTAGAATATGAACAAAAGGCTGGTTAAGTTTCACCTTCCTGTAGCCAGTGGGCGAGGTCCTAGGTAAGGAGCTGGATTTATGTGGAGGGGTTTCAGAGTCTCTTTTCATCATGAAATTTAGAGTTGCTGCTGCTCCTCTGGAAAGCGAGGCAGAGCAAGATGCTGAACAAGAGTAGATCCTCTCTGGGGATCACTCCTGTGCTGTCTGCTGGGAGACAATCTAATAGGTCCCTTCCACCTCAAATGTCTTTGATTCTGTGCGACACAATGGCAGGAACAGAAGCAATGAAAAATCTTGGGCCAAACTCTGCCCTGCTGTAACTCCATTGTAGTGAATTTGGCCCTCATCACCCTGCTTCTGACAGCAGTTCATTGGTATTTTCATAGACAATGCATCCAGAGATGGTGTTTATTACATTAAAAATACATTGTTTACGGGATATTCCAGGTTTGCCTGACAGCTTATTTTTAAGATGCCCTTTGATAAAATCCAGTTATAGACAGTACATAAGACCTATACAGTAGATATTATGGTAACAGTGCAAGCTACGAGTGTATGGTAAGAAACCCCAGAATTTAAGGGCAACTCAGTTCAACAGGCTGAATTTGTGGTCACAGACAGTGCCCAGGTCTTCTGTTTATGTACAAGGACAATTGCTGACTGAACAACATGGATGGTGTTGTACGAATTAGCACTTCTCTCTATTAGAGAAGGATGGCAACAGCAGAGAGTTGGCAGAGGATAAATGCAAAGCCTACACTTAAATAACAGCAAGGGTCTGACTTAATAACTGGATTAAAAATTAACAAAAGCCAGCAGATCTCTTGAAATGTAATTTACTGAAATGCTTTGCATAGCAATTACATTTTCTTGCTCAGTGTTTATTATGGTTTCCCCTACAATGAATACAGGAACCACAAGTGCTCAGATATGTTGTTTGTTTCTCTGTTGCTTCTGGAAATGCTTCTGTGTTGGCTGAATTCTGCTTTGAAACGCCTCCCAGAGCTATTCCTGGGTCTCCTGTAGACCCAGGAAGGGGTGGAGGACTAATATAGTGCCTTTCTCACTAGCTCTGCTGCAACACGGCTGCCGTGATAGAGCACTACCAGCCTCTGAGTGGCCACTTTGAGGGACTTTGCCATTGCACCTTCATACCTGAAAACGGTCGGGTTTGCAACCATTTAAATCCCACCTTTCATGTGACCTTTACACGTAGGTGCTGCAAAGGGCAGTAGGAACTCTCGGGCACGATGGATTCCAGAACAAAGCTGGCAAAAGTGAACTTATTATTTCAAAACTCCACATGCCAGCCAGCCCCACTCCTGGGTTCCCCAGTGCGTCCTGACTTCCATAAGCCCCACTTTTAAACTACGTGGGGCAGCAGTACTGCTGTCAGCTACATTGGGTGCCCTCCTGTGGACAGGGCTCCGGCTCCAGCAGCTGTTTCCAGCCACATGCTCTGAGCACATTTACCTGACATGGCGCTAAAAACAGCTGCTGGAGCCAGAGAACCTTCTCCACAAGGGCCCCAATGCAGTTAATACCAATCCAGCTGAACCTACCTGGGAACTTCGTTACCATTCCCTGGTGTAGCGATGCGTATGGGGTTTGATCTTTCCCCGTGACAGGGCACTCGATGGGGCTGGAATACTTACAATGGATATTCTGTATGGTTTGCCACGTGGGAGTTTTCTAGTTGTCAGGGAGGGAAAGCCTGAAGAAAGGCTCTAGAGCAGTGGTTCTCAAAGCCGGTCCGCCGCTTGTTCAGGGAAAGCCCCTGGCGCGCCAGACCGGTTTGTTTACCTGCTGCGTCCGCAGGTTCGGCCGATCGCGGCTCCCACTGGCCATGGTTCGCTGCTCCAGGCCAATGGGGGCTGTGGGAAGCGGTGTGGGCCAAGGGACATGCTGGCCGCCCTTCCCGCAGCCCCCATTGGCCTGGAGCAGCGAACCATGGCCAGTGGGAGCCACGATGGGCCGAACCTGCGGACGCAGCAGGTAAACAAACCGGTCTGGCATGCCAGGGGCTTTCCCTGAACAAGTGGTGGACCGGCTTTGAGAACCACTGCTCTAGAGGCCACTGGATCCATAGGGAATACAAAGGACAGTCCCCTGGATCGTGGGGAATCCATGAGCACATCCTGCTCCCAGCTCTGTTGCTTCTTGGCTTCCCTTCCCTTCAGCAGATATGCTGAAGTCACAAGGTTAAGAGAGCTGGGTTTGTTTTCATGGTAAAAGGAGGCTTTGAGGTAACTTCAGAGCATTTTCCAAAACTTTGGCTAAGATCAGTTGAACATCTGGTAAGTCCTCTATTGAGGAGCTATATTCTGCTCTGGCAAAGAGATTGACCCTCTGCTCTTGTAGATCTCTAACTCTATAGTCCTCTGAGGGGTATTGATAACATGTCATCTTCCTGTCCTACCTGTGTGTGTTTTCTTTGGGATACCATAAGCCATTTAACGCTGAGTCCCTGCATTTATTCAGCAACAGATGCTCTGCAGTGGGTGGTGTTCCTAACAATTCCAACGCTGGGGACAGATACTCTCCCACATTTATTAAACTGGATGCAAAACACAAGCAAAAGTAGCATTTTGGCAGCGATCTGCACTGCCGCGAGGGAGACAGGGTTCTGTTCCTGATCCCAGGCACACTTCATCCAGGTCAGTGGGGTACAGGTGTATGGAGGGAACAACACCAGGGAGCGAACACTGACCCAGTGGGCACTGAAGTCTATAGGAGCGGACTCCAATGGGCATTACTTCTACAGGCTGCAGTGCCTCTCAGCACTGAAAAGGAACCTCTCCAGCCACTGATGAGCTATATAAGAAAAGGATGGTGAAAGCTGAGATATGTGGGGAGGATCCCCAAGACTCATGTCCATTAGGAACAGGGAGGGACAACCAGTTTGAGCATTGGCCTGCTAAACCCAGGGTTGTGAGTTCAATCCTTGAGGGGGCCATTTAGGGATCTGGGGCAAAAATTGGGGATTGGTCCTGCTCTGAGCAGGGGGTTGGACTAGATGACCTCCTGAGGTCCCTTCCAACCCTGATATTCTATGATTCTATGAACCCTTACCCTTCCTTCGAAGAAAACTTCCAGCCTGGGGCAGATAACGTCTCACACCTACAAAGTAGCAATACTTTACTCTTGCACGGCTCTTTACAAAGGAGGGGAGGGATTGTTATCCTCACTGCACTGATTGACACACAGAGACAATAACTTGTCCAACTAGCAGCTCAGTGGCCAAACAGAATGCAGCTCTCCTGGCTTGCAGTCCGGACTATGCATGGGCCCCCTTCCCTCACAGGCAGTTCCAGAATGAGCATGGTCCATCACTCCTGGCCACAAACACAAATGGTTTTTAAAAGATCAGACTCCAAACCCAATCTAATTAAACTGATACCACTTTTCTGCTTTACAAACGGTATCTGATGACACCGCTGACTTGTCACAACCACAGTTGCTGTCCAATGGCCTGAAATGCAAAATACTGAACATATTGAAGAGAGTCCCTAAAGTAAAGGGATTCACTTGGGGTATGTCTACACTACCTGCCGGATCGGCAGGCAGCGATTGATCCAGCGGGGATCAATTTATCGTGTCTAGTCTAGACACGATAAATCGACCCCCGAGTGCTCTCCCATCTACTCCTGTACTCCACTGCCGCGAGAGGCACAGGCGGAGTTGACGGGGGAGCGGCAGCAGTCGACTCACCACGGTGAAGACACCACGGTAAGTCAATTTAAGTATGCCGACTTCAGCTACGTTATTCACGTAGCTGAAGTTGCATAACTTAGATCGATCCACCCCCCCACCCACCCGTGTAGACCAGGGTTTGGTCTCTAAATCGATTTTACCCAAGTGTTAAGCAACAATCACAATTCTATGATCAGTTGACTGAGACCTGCAAATGTATGTTTACAAGATTGTCTTGATAATCTCTGAGTAACAGAGAGAAGGACAAGCTGTGCAGCACCAGGGTTTAACTAAATTGTGATAAACAAAGCCAAAAAGACACAATTTCTGAGAACTCGGACACACACCATGACAAATAACCAATGGGGCTATCCACAGGAATCAGGCAAGGAGGATTTAGTTGTTTGATTGTAATCTGCTTGGGGCAGATTTCTAGTCTGTTTTGTGTTCTGTACCACACTGAGCATACTGTCAGCACTCAATAATGGGACAGCATCCAGCTTCTCCTGAGTGAAGGGTAACTGTCAAAGCCAGCCCACTGGCTGTGTTCTCAAAAACCATCATCCAAATCAGGGGTAGGGAGAGGAGAATGCACTCTTGTGGGAAATGCAAACAAGGGAGGGGAATAAACCCGATAAATGAATCATTGGAATAGTTTCCTTTTCAAGGATCTGTTGTTTCTCAGTGTGAGTACTCTAAGCAAATGTTCCTGCTGAAACAATTGACCTATCCTCAATCACAGTAAACGCTGAGTTCAGAATATAGTTGAGTATCTCTGGTTACTGGGAGCTTCATGCATAACTGCATTAAACTTCTTGTTAACATATCCATCAGCTTTCTGAACATGTCTGTCTCCTGACCCCAAGTCCTGATCAGCCATATGCTGGGCCCAGTGCAAAACTTGGGATTCATTCTTAGAGACCAGTATCTTCAGTTGTTTTGAATTCCTAGCTGGGAATCTTGAAGGGATCTTCCTAGGCCCTTACACAGAGCTCTTGCTTTAAGCTGCATGTCATCGAATAGCAGTGCTGCTGGGTGAATTCTATTCTCTTCCTTTATAAGTAAATGCATCTCTGTTTGCATCCTGTTTATATCCCTACCTTGGAAACCACCAGCTGGCTGGGCTTGTCAGCTTTTATTACAAGTGGTGACATGATGAAGATAGAAATATCTGCATACAGATGTCACGTTTGTAAGTATCAGTGTCTGGCACCAGGAAAAGCCATGCTAAGCCATGCAATGCTTACAAGAACTTGTGCCAGCAAAGCACCTCCGGATTTCAGCTTGCCAAATAGATTCATAGATACTAAGGTCAGAAGGGACCATTATGATCATCTAGTCCGAGCTCCTGCACAACGCAGGCCACAGAATCTCACCCACTGACTCCTGCGAAAAACCTCTCACCTACGTCTGAGCTATTGAAGTCTTCAAATCGTGGTTTAAAGACTTCAAGGAGCAGAGAATCCTCCAGCAAGTGACCCGTGCCCCATGCTACAGAGGAAGGTGAAAAACCTCCAGGGCCTCTTCCAATCTGCCCTGGAGGAAAATTCCTTCCCGACCCCAAATATGGCGATCAGCTAAACCCTGAGCATATGGGCAAGATTCACCAGCCAGATACCCAGGGAAGAATTTTCTGTAGTAACTCAGATCCCACCCCATCTAACACATTTATACAAAAAAGGTTGTTGCATAAGAGTTAGTCACTGCCTCCCTCTGGCAAACTTCAAGAGCTGGTCAAAGAACACGTCTAATTGTCATGCATCTTGTTCTTGTTTTTCTTCCCATTATTTCTGATTCCAAGGCCTTTTATACAGAGACAAGGCTTCTTAGGTCTGATCTACATTAAAAACTTTTGTTGGTATAGTAATGTTGGTTAGGGGTGTAGTTTTATTAGGACACTTTTATATTGGCAAAAGCCCTCAAGCAGATGCAAAAAAAGTCCTTTTGCCGTATAGGTAACTTCATGTGGGGCGCTTGTATAAGCTATACTGGTAAAAGCACTCTTTTGTTGGAGTAATCGGATACCACTTACCTGAATGAAATAAACTACAGCAGTAAAAGCACACTTTTGCTGGTATAAGCTGCACTTACAGTAGGAGGGTTTGCTGGAATAGCTATCCCAATAAACCCTATTGAGGGGAAGGTCACTGGCTGGCCCTCAAGGCAAGCCAGGCTCAGCCTTCTCTGTCACATAGTAGCTAGCTCCTGGCTGATAGTGATGTGGCCATTTAATGATCATTCGTGATCCCAGCTGCAGGGAATCATGAACTGCTACTTACGCAGAGCTAGGAGTTCAGTGGTGGGAGGGTGGATTGCAGAGCAGGGTCCAGCACCTGTGGGGGTAGAAGCTCTGAGCTAGGGCTTAACCAGGGACAAAGTTAGGTAGAAGGGCCCCAGGGGGTAGGTTAGGCTCCTGTGTGGGAAGTCCTGAGCTAGGTCTGACAAGAGTAGGGAGATGTCTAGGGGAACCTGGCAGGCAGGCAGTGAGGGAAAACCTGCTCAGACCAGAAGTAACGAAGGAAGAACTCCGCAGGAGCAGGTCAGGCTCCTGGGAGGGAGACCTGAGGAAGGGCCCATAGAAACACTGCAATGGAGCCTGAGGGCGGAAGAATTATTATTTGGACATTTAGCTTCGACTATCAGTTGGACCTTGTGCTACCCGAGAAGGGGACTGAACTTTATGACTTGGCCAGAGGGCTGAGCCACAAGAGACCTGGTGAGAGGCAGACAGCTTCCAGGAGGCACTGGAGACAAGGGCCCCTTCCAGCATTGCACCCTGATCCAAGAGGGTGCTCCTGAGGCTGAGTACACTACCTCGCAGGCAGACAAGGCCTTATACTGTGCAGCCCCCCCTTCATTCAATGGTTGGGTCATCACAGCTCACTAAGGAAGTGAGGGCGATGCAGTTAGCAGTCAGATGAGAGTGTGGAGGGAGCAGCAGAAATACTTCCAGATTAGGTAAATGTCAAGCAGGAGGATCAGAATGAAGTCACTGTTTACACACACATTTTGCAATTAGCATTGATGGGAAAGGAAGTGAAAACAGAGGGCAATTACATGTGGTTTGGTTCGAATTTTTCTTCTAAATGTACCCAGATGCGGTAGAGTTTGTGCAACCAACATTCTACAGCTGAGCTATAAAAACAAATGAGAGTAGGGAAGACTATCAACGTCCATTTCACAATGTTTCATTTTTTTCATCAAATGTTTTGGTTTAAGCAGCACATAAGAGATAAGGGACGCTGATGTTCAGTCACCATTGAACTGACAAAAGAATGAAGAAAATACTGTGGAAAGCATTTAAAAGGCCCTTCCATCTCCAGCAAGGATAAGATGTTGGAATCTATCTATGAAGGGCAATAAAATAACCGTAGCAGGTCTAAGTCTCCATTCCTATGGAATGCTGGTGATACTGGTGGAGTTGCAATTCAGGGTGATCAATAAATCTTTTTACGAGTGTCCCACAACGAGCTAAGAGAAAGAAGATATTAAAGTTGTTTTTCAAGTCTTGCAACATCCTGGCCTTGTTCTGATCACCCACAAACCTGCTGCAACACACAGCTGGTCACACTGAACCAGCAGAGGGGGCAGGGAATTCCCCTTAAGTGTACCTCAGTTCCTTAGATATTTTTATGTCCCACTGGGTGATTGATACAGTGAAACCTGCACTCAGGGCCGTTTCCAATAGGCAAGCCTTGTCTTCAGAGGTATCTTTAAAACGTCCCCAAGCTTTCCAGTGTGAACTAAGTTGACCTTCAGTAAAAGTCCTGTCTACATCAGGCAACCAAGTTTTGTTGGCCCATTGGGTGGCTGTCTTAAGCCGGGCTTCATTGTGCTTTTTTAATATAACTTTGCAAGAACACCCAATAACCTGCTGTGGAGGTGTCTTCAGCTGGGGCATGATGGAAGGTGCCACATTAGACTGGGAGCCAAGATTCAGAGCAGGATATAATGAGGGGCCTAACAAGGGGAAAAGATGTTTCAAACTTTGTATGTGTTAACCCGAATGCCCCTGGGAGTCATATTTTTCTTTTCAGACTATTAGACTAGCATCTTATATCTTTGAGGCTGTATTTATTCAGCTTTTTAAAACCTGCAAACATGGCTGCAGACTAGTGTCTTGTGAGCTATGGAACAAAGAAGAGCACTACAAAGTAAGCCAAGCAGTACTGAAAACTGACAAGCTAAGTGTTGTGAGACAAAACCTGAACACAACCCCAACAGTGGTATAAAACCCCACATATGCAAAGGAATTTCCCATGTGCAAACCAAGACTTTAATCAGAAAAATACGAATGAAAATTGGGAATTGTTTAAGAACACTTTACTAGATGCCCAAAAGCCACAATCCCACAATTGAGGAAGAAGGCTATACTGATTTAAAAAAACAACCTGGTTTAGAGGAGATGTGAAAGCAGCTATAAAAACGCAACAATTGGAAGAAAGGGGAAGTTGACAGTAATGAATATAAATCAGAAACTAGGAATTTTAGAAAACTGATAAGGGAAGCAAAGGGACACAAGGAGAGATGTATGGCCAGCAGAGTTAAGGACAATAAGCAGTTTTTTTAAGCATATGAGGAACAAAAAGAATCCTAACAATGGTATTGGTCCATTACTAGATGGAAATGATAGAATTATCATTAATAATGCTGAAAAGGCAGAAGTGTTCAATAAATATTTGTTCTGTATTTAGGGAAAAAACAGATGACGTAGTCATATCATATGATAACATTATTTCCATTCTACTAGTATGTCAAAGGATGTTAAACAGCAGCTACTAAAGTTAGACATTTTTAAATCAACGAGTTGAAATAAACTTGCATCCAAGAGTTTTAAAGAGCTGGCTCAGGAGCTCACTGGACTGTCAGGGCTGATATTCAATAAGTCTTGGAACACCAGAGAAGTTCCAGAAAACTGGAGGAAAGCTAATGTTGTGCAATATTTTAAAAGGGTAAATGGGATGACCAGAGTAATTGTAGGCCTGTCAGTCTGACCTCAATCCCAAGCAAAATTATGGAGCAGCTGACATGGGACTCAATTAATAAATAAAGGAGGGTAATATAATTAATGCTGATCAACATGGGTTTATAGAAAACAGATCCCGTCTAACTAACAAGATCTTTTTCTTTTTTGTAAGACTACAAGTTTTGTTGAGAAAGGCAATAGTGTTGATGTAACAGACTTACAGACTAATATAAGGTATTTGACTTTGATACCATATGACATTCTGATTAAAAAACTAGAAAGATATACATTTAACATGGCACACATTAAATGCATTAAAAGCTGCAGGAGAGTGGGGTGGGAGGAGGTATTGTTTCATGGTGTCTGTGTATATAATAATGTATTCTGCAATTTCCACAGTATGCATCCGATGAAGTGAGCTGTAGCTCACGAAAGCTCATGCTCAAATAAATTGGTTAGTCTCTAAGGTGCCACAAGTACTCCTTTTCTTTTTACTTCTTAAGCATCCCATCCTGCACTGAAATGGTAGGAGTAAAAACCCTTCTGATGGGAATTAGTTTCTTTTTGTGCCACGCTATGGATTTGTCTAAATGAATACTTAGGTCATGGCTAGCCAGGGTGTGAATGTATCCTGCTGGAGACTGTGTGTCCGCAGCCATGCAATAAGAGCTCCGTAGTGCACTTTGATCTATCGTGGTTTGACACAGGAGTAGATCAAAGTACACTAGGGAACTATTAGTGAGCGTCAGCAGGGTTCACATGAAACTTCACGCACAGAAGATTCACACCCCAGCTTGCTGCAAACTAAGTATTTGTTCAGATAAGCCCGGTGATGGTGAAGTGTGTGTCATCCTAGACTTCACTTCACCACCACTTTGCTAGGCCTCCTTTGGAGCACCATAGGTTGCCTTATGCTGTGGTTGGGCGACTCAGCAGAAGAAAGACAGCAGGAATTAGCTACTATAAAGCAAAACAAGAGACTGTAGAGTGTGGCAAACAGCAGCAAAAAAAATAAAAATACCAACTCCCCCGCCAACTTTCAACATCCGGATGTAGATCTTTGCCTTCCCACAGTGTCCCCTGTCTGGCTGTTCTCCAGCCACTCATATAGTCCCTGAGCCCCCATGCAAGGAATACCAGCATTCAGCCTTATTTGCTGCGGAGCTGTACTGCATGGCCTCCTGCCTCAGAAAACTTTGGGGGAAGTCTGTGTGCAGGTATTCAGCATCTGCAAAAGTCTACAGTGAAGTGTTGCTCTAAGATGCGCATGGATCTGCACACATTCCTTAGTGTTGTAAGGAACAGTGAGCTTGGGTGAAACCCCACTGCAGAGAAGCAGGAGCTGTCAGTGGCGTCTCCGGGAAACTGCTATACCCTGCACTTTGACAAGAGGAGCTGCTCAGCCATCGGTAGTTCTGAGTATGGAAGTATTTAGACAGTCTCTGTCCCAGGCCATCCACAGTGGGGACAGATGACTTGTGTTTTCCCCCAAGCATCTGCAGCCTTTGTGAGCCAAACAGCCAGCACATAATTATTCCCATGCACAAGGCAGGGCTGCCCTGGGTAATGTTAACTTGCAGCGCCTTTGCAGTCAGAAATTGTGCAGTGTTGAGATGGACAACTTGGCAAATATCAGGTTTCCCATCCCTCACAGCATTGCTTTGCAGATCCCACCCTCACTTTCACTGAATCTCTGGCTGGGATTATCGATTCCAAGGCCACAAGGGACTGTTGTGATCATCTAGTCTGACCTCCTGTCTAACACAGGCCATGGAACTTCCCCAAAATAATTCCTTTAGGATATCTTTTAGAAAAACATCCAATCTTGATTTAAAAATTGTCAGTGATGGAGAATCCACCACAACCCTTGGTAAAGTGTTCCAATGATTAATTATTGTCTGTGTTAAATATGTACACCTTATTTCCAGTCTGAATTTCTCTAGCTTCAACTTTCAGCCATCGGATCATGTTCTGTCTTTCTCTGCTAGACTGAAGAGCCCATTATTAAATATTTATTCCCCATGTAGGTACTTATACACTGTAATCACAACACCTCTTCACCTTCTCTTTGTTAAACTAAATCAATGGAGCTCCTTGAGTCTGTCACTATAAGGCATTTTTTCTAATCCCTTAATCATTCTCGTGGCTTTACTCTGAACCCTCTTCAATTTTTCAACATTGTTCTTGAACTGTGGACACCAGAACTGGACACAGTATTCCAACAGCGGTCACCCAGTGCCAAATACAGAGGTAAAATAACCTCCCTAGTCCTACGTGAGATTCCCCTGTTTGTGCATCCAAGGACTGCATTAGCCGTTTTGGCCACAATGTTGCCTTGGGAACCGATGGTCAGTTGATTATCTACTCCATCCCCCAAATCTTTTTCAGATTCACTGCTTCCCAGGATAGAGTCCCTCATCATGTATATAAAACTTACATTCTTTGTTCCTAGATGTATACATTTACATTTAGATGAAATTAAACACAGACTGTTAGCTTGTGCCCATTTTAGTAACCGATCCAGATCACTCTCTATCCGTGACCTGTCCTCTTCATTATTTACGTCCCCAATTTTTGTGTCATCTGCAAACTTTATCAGTGATGATTTGATGTTTTCTTCCAAATCATTAATAAAAATGTTAACTAGTGTAGGTCCAAGAACTGTGATCCTTGCAGGACCCCACTAGAAATACACCTGTTTAATGATGATGATTTCCCATTTACAATTACACTCTCCTGCGGAGAGTGGGGTGGGAGGAGGTATTGTTTCATGGTGTCTGTGTATATAATAATGTATTCTGCAATTTCCACAGTATGCATCCGATGAAGTGAGCTGTAGCTCACGAAAGCTCATGCTCAAATAAATTGGTTAGTCTCTAAGGTGCCACAAGTACTCCTTTTCTTTTTGCGAATACAGACTAACACGGCTGTTACTCTGAAACCTGCTTAAGAAGTGACGTCATTCTGAAAGGAGATATCTGAGAGAGAGAAGAGCCCTCATTTATTTGTATTCATAGTTAAGCTTTGCCTGCATCTGATAAATTTGAGGCCAGTTACTTTAAGGCTCCTTCTCTAAATCCAAAGCTAATTTCAAAACGGGTAAGTGCCTCACCAATATTGTTGCCCATTCTCAGGCTGAAAACCTCACTATGGAATTCAGGTTGCAAATATTTGCCAGTTACTTCGTGGGCTGGGATGGAACCCAGGAAAGAATGTTGTAGTTTTCTCCCCAAAAGCCAGAGCATTGAAAAGCCACAAAATTCATAGTAAAGCTTAAACTTCAAAATCTCCATACACGAGAGAGTCACTCAGACAATAGGGATTTCCTGCACCTGGCATTGTGGGATGTCAAAATTTTGGTGCAGGATTCACTAAGGACTTTAAGAAGGTCACAGCCTCAGGGTTGTTTAAAATCAGATTTCTGACAGAAAGCTGGCTTGAGCCTTTATATTAGAGCTGCTAGTATCTCAATCAGCAGAAACAGATAAAAGGGTTCATTTACATAATCAGATGCTACATTTATTGTGGCAACAAGCAAAAACGCTACCTGAATTTGGCTCTCCCCTGGGAGTTAACACTTTGGAGCATTATAAACAATAACATCCTACAAACATCTATGCATATGAATAACATTGCATTAGATGGGTTTCAGAGTAGCACCTGTGTTAGTCTGTATCCACAAAAAGAAAAGGAGTACTTGTGGCATCTTAGAGACTAACAAATTCATTTGAGCATAAGCTTTTGTGAGCTACAGCTCACTTCATCTTATGCATTCCTGATAGACTTCCACTCCATACAGCTAAATGCAGTGCCTTGCATAATGACAGGTTTCAGAGTAGCAGCCGTGTTAGTCTGTATTCGCAAAAAGAAAAGGAGTACTTGTGGCACCTTAGAGACTAACAAATTTATTTGAGCATAAGCTTTCGTGAGCTACAGGCATCCGATGAAGTGAGCTGTAGCTCACGAAAGCTTATGCTCAAATAAATTTGTTAGTCTCTAAGGTGCCACAAGTCCTCCTTTTCTTATTGCATTAGATGGGACTACCAAAGCTGCTTAAAGTTACTCATATGTGTAAGTGTTTGCAAGACCTGGGCTACAGTTATTCCGTATGAAAATGTTTCCCAGGCCACACAGCTTGTTTTCCCAGAAGTGATTTAAATCAATTTCACACGTTTAGAATCCAAAACAATCCCTGTTTGCACTAATAAAATAAGGGAGGGGAAAGGAGGGCTGTAGTTTGTACTGGCAAATGGCCCTCCAACCCTGCTCTAGAACACTTAGTCAGCTGACAGTATAAATGCTGTGACCTGGATTTAGTCATGCCTTTTAAAACTGCACTCACATGGTCTACTTTCTGAATACAGAAGTGTAAGTAATCAGAAACTAGGCCAGGTGGAGTCTATATTTAAAAACCTGCCGGAGAGTAGGGCTGGAAAGTAGAGTTATATATAGTAGACTATTACCAGAGTGCCAGGGTTTAAAGCTTTTCATGGTATAGCTGTATCTTGGGAAAGTGTTCACTTAAACTCACTGTTTTACATGATTTTTTTGATTTACTAATAAGCAGGCCTCTAGGTTACATTTCCCCCTGACACTTCCTTCTGCCTGATCTGCTCTCCTGTCAACAGTAGCATATCATTTCTAACAACAGACAAACCTACCACTAATAATTGTTCTCTTCTAGGCAGAGAGGCGATGGACTGAAGAGGCCTGGAGGCCTTTCCCTTAGAGAAAGTCCCTAGCTCAGGGTTGATGTATGATGGTGGGAAACCTGCCACCTATGATCTGTTGCTAGAAGATCAGTCTGTAGGGCTGCCAATTGGGCCCCTTCCCTGATGGCCAAATTCACTGAAGACATTCTTGTCTTTAAAATATGACTACAGTTATACACACCATGCAAAACACACATGCCACCCTCCAAGCATATCCAAACCTCTTCCAAAGGCGGCTTTGGATGTGCACTGAGAACTAGCATGAAGTTCCCAATATAAAGTTGTCACCCGTGAACAACTGGAGTTGGGAAATGGGACACAAGGTTTCAGAGTCCCAGCAGAGCCCGCTTTTTAGACTACACAGTGCTTTCAAGGTCCAGCTCACCGAGCTGCTCACTGTTTCAGGAAGTACTTCTCTTTCCAAGTGCTAACCCAGTCTGGAGCTGCGGTATAAGCTGGCTTTTACCTTCTAAATGAGTTACAAGTAATATTTCATATTAAAGGATTTGCTGGGTTAGTCCAGGAGCCCTGAACATACCGTGTGATGTGATACAGAGCCAAGTGTGACAGCATCTCTTAAAGAGCCCCTGCAGTAATCAGGAATATATAAAATAAGTTAGGTACCTGACATCCCAAACTTCTTTTTGTGTGTGTGTTTTTTATTAATGGTTTTACAAAACTTAATATGAGTAAAATGCTTTCATGACTGTTAAAAACTATGGTTTTTTGGTTGGAATTGCACAGGTTTGCAACCCAAACGTTGCAAAATTGCGCTAGTGTCTGAGAACCAGAGAGAGTGAAACCCGCTAGTTTATTTTCAGTGGCCAAGCTGAGTGAAATGCAAAAAGTAAACAAACAGCATAAATAGTAAAAATAAGTGAGATGTTTAAAATTAATTCAGTTCTAATAATCTAGGGTGTAAGCAGTTCAGTAAGGACATTTGCTTTTTAAAGCGTGGTGGTGTCCCTTGAAGTGCTCTGGAAAGCGAGAGACCAACAAACCCAGATTGTGACAATGAAAGAAATAACTATCAGTATAATCTCCATTCCACCCCCCATACATGTGAGGGGGAAAAATGTGCAAAGTAGTGGCTAAGAGAAAGCAGAGCCATTTAGGATACGTCTACACTGCAATTAAAAACAACTCAGGCTTGTGGGGCTCGGGCTACGGGGCTGTTTAACTGCAGTGCAGATGTTCGAGTTCCGGCTGAAGCCCAGGCTCTGGGATCCCAGGAGAGGGAGGTCATAGAGTTCAAGCTCCAGCCTGAGCCCAAACATCTACACTGCAATTCAACAGTCCCTTAGCACGAGCCTGAGTCAGCTGACCCGGGGCAGCCGCAGGTGTTGAACTGCAGTATAGACGTACCCTTAGAGTAACGTTTGCAGATGAGTATACTTTGTTTGACTATGTTAATAAAGTAATGTTGCAGCTGTGTCAGTCCCAGTATATTAGAGACAAGGTGGGTCAGGTTGGTAATATCTCTTACTAGATCAACTTCTGTTGGTGAATGTGCATAACACCTTCAAAAGATGAGCCTGAGAGCTTAAATTCATAACTGTGCTAGACACTAAAAATCATGGACTGGATAGACACTGAATGTATGGCTCATTACAACAGTCTGTAATCCACTAACCCTCCCTTGTCCTACAACTGCAGTCAAATTACTGCCCACTTGACCTTGAATGGACTCTTGCAATGTGTTAACTTCTTATGTAACAAGATGTTACAACTAAATAGAAGGTGTGACACTCTGAGTACCTTCCCAGACCTGAAGAACAGCTCTGCGTAAGCTCGAAAACGTCTCTTCACCAACAGAAGTTGGACTAATAACTTATATTACCTCACCCACCTTGTCTCTCTATGCTCTAGCTCTAGTTTTCCTGCCCAAGTCTGGGAAAGTTGAGTTTTTCCATTTGGCTATAAATGTTATGAATTCACTGAACGTTACAGTCTGGGCTCTGCTCATACAGCCTGCAGAGGCTGCACGTGAAGGGGACTAAAGTAAGTAGCTCACCTTCTCGCCAGTTGTGCTGCATCTGGCGCAGCGCTGCCATTGACCAGAAGGGAAACATTGGAAACTGCTCCGGCCAGGAAACACTCCACGATTCCTTGGTTCCTCTTTGGGCAGTAGCCAAAGTCATCTCCGGTTACAATTAACTTCACTTTGGCCTGAAGCATCCTTAGGGGTCAGCCCTGACAGGAAATCAAAGGAGACAAAATCAAAGCAATGAACGCTGCAGCACATTAAAAGGCTACAGGAAAAGGCAGGATCAGTATATATGAATGAGAGAGAGAGAATAGAGAAATGAATCAAAAAGTGACTCCGCCTCCTGCCAGATCTGCTGCTCCACCTTAGCTGTTTACAATGGTAATGACGAATATACTGGCAGTGCTAGTTTCATTTCACTGTAATTGTGGCTCTCACTCACAGTACTCTGCCCCTCCCTCAGTGCCAAGATCAGCCTCCTTCACTTTTCTATTCAGGGAAGGAAGGAATGTCATGCTATATTACCCAGCTGGATTAAGAGTAGTTTTTTCCAGTTTAACAGGTCACTGATTTACATAATGATTTAAATGACTGATGGTACATCAAGGTTCAGAATCCTCTGGTTTCTGGACTCCATCATATTGAGCAGCTAGCTTATAGTATCTGAAGAGGAGAAACATCAGGAATGCAGAGCTCAGACAATCCTAGAAGAAACTAAACCATTAGTCTCTGTTAAAAGATGGACTTCTTCCAATAGTCAAATCTCAATAAAAGTCCAGTACGAAGAAGGTACGTGCTGGTTCCTGGTTCTGCATACGCTGTCTGAATTCTGCAGCTATTCCACAGAAGCAGCTTACATTCTCCCACATCAGGGTTTCAAAAAGGCATCACATTTGGTATTTTTTCAAGTAAAACAGTGGACAAGGGAAAGAGGTTAGAGTCTTAATTTCCTCACACTGCCTCTCCCTTTCCAATTTGCATGCCTCCTCTGATGAAGAATAAGCAAGATTCCTTCACATCGGTATTTGCACTTTTCTGTCACACAGATGTGAGGCTCATTTAACTGTTGAGCATACGGTGTTTGTTCGGCATTGGACACACAGGAAGCTGGAGCTTTCCTGCCTCACCAGAAAAAGCTCTGAGAGCACAGCGCCCCTTGGGAGTCAATCAGACCCTCTTTTTTTGCACCCCCTCTATTGTTCTTCCTTTCTTCTTTTCAGTTAGAAGCGGTTCGTCGTCTCTGTGCCTTTTTTTCTGAGCTGGGACTCCAGCAGTAGTAAGGCAGCTGCTGTGCATGCGCTGAGAACAAGCAGGAAGTGTGGTGCAGTGCCTCCAGCAGCAGAGAAGTGAGCTATTTATATACTCCACACAGTGTTTGCTTATGGAGAGGGTAAGAGACCTAGAATTCATAACAGCGGCCCAAAATCAACAGGGCAGAAAGTAACTGGCTGAAGCAATAGCGTGCTTGTCTCGTTTTCTAAGTGATTTTTCAGTATAATCCATCTGCTTTATTCACAGGGCCATGCTGCCTTTGCTCGTAGATCATATAAAAATATAGCCCCAAACCACCCCCAATTGGAGCTAAGATGACCAGAGAGCAAGTGTTAAAAATCGGGATGGGAGTGGGGGGTAATAGGTGCCTATATAGAAAAAGCCCCAAATATTGGGACTCTCCCTATAAAATCGGGACATCTGCTCACCCTAATTGGAGCACTTAACTCTGTCTGCTACAATATTTCATCACAAGAATTCCTAAAGGCAGGGACGTTGCAATCCCATTTGTGGAGTGACAGCAACTGCCCTGATCCCCCTGAAACAACCAGGAGCAGGGGAGGTCCCCTGCTGGGGCAAGGATGGAACGCCCTGAAGAAGACAGACAGGCACCAGAAAGCCCCTGCTCAATCAGGGATGGGAGGGCTTCTGACCCCTGCAAGCTGCTGTCAGACCCCCCTAAGGTCCTGGGGTGAAGGTGTGGCCCTCATGATTTCCTGGCTCGTCCCTGAGTTAAGCCGCCTGTTGCCAGAAGGCTCCCCAGCCCCGCGACTCCACGGCACAACCCCTGCCCCGGGAGCCGGGCTCTCTGCCAGCTGCCCCAGGGATGCCCCGCACTAAGCAAAGGGGGGGCCCCACGCTGCAGGGGGGCTCCCACTCCCCGGAGCGCCGCCCCCGGCCCCGGCACTGACAGCCAGCGCCGGGCCCTTCAGCTAGAGTCCAACATGCTGCGGCGTCCACAGGGGCCAGCCCGGAGCTGCGGCCGCCTCCCTCCCCTTGAACGCCGCAGGCCGGCGGCTGCTCCCGCGCCGGCGCTGCCGCTTCCCTCCCGCTCGCCCCCCGGGCGCGGAGGGTCCCCGGACTCACCCATCATGAAGCGCCCGCCCAGCCCTGGCCGCAGCTGCTGCTGCGGCCTCCACGACACGCTCCCGAGCCAGGCGCCCCCGCCGCGCTGCGCTGCACAGAGCCGCTGGGGCTCGGTGCGCCCCGTCGTGGTGAAGGCGGGCGGCGGCGGCTCGGATGTGGAGGGGCCTGCTGCAGCTGGGGCACCGACAGATCAGCAGGCAGTAAAAAGAGGGATGGACCCGGTGCACTGGAGTGATTGGCAGGCGGCGCTAAATTTGTGCCAGGGCTGAGCCCTGGCACCTCTAGGGCTTGGCAGTTCATAGCCCCCGCACCTCTGGGCTTGCCGCCTCAGTTATGAATGGGGGGGCAATGTTCGAGCCCCATCACATCTTTCCTTGCAAATTAAGCTTTGGATGCTTGCGGGGTGGGGGTCTGATATGGCGCCACTGTTGTATGCGCAGTAGTTGTAGCCCAGTGTGTCCCAGGATATTAGAGAGACAAGGTGGGTGAGGGCATATCTTTTTGTGGACCAACTTCTGTTGGTGAGGGAGAAGCTGTCAAGCCACAGGCAGCACTCACAGCACAATCCGAGGTGGAAGGGATTGTTTAGCATCAGTAGTTAGCAGAGATTATAAGGGACCATTCCAGGTAGAGTGGCCAGTTAACACCTCCATCCATTTCATCCTCACCCATAACAGTTTTACAATCAACAGCAAACACTTTATCCAAACCATGGCCATAGACATAGGAACTAAGATGGCTTCCCAATATGCCAGCCTCTTCCCGGGCCACCTTGAAGAAGAATTTCTAAACAAATGCACCATATAACCAGTGATATATCTGAGATACATCAATGATATTTTCATCCTCTGGACAGACAACTTAAACTCCCTCATAGATTTCCACTTCAACAACCAACTCACATCCATTAAACTCTCTCTGGAGCACTCCCACACTAACATCAACTTCCTGGACACCACAATCAGCTTCAACAATGGAACCTACAGACAACTATATACAAGAAACCCACGGATCACCACACCTACCTTCATAGATCCACTAACTGCCCCGAACACACCAAGAAATCTGTTATCTACAGCCATATCACAGAATATGCTCTGAGGAGAAAGTCCAAGATATACCTTAACACACTTTAAACCACTTTCACCATACAAGGACACTCCACCAGAGAAGTAGATTGCATCATGGAATAGGCCACCCAAATACCCCAAGAAAACCTGCTTCAATACAGAAATAAAACCCCCTCTGCCTACATACCCCTAGTTGTTGCCTACCACCTCACACTGGAACCCCTACAGGATATCATCAAACACCTACAACCCTTACTTGATGGGGACCCCATCCTGAAAGAAATCTTTGCTGAACCCCTGTTTCTGTCCTTCAGACAACTCCCGAACTTCTCCAAGCTCATCATCAGAAGCAAGCTCCCGACAGATCAGGACACAACAACTCAGAGCAGCACCAGACCCTGGCAGAACAACAGATGCAAAACCTGCAGACATATTGCCACTCCTACAATGATCCACACCCCCAAACAAAACACCTTTCAAGATCCATGGGTCCTAAACATGCCTATCACAACATGTGGTATACCTCTTCCAGTGCACTAAATGCCCCAATAACAACTACGTGGGTGAAACCAGACAATCACTATGCTCTTGAATGAACACACACAGGAAAATGATAAAACACAAAAACACCGTATCACCTGTGCATGAACATTTTTCACAAAGTGATCTCTGTATATCTGACCTGTCAGTCCTCATCCTCAGAGGAAACCGGCACAACACTTTCAAAAGATGAGCCTGGGAGCTTAAATTCATGACTGTGCCAGACATCAAAAATCATGGACTGAACAGAGACACTGGATTTTATTAAGATGATGTTTAAAAAAAGCGAATGGTACAAAGTTGAAGCATAGAAGTTTCTTGTTATCAGGAAATAACGTACAGATTATCAAGGAGTGCGAAGTTCAGTTTAGGATCGGATGGCGTAAGGAATACATAATCTGTTGTTGGATCATATTAAAGAAGTTCTGTATTAAAATCACAAATGAGTTTGATTCCCCATAGTTTAAATTCCAGGGTATTACTAATTAAGAGGTCTCTTGGTTTTTGGTACTGTTTCTCTCCCTCTATGTGTGAAACTTGCAAGCTGCTAATTGTGTTAGTACATTCTAAGACAGAGTCTATTCTCAAAGCAATTCTTTGTAACAACAACTACTCACACAGAGAGAGACTCAAAGCAATACTCTGTAACAACAGAAACAGCACCCAGAGACTCCCCGACCTTTTGTTGTATTCATCTCGCTTTGTTAACAATTGTGATTAAAATAGAGATAGAGGACGTATGTGGATGGATGCTTGGTGTGGATAATAACTGAATGATCAGTTTGGTGCCAGCCTAAGAATCCAGTGTCCATCAGCTGAAGAAGGTGTCAAGTGGAAATAACCAGAGGACCCCCGGAGGGCAGACTGGAATCCACCCAACAGCCTCAAGAATGGGAGAACCAAAGAACAAGATAACATCTGGCAGCACGGAGCCGTCAGGAATGTGCCATCTGCTGATTGATTCAGCAACAGCATGATGAAGCAATTCCCATAGACTGGCATAGGAAGAAATTCCAATAAAAATGGACTCTAGAAAGTGAGAACTTTGGGGTCTGATTCTGCAAACCAACTTCCAGGAGCGTCAGATGAGCATCTGACAAGGCCCTGCTCCCTCCTCATGTCCAGGCCACCTGGCCAGTGGCTTGGCATGAGCAACTCTAAGGCTGATAACTATGATAACAACCTTGAAGAACCTGTGTGTGTGTGTGTGTGTGTATGAATGAATGTGTGAATACATATGAAATTGAATGGAATGTTATAGCTATAACTAACTGCTTACTATGATTCTTTCTGTATTCACAATAAATGTGACATTTTGCCTTTTCCCCTTTAATAAGATCCTGCTGGTTTTTATTTTATTGGTATAACACTGTAATATTTCTGATTGGGGGTAAAAGGTTGATGGGTCACACTACAGACATCGAGATATGAGGGTATGTTGTTCATATAATGGCTATGTTCAGGTGTGGAGTATATAATGAGTGGATACGATGATGAGGATGGATTGACCCTCATTTGGCGAGATTTAACGTTCAGTGAGATTATGGTTCCAGTTCATATGGTCCAATGGACAAAGTCTCTTAGTCCCTTTCTCGTAGTCGAAGCACAATGTCGCTCCGGCTCACACCTCCTGGTACTGTCGGTGGCCGGTGACGTGTTTGATGTAGATGTCCCTGGACCATCGGATCATTTCCGAGACCATGAGGTGCCGCATGAGCCGTGCATAGCGTTGACTGATCCCACAGGTCCGCAGCACACGCTTGTTGCAGGGGTCCCAGGCGCCCAGGGCTCCAACGATCAGGGCGTCCATCTGTACCTCGTAGCCCTTCACTCTCAGGATGTCGACTACAACAACGTATAACCCACTAACCCCCTCTTTTTGTCCTGTGACAGCAAAGGTATTAACAGGCCACTCTACCTTGAATGGTCTTTTACAATATGTGTGAACTACTTTTCCTTAACAATCTGTTCCACCTTGGATTTTGTTTTGACCCGGGGAGTTCCTTTCCCACACCTGACGAAGAGCTCTTCATGGCTGGAAAGCTTGTCTCTCTCTCTCACCATTGGAAGTTGGTCCAATAAAAGATATTTTATTTACCTTGTGACTGTTGGTGGGCATTTCCACAGAGCTCAGTGCCATAGTACCTGAGAATGCCAGGTATCCTCATTTATACCAAAAGGGCAGGGTTCCTAACCCAGCACCATGGTACAAGAGGGCAAGAAGATGGGATGGTATTATTACCAAACTTTACTCCTGAAACTAGAAAACACAGGCACCTCTCCTTCTTTCCTGCTTTGTTATAAATGAAAAAATCAGTTTACATTTATGCAAAGATGCACTACAATGCTGGATGTTTCCACGGACCTTGGTCTAATTTTTTTTTCCATAGCTGAACCTAGGGCTGATTTATGGTTTCACATCAGTTTGCATCGTTGTACAGCTTTGTCACAAAACTAGTTGAAATGCTCTGGTTTCAGCTGAGTTTTGTGTTGCATTCTCAGGTTAATGAGAACCTGAATCCCATCAGTAGAAAATGCATGTTATTCAGAATGAAAGAAAACCTCATTGGATCAACTACTCTGGGCTTCCTAGAGCAAATCCAACTGTCCAAACTGTTCAACAATAAAGCAGGTAGGTCCCCAAATGCTGTGCTGACTGAAGCCTCACTCCTCACCATCTGCTAAGCTCTACAGGTCCACTAAGATCCATGAAACTGAAGCTCTTGTGAGCTAAATCAACCAACCAATTATCAAGAAAACCTGAGTTATCTGAATCCTCACATTTACAAAGGTCTTAGGTGTCCTGTGAGACCTTCATAAAACTGAGGTTCTACTGTATTTAATATTTTCTGTATGACCTTGGTGTATATTTCCCACCTGTTGCATCCCAACATGCCCCGATGGATTCAGATATAAAACTATTCCCAAACACAGCCTTACCAGGCCTGGGAAGCACTTAGATACTACAGTAATGAGTGGTATAGAAAACCCTGACATAGACAGATAGGTAGAATATCCTTCTCTCCCAGACAAAATGCCCACAACACTCACCATATAAAGAGATGATTCCCTTTCTCAGACCTACTGATGAGGTTAGATTTGTACCTGCAGCTGTAAATGGCATGACTAGTGCAATCACACAAGATGTTTTCTTTTGTTTCCCCAGTGTAAGATGAATCAAAATCTTTTTTCACTGGCACCATTTGGTTCATGAATTGCCAGGGTAGCTGTTCAGTCCTGTTTTTTACTTACCTTTGTCTGTTTGCAGCTCTGAGTTTAGGTGTTGATCTAGAGCTGAAATCCAATCCAATTGACCTTGACCAGGAAGTGCCTAAGATTCTTATCCTGGGATGGGGAGGGGCATTGGGTGGAATAGATAAGTCGTCTGGGAGGACATAGTTTAGATCACAAGCTACCATTTAGTATTGGATTCAGGCCTATCTCTTATGTTGCATGTAAAATCCTGTTTCTCTGGGCTTTTAACTGCTTCTTTTCCTTAATACAGAGAGAAAAAAGGTTTAATAGATTGTGTGAATAGTCCCAAAAATGTATTATCAATGTTCTCAACTATGAAGGTAGAGGACCAAGTTTCATCAATGTTCAGTAAGTCTCATCTCAGTTGTTAGGATTGTCCCTAAATGTTCAGACTACGGCTGTACTCTTCTTGCATAGGCCAGAAGAAGAAGTAGCATGGTTAAGTAGAGTAGCTGGTGTTGGACTAGGGCAGGGGTTCTCAAACTGGGGGTCAGGACCCCTTAGGGGGTCGGGAGGTTATTACATGGGTGATCGCGAGCTGTCAGCCTTCACCCCAAACCCTGCTTTGCCTCCAGCATTTAGAATGGTGTTAAATATATTTTAAAAGTGTTTTTAATTTATAAGGGGGGGGTCACACTCAGAGGCTTGCTATGTGAAAGGGGTCACCAGTACAAAAGTGTGAGAACCACTGGACTAGAGAGAGGCTAACTGAAGTACTCCATTGTTGTGTGTGGGATCCTGTTAAAATTGCCTGTATTTAGACAAATCCCTTTTGGTAGGTTTCTCCAGGAACCAAAAGCCTTTTCTCGATTCTGTGAAATCCTAGGATAAGAAATCCAAATCTCAGGGAGTTCCTTGCAGATGCTGATGTTGTTTAGAGTCATTAGCCCGACAAAGGAGACTGAATATGTACACAACTCTCAGAGAGAAAGAGATGAGACATGGACACCCCCAGAAAACAGTCATTCATTTTTGGGAGAGGGCAAAAGTTAAACATTAGTCAGTGGAAAATGGTTTCCAAAAGGAATGTATTGTCTGAGCGAGCTTCCCACAAAGGAAATGACCATCTTGTCCAGACCCGGAGCACCCACGGAGTCTTATGAGGAAAGTTTTTAAAAACTGGGCATGTTTAATCTTGAGAAAAGAAGACTGGGGGAGTGGGAGGGACTATTTAATGCAGTCTTCAAATATGTAAGGGCTGTTATAAAGAGGAAGGTGATCAATTGTTCTCCATATCCACAGGACGTAGGACAAGAAGTAATGGGCTTAATCTGCTGCAAGGGAGATTTAGGTTAGATATTAGGAAAATCTTTCTAACTCTAAGGGTAGTTAAGCACTGGAACAGGCTTCCAAGGGAGGCTGTGGAATCGCTGCATTGGAGGTTTTTAAAAACAGGTTGAACAAACACCTGTCAGGGATGGTCTAGGTTTACTTGGTCCAGCCTCAGCACAAAGGGCTGGACTTGATAATCCCTTGAGGTCCCTTCCAGCCCTACATTTCTATGATTCTATCAGATGACCTGAAACAAGTAACTGCTAGCTGTTATATGGGCACCTTGCGGAGGGGAACTGAGCTCTGATCACAGTGGAGGCAAAGCTAGGATTAGGTAACAGCTCGGGGACAAGGTTTTAGACAGAAGGGGTATACAGTTTTCTCCCTCAGTCAGTGCCACAGAAGGACTGGCAGGAGCCATTATGGACAGAGAAGAGCAAAGAAGGTTACTAGGCATGTTGTACTAACACAGGTTTCATTCTTTTACTAAATTAGGCCCCAATCCTGCAAAGACTTGCAGGCTTAACTGGAATAACTCAGATGCTTAAAGCTAAGCACACATTAAACCTTTGCAGAATCAGGGCTGCAGGAGGCAGAGCTACACCTTAAGAGACATTTACAGTTTGCCATTTTGCCCCCTTTTGACATCTTTTTATTCTCTCTCTCTCAGCAAATTTAGGACATATTTGAATCCCTTCCATGCTGCCACATCCCACCCCAAAATCACTTGCTGAGCTGATCCCAAGGCTACTACCCTATGCCATGAGAAACTGGCTAGCAAGGACTTTTATATATTGCATGTATTTAACCAAGCACAGGTTCTTTACTCCATTGTGCTGGGCACTAGCCTCAAAGAGGCCAGTTCTACTCTAGAAACTTTTGCCAGTATAGCAATGTCAGTTAGGGGTCTGATTCATTTTAGGACAGTCCTATACCAGCAAAAGCCCTAGAGTAGACTGAGTTAAACTGGCATAGAATTGTTTGTGCTAGTATAGCTTATTTCAGTCAAGGAACTGTTATAAGGTATACCAGCAAAAGCATTTTCCCCAATATAAACTGTCTACACTAGGGCTTTGTCTACACTACAGACCATACAGTGGCACTGATTGAGGAAGAAAATTGCTACTATAAGGTTTCCCGTGTAGCTGCTCTATGCTGGCGGGAGAGAGCTCTCCCGCCAGCATAATTAAACCACCCCTACCGAGTGGTGGAAGCTATGTCGGCAGAAGAGCATCTCCCACCAACATAGCGCTGTCCACTGGTGTTTTTGTCAGTGAAACTTATGTCGGTCAGGGGGGTTGTTTCTTCACACCCCTGACAAAAGTTTTACAGACAAAAGCTAGTGTAGACAAAGCTTAGGAGAGTTTGCCAATTGTAGCTATACTGGCAAAACTTTCCTAGTGTAGATCTGGCTTGAGCAACTGCATATTAATGTTACCCCTGCCCTTCTTGCCCCATGCTCTTCTTGCTGTCTTGGGATCTGATCCAGATTCCATCAAAGTTATTGGAAAGATTCCTATTGACTTCAGTGGCTTTGGATCAGGTCCTTCTTATCCTCCCTCCCTGCATAGTGTCATGTCTGAAATAAAGTCCGGATCCTGCAAAGGCTCATACACGTACTTATCATGAACCCCTTGTGAGTTGTTGCACTGAAGTCAATGGGACTACTCACACGCTTAAAGTTAAGCATGTGTTGAATCTGTGACATGGCTTGTAAGCTCCTTTGTTCTTTTATCTGTATTGGGAGGCACCTAGTACATACCTGAGCACTGTCAAATAATAAATAACCTGTTCAGCTTTAGTGACAGAGAAATTGTGAGTGATGATAGGAAATTGATTGCTATCAGTTTTACTTGGAAGGTGCTCAGACACAACATTGCTAGGCAGTAGATTAAAACCTTAAGATTAGACAGAGAGACCTACATTTTAAAATGCATAAAGAACTGGAGTGACTATAAGCCAAGCATGTGATACAGCTAGGAATATATTTTTTAAAAGCACTTTTACTCCAAGCTGCTCTCAGAGAGCATTCTTTATATAGTGTAAGTTAGTAGACTATCCATTACACTTGGTGTATTATTCCTATCACTATTTAATTGTGTGCTGACTAATGATCAACAGGATGGCAATTTGCCATCAATAAGTAATGAAATGTTTAATATGTTTTTATTATTGTGAAAAATTAGTCTTTTAAGTCTTTAATCATGCTGCTGGCTCTAGTATCTATTGGTCTGTCAAAAGATAAACAGGAATATATTACTCCCAAGTACTCTGAGGCTTTTAATTACAAGCAATCAGAGTAAAACAAGCTGCAGCAAGTAGGGGGACTAGGTATTTGTGAGCGAACAATGACACTGGGCCCAATTTTCAAACTCGGACACGTAAGTTAGAACACCCAGTTTTGCATATGGGTGCACAGATCTGCACTCAAATAGTCATTGGTTAAAGCACAGGATTGGGAATCAGGAAATCTGAGTTCCAATCGCAGCTGTCACAGATTTACTGAGAGACATTGGAGAAGTCACTTATACTTCTTGTCGCTCAGTTTCTCAATCTGTTGCATGGGGATAGTAATAATCACCTCCCTCACAGGACAGCTGGGAGGCTTATTCCTTAATATTTGTGAAGTGTTTTGAGAGCCTCAGATGGAAGGAACTATAGACATGTTGTTCTTTCAGATGCCAGCGTGAGTGCCCAGATGGAGAACCGAGTCCCCTAACAAAGCCCAAGTTTAAAAATTGGTCTCCTCATTTTAGACACACTCAGAACAGGTATTTCTAGGGACTTTAACTCAGGTCTTTGTGAATGTTAAGTTTTAGAACTTGGAGCACCAGGCTGTCCATCAAAGTGACCATGTCTGAGATATCTTCGTTACCAGGCTTCTCGAATTCCAATGTTTTTGGCCTTTGTCTGTGACCTGTCTCTATATGGCAATATGATTGTCCATAGTCCGTATCCTAATATCCAGACCATCTATTTGCTGTCTCCATGTGAGTTTCCAAAATAGCAAGTTTTGGAAAAATACCCAATCTTCATTTTCCAGGGTGGATCAAATAGTAGTGAGTCTGGTTTTGTGAGTTAACTCCCTCAAGCGTTTCCTGGCAGGCAGAGTTTCTTGGCTGGGAAGATTATGGCAGAAGCGACAAGTGCCTGGTTGTTTTCTCTCTTGATGTTTGATGGGTGAATCATTTCAGAAGTATAAATGAGTTCTCTCCAGTTCTCCTTTAAGTGGGTAGTAGAGGCCTGTCTCTCCTTCCTCCTCCCCTCATAACCAGCCCTCTGTCTCTGCCCACACCTGCCCCTTGCACACTTCTCCCCTCCCCACAACCACCTGGCTTGGCTGTTCTTCCCTTCCCCACACAGCTGATCCTCTCAAAAACATAATATTCCACATTGCATTTACACTGAAAGGGCTCTAGGCTCCCCTAGCTAAGGACAGGACCGGTGGTGGTGGGAATATACAAGCTCTCTGTCCCACACGAGTTGTAAGGACCTAGTCTTGCATGCAGCCAGGACTATCACGTCTGTTGAATACAGAGGGCTCAAGTTCGTCTTTGACTAATAAACTCATTTATGTGGACCAGCTACAAAGCCTTTGGCCCAAATGCAGCAGTGCTGCATAATGTGGTGTAACGTACAGAGCCTCTTTCATTCCCTCAGACTGCCTTAGCTCAACTTACACACACTCTGCTGAGGTGTGAAGGAGCGAACTTGGTGAACTTACGTGCTGAAGAGGTGGAAGAAACTGTAAATTTTAGAACCTTCCACTGTACTTTAAATAACAGTAGCTTCTTCTGGCTTCTTCCAGCTTCTCAGCATGTAAATTACGAGTGTCCTCAAACATTGGTAGAGTGGGAGTAAGTAGAGCTAGGGGAAGTGTAGCCTAACTTACACCATCTTACGCACTTTTTCTGAATTTGACCCTCTGTGCAAACATCTGCTGATGGAGGGCTGGAAACCTCTCTCCAACCAAGCTGAGAAATCTCTGTGAGAAAAACTATATTTTCTGTGAGCTAACATTTTGCTTATGGGTGCACAGATCTGCACTCAAATAGTCCAGCAGAGGGAGGATAAAAGCAAGTGATCTGTCTGGTTTGTGGTCAGGACAAAGAGGGGTCTCAGAAGCATAAAGGTACAGGGGACAACCAGTAGCTCACAAGAGAGGATGGATGGTCCAGTAGTTAGGGCACTAGCCTAGGACTTGGGAGTTCTGGGTCAAGTCCCTGCAGTGCCACAGACTTCCTGTGTGACCTTGGGCAAGTTACTTAGCTTCTCTGTGCCTCATTTCCTGTCTGTAAAATGGGGATCAATAGCACTGCCCTATTGCACATGGGTACTGTGATGCTAAATGATTGCGAGATACTCACATACTATAGTAATAAGGGCTATAAGTACATGATCTAGATAAGCAGAAGAGCTATATATAGTTTGATTTCCAATTGGAGTCCAAATCTGTCCAAGAAAATCTAATTGCACGCGTCCTCCCAACTTTATTTTGGGGTACTCTCAAAAACATTCATGTACAGTTTTCTTGTTTATTTGTGTGTTATTGCTGTGAGGTCTGGCTGTTGCTAGCTTACCCTCCAATAACTGTGAATTGTCTGCATCACAATATTGTAACAAATTGCAAGCAATCTGCAAGCTAGCATTAATTTGAAGAAGAAATTTGTGACTGAATGTGAACAACAAATATGCTCAAGAATTTTGTGGTGTTTGGATGATCCACAAGCTGGGGGGGGGGGAGAAAGGTGAAATTCATTGCAGAAATAATTCTATGTGAATTGTTTCAGAGTAACAGCCGTGTTAGTCTGTATTTGCAAAAAGAAAAGGAGTACTTGTGGCACCTTAGAGACTAACCAATTTATTTGAGCATAAGCTTTCGTGAGCTACAGCTCACTTCATCGGATGCATGAAGGAGGTATTTTTTCATGCTTTGTGTGTATAAAAAGATCTTCTACACTTTCCACAGTATGCATCCGATGAAGTGAGCTGTAGCTCATGAAAGCTTATGCTCAAATAAATTGGTTAGTCTCTAAGGTGCCACAAGTTCTCCTTTTCTTTCTATGTGAATTATTTGCCTCTTTCTACCTAACATGCAGCCGAGCAGTTTTAATTTCTTCCAGTAGATGGCAGTAGTGCCCATAAATACTAGTCAGTTCAGTACAGGACTGTCTTTCTAGAAATACTTCAAGGGCACTTACTCAAGAATTCACCTAATTCTCCTATGATATTATGAGACTTGTGGAAATCCAGACGTTTTGGTGTGATCACAGATCAATCATAAACATAGCAATGAATAAAGTTCCTGGGCTTTCAGTTCATTTCTTTAACCAAACATTATTTTATCAAAGCTTAGTATGCCTATTATTTAGGGCTGTCAATTAATCGCAGTTAACTCACATGATTAATTCAAAAAAATTAATCGCGGTTAAAAAAATTAATCATGATTAATCACAGTTTTAATCGCATTGTTAAACCATAGAAAACCAATTCAAATTTATTAAGTATTTTTGGATGTTTTTCTATATTTTCTAATATATTGATTTCAATTACAACACAGAATACAACTGCTCAATCTATATTATGATTTTTTATTACAAATATTTGCACTGTAAAAATTATAAACAAAAGAAACAGTACTTTTCAATTCACCTCATACAAGTACCGTAGTGCAATCTCTTTATCGTGAAAGTGCAATTTACAAATGTAGATTTTTGTTGTTGTTACATAACTGCACTCAAAAACAAAACAATGTAAAACTTTAGAGCTTACTAGTCCATTAAGTCCAATTTCTTGTTCAGCCAATCACTAAGACAAACAAGTTTGTTTATATTTATGGGAGATCATGCTGCCCACTTCTTATTTACAATGTCACCAGAAAGTGAGAACAGGTGTTCGCATGGGACTTTTGTAGCCGGCATTGCAAGGTATTTACGTGCCGGATATGCTAAACATTTGTATGCCCCTTCATGCTTCGGCCGCCATTCAAGAGGGCATGCTTCCAGGCTGATGACACTCTTTAAAAAAATAATGCGTTAATTAAATTTGTGACTTGAACTCCTTGCGGGAAAATTGTATGTCTCCGGCTCTATTTTACCCGTATTCTGCCATATATTTCATGTTATAGTAGTCTCGGATGATGACTCAGCACATGTTGTTCATTTTAAGAACACTTTCGCTGCAGATTTGACAAAACACAAAGAAGGTACGAATGTGAGATTTCTAAAGATAGCTATAGCACTTGACCCAAGGTTTAAGAATCTGATTAGCCTTCCAAAATCTGAGAGGGATGAGGTGTGGAGCGTGCTTTCAGAAGTCTTAAAAGAGCAACATTCTAATGCGGAAACTACTGAACCCGAACCACCAAAAAAGAAAACCAACTTTCTGCTGGTGGGCATCTGACTCAGATGATGAAAATGAACATGCGTCGGTCCACACTGCTTTGGATTGTTATCGAGCAGAACCCAACATCAGCATGGACACATGTCCTCTGGAACGGTGGTTGAAGCATGAAGGGACATATGAAACATTAGTGCACCTGGCACATAAATATCTTGAGTCGCCGGCTACAACAGTGCCATGAGAACACCTGTTCTCACTTTCTGATGACATTGTGAACAAGAAGTGGGCAGCATTATCTTCTGAAAATGTAAACAAACTTGTTTGTCTGAGCAATTGGCTGAACAAGAAATAGGACTGAGTGGACTTGCAGGCTCTAAAGTTTTACATTGTTTTGTTTTTGAATGCAGGTTTTTTTTGTACATAATTCTACATTTGTAAGTTTAACTTCCATGATAAAGAGATTGCACTACAGTACTTGTATTAAGTGAATTGAAAAATACTATTTCTTGTGGTTTTTACAGTGCAAATATTTGTAATAAAAATAAATATAAAGTGAGCACTATACACTTTGTATTCCATGTTATAGTTGAAATCAATATATTTGAAAATGTAGAAAACATCCAAAAATATTTAAATAAATGGCATTCTATTGTTGTTTAACAGTGCGATTAATTGCGATTAATTTTTTTAATCGCGATTAATTTTTTAATTGCTTGACAGCCCTACTATTATTAAATTACCATTATACATAGATAGTGTTTCTGTAGACTTAGGTTGGAACATTTTTGTAACACAGTCAAAATGCAATAGGGAAGTTGTTTTATTGTAAATAAATAGCACTATTCGTAACAAGTATGTGGTTCGCAAAAAGAAAAGGAGTACTTGTGGCACCTTAGAGACTGACAAATTTATCTGAGCATAAGCTTTCGTGAGCTACAGCTCACTTCATCGGATGCATTCAGTGGGAGATTTATATATAGAGAGAACATGAAACAATGGGTGTTACCATACACACGAATACAGACTAACACGGCTGTTACTCTGAAAACTGTAAGGAGAGTGATCACTTAAGGTGAGCTGTTTCAGAGTAACAGCCGTGTTAGTCTGTATTCGCAAAAAGAAAAGGAGGACTTGTGGCACCTTAGAGACTAACCAATTTATTTGAGCATAAGCTTTCGTGAGCTACAGCTCACTTCATCGGATGCATACTGTGGAAAGTGTAGAAGATCTTTTTATATACACACAAAGCATGAAAAAATACCTCCTCCCACCCCACTCTCCTGCTGGTAATAGCTTATCTAAAGTGATCACTCTCCTTACAATGTGTATGATAATCAAGTTGGGCCATTTCCAGCACAAATCCAGGTTTTCTCACCCCCCCCACACACACAAACCCACTCTCCTGCTGGTAATAGCTTATCTAAAGTGACCACTCTCCTTACAATGTGTATGATAATCAAGGTGGGCCATTTCCAGCACAAATCCAGGGTTTAACAAGAACATCTGGGGGGGGGGGGGGGAGGAAAAAACAAGGGGAAATAGGTTATCTTGCATAATGACTTAGCCACTCCCAGTCTCTATTCAAGCCTAAGTTAATTGTATCCAATTTGCAAATGAATTCCAATTCAACAGTTTCTCGCTGGAGTCTGGATCTGAAGTTTTTTTGTTGTAATATAGCAACTTTCATGTCTGTAATCGCGTGACCAGAGAGATTGAAGTGTTCTCTGACTGGTTTATGAATGTTATAATTCTTGACATCTGATTTGTGTCCATTTATTCTTTTACGTAGAGACTGTCCAGTTTGACCAATGTACATGGCAGAGGGGCATTGCTGGCACATGATGGCATATATCACATTGGTGGATGTAAAAGAATAAGTGGACACAAATCAGATGTCAAGAATTATAACATTCATAAACCAGTCAGAGAACACTTCAATCTCTCTGGTCACGCGATTAGAAATGAAAGTTGCTATATTACAACAAAAAAACTTCAAATCCAGACTCCAGCGAGAAACTGTTGAATTGGAATTCATTTGCAAATTGGATACAATTAATTTAGGCTTGAATAGAGACTGGGAGTGGCTAAGTCATTATGCAAGGTAACCTATTTCCCCTTGTTTTTTCCTACCCCCCCCCCCAGACGTTCTTGTTAAACCCTGGATTTGTGCTGGAAATGGCCCACTTTGATTATCATACACATTGTAAGGAGAGTGGTCACTTTAGATAAGCTATTACCAGCAGGAGAGTGGGTTTGTGTGTGGGGGGGGGGGGTGAGAAAACCTGGATTTGTGCTGGAAATGGCCCAACTTGATTATCATACACATTGTAAGGAGAGTGATCACTTTAGATAAGCTATTACCAGCAGGAGAGTGGGGTGGGAGGAGGTATTTTTTCATGCTTTGTGTGTATATAAAAAGATCTACACTTTCCACAGTATGCATCCGATGAAGTGAGCTGTAGCTCACAAAAGCTTATGCTCAAATAAATTGGTTAGTCTCTAAGGTGCCACAAGTACTCCTTTTCTTTTTAAGGTGAGCTATTACCAGCAGGAGAGCGGGGGTGGGGGGGGGAAGCTTTTGTAGTGATAATCAAGGTGGGCCATGTCAAAGTTCTTGTCAACTGCTGGAAATGGCCCACCTTGATTATCACTACACCCCCTCATGCTGGTAATAGCTCACCTTAAGTGATCACTCTCCTTACAGTGTGTATGATAACACCCATTGTTTCATGTTCTCTATGTATATAAATCTCCCCACTGTATTTTCTACTGAATGCATCCGATGAAGTGAGCTGTAGCTCACGAAAGCTTATGCTCAAATAAATTGGTTAGTCTCTAAGGTGCCACAAGTCCTCCTTTTCTTTTTGCGAATACAGACTAACACAGCTGCTACTCTGAAACCTGTCAAGTATGTGGTTGAGGCACATTCTTTCCATAGTTTTTTTTACATATAACTGAGGAGAGCTGCATAGGCAGGACTTTCAGGTTTGCACGGTCACAGATAAGCGGCTCTGAGACTGATGAGGAATGCAACAATGTTGGTAAGGGAAACTGACAGTTCACGTTCCCATTTCTTAATAACACTGTCACTGCTGATTGCCAATTTGCCTGATAGGTATGGCTACAGACTGGCCAATGGCCTACGTAGGTGGTATAACTTTTTCAGAAAGCCTCAGGGGTCAAAGGCTTCTGGTGCTTCAAAGGCATCCAGCCCACACTAGTGTTGCAGAGCATGTTTAAGTTGAAGGTATTGTTATTCCTTCTCTGGGTGCTTGGAGCCAGTTGGAACCTCTCTAAAGCGAGGCAAGAACATGAAGGAATCATTTTCAATTATGGAGTGAATGTTCAAAATCCCTTTTTTTAATCCCATGGGGCCACAGAATGGGTCTATGGGCAATTGAAATGTTGTAGTGACCCCAGACTGAAGACTCTGAATATAATAAGGGATGGCTTTTAAATTTAACACAACCAGATACTAGGCTTACCTATAGCCACAATTGTGACCAATTTCTCCCTAGGGAAATAATAGAAGTCTGAGTTTAGAACTGATTCTAATAGTGGTGGGGCTTCAATTTCCTCCCACACACACAGGCAGGGTCCCAGAGCTTGGTCTCCAGCCCGTGTCAGGAACTCTACACAGCAATGATCAGCTCCACAGCCCGAGCTCCACGAGCTCGAGTTGAGAGGCAGGGGCCAGCCTCGGGTTTTTCTTTCCTGTGTAGACATACCCTTAGTGTCCCATAAGATTGCTTGGGAGACTGAGGGGTTGTTATTGGTGTCAAAGAAAAATTTTATTTCTTCCTGCACAAACTTCTTAAACTGTAAAAAGAAAAGGAGTACTTGTGGCACCTTAGAGACTAACCAATTTATTTGAGCATAAGCTTTCGTGAGCTACAGCTCACTTCATCGAATGCATTCAGTGGAAAATACAGTGGGGAGATTTATATACACAGAGAACATGAAACAATGGGTGTTACCATACACACTTCTGGCACCTTAGAGACTAACCAATTTATTGGAGCATTGATGCATCCGATGAAGTGAGCTGTAGCTCACGAAAGCTTATGCTCAAATAAATTGGTTAGTCTCTAAGGTGCCACAAGTACTCCTTTTCTTTTTACCATACACACTGTAACCAGAGTGATCACTTAGGTGAGCTATTACCAGCAGGAGAGCAGGGGTGGGAGGGGAACCTTTTGGTGGGCCATTTCCAGCAGTTGACAAGAACATCTGAAGAACAATGGGGGAGGGATAAATATGGGGAAATAGTTTTACTTTGTGTAATGACCCATCCACTCCCAGTCTCTATTCAAGCCTAAGTTAATTGTATCCAGTTTGCAAATTAATTCCAATTCAGCAGTCTCTTGTTGGAGTCTGTTTTTGAAGTTTTTTTGTTGAAGTATTGCCACTTTTAGTTCTGTAATCGAGTGACCAGAGAGATTGAAGTGTTCTCCAACTGGTTTTTGAATGTTATAATTCTTGACGTCTGATCTGTGTCTATTTATTCTTTTACGTAGAGACTGTCTGGTTTGGCCAATGTACATGGCAGAGGGGCATTGCTGGCACATGATGGCATATATCACATTGGTGATGTGCAGGTGAACGAGCCTCTGATAGTGTGGCTGATGTGATTAGGCCCTATGATGGTGTCCCCTGAATAGATATGTGGACACAGTTGGCAATGGGCTTTGTTGCAAGGATAGGTTCCTGGGTTAGTGGTTCTGTTGTGTGGTGTGTGGTTGCTGGTGAGTATTTGCTTCAGGTTGGGGGGCTGTCTGTAGGCAAGGACTGGCCTGTCTCCCAAGATCTGTGAGAGTGATGGGTCGTCCTTCAGGATAGGTTGTAGATCCTTGATGATGCGTTGGAGAGGTTTTAGTTGGGGGCTGACGGTGATGGCTAGTAGCGTTCTGTTATTTTCTTTGTTGGGCCTGTCCTGTATTAGGTGACTTCTGGGTACTCTTCTGGCTCTGTCAATCTGTTTCTTCACTTCAGCAGGTGGGTACTGTAGTTGTAAGAATGCTTGATAGAGATCTTGTAGGTGTTTGTCTCTGTCTGAGGGGTTGGAGCAAATGCGGTTGTATCGTAAAGCTTGGCTGTAGACAATGAATCGTGTGGTGTGGTCTGGATGAAAGCTGGAGGCATGTAGGTAATTATAGCGGTCAGTAGGTTTCCGGTATAGGGTGGTGTTTATGTGACTATCGCTTATTAGCACCGTAGTGTCCAGGAAGTGGATCTCTTGTGTGGACTGGTCCAGGCTGAGGTTGATGGTGGGATGGAAATTGTTGAAATCATGGTGGAATTCCTCAAGGGCTTCTTTTCCATGGGTCCAGATGATGAAGATGTCATCAGTGTAGCACAAGTAGAGTAGGGGCATTAGGGGACGAGAGCTGAGGAAGCGTTGTTCTAAGTCAGCCATAAAAATGTTGGCATATTGTGGGGCCATGCGGGTACCCATAGCAGTGCCGCTGATTTGAAGGTATACATTGTCCCCAAATGTGAAATAGTTATGTGTGAGGACAAAGTCACAAAGTTCAGCCACCAGGTTTGCTGTGACATTATTGGGGATACTGTTCCTGATGGCTTGTAGTCCATCTTTGTGTGGAATGTTGGTGTAGAGGGCTTCTACATCCATAGTGGCCAGGATGGTGTTTTCAGGAAGATCACTGATGGATTGTAGTTTCCTCAGGAAGTCAGTGGTGTCTCGAAGATAGCTGGGAGTTCTGGTAGCGTAGGACCTGAGGAGGGAGTCTACATAGCCAGACAATCCTGCTGTCAGGGTGCCAATGCCTGGGGCGTCCAGGGTTTCCAGGTTTATGGATCTTGAGTAGCAGACAGAATACCCCAGGTCAGGGTTCCAAGGGTGTGTCTGTGCAGATTTGTTCTTCTGCTTTTTCAGGGAGTTTCTTGAGCAAACGGTGTAGTTTCTTTTGGTAACCCTCAGTGGGATCAGAGGGTAATGGCTTGTAGAAAGTGGTGTTGGAGAGCTGCCTAGCAGCCTCTTGTTCATATTCTGACCTATTCATGATGACGACAGCACCTTCTTTGTCAGCCTTTTTGATTATGATGTCAGAGTTGTTTCTGAGGCTGTGGATGGCATTGTGTTCTGCACGGCTGAGGTTATGGGGCAAGTGATGCTGCTTTTCCACAATTTCAGCCCGTGCACGTCGGCGGAAGCACTCTATGTAGAAGTCCAGTCTGTTGTTTCGACCTTCAGGAGGAGTCCACCCAGAATCCTTCTTTTTGTAGTCTTGGTAGGAAGCTCTCTGTGGGTTAGTATGTTGTTCAGAGGCATGTTGGAAATATTCCTTGAGTCGGAGGCGTCGAAAATAGGATTCTAGGTCACCACAGAACTGTATCATGTTCGTGGGGGTGGAGGGGCAGAAAGAGAGGCCCCGAGATAGGACAGATTCTTCTGCTGGGCTAAGAGTATAGTTGGATAGATTAACAACATTGCTGGGTGGGTTGAGGGAACCACTGTTGTGGCCCCTTGTGGCATGTAGTAGTTTAGATAGTTTAGTGTCCTTTTTCTTTTGTAGAGAAGCAAAGTGTGTGTTGTAAATGGCTTGTCTAGTTTTTGTAAAGTCCAGCCACGAGGAAGTTTGTGTGGAAGGTTGGTTTTTTATGAGAGTATCCAGTTTTGAGAGCTCATTCTTAATCTTTCCCTGTTTGCTGTAGAGGATGTTGATCAGATGGTTCCGCAGTTTCTTTGAGAGCGTGTGGCACAAGCTGTCAGCATAGTCTGTGTGGTATGTAGATTGTAATGGATTTTTTACCTTCAGTCCTTTTGGTACGATGTCCATCTGTTTGCATTTGGAAAGGAAGATGATGTCTGTCTGTATCTGTATGAGTTTTTTCATGAAGTGGATAGATTTCCACTCCATATGGCTAAATTCAGTGCCTTGCATAATGACAGGTTTCAGAGTAGCAGCCGTGTTAGTCTGTATTCGCAAAAAGAACAGGAGTACTTGTGGCACCTTAGAGACTAACAAATTTATTTGAGCATAAGCTTTCGTGAGCTACAGCTCACTTCATCGGATGCATTCAGTGGAAAATACATTCTTAAATTGTGTGTCTAGTAGTAAAGAGGAATTTAACCTCCATCTTCTGGTAGCCCTTTGTTTTATAGGAGCTGAGAGCTGCAACACCACAGGTGCGTGATCAGAGATCATAATCACTTTTATTTCGTTGCTAATAACAGAGCACACCAAGCCGCCCATTACCAAAAAACCATGAGTATGTGAAAGCGTGGAGGGGAAAAAAGGTGTCGTATCTACCTATATGGTGCTGCAGACTTTAAACCCAATTCCTCCATCTGGGCAATAATGGTCTGCATAGTAGATGATTGGGATCTTTGAGGTCTGCTTGATCCGTCCAAAAGCAGGTTTAACACTTTGTTGAAGCCCCATGCTATGAATCAAATTTTGTAGGGAGGAGACGATTAGTCTTGAAAACAATAGATTGAAAAAGGAAGGCTCCTCTTTGCTGGGGGCGAGAGGGTTACAAGAGTGCATATAACATAGGAGATACAAACTTCAACCATTAAGAATCGTCCCTTCATATGTTTATCAGTTGATAGGATTTGTGTGGTCAGTTTTGTATTGAAGAGAATGGACACTCCACTGGACTTGGCTGAGTAATTACTAAAAACGCCATCACCAATCCAGACTTTTTTAGAGCTTGTCAGTCTCCGATTCAAGGAAGGGGGGTTTCTGGGAGGAGTATTATATCAGCTTTCAACTTTCTTAAGTGAGACCATTTTTCTTCCTCTTTAAAATGTTACCAATTTCTTTTATGTTCCAAGTGTTATGAGCTCGGTGAAACCTTTTTATGATTTGAGTTAAAACCCTATTGAGATTGGTTGGGGTGAACTCATCCTTCAATTAATGTAACTGGAAGCAGAAGCCCCCACATAAAACAAAAGATATGTGTAAACCCACCCAGCAGCTTTTGGCTTAGTATTGTTTTGCGTTGGTGCTGGGGAAGAAAAATATACAGAAAGTGGGAATGGACAAGAATACAGAGAGCAAATGGCACGAGAGCCAAGCAGGAGTCTGCATGCACAGTGTTACTCTGGAAAAAGCTAGAGAGAGCGCTTTTGGGTCTGGTTGTGGCTAACAGGCTTGGGGTTGTAAGCTAAGAAACTGCCCCTTTTGGTTCCTCCAACATTCAGAGGAAGACTTTATACATTCCTTGTAAATAAGTAAGATTGCATCCGAGGCAATACCAGACTCCATCAATCTGAAGGAGCTAAGGAATTGGCAATCCCACTTGATCTTAAAAATAGCTGGGAAGGCTATAAAATAGGTCAGTCCTTTCTCCTTGGCCAGCTTCCTTGAGGTACTGAACAGGGCTCCTTTTTTCAACTGTGGCCCACTGTAGCTGGAAAATATCATTATTTTATGCCTCATCCAATCCAGGTTTCCTTTTTCTCAGGCTTTTTAAAGGATGGATTCTTTCACATGGTATTTTAGGAATTTTAATATAAATGCCTTGGACTTGGCATTAGCTGTAGGTTTAGGAGCTAGGGAGCAGTGGGCTCTTTCTACGTCTGCCTCTGTATCCAGGTGTAAAGAAAGGATCTCAAGAGGGTCTTACACAAAAATTCCACTGGCCTCCCTTTCTCCACATCCTCAGAGAACCCAACCACCCTCAAATGATTTATTCTGGCCTGGCCTTCCACGTCGTTGATTTTAACTTGTAGCTTTCAGATCAGACATTGTTGTCAGTCTGGAGTGATCCTAATAGAGCCCATATTGTCTTCTAAGGTGGAGCTTCTAGTTTCTGCCTCTTCAGTCCTGGAGGATTGCCCATGCAAACTGTCTTGGTGTGCTGCAGTTGTAGCTTTAATTACAAAAGAGAGATCCTCTGATATTTTCCTTAGCAGGATCTGTTCCCCGGATATCTGCTTCAGCATTTTGTGGATTTGATCCAGGCCTCTTGGGACCTCCTCTTCAAGCTGTGCCAGGCTGCCTGGTACAGAGCTGTCAGAGAACCTCTGCTTCTTCACACTTTGTGGGGAGTCCAAGTAGAGAGAGGGGTTCAAAATGGATCTGTTTGCTACTATGATGTTAAAAAGCAGGATGAACCATCCAGAAATAAAAGCTGTGGCCTTACTATAGCGGATGACGGCAGATGTTAGCGGGGCCAAGCAAGAGCTCCAAATCTAGGCAGCCATTTTTCCCTGCTAGGTCCCAGTGTGTCATCTTTAATAAAGACCCCACAATTGGAATGTTAGCTAACACTTGTGTTGAGTATGCATGAGTCAGAAGAGAATTCAGCTCACAGTCTTAGAGCTGGGCTGGGCTGGGCTGGCTCTGCAGGGATAACAGAAACAAAAAGCAGTCACAACTTATTCTAGTCACTAGAGTCAGTTGATTTGACTCCAAATACTCAGAAGCAGCAGACCTGTGGAGTAAGAAGATAATTTCAATGGCAGTTAGGCACCTTGATACCTTTAAGGATCTGGGCTTTAGGGTCTGATCCAAAGACGACTGAAGTCAACGGAAAGACTCCCACTGACTCAAAAGGTCCTTAGATCAGGTTTTTAAACATGTGCGTAACTTTAAGCAACCTATGGAGCTCATGGAATTAAGTTGAAGTCACTGAACTCAATAGGATTATTTGCATGCCTAAAGTTGCTCATGAGCTTAAGTGTTTTCCTGGTTCAGGGGCTAGCTCACTTTCCCCAGAGATCAGTTAAACTCCTGATCAACAATAGCACTGTCAAGGGTTTCCTGCATTTTGGAAGGTCATTTGGTCAACCATTAATGCTTCCAGCAAGCTGGGAAATCTCTTTGTCTGTACATGTTAACATTAAAATGCATTTTGTTTTTCTGTTCCCTCAGCTGCTGTCAGTTAATGTTCATTTGAGATGATAGTGGTTGCTAAATGGGACAGGATCTTTTCCCTAGAATAAAATTTACTTGAAATTAGTGTGTTTCATAAAATATGAAAGACATTTTTAATGAGATGATACAAGAACTGTTTTTAAAATGATAGAATATATAATTTTCTTTTCTGACCCAGTCTCACCGGTTTACGAAATACATTTAATGACAGTTTAATGGCTTCCATAAGGATGTTGGATTTTAAACCTCTTTATCTCTCTTATTTTTAATTCCAACAGCTCTGGATGCAAAGCCTCTTTTGGCAATGTCAGATCATCTGTCATTATCAAGCGCTGTGATGGAACCCAAATAGAACAGAGTAGAATTATTAAAAAAACATAATTACTCCGGGAACCGAGGGCCAGGTCCATTGGGACCATGTTTCATACAATTTGACAGGAAAGGTGAATTGCAATCTTTAGTGCAGCGGTTTTCAACCTGTGGTCTGCGGACCCCTGGGAGTCCACAGAATATGTCTAAGGGGTTCGTGAAAGGTTGTCATTACCCTACAACAGTGGTTTTCAACCTGTGGTCCCCAGACCTCTGGGGCTCCATAGACTATGTCTAAGATTTCCAAAGGGGTCCGCATCGCCACATGACATTTTTTCGGGGTCCACAAAAAGGTTGAAAACCACTGCTTTAGTGAGCTAGAAGAGCACATTTCCCCATTCCTAGGGAGTGCTTCTTGAAACAAATGCATAAATTAATCACATCAGATAGATCAAAGAAATATGGCAGCCCTAGAGCTCCAGCCTGCATGAGATGGTGCCTGGGCCTGAGTTTTGCCCACATGAATCCAGCTTTTGCTGCACTAGCATATACCAGTCTGAGCTCCACAGTCACATGCTGACAGTCATGTGTGCCCCATGCTGTATATGTAGGTTGTTTTCAAAGGGGTGCTTTTACACATTCAGATGCCCCTTAAACAGCATGGAAAGTAAAGGGTTCTGGACCTAGGCCCACTACCATTGGAGTAAATGGCAAAACTACTATTAACTTTCATGAAAGCAGGATCAAGTGTTTTACTGGATGAGGGTGATAATTTTGTGCTCACCATACATAAAAGTAACACTCTTAAAGCAACTGTGGTATACAAGCCAGCTTAGCTGGTAGCTTACCCAGGATGGGTGGGTTAGTGGGATTTTGACAGGAGAAGTAGCCCCCAACCACTCCTTTCTTCTTTGCCTTTCCTCATCTTTCCTCCCTCTGCTGCTCTAATCCAGCACTGTCCTTAAGCCTTTCTGCAGATCACTCATAAGTGGAGATAATGCAACCCCAGAGGCAAGTTACACCTTAAAAAGCTTTCTTGTTTCCCCTGCCTGTTCCTCCATTTCTCACTGTGTCACTTTCTTTGGCTGGGGGGTACTTACATCAGGGGTAGGTCACAGCCCTGACTTCTTCCTTCTCTCCTCTCTTCTGATCCCCCCGCCATCTCCCATCTTGATCTTCTTTTCAGCCTTCACCTGGCCCCTTCCTTTCCCCAACTTTTCTCTTCCCTCTCCCTCTGCTTCCACGCTGGGAATATCCTATCTTGTGATAGGATTGTGACATCAGAGGCAGTTCCCCCCTGTTCCTCTCCTTCTCCATTTCTCTTCCCCCTCTTCCTTGTTTCTCTCTCTCTCTCTCCTCCTTTCTCTAGAATTGTCACAGCAGAGGGAAGTCACAATCTGGAACAGCTCATGGTTGAATTGTGGCATGGTAATTAGAGGCCACCAATTCATTTCCTATGCCCACCCAATCCTTTCTCTTTGGTGGGACTGCTCAAAAGGAGGCCAGTTGTCACACACTGTTTTGTGATAAAGGCAGTTGTCTCCAAGGAACTGGATTGCAACCAGTTGTCTCCAAGGAACTGGATTGCAACCATGAAGTCCTTTCACATAGGCCTCCATAACAAACACGTCTTCAAGTCCTTGTGTGGGTCATTATCTGGTAATGACTTTTGGTCCCTAACAAATCAAACCTAATTTGAAACAGCATCTGAGAGGTGAAAGGCTCCATGTTCCCTGAGCCATCCACTTTCCTCAGGTTCACTTCCTCGTCTTACATGGTGGGGGCCCCCTAATTTCAACTAGAAAAGGGTCATGCCCTATATCATTTATCTTTGGGCATATTTACAAACTTTTAATGCACAACTGTGCATCCTTTCATTTTATGCAGAATATTCTTTATGATTTCTGGAGAGCATTAAAGAGAGATGATTGTTAGGATCAGTGAAATGAGAGCTTGGAACTGCTTTTTCACCAGCTAGGTCATGCTATGTAAATGAATGGAATCCTCTATGCAAATGCATGGAATCTTTTGCACAAACAAATAGAATCTCCTGCATAACAATCACTGGGGAAGACTGCTTGGAAGAGAGGGTGGGGCTGTGATGTGCTTAACTCTCTGGCTTCCATCTGAACCTTTCAAGTCAGGTTTTTCCTTCATGGTTGCAAGGTCTCGTCCACTGAAACTCTGCTGACTTCAAAATTAGGCACTTTCCATCTTCAGATCTTATGGCATTGGAAGAAATCATAAGAAACCAAAGTCCTGGATTCCACACTCTCTAATTGTCTGGATAGTTCAGCCTTTATTAAAGTAGCTGTAAGTATTAAACACAGTTGGAAGGCTGTTTGCCAGAAGCTGGGAATGGGCAACAAGAGATGGATCTCTTGATGATTATCTGTTCTGTTCATTCCCTCGGAAGCACCTGGCAAAGGCCACTGTCAGAAGATAGGATACTGGGCTAGTGGACCTTTGGTCTGATCCAGTATGGCCATTCTTGTGTTCTTATCTGGTTATCTTCTGGTAAGAAATGCCCTAGAAAAATTAGATATTTGATGGCATTTTGATGTTTTTAATATGCTATAAGGGGCTAAATTCTGCTCTCAGTTACACTGGGGTAAATCCAGAATGGCTCCAATTATTCTGACACTGTTTTATTGCCCTTGTGACAAATTCATCTGATCTAGAAATGTGCTTGGATTTTCTTTTAGACTTTCTCCTGAGGCACTTCTAAGGCTTTTGGGTGGGATGAGTGTGCAGAGGGAGATGGCAGGGGGTATTTGACAGATGGTGTGAAATCCTGGCCCCACTGCAGACAATAGCAAAACTGCCACTGACTTAAATAGGGTCAGGATTTCACCAGTGCTGTGTCTCTCTCATCCCTCGAGAGCCCTTCTGTGTGGAAAACTCTTTCCAGAGCCTTGTGCAGCTGCAGCAGGAGGAGGAAGAAGAAGAGGGAGCTGCAGGCAGGAGAGGACGGAGAGTCGCTGTCCTTTCAGCACCATGGTGGGCCGCTACTACTCAGGCTATCTGGCAGATGATGAAGATCTTCAAGGAGCCCAGGTAAGAATCAGAGAAAGAGAAAACATCCCCTTAGCTTGCATTTCTAGGGACACATCCTGCCATCTGTCTACACAATGGGGGTTGTGGGGGCACACTGGAATAAGGATTTCATTATTTAAACTAATAACACTGCAGACAGCAGTGACTCTGGGCCTCCTGGGCCTGCACCATTTGCCTACCTGAAGTCACCCCAATAACCTTTTATTTCCAATCCCACGGGAAAGATTTCTGGTCCCTCCCATCTACCCTGCACATCCATTCCCACCCCACAGATTTCATCTTTGTCCCCCCACCGCCATAATACTCCCAAGTATCCTTCATACACACCCCCTGCTCCCCATACACCTCACCAGCCACCCCCCCACGCATGCACCCTGCCACACCCCAACACACTCACATACACAACATCCTCACCACCCACATGTGCACGTCATCCTTCCCTGCCAGTTTACACACTCACCCACATCAATCCCCACCACCACTTGCACTGCCCACCCTTGCACACCTTATTCTCAAAAACACACCGCTGATGCCCCCGCCCTCTCACACACCATCCAGACGTACCTCAGTACCTCCCAGCGGACCCCATCTTCACCCCCTATACACACCAGTACCACATACATGCTCCTTGCTCCCTCCCCCTGCCACCCTGCACACACCAGAGACAGCCTGACTTGTCCTCTGGGCCTGGTTCTCAACTCACTGAGACTGGTGTAGATCAATTGTAACTCCAGTGAAGTGGTTTGAAAAAGGGAGGAGAATCAGGCCTATATTTTGCCCATGATATTTCTGTTCTGCTTGCTGTAGGTAAAACATATGTTTTGGACAGGGGAGCAGTGTGGGAGGAGAGAGACGACAAGTAGCTTTTGTAAAGAACAGGCTGCTTATTACAGCTCATCAGAATGTCTATATTAATGCTTCCTCAGAGGAGTGAGATGGTTTCCTCTTCTGGACTTATATAAACTTTCAACAAACCCCATTAATGCATCAGTTTCGACACCTGGCCTTTCCATACCTGCAACCAGTTTCAGGGTCACATTCACAGTTGTTCACCAGAAATAACGTTTAAACTTTTTTCCTTGCAAAGTGAATATTAGAATCACAAAAGTTAGAGCTAGCAAAGCAAAGTGTCAAGCACACGACAGGCAATCCGAGTTCTCTGGTCCCAGCTCTGCTACTGACTCACTGTATGAGCTAAGTCACTTAACCACTCTGTGCCTCAGTTTCCCCATTTGTAAAATCGGGGTGATAAAACATTCCTCTTTCATGGGCTATTGTGAGGTTACATTCACTAATGCTTGTAAAATCTAGAGATCACAGATGGAAAGCACCAGAAAAGTGCAAAGTATTCTTAAATGATTATTCTCTTATTAATCAAAGACTTACTAACTAATCTAGTCCTTCCTCCTGCACATGCAGGCTTATTCCATAATTAGTGTAATTTCTCAGGCTTTACTATTGAGTTACAATAGTGACTTCACAGTTAAGACTGCAAAAGCCAATCTCGTTTTTCACAGTCTCGGGCAATGGGGCTTCAGATCTTCCCAGTCTCCTCATTAATGACACTCCCTGCTTTGCTTAGTTACAGACAGACAAATCATCAAACAAGCCAACTGTCACCCAAGTGAGAAAAACATATGACTGGAAAGCCCTGCTGAGACCGGCTTCTCCCTGTGGATGCCAGAATCCAACCGTATCACCAGATGTTATGGCTTTTAGCGCATTTGAGAGTGACAATAAACTGGAGAAAAAAGGGAAGCAGGATGATCCCTTCTCTAATATCCAGGGGGCTGCACAGGATTTCTCCAACTTTGTGGACTTCTTGATGGACATTGATGCCTTGGACAGCCTCCAGCAAACCATGGAAGAGGCAATCCGGAAAATAAGGGAAGTAATAGTGGAGGATGAAGGGGGTTTACCTGATTTCAAAGAGGATGTCAGTTCTAGTCCAGAAAGTGAGTCTTGGATTATCTCCTGTCGAAAGCAGTGTGATTGTTTCAGCTCAAGTCATTATCCCTCCACATCCAGCTCAGACGAAGACTGTAAAGAATGTTTCAAAAGCAAGGCCGGGCATAAGCTGGGCAGTGAAACCAAACTCCAGAATCAGTGCATGCTAGATAAGTTTGTAGCTCAAGCCACAAAGAAAGAGACAAGGAGGGGGACGGAGGAAGTGGCTGGGATATTCCACACAAAGGTATTTCTACTCCTCTCTTCTAATTCTCTGGGCACTAGGACTCTTTTCTGTAAGATTAAAGTAGGAAAGAAAGTGCTCCTAATTTTTATTTGACACTGCTTTTATAGACTATCACAGACACACACGCAGCAAAATTCTGCCCTTACCAGGAGGTGCCTCAGTGGCAGGGGAAGAGATAGGGTTCTGTGCCTGCTATTTACTCAGAGCACGAGCCATTCTGCAAGAGTGTGACGAAATGGCTCATGGCAGGCAGCTTCCAAGCACATACTTTTCCTCCTTTTCATACACACCTGGGGTAGCACATGCCAAAGAGCATGCACACTCACCAGCTGGGGACTTGGCCATGCCACCAAGTCACCAGATCATGTCCCAGGAGGCCTGTGCTGTGCTTGCCCGTGCAGGCAAACTCCCCCACCCTAGTGCTCTGCAGCATGCTAGCTGCTTTGTAGAGGTAGGAGGTAAGAGGTTTCTTATGCCCTGTTCCTCCGCCCCCAAGCTAGGTTACTCATGCAGCACTGCACTGGATTTGACCCATAATCTATCACATGCCTAATCCATATGCATGTATAACTTTCTGGGTATCTAATTTGCCTTTTGCATGCACCAGTGCTGTGAACACACATGCAACTGCACTAACTGCACATAAAAATTATGGGGGCAAATGCACACGTTTTTGTGTACACATGCAGTTGTGAATACTTGCCATAAAAGCCAAGCAATTCCAAGTTCCAGCTAAAATTTCATCCTGAACTTTCTCCTTTGGGCTTCGTGTTAGTCTACCACAAAGGAATTCAGGGAGTATGTGTCCCCGTGTCTGAAGGGCATTGCATTATCTAGGCACAATATGGTGAGTTAAGAATGATATAGCCATCTCTAAAATTAAACACAATGTAGAAGAATCCAGCTATTAAAAGAGACATGAATTCTCTGCACCAAAGCTGTGCATTGAAGATACAGGGAAACCACCAAAGGAAGCACCAAAAATAATTGCAGACTAGAGATCTAACAAATGAAGGTACAGAATTGTGATAGAAACCTTAGAAATATTTTACAGTCGTTGCTGAAGGGGTGGAGCTGTTTGGAGTGGATGAATTCTGGGTTCTGTTCCAGGTGTTGAGGGGAGTGTATTCTAGTCACCTCAGACCCATCTGCCCGTCCCATCAAAACCTGACCACTTTTGACCCTAGTCCCTGCAGCCCCTTCTTGTCCCAGTCCCTCCCACACACATCCTTGACTCTTCATGCTTGTCTTCCTCCTCCATGCCACAGTGCCATCTCTCAGTCCCAGCCCACTCTCCCTCAGATCCTCAACACAGTCCCCCCCATCACTA